>NC_092071.1:10631353-11231353 GCF_039877785.1 Chaetodon trifascialis | reverse complement strand
CTTGACCTGAGAGAGTCCAGCATCATGTCTTTTCCACCAGCGTATTAAAATATATTACAATTCTTGACATAAATCCTTGTGAGCTTTTGTGCTACGTGACGGTTTGCATGGATCAAACTTGTGGCCTTCTGCCTCTCTGTATCTGTACATATTTTGTGTGAGCTTTCATGAGATTTATTCCTCTTTGATCCAGGAACATGATAATAGCATTTGTTAATGATTATCTCAGCTGTGAAAAGTATACTGTCTGTAAATCAGAGGCAGTGCCAAACAACAAGAGGTAGAAAACATCACAAATAAGGAATATGGAACATGCTGCACCGATGCTGTGATAATGAGCCTCCACGGTAGGCTGTATGTGAGAGGAGCCGAGCCAGCTATGGCAACTTGGCTGACTGACAACTGAAAGCTATGCTGTCAACTTCTGTGGTGGGCTTCTGACTGCAGCATGTCGCACTCTTACAATGGTTTTTCCAACATGCTTTCGTTCCCACCTCGTCGCATACCGAGGTTTGGCCAGTTGCCCTACATTTCAAACTAAGACACTCCGAGGACCCCTCTAATGTCAGCTTCGGAAGACCCAGCACATTGAAAAATGACAGTAACGGGGTACCCAGTGCCTTAAAAAGTGGCGGCAAGGGGTCCGGATATCGTGATATCTGATGGGAGTGAGAACGTGTTGTTCCTTTCCCTTGTTCAACAAGCCCACATAATGTTGGTTATGCACCAGCAATTTAAGGCATCTGTCTCTTGACAGTAAACATTTGGAAGAAGAAGACTGTTAAGATTGTGTTCTGCTCTGAACGTGGATGGTGGTTAGCTTAGCTTGCCAGCGTTACCACTGATTCCAAGCAGCTCCCACACAGTGTTTGTCCTGCATTACACAAAGGAGCGGGTCTAACTGGCACTATCCTCTCCTCCACGAGTGCTGCTATGGTGTCGGCAAATGACCAGCAACAAGCAGTCGTTGGAACTTCAGCTCTCCAAATGTCTTTTTATGACAATTTAACTGTTGACCAAATACATACACACGATCAAACAGCAAAGATACCGTATATTTGCTGATTTCTTAAAGAGGAACTATTGAACACACCAAACTCTGTTTACAGCTGCATGTGTTAAAAGACTTGTACAAAGCCTTTGTGGCTCCAGAGGGAGCCGTGCAAAGTGTGATAAATTGCATCAAGTCAACATCAGTTGCAGCTGAAATTCACAAGTTTGAAAAAGAAAAACATATGAATTTGAAGCTGGGACAACAATAGGCTTCCATTCACTGTGAAGGGAGCTGGCGTTGCAGCACAGTGCTGCCTGCTGAGCACTAAAATATGTTCAGTATTATCAGTTGGTGCCCAAAATATGATGATAAATTATGTCCTTATGTAGTGAAATTGGTTACATTCAAGACCCTCCAAACTGCAGTTTTTAGCAGAGAATAAGCACTGAGCCGGTAAAAGGTCATGACATCAGACAGGACGTTAGCTCTGCTCAAGATATGTTTTAGGGAAACCTTAAAAAATGAGAACATCCTGATATTTTTCTCCTTTCTGTCCATTCAACCCCTCCACTCCTCTCTCTCCTACAGTCATCACATGCACACACTGCTTTTCTATTTCCCCCTGCCTGACACTTCTTCTTCACCACCTGCTTCTTTGGCGTTCTGTCTCCACCATTAAAATGTGTTCTTTTTTTTCCTTTGTCCTCATGTTTCCCCCTGTCTCCCGTCATTCTCACTCTGTTGGTTATGCTCAAAGCGTTAAAGATGTTAAGTTAAAGATTTATGACCTTTTAAGACCTTTTTAAGACCTTTTAAGATTCATGCCACTGTTGGCACAGACGGTTCACAGGGAACTAAATGCAAATCACACAGAATTGTCAAATTTCAATACATTTGTATAAAGCAAAGGATACAGATTTTGCAAATACAGAATAATGACCCAGTTATACAACCAAACCACGTCTAAATTCGGGTGTCATCACAAAAAACCTTTTAGTGTACAGCTGGATATACTGACTGTGTCATTATAACTTTCATGCCACCATGTTCGGTTTCATACCCCTAATCCAAAACTTTTTGGAAAAGTCAATCAAAAAATGTGGAGATTTTAAGATTCCCAATGCTTCATTCGTCCATGCAAAAAAGCTGTTGGCTCTCCATTTCCCATCATTCTTAAAAATACAAATTCATCTCATTTTATTTCTGTATTTCAGCTTTTGCAGTTTCATCTGCATGATCTGCTCAGTAGCAAAAAATGCATTTAGCACAACAAATTGGTAGTATATAAATGTACAGTAATTTCTGTGAGAGAGTGGTTGAGGGTGACAAGATCACTACGCAAATTTGAACTAAATATTGGCATTTTATGTAATGGAAGACATACAGTAACATAGGTGAAACAAAGAAATCTGACAATGAACAACCTCATCAGTGCCTGTCATAATAACATGATTCACTGTACTAAATAACTAAATAAGTGCCAACTATGCTGAATAAACATGAACATGTTGAATGAAAAGGCTGTATGTCAGCATTTACCTGTTTGCTGGTGTATGTGCAATGTGGAAGAACAGTGTGTGAGTTCACAGAGGTCACCAAACTAAAAGAGTAAATGAACTGTTCGCCAGGCTGTTGCCCCCACATGCTTTAAAACCAACACCGTTCAGTCAAGTCATCTCCATCCTGTTTCAATGCGCTGCACCCTCATGAAGTGCTTTGAAAGACTAGTCAAGCAGCAAATAAGCTCCATCCTCGCTCCCTCCCTCCCTGCACTCATTTCAGTTTGCATATTGGGCCAACGGGTTCACTGATGATGTAGTCTCTGCTCCCCACTCGGCCCTCGCCCACCTGGCTCTTACTTGACAATACTGTTCATAGACTTCAGCTCAGCATTCGACACCATCATCCCTCTGCAGTTCATGTGCATCTTGCTGCTGCTCAGTACGATGCCCCTCAGTTACAGATATCTCTCCCGTCCATTTTCATCATCACCCTCTACGACCAGTTGTCTCATTTGGCAGTAGCTTCTCTCGAAATCACAGCTGAATCATAACATCTCTGTGTGCAAATCCTTCAAGTAATACATATTTAAACTAAGTGCTGAGTTTATCTGCCCCTTTGTGTTTTCATTTACATAATGCAGGGATGTTTACAGCATTTCACTTTCAACTAGTTATCTGATTCTGACCACCTAATTGCAGTCACTTAGAATAATATAGGAACTAGTTAACCCAATCCTTGTATCCTGTAGTCCCAATGTTGACGGGTATGGCTCACAAGGTTGCCACGAAACATATGATATGATGCAATATGTAATGTCACTGTGGTAGTTGTTCGTTGGTAAAAGAGTCAACTAAATATAAAACAAATGCACGGACATTCAAATAAACATGCATCTCACACACAGAGATATACAGTGCACAAGGCAAATAACAAATCTACAAAAACAAAGCACCTCAAAGGACTTTTGACAGTTTAAGTTTGTTAAACACTATGTGCTTGCATATGAATACTGCCTCTGAATGAATAATCAGAGCTTAAGCCATTTTTGACTAAATTAGGAGTCATTCCTGAACCTCTTTTGTTGCAAAGACACAAGGAGAGTGTGTCTTTGTCACGTCAAACATGTGTTTTTGCGCTCAGGAAACATCACCGACTGACAGATAAAGAGAGGGCCGGACAGACTGAAATAACAAACGGTACAAAGCTTGGAAATATGCACGATGGAAAAGTAGAAGGAGGGGCACGCTGAGGGGGAGAGATGCAGCAGTACACCACTTAATCGACAAAAAGCCTGGAGGACAAGTTGACGTAATTATATAGAATCTATTACTGATCCGTTCAACTAGTCTGGAAATCTTAACGCGAGAGCATACACTGATACTTTAGACAAAAGTCTCAGCTTAAGTATGTCCTTGTGCACAAAGCCAGGTCGATAAACAAATGTTGAAATCCCAGGTTGGCGAGGAAGAAGCTGAGTGACCTGCACAGAGCCCTGACCTCATCCCATCCAACAGGAACGTCGCTCAGAGGCAGATCCTATCGTCCGGTTTCGGTGCCTGACTTTGCAAAAATTCATGACTGAATGGGAGCACGATCACTGCAGCCAAGTTTCTGATATATGGAGTAGTAAAGCAAGCCGTCACATAATTACTTGAGTGGGAAAAAATCACTAATCTTTAGCTATAACATAGAAAAAAGGAGAGGACGTGTTAGTCTAGAAAATTTAATTTGCTCCATTTGCACTAAAAAGGGCAGTATTTCTAGCTTGGTGCTCGGGCAGCAGCATGTGGTTTTTGTTCTGTATGCCTGAATGTGTGCAGTGAGCAGATTAAATTTCTCTCTTTTCTACACTGAGCTGCTCTGTGTTATTCGTGAAGAAGCTAAGTTTTCCACCGTTTCCATGCGGACGGCAAAGCTTAGTTGAAGTGTGACAAAAGCCATGGTGAGTTTCATATGAAGTCAAAATTGCTGGGAAATAATTATGGGAGTGGGCGGTCCTGCTTTCAAGTCAACATACAAGATATCCCTCTGATTTCTGATGATTTAATAGGGCCCCGCAAAACAATGACGACAAGGAAATATGCCACAAAACCCATTCAGCCTATAATACTGACATATCAATACTCCATCACAGTTTTGGCATGAAAGCATCATAATGCATGAGCCAAACAACAACCAAAAGATGAATACATTCGGCCACAACAAGCACAATTAGCAAGTCAAATACCCCACACAGAGAGATGACAGCAGCCTGAGAGCAGAAATTAGCAGCAAGCCGTCGGAATGGCATTGCCCAGATTAGTCACAGAACACATCAACAGAATATCCAGCTGTGTCAGCAGCCACATGGCCAAGGACGCAAACGCGCAGCAACATAAGTAAGTTTAAAGCTAACATCCATCCATCCATTATCTATACCGCCTATCCCTTTCGGGGTTGCGGGGGGCTGGAGCCTATCCCAGCTACAATGGGCGAGAGGCGGGGTACACCCTGAGCCGGTCGCCAGCCGATTGCAGGGCCACATGCAAGGACAAACAACCATTCACGCTCACACTCACACCTACGGACAATTTAGAGTCATCAATTAACCTAATGAGCATGTTTTTGGTCTGTGGGAGGAAGCCGGAGTACCCAGAGAGAACCCACGCATGCACGGGAAGAACATGCAAACTTCACACAGAAAGGCCCCGCCTGACCCGGGGATCGAACCGGCAACCTTCTTGCTGTGAGGCACGCGCACTACCTGCTGCACCACCGTGCAGCCCTTAAAGCTAACATGAAGCAGCAAATATTCTGCTTGGTAAAGTGAAGCAGTGAACCCCGTCAGGACTGTTTGAACACACACAATAAATCTCCAACATCAGATTCTGCTGACTGCTGGTTCACATGAAAGAGGACCTGAACCCATCTGGACCAGGCGAGGGTCTGTTTTTGCCACAACTGACAGAGTCCACTTCTTTCACAGGACATTCACCCAGGAGAAAGGGATGGAAGTGCCTGTAAGGACCAGGCCAGGGAACAAGTGGACACCCTTGTAGAGTGAATTAAAATGGAAAAGTTATGATAACAAACTAGTGCAGTTCTCCATTTATAGACCAAATAGCAAGATAGCTCCTGTGTGTTTGTCGTTCAGGTCTGCGTATGCCTTCCTGCCAACACAGCAGCTCCGCTATCTGTCTTGTTTGTTTTTCTCTTGGACTGAACATCTCCATCTGCCCATCACGCTGTTCATTGTCTCATAGCAACATCTGAATGCCACTGGAGCCCTCTTTGGCCTCAGCGCTGCGCAAGCAAAAAGAGGAAGTGCCAAGAAAGGAAGGAGGAAGAGCCGTGTTTTCATGCAGGCCGGCCAAGACAGCAGGCGGATCAGCGAGTTTGAAATACTTGAGATGTGACACTAACGCTGACTGATGAGTGTTGTGCTTACTTAGAAAACTTAGAAATGTGCTTCACTTCCTTCTGTCATCTGCCATATCAGTGGATATCAGCGAAACATCAGAAAAGTCCACACAGCAGCTCCTTTGACACTGCGCCAGCTGATCTGAAAGACTGTGTGGCACGTGAGTACACAACAGGACAACTCATGACTTATCATGAAAAGGCCTGTGAACTGGTGAACGCAGGTATCTGGTTTCAACACAGAAAAGGAAAAGCGCACAATTTGATGCTCAGTCAGTCAGTATGGTTCGCAGCAGTTCTGTGATGATGTACCTATGTTTTTATGCAGTTTGCAAGAGAAGAAGAGAAAATGCAACAGGCCCTGCAGCCACAGACAAACAATACACTGCATGAGAAGTAGGGCAGTGATGCATTTGTCGAAGCTTTACTTACTCATTTACTCATACTGACTGTACTGAAGCTAAGCAGCTAATGAGCAGTGAACTTCTCCCCAATGACCAGTTTGGTCACTGGTTCAACAAGCTAAGACGCAGAACAAGGCATATTCCATCCATCCATCCATTGGGTGCTGGAGCCTATCTCTGCTGTCAACGGGCGGGAGGCGGGGTACACCCTGGACTGGTCGCCAGCCGATCGCAGGGCACAAACACGCAACCATTCACACTCACACTCACACCTAGGGGCAATTTAGAGTCACCAATTAACCTAATGAGCATGTTTTTGGTCTGTGGGAGGAAGCCGGAGTACCCGGGGAGAACCCACGCATGCACGGGAAGAACATGCAAACTTCACACAGAAGGGCCCGACCCGGGAATCGAACCGGCGACCTTCTTGAGGCATGCATATTCATGTTTGTTATATAAGGAGACTTAGCAGGAAAGCTAATGTTGGGTGTTGTTCAAAGTCTGTGACAAGATAGTGTACCTAAGTTAGTCAGCACGCACTGATGAAAAAGGCCAATCTCAAGCAGCGTTACAGCTTGAAACATGCTAAACTGGATGAGTTGCAAGGAGACAGTGTTATGTTTTGTGAAGAGCGAGCTAACAGCTAAGAAGCTGAAACCTCATTCACAAGGAGAGTGTGTGAAGGAATGCAAGCACCCAACAAAGTAAAACCATACCAAAGTGTCAGTTTGTCTGGAATCATTCATAGAGATGAAGGTAAGGCCTGATGTGGAAACCCAAGTAATAGCAAGTGTGTGCTTTGGCCTTCATGGTGGACATTACCAAGAACCGCTCAGAGCTGAACCTCGAGCTCCAGCCAGCTTCTCAGCTCTCTGCTTTCAAATGTGAAGTCATCTCAAGCCAAATTAAAGCGGGGGAAAGTGCAACTGGAAAGAGGAAACACTGTGCATTTGCCTACTCTGCAAGAACAAAAGCTGCTCTGACACCTGAACGTGCCGCTGAGTGTGAAAACTCCTTCAAGCATGTGGTGAGAAGTTTTCAGGACATGAAAAGCAAACAAGGAACTGAACATATTTGCTACGCCTGTTAATGTGGAACAGACTCGGCTTTACTCGAGACTGACTGGCCCAAATCTGGAAAACCAGCTGCAAGTAGCATAATCATCACCATCACTACCATCAGACATCAGACACATCTTTGTACAAGTTGCATGACCTGCAGACACCAATTGATACATCAGTGATTCATCATTAGTTGAGACTAGCTCACATTTCCAAGACTATGACAACAAGCATATTGTGGTCTGCTGAGAGATGAAACTTTAAATATAACACACTGTCTCATTCAAAATGATCTTAAAATACTGCCTATGAAAAATAGCCAGTTTGTTTGTTAATAACTAATATGATGAATAAATCAGCCAGTCAGTCAGCAGCTGTGCCTCGTAGTCATAAAAGTGACGGTAAGTGATCCACCGGCACCAGTCAGTCAGTGGTTTAATATCTTTGAGGGGATCCGTGTGTGTTTTGTTTTTCTAAATGATTCCCCTGCTACGCATCAAAGCTTTCAGTGGAGTGAAGAAAAATATCTGAAACGAGCTTCTTTCACATTTTTGCTCAGAAGTGTTGTCAATGCTCTCTTTGAAGCAGCTTTAGCATAAATCATTTGTATGGATTGAGAAGATCCCCCTCACTTTTATTCCAAGGATGGACCAGATAAGGTTGTACTAAACGTGAGACAAATCCTTGCTTCCCATGCGCAGAAATGAATGTTATATACAACAAAGTACAGCATGCACAACTTCAATTCCCAAAAAGTTGTCACGCCATGTAAAACATTAATAAAATGGAATTCAATCACTTGCAAACAAACTGTCCCTAGTGTACGCCTATCCTTTCAGTGGATAAAGCTTGCTCCCACTGAGCTGCACCTGGGTGCTCAACGAACAGGTCTGCCAGGTGGCTGGTTTCACCGTACAACGAAATGCATTACACTCCATTACACTGAACAAACCCACAGACGGACAGGCTGGTGAAAAAGAGCAAACCAGCTGTGTTTGCAGCATTTATATGTGATCCTCATAGGTGCCTGGCATCGCTCTCAATTGACAGAAAGTATGTTTTCCTAATTAATTCACCTTTTTTTTCTTTAATTCGACGATCAACCTCAACAGCTGTCTGCAGTAAATGTTTTAATTCTACTGCATGACACCTCTGGTAGTAAAGACTCTGCATCTGCAGATCAGAGGACCTGCCAAAGTCGCCATCAGGCAGAAGATAGATAGATAGATAGATAGATAGATAGATAGATAGATAGATAGATAGATAGATAGATAGATAGATAGATAGATAGATAGATAGATAGATAGATAGATAGATAGATAGATAGATAGATAGATAGATAGATAGATAGATAGATAGATAGATAGATAGATAGATAGATAGATAGATAGATAGAGTTTATTGTCTGTCCCAGACAGAAATTTTCCTTTGACAAGGCTCAAACAAAAATACAGCACATATCACACACACAGATGACAAGTAAAATGTTAAAAGGAAACAGCAGCCAATACATGCCAGATATATATACTGTTCAATGTCTTATTTCATGTTGTTCAGGGTGGTTATTGCAAAGGGAATAAAGGATTTTTTATAGATGTTTTTGCGGGCCAGTGGGACTTTGTAGCGTCTGCCTGATGGAAGTAGCTGGAAGGAGTGATGGAGGGGGTGAGAGGGGTCCTCTGTGATCAGGGTGGCTTTCCTGATCACAGAGCGGTTATATGGTTCGGAGATATGAGTTTGTGGCAGTGAACTAAGCTTTGATAAATGTTTTAAAGGTGACCTGATCACACAGCTGTAGATCTGTCATCAAGGTGAAGATGTATGCATATACAGTAATTTGCTTCCAGAGTCTTACAAAGCAGAGTGACTTGTTAGAGGTCAGTCTCCACATGTAATTAAAGTGTTAAGGAAAACACACGAGAAAGAAGCACATATTTTAAAAAGCATTTTAATGTTACTTCACCAGAGCTTTTCACTTACCATCACAGCATATGACAAAAAAACAAAAAATATATAATATTATCTCCCCCTGTGATGGTTATTGCAACAGGCTTAGTAAATAAACATGTTTATGTATGTTTGAGATGTTATCAGTGAGAAACAGAAGTATATTTTGTGGAAATTTTTCTATTTCTTGTGCAAAAATAGACATTTTTGGATGATGTTGAGGCTTCAGGGAAGCGTAGGGGTTGACAAAACTTTTCCATTTTGAGCTCTGGGACCATGAAGATCACAGCAAAGTTAATACAAATCTGGGTATAAGGTTTTCAGATGTCCTGGCACTGATTAAAATGTTGCTCAAGGGGAAAGTCGATCAATTTGTGACAGTTTGTGCCTTTAACAATAAACGAACTGCTATTTACTTGGATAAATGACAAGCGAAGGAAAAAAGTTACATCAGAGGTGAAAAGGAAGTGTTGGCTGACACTCTGACGCAAAATCATTCGTGAAAATTCCTCATAACCATCCAAAGATTGTGGTTTTCAGAAATGCACTGAAAGGTACAGACACCAAGAGTGACTGTAGAAGCACAGCAAGAGGATGGTCAGCAGCATAAAGAGCATCTGACATGCTGTAGTAAGCAACAGATAAACATGACCATGAGTAAATCCTCGCTGATTTATAAGACGCTGGAGGCTGACAAATAAGAACAGCCTGTGTGATTACAGCATGAGGCTCTCACAGCTGATTTCAAGCAGCACCTTCCTAACATTTTCATCTGTGAACTGCAGAGCTGGAAGCATCTCGTGTGTCAGTGCACACTGCGTTAATGACTGAATGTGTGTGCGTGTGTGTGTGTGTGTATGTGTGTGAATGAAAGTTCAAGAGGAACA
Organism: Chaetodon trifascialis; assembly: GCF_039877785.1. Classification (NCBI taxonomy): domain Eukaryota; kingdom Metazoa; phylum Chordata; class Actinopteri; order Chaetodontiformes; family Chaetodontidae; genus Chaetodon; species Chaetodon trifascialis. The sequence continues at coordinate 11,221,158 of NC_092071.1, read as the reverse complement.
GAGCGATCCATCTTTGTGAAGTTTGTAATGCTGCATTTACACATGAAAGAGCGATGTAACGATCAAACTGCCGCATCCCTGCAGCTGTAACTTCTGAGAGTTAAGGAGAGCAAATGACAGCAGGCTGATAATCAAAAAAAAAAAAAAAAAAAAGTTATCAGCTACCAATAACAATTCAAGCAATTATTCCGTTATGAATAATGTGACAATCTTTGTTCTATCTTTTTGACATGTCATCTGCCTCGCATCATAAAAAAGCCTTTCAAAGAGCAACTGTCCCTACGGCCTGTTGATGCTCCTGTTGCTATAGTAACTAATGTCACAGTGACATGATACTGAGTTGCTTGACAACTTAAGGGATTCTGGCCTCAATGAAAGCGGCAAATCTGTAAAAATGAAAGAAACACTCGGGCTGAGTCAGAGAAAGGAAAAAGCAGAGTCTCCTGACATCATGTGGTGACCAATCAGTGATTCACAAGCCTGCTTTTTACAACTTTAATTACAGATATCCACTAAAAAAACGTTTGGCGGTGCAGCTCATGGTCTTCTGAGCTCAAATCCTACTGAATTCTCTTAACAACTTTTGTGTTTAACATGTGGCAGTGACTCATTGAGGTGCAGTGTATTCTGCTCTGTGTGAAATTATTCTCTAGATAAGAGACAAAAGTGGAAGAGGGCAGATATAACTTTAAGTTTCTGTCGGGAGGAATAAAAGCACAAAAAAAGTTTTGTTCAATTCAATGAATATTTTATTTTCAAATGATTGAAAAAAGTCTAGTTTTATTTAAGGAAATAACAGGTTGTCAGCAAGCGCGCACACAGACATGAATACTTTCTATTCACTAAAACAGGCTTGCCAGCTGTGGCTGCAGTTACTCCTCCACACATCATCACTGACTAACTCACATACACAGATCAAAAATAAAGTTCTTCTATTGAAAATTCCTCCATTAGAGACTCATTCACACAATCACATTCCAATGTGGCAAATTCACAAAAATATGTACGCACCACTTTTCATGAAGGATTTTGAATTTTACGTCACACAGTAAAAATATATTTATTTGGGAAAAAATGTAAAATTTAAAGGAATAATTGGACATTTTGGGAAATCTAACACTGTATATCCACAAATGACAATTCTTATTAAGTGTATTTGTCTGAAATATTACAAAATATTACTGAAATAAAGTGATTATCTTCATGTTATCGTCATCTGGTTGGCAGTTAAAATGAAACTTAAACTGAGAAATCTGATCTGACTTTTTTTTTTTTTTTTTTGTATTGTCTTATTTTGTACTGTTTGGTCATGACCAGGTCTGCCTTGAAGAGGTTTCCACCCATCAGGCACTTACCAGGCTTAATAAATAAAACAAACATTGAAAGTCTCTTCAGCAAAACAGCACAGGTCACATTTTTAACCTTTCATCACGCCTAATTACCCAAATGAGAAATATATTAATCTTAGAACAAATATATAAAAACACAAGAAAAGGACCAATCTTTCTTCAATACATTCATATGGTTTTGTTCAGATTTAGTGTGGGGGTGACGGCAGTGACACTCAGACGTCCCCTCTCACCATACAGACAGCAAGCAGTGGTTTAATGTTGAATCAGTGTGCACTTTCAGGTGCCGTCCCTCTAATGGCTGCTGGACACAGGAAGAAGCTGAGACTGTACTGAACGTCCTTCTACGTCTCCAGAAATTTAAAGTGTCAGCATGGTCATTTGATTGGTCCACTTCTTTGGTCCAGACTGAAATATATCAATAATTAATCGATGGATTGTCAAAAATGATGTAATCCCCTCACTTTTCACATGTCGACCGTAGTGAGCGCATGTTCGCTTTGTCATTGTGAGCATGTTAGCATGCTGACGTTAGCATTACAGTTCAGAGCCACTAGAGTTGTTATAGACCTTTTTGTTAGAAGTGAGGATTTTAGTGGCTTAAATTGTCAGTTTTGAAAATGTTAAGGCCCAGCTACATTACAGTAATTGATATTAGGCCACTAGCAGGCAGAAAACCTGACAGACAGCCATCCTCATATCCATGCTGCTGTTAGCAAACAATCGTCTACCGACACATCTAGCAAAGACAAAGAAACGTTAGCATTCACTCAGCACATTTCCTTCGTTTTTTCATGAAGATCTTTTGCTCTGACTCAGTTGTATAGTTAGTGTGAGGATAGTAAACAAAAACGAGGTTAAAAAGTTTCTGCAGAGCTGCAGACTTCGATGAAACACAGTCATTTGATTTAATGTTGATATCAAAAATATTTGTGAATGCAGGTAGGAAGGTGTAAAAATGACATTGATTGTCAGGTATTAGAGTTTGTGTGGTGGAGCCTATGCTCTACGCTGCGGTGCAAATTTGGATCCAGTGTCTATAGGTCAGTATATTTCACACTGTACACACACACAGTGCTTCTACAGTTCATCTCGTGGACGTGTGTCCTGCAGCCAGTGTTTGTAGACAGCCACAGGATCTATGTTCCAGTGCTTGTGGAAGGAGATGGCCTGTTGCGAGGAGATCAGTGCCTCAGAGTAGTCATCCGGTCGGGCCTAAAATATCAAGAACATGGGGCTTATCTGTTGTGTGTGTGTACCCAAGTATGTGTGTACTTAATGATTCGTATTTAATGTATTCAGGGGATTCCCACTGCTGAAAACAATTTGACAAGTGCTTCAAGGCACTTCATTCAATATTCTGTTTTTACAGCCTGTCTAACCCACAAAGCCGTCTGTCTGTCTTTCTTTTCCCACCGACATTGTTGGAAGCCAGACAAGAAGAGAGCTTCATGCAGAGCATCACCTGATCCTAAATAAAGGTTGAGGTTGCTTAAATCTGCACTTGGAGTGCTTTTGGCTTATTTAGTGGTTTCCGTGTGCTCGTCTCCGTTTGAGCAGGATGAGAGATGGTTTTGGAAATGCAGAAGGGGCAAACTGGGTGAGACAGACAGACATTTATCGGGATGGCGGAACAATGTGATCTTCCACAATCTGTGTGTCCCAACTGGCCGAATGCACCCCGTCTGTTTTTTTTTTGTCCATTTCCAGTTTCACCAGTCAAAATTCTTGGTCCTAATTGGCTCACAAAGACTAATATGAATGTCTGAAAGCTGGGACCACATGTCCACATTTATGACGATTTCATATGACCTTATAGCATGACATCATGTTCATGATAGAAGCTAAGATTTGAGTCCTCCAAACCTAACCAGACGTAGTTAGGTTCAGGAAAATGATCGTAGTTTGGGTGCAAATAGCATCCACCTTAAAAAAGATGATCTTTGTGGTTAAGTTACCCATAAACCAGACACCATGAGTGCTATTAAAGTAATATGATGAGCTGACTGCAGTGCTGTGCGGGTGAAATGAAAAGCGCTCAATGTTTGACAGGAAGTTAAAAGACAAAAGAGCAGAGTTGGAGCACTTCCTTCTTGCTAGAATGCATAAGGTCAAGAGCAAACAGCAAGTCCATTCGTCTTTGGCTTTCTTTCAGATACCCTATGACCTGGATTCCCTTCACAGTCTAAAGCTAGCAGATCAGCGCAGTAACTCTGACACTTGGCAACGACTGAATACTATCACAATGATCTGCTGCTCCCAAGTGCCTCTCTGAAAATAGCAATCAACATTAAAAACCGTGTCCAAAGCTGGAGTTGTCTTGTTGTTGAGGATAACACATACTCAAAAAAGAGGCTGCTTTTCTGCCAGAGAAAAGCTCCTTTCCAACTTTGGGTTCAGTTTGCATCACCCACTTTTTGTAACACCTTGTTTTATGGGGCTGTAATTTCCTCACAAGCCCCTTGGGAGATTTCAGCAAAACTAGTGTAATTAACTGATGAAGAAGTGAGAGAGACAGTACTGAGAAAGCTACTGAAGTTTAGGAGGCTGTGTTCATTTTGTAAGCTTGGATGCTTTATTTGTCACTTATGTTGAATTGTATGCTTGCCAGTGGACAAATCACACATTTTGGCACATTCAGGTGACCTGCTGTACACTGACCAAAACATTACCTCTTGGTTGTGTTACATTACGTACAAATTGTACTTGTGCGTGTGTATTGTTCCCTACCTGGTGGAACAGCGGACTGTGTGTGATGGGAACACCCAGGGAAGTGAAGCACCTGCCCAGCACCATGTCATCAGGAGCATCATCACTGTAGCAGCTACAACCACTGGAAAGCAGCCTGGCCACTGCCACCCGACTCAGGACCATCCTACACACAGAAGAAACAAAACAGACTTTTGAATAAGGAAGTAACTTCCCAGAAATAGTGTATGGTAGAAGATTTACTTCCAATCGGATGACTGATTTTAATCATATACCCATGGCAATAAAAGCTCTTCCAATTCTTTGCAGTGCTCCTTGAATTCTGGGGTAAATTTATCATTTCCTTCATGGATCGGGGAATTCGGAACTTGCTTTGTGCGTCATTGCTATCAGTGCTTCCACCACTGTTTTTCATTTTGACATGATGTGCAGCCAAGAAGTGTCCACTCTCATCAGAGTCCTTTCTGGCTGCAGCAAGCTGCTGTTTTCAGACAAGGTTCGCTGGGGAACAAAGCGGGACAGCTCTAGCGCTTTGGTAGAGACCAAAGTTGATTCAAAGTAGCCCAGAGGTCAGAAAATGACGTGCGTCTGAAATGTCTGACCTTGCACTGGGGGTATATCCTGGTACTCTGTGAATCTGCTCCATAAACATACAGACATCTTACACAGAGATGAGAGAGACTGGAGGGAAAAAATGAGTTCAGTCAGAGGCCGAGCTAAACACAACCACAGACACACTCTCACAACAATGGTTGGTGTGTCTGTTGCTAGTTAACTTTGAGCTGTTTGGGGCGAATAAACAGTCCAAGAATGAAATTCAAATGACACATGGTGAGAAATTTCAGTGCTTTCTGTCTGAACACACCTTAACACCAACAGCACAACCACATCCCCCTCACCCCACAGCCTCACCCTCCTCCTCCCGTCGTGTAGCCGTATCCGTTCTGAGCCAAGCCGTAGCCGTATCTCTCCCCCAGGCTCACAGCTTCCTTTGGGTCATAGCAACGCAGCAGTCGCCGCAATCTGGGTAAACTGCACATGGACAATAATAATAATAATCATTTTAATTAGAATCATTATTAGCCATGAAGTGAGCACACTTGGGTAAGCTTGTGTAGAATCATCAAATAAGTCACATTATTAAAAGAGATTTGAAATGTGATGCTTTAAATGACTAAAAGTAGGAGCGGCAGGTTGATACAAAAACTCCCAGTTACCTGATGAGTGTATCGTCATCAACAATGAGCAGCCAGTTGGCTTTTGGCACAGCTTTGCTCAGGAACCGCCTCAGGATGGCAAAAGTCTTCCCACAATGTCCTGCAGGGAGACAACACACAGACAAGAGTGAAAAAGATGAAGCAGGAGTTGCCAGCTCAGGTTTGTAGTTCATGAAATTGCTAGAGAGGAGCAAATTCCTCAGATCCCATTAAGCATGGTATAAAAAAAGACCCACGGGATAAACAAGAATGTCAGTTTTTGTAAAATTGCCAATATTCCTAATCTACATTTAATTTTTCACCTCAAAACCTGTCACAAGTGAATTTAGCGATGAAACAGTGAAAACTGCAAAAACTCCCTGTTGTTGGCTGGTTGTTCTGAGCGCTTTGCATTACAGGACACAGCAGGCGAGGTAGACCGGTCCAATGCATACCAGAGATTTTGCTTTTATTTGCATTCTGCATCCTACATTTTGGCCAAATCAATACACGCTGCTAGCAGAGCAGGCAGTTTTGAATACAGCCAATGTCTTGTGGTCGTTTAAAATAGGGATCGCACCATCAATGACCTGTTTAGATTTAAAGGTAGAGCAAGTTTTTGTTCTGGAGACAGACTGTTGATCTTGCCATCTCTCCCTTCCCATTCCTCCTGTGCATGAGCATGAACGCCACCTGTTGCTGATTGGCTGGAGCAGTTTTGTGTGGCTCTGTCGGAGCCACTTTGTTTATTTCCCATTTACAGAGCCAGGGCTGTGTACAAAAACAGATTTTTTAAGCACAACACAGAACCGACAGCTGGCGGACTGAACATATATTCATTATTGTTATCAATATCTTTCTCCAGTATGCATGAAAGATATGAAAGCACCAACATACAGCAGGAAAAAAAGAAACACAGAGCGTGTTTACATCAAGACAAAGAAACTAGGAACAGCCTGTAAACATAGCAGTGAACAGGAAGGCCAAAACAGGACAGAAATAGTGTGGTGAATAAATGAGAAGAACATGTGGCAGAAAAATCTGACATCCAAGCTGATATACAGTATTCACAAGAGAAAAAAGAACATAAGGATGGACAGGGGCCTTTTATTCTCCTGAGCACAAGGTTAATGTGGTTCTTCAACAAAAAGGGAAAAAGAGGAGAGAGTACAAAACTACAGGGAGAGAGAGGAAAAAAATGAGAAAAAGAAGAAAAGCAGTGGCTTGGAAAGCATTAAGGAGTGTGGGGGGAAATACAAAAAGAATGAGGAAGAAAGGCAACATGACAGGCCAGACTTCCATCAGCCTGTGAACAGGAGCAGAGAGGAATATAAGAAAGCATGGGAGAAAGAGATGGAGGTGTCATTGACACAGTATCTGTCCCTCCTGCTGTGTGACTGGACTCAAAAGTACAGAGGGAGAGTCTGTAATCACGAGTATCTCAGACAAGGATATGTGTAATTCAAAGACGAAATTTGTGGTTGTCAAATTCTCAATGAAACTGATGATTAGTGCAGTTATTGTTTCTGGTTCTATTTTGAGGAAGTTGAAGTGTCATGACCACCTCTTCACTAGGGAGCGGACTGGCTTTGTGGATATTGCTTTTGACTGCTGTCCATCCATACACTGGTTCTTTTATCTGTGGTGCACTTAAAGTGTGTGAGGACAGGAAGTCGGGACCATCACACCTCAGTCCTCAAAGGCCTTGAGGACTTCCTATCTACCTTTAACAATGATCTCACAGTCAAGAGGAGCTGCACAGTGAGGGTCCCTGTCCTGCAGGGATTAATAAACACCGTTTCTGACTGGCTCACCTCTCTCAGTATTGGGCACTCCGAGACTGATCGTGGGTATGGAGGCATCAGCGACATCACTGTAAAACTCTAAAAACCCAGCGTCTTTCTCCCAGGTTGCTTTCACCACTGGTACTGTGAGGAGGAAGGGGAGAATAAAGGCATAGTCCAGGTCATTGTCTCTGCAGTGCACATGCAGGGCTCAGTACACTTTTGATGGCTGTCAGAGCTCATAATTAAAACTCCAACTCCCTACTGCAAACTGTAAACTCCATAAGACTCTGTACTCAAATAATGGAAGAAGTCGACTGACTCTGAGAGGGGGGAGAAAACAATTAGACTGTCTTTGAACAAGATACCGGACGACTATACTCACTGCATGTTGATGTGGATAAGAGCAGCATTTAGATTAAAATTAGCAAATATTAACTCAGTCATAATCACACATATAATTCATTTTTATCCTAGATAAGTGAGCCCAATCCTACATTAATTTATTCTCAAACAAATCCACTAATTAATGGATTGAAAAAAGCACACTACTGTGATGGTTTGCCATGCAATTCTGAATTTAAATTGAATTTAAAGCAAAAGCCAAGTTAATCACACACTGTTCTTTCTACTTTTTGATTTACTTTTGCTCATTTTGATCCAAAAAACATGTTTTGGATAATTACTCAAACTGTTGCAATTTCAGCAGTCGGGCTGGAAGAGGTAGTTTTCACCTGACAGGTTAACTCGGACAGAATGACCAGCAGGCTGTTAAACACGTGGCAATAAACGGAAAATAACAGCGACTGTGGCAGAAGTTTTGCATCAAAATATCGTGTAATTTCCATTTGATTTCCATTTTTAAACAAAAAAAACTGAAAAGTTAGTTTTGGCATCTCCAAGCTTGCAAGAATCATCAAACAAAATCAAAACTACAGCACAAATAATCAATAACTGACTTCACATTTGCAAAGAGTCTATTTTGGCAGTTTTTGACAGTTTAGCTGATGAGCAGATGAAGCAGATGTCTTCAAATTGTTTTTTGTATGTCATGTAGCAACCGTGCTGCAATGTTTCCAACTGAAACAAGCCAAACTAAAAACATAATACTCAAAAGTTCAAATTTCTGTGAAAATGTGCTTTTTAAATTTGCAGTACAATTACAAAACTGAGCTGAAAACCAAACCAAAACATAGTATCTGTATTTTGACTGTATGCCTACTATATTCTAGCTTTGTACTGTATTTTCAGATGCAGTTATTGCATCTAGCTAACTAGTTAAAAGCCTAGCTAGCTAGCCTTGTGAGATAGCGGCGGCTATCCATAGCTAAATCTAAAGTTTACTTTAATTACTTTATTTCCCCCAGTTGTTATCTGTGAATGAAATAAATCAATTTTATTGAACTTACATTTTGTTCATTCAGTTTGTTATTCCACATAATTAAACTGGACAGCAACTAAATCAATTCATGATGGAGAGGGAAAAAAAACAGCTAAACTCCTGCTAAAGGTAGCTAGCTTAGATGATTTCAGTAACTGCTAGCTCGTTTTTTAGTGGATGTTAAGCTACCTTTAACTCACATATTCAAATCAATTCAACTATAAAATAATGCCATATAATGATTTCAACATAAATATTAATAGTACTCTGACAGATAGGAAATTAGTCAAACCAAAAAACAAAAATGTATCCATATAAGTTATGGATTGTAAATGATAATCAAAGTTGATTTTCTTAAACTCATTAAAATGCATAAGAAAGCTAAGAAAACACATTTTGTTAGGAGATCCTGCAGTTTCTCTAGGCATCACTTGAAGATTATCCAAAGACAGACTGCAGTACATTGAAGGTATTGTTTGGGTTTTGGGTAAAATAAAGAAAATAGACATAAAACAGACATAAAATGAAGACATTACATCATTTATACTTTTACTTCAGTAAAAGAACCACGATCTAAGATTCTAAAGAATTCTGTTTTTGTCCTTCAGAAACTGGGCGCGCACACAATTGAATCAGCTAACAAATAACTGGAAGGCTTTCTTCAGTCTCAGAGAGGACAAAAAAAGAGGACTTAATGGACCTTAATGAGTCTAAAGATATTGGAAACTAGTTTTGATTTTGATTCTTATGACAATAAAAACTAGTTCATATCAAAGGACAGCTTGTGTCACACATGCTCATACAACAATGCAGAGCCTCGTCGTCTTCCACAGCTCTCCTCAGATAGGTGCTTTTACAGCAGTGTCACGGGCTTCACCGTGTCCTCATATTCAATTCTGTCTGTGTGTGGGTCTGAGTTTTATCGAACTCATTCAGGTGTGAACGTCACAAAGACACAGATTACGCACACACAGTCATCGCTGTGGAGAGCCGATAGATGCGCTGCAAGCTGTCATGTACTAATGCTGCTTCTTAGTTATTTGTACAACTTTTTTTTCCACACACCTCGATCCGAATGGAACTTCTGGCAAGTTTTCACAGCAACAAATACGTCGTTCTTCGACACTGGGTCTCCCTGGAAAAGAGAGGAAGAAAAACAATGTCCCTCTTCATTCACAAAAATGATGCATTGTAGCTAGAAAATGGTAAAAGGTGCACAGGTGAACATAAACACAGTGTGAGGTGCAACATGTACAAAGTGTAATGGACTTGAAATTGAGTCAGGATGGCAAAATGAGGCACACCAAGTCCTAACAGCGTTATCATGCGGGAAAAACAAATCAAAGCCACGCATTAGTGCACCGCTGAAATCTCCTTGCCAGGCATGTCAATACTTACATCTCTTTTGCACTGAATTCCTATTTCAGGTGTTCTTATTCCAGAAAATCAGAAACCAGGAAGTTATTACTTACTTATGGCTGTCATTTTTTGATCTGCACAATATGAAGTATAAATACCAGACTTCCTCATGACGGATGACAGCCATTCCTGTAATCTCATGGTAAATGCTACATTAATCATGTCATCTTTATGTCAGCCGGTCTCTACATTTCTGCTCCCATCAGACACTTCAATCCCTACCATTTGAGACAGTCAGTTATTTTATGGAAAAGTCATATATATGTTTGTAAATAGAAATAAATGGATATCTGCGGGATCAGTCCTCTTCATCCACCACTACGCTGGTTTCTTCAGTGATTAAACTGTCTCTACAGCATCCTGTGAATGCATCTTCCTCTCCTACTTTCTGCTGCAGCCACATTCACAGATACTAATGTATCCTGCCTGAAATTAGTTTCCGCTCTTCCTTTGCGGTTAACATAGGTGCAACAAAGAGAAGAACAAGTAAGTGCTGCAGATATAAGGTCTAAAACTATGTTTAATGGTCTCTTTTATATGCTCAGTGTGTGCTGACTGTTTTACTCCCTGAGTTAGGTGTGATTTAAGGTGATGGATTATAAAAGCAACCATGGGAGATGATCTTCACTTCCTCCATTTGATCATTACCTTCATCCATACGTTATATTTACTGTGTTCGGTGACACCTGTCAGGACAGATTTAACTAATACTTGAATGTTCCACATGATTACCAAAATTCAACTTTCAGCTTCTGACACTTTTATCCACACACACCCATGCCAACATGCACAAATACATGCTCAAAACACATGCAAGCACACTCTCTAAGAGCTTAAGTTTATTTTCACCTAAATGTAGTGACGTCAACATCAATAAATAAGACTTGTACATACACAGTTGGGCAGGTAGGTTGTAAATGTCGTAGCACAGTTGTCTCTAATCTCTGTACAAAACTCTGAAACTGCTGTCAGCTTTGGACCGTTTCCTTCCTCCCAAATATACAATGCAATCTGGAAAAACAGAGACAGAAGCGAAGATGAATCAAATCAAATCAAATCAAATCAAATCAGCTTTATTTCTATGGCACTTTTCATACAATGCAGTAACACAAAGTGCCTCACAGAGGGTAAAAACAAAAACAAAACAATACAAAACACTTTGATAACCCGAAACCTCCCACCCCCCCCAAATATACACATAGATACACAATTACATACACACTCACGCACATACATAGACATACGGACCGACATACATACCCACACACACACAAACATACACACACCCACATACATCCACTATCTGTCGCTGAGGAGACATGGCTGGGCACTGAAATCCGAGGTGAGGAAGAAGCTACCTTTGGGGGCCATGCACACCGAGAGGAATCATGGTCCATGACTGCGGGGGCGCTGACACAGGGACCACCCCAGCACAGGCAGACAGGAGGCTCCACACAAAGGTGTGAAGCTCTCTTGCTACCCGGGCCAGGGCCATCCATGGAACAGCACCCCCACCCCCCTCCGGTGTGGTAGGCCCCCAGGAGGAAACACTGGAAAATCGAGGGGCTAGAACAGTAAAATAAGATAAAAGGTATAGAAGCTAAAACTGAGGATAAAACAATAGAATGTATAAAATAGACCATAAATAATGACTAAAACAATTGAAATAAAACATTGAAATAACACAATAAAAAATAAAAAATATAAATGTATATAAAATAATAATAAAAAAATGTAAGAATAGAAGTCAACTTAAGAAATTATAAATAGTTAAATGAGTCAGTTAAAAGCCTGATTAAAAAGATGGGTCTTGAACATCAACGTTCTCTGCGGCCCTGAGGCTTATGTAAGTCTTATGGCGGTAAAAGTTGAAACAGGGATTTGTGATTTATTTTGCTATAATTTTTCAGCTAATATAGATGGTACAAAAGCTCATTCTGGGTCCTCAAACAGTAAATATCTCAGTTTAAGCAGATCTTAATAACTTGGTCTGTTTCTCTCTCACTTAGATGATTTATCCTGTATCCTGTATAAGTCAGCCTGTATCAGACGCACTATGTATTTCAATTTCATCATTTTAAGGAGGAGTTTAAAGTGAATAATGTATTTGCTGGGTCTGGACACCAGGAAAGTAAATAATAATTTAAAAACATCAAACAGAATGTTTTATTATTTCAACCTGTTCTAAACAACCTGATAAAAAAATCAGTGCCCCCACCCCACACACACACAGAGTTAGACCCATTCAGAAGTAGAGCTTTTGCATTAATAATGTGATAGTAGATCTGTCAAAAGCTGCAGGCATAGAAAGCTGCAGAGTTCGAGCCTGACAGCTTTTCAACAAAAGGCTAGTGGGTCACTGGGGGAATACTGCCTGTCATCGTTATATGTCTAACCTGTTCAGCTCAGCAGGCGGCCTGAAATACGACACTGACGACACCTTTCACAGCAGTTGTTGAGGCGCAAAGCAGAATTAGAGCAGAACCAAGTCTTAATGATAACACAGTGGTAGGCAGAAGGAGACACACTGATTCGTGAAGCTTCGGGAAATTATTTCAAAGTACCTCGTGTTTCAAGTCGATGGTAAAATCTGACTTCAGATGCTCGTGTTGGATCCGCTCAGCCAGTCTAAAACACGTGGAAATGAAAGATGCATTGTATATGAGAATGTACAAGTCCTGGTTTGGTTCAGCAACCCTCCTTTGTGTTTCAACTAAATGCATCAAAATGTGCATCTTCTTCCCCAAAATTATTTTAAGGCACCAGTTGAAGATCTGAAAGACTGTATAAATGCAGTGGTAGAGACTGTGTCCTACGAGTCCGTGTTCGGTAGATTAAAAAGGCACTTTTGAAGATGGGATTCCTTCAGGAACCTTCAATGGGCCGATACTGCTCAGCTCAGCTCAATGTCAAAAAGGATAAGAGGGGAACATGTCAGTGACAGATTCATGCTCATTCATCTGCACACACACACCTCTGGAGCAGCGGTGTGCTGAGAGCCCAGCCTGCTGCAGGATCAGGGTAACTGAAGGAACTGGGGTCTTCAGAGAAGGCGTAGTGGTGGATGATGGAGGCCTCGTTATCATGGAGACCCTTACCCAAAAACCATTCCTGTGAGTTTCAAAAATGAGCACAGGGACAGATGATGTGAAAAGGCCTTGCCGGTTTGCTGAAAGACATTCAGATAACAAAACAGGCTGTATTGTACAGTATAGTGTATATAATCATGCTGTTAGGAAGATGTTTGCATGTCCAGGTGTGTGCATGTCACCTCTTGGACTTGATATCTGTGGAGGACCTGCAGCAGAGCAGGCAGTGTTACTCTGGTTTCCTCCTCTATGAAGAAAAACCAGGATGCTGATTGGCCGTAAGTGGCAGACAGACTGGAAAGATCCACAAGAAGCAATTAACTTTATGCCTCCATTCCCCCTGAGGAGTCATTAAAACTAAAGGAAATCTTACTGAATCTGATTAATTAATTTGTTTATTGTCTCCATGTGTGTGTTTAACACTCACTGAGGAAGTGCAGGGAGGATACTCCAGTCCCCCTCGTGCGCTGACAGCTCGTGGAGAAGAAGAACAACTGGAACTCCCTGCGCGAAACAAAACAATTGAGTTTTACAAAATGTCTTTAAATTAATAAACCAACATCCCGCTGTCACATGAAAAATACTCTAGAGTATAATAATGGCTGACACATCAGGTCTGTCAAAAAGCAAACGCTGCACAGAGGTGACTGAATTTAAGTGTAAGTGAAATAGTTTAATCTACTGTATCTCTAGAAGATCTCGCATCCTCATCGGCCCTGTGGGATGATGGTGCTACAGGGCACCACTAGAGGGCACTGTAAGAGGGTGATCATCTCCCTGAAGGACGCCTGATCGAGGAAAGTGTACGGGCACTGTGTGTGTGTGTGTGTGTGTGTGTGTGTGTGTGTGTGTGTGTGTGTGTGTGTGTGTGTGTGTGTGTGTGTGTGTGTGTGTGTGTGTGTGTGTGTGTGTGTGTGTGTGTGTGTGTGGTTTTATACAGTTCTGATTCCAGTTTTGACAGGCAGACTCAAAATGAGGGTAAAAACAAGAGAGAAGATTCAGAAGCTGCTGTTTTATGCCTCCCTGCTCACTAACTGACTCATGCTGAAGATCTCACAAATCTCTGCCATGCAGCTATTCATAGACGCAGTTGCACGGATTAATGTAAGAACAGACAAAAATAGCTTTGATATGAAAGTCCGTCTGCTCATTTCTCTCCATTGCCAGGCAGAACTCGAGTCCCTCATTCAGTTACGTCCATGTTTAACACCAGTACTAAAGTGGAAGCTATCCCGGGCTGCAGTGCTAATGAGCCGTTTGAAACAGAAGCATCATGTCAGTATAATAGGTCGTTACTGCACACATTAATCCCTGCAGGCACGTGTGGCACGCTGCCATTTAGCAGAGTGTCTACAGAGAGGAAGAGGAGCAGCTCCCACAAAACATGACATATAATCAACACATAAGGTCTCACTCCGGTGCAATGTAGCGTACAGGGCACATATACATTCAGCTGCCAGTTTATTAGGTACACCTTGACCATGCAGTGGTGAACCTCGCTCCATCCTTGCTTGTGAACAGTTGAGGATGCCCCTTTCATACCCAATCATGATACTATCACCTGTTACCAATGAACCTGTTTACCTGTGGAATGATCCAAACAGCTGTTTTTGGTTCGTTTATTGCTCCTGTCCCAACTTGTTTGAAACCTGTTGCTGCATCAAATTCACCATAAGCAGATATTTCCAAAAATCAATGAAGTTGATGAGGTCAAACATTAAATATACTTTTTCAATGTACTTACAACAGCAAATGGTCACATAACAGTGACAAAAAGCATGAAAATTTTACTTCCACACACACAACCACAGTCTGAAAGATTGAACTTTCGCATGCAGACACGCCTCCTCTCAGGTCCACTTTAGATTCTGAGGGCGCAGGGAGGGTTTTTAACCATCTGCTGTAAATGCTGCGGTGACATGTGGGCGAAAAGAGCAGCGGCCAAATGAGGCAACTGTAATGAGGTTGGATGACGAGGCTGAAAAGGCAAAGCGCAGGCACTGACGTCTTGGAATAAAAGTCTGCATTTCCAGCCAATAACCAAAAAAGAGCCATGTGACAAGGCTGTAACGAAATGTTTTTCTCTCCCAATAATAAATCTGTGCAAACGAAGCACTAAAACTTCAACTGACCCTCTGCTGCTGCTGCTTATATTTTGGTGCCACCATGACCACGGCTGTGTCGCGAGGATTTACAGTATGACAAAACTCTTGAGTGTCACCAGTTAATGAAAAAACAGGCATACGTCAGACAAGCTGTCAGAGTTTCTAAGCGTTTGTCACCCTTAATCCCTGCCTGCAGGTGAAATAAACACCTGCTCGTACGTATGACGCACAACCTGCCCTCATTCAAAACTGCTTGCTACAATCAAGCTCTGTCTGGCTGCGATACACCTACCTCACTTAGACGACACACGCACACACACAGAGATGATTGCAGACATGCATGCATCCAAATGTGCCATTTATGAAACTCGCCATGTCATTATCAGCACCTTGAGTAGACGTTTACATAGCGCGTGAGTCTGATTTTATACAGATGATACACTATTTGACACAACCTCTTCACCACCCTATGCTCATAAAAATTACACCCTCATTCAGTTCAGAGGCAGCTGTTTGTGAATACAACGAGCTATATCATGGTTCTCTTGAATATTATGGATGCTTCATTTTCATACTCTTATTCTCAGTGAAGTCAGAACCAAAAAATGAGAAATGCTGTAAATGTAAGCCCAAGTCTTCAAGTCATGTGATTACTCAAAGACCTCTGCACATTACTGCTTTATCTTTCATTGATGTTTTATTCCAAAGAGCCCCAAAACATTCATCAACCATCAGCCTTTCATGAACACTTGTCATGATTCAGATTATCCATCATTCACTGTATCTAAGATTATAGTCTATGCAGACACTGCAGCATGAAAGCTTATGTAACATATTTCCACTCAGGCTGAAAATATCAAAATGTCATGTGGGAAATTATTAATAGAAATCTGAAATCTCACAAGGATTCTTGCATTTTACAGTTCAGCTAATACAAACTGAGGTTTTTATGATTGACATGGGTGTGACATGATTGTGTTTATGCTGCATCCACATGACAGTTTCAGAGAGTTTAGTGAGGAAATCACAGTTAGACAGGAGACACATATCCTTGATTTCCATCTCTTTCTTCTATTCTGTTTTATTATAATCTCTGTTTAATGCCTCTCTGGCATATTCCACCTGAGTGCATAATTGTGCTTCACAGCTGCCGTGCATGACGACGTTTAACAAGCTACGAAACACCAAGGGGAGTTTATTGATGTGCATCTCGCTCCTTTTACATTTTATAACGACGGCGCTAAACTGATGTTTCTCGACATTCTCGCTAACTGGATTTTCTTTCCATCTCTTTTCTTTCCGTTTCTTTCCGGAGAAATTGGTGCGTAAACACCTCAAACCGCCGCGTGGTTTCAAATCAAAACAATCATATGTCGCATTCAATCAGCGCTCCCACTCTGTCAGCGGTGAATCACTCACTGAGGTGACACTCACTAAGCACGTGTGATTACAGTTTTTCCAGCTGCTACATCACATTTGCTGTTTACAGGCTGCAGTGTGATTGCATTAAAAAAAGATGAGAGAGGCTACAGTAAATGCAATTAAGACCTCAAATCCAAACATTTTAATCATTGTGAGTCCAAAAACAACTGCATACTTCCTGCTTTGACCACAGCCTGATGAGACATTCATTGGAAACATGTGAGACGGTTGAAATTTTCAGTTGTCAGGGGAAATAAAGTTTTTAAATAACTCCTGTCCTTCGTAACAGCCTGAGACGTTTTTTTATTTTTAATATGTTTCCGTAGAAATCATTTCACAGAGCCCCTGCTGACTGACTTCTGCCATTTTTTTCTACCAGAGAAGGTTACCTGGACGGAAAATCAGGCTGGAGGAAGAATCAAGACTGACTCTTTATTTTACTGTCACAACAAAGGAAAATCAGCAATTCTGTGTATCTAATCCAGGCTGTCATGTCCACATGACCGTCATTTCATTGCACTGAGGTTCATAACGAATGAAGTTTCACAGCTAATCTGCAGGCTTGTACTATCAAATAACTGGTGTGTGAAAGCTTGGCTCCTCTCAGCCCAGGGAGGGGAGCGCTATGACAAGGAGGACACCTATTGGTGCCAGTGTAACACCACAGCAGAGCAGCTGCAAGTCAGACTCCAAAAGTCACTGACGAGCATGAAAAATGAATAATAATATTCATAAATAAAGTAACAAGTGAAGGAGTCTTCAGCCATTCTAGCATCTCTGTGAGGCTGTACTTAAGGTGCAGTGCTGCTCTGAGCTACATGCTAACATCAGCAGGCAAACATGCTCACAAACTGCTAACATGTTGATGTTTAGCAGGGATCATTTTCAGCATGTTCACCACTTTAGTTTAGCGTGTTAGCATGCTAACATTAACAAAGTACAGCTGAGGCTCATGGGAATGTCCGTTTTGTGCTGGTCAAATGGGAAATCTGAGCTGATGATACACAGATTCTTATTTTCATACATATTATCTGGATGAGGCGACAGCGCTAACCACGAAGCCGTCCACTGCCTGCCAGATGTTACCTGTCCCAATCCAGCTGCCTGCTGCAGAATCTCCAGCCTGCTCTGCTCAGCTCGACGGGCGTGGTACGAGTTCCTCTGACTCTGGATCACCAACACCACGTCCTCCAATCCTGAGAAAAACACACGGAAAAGGTAGAGGGATGACAAATTAGGAAAGAGATAAAGAAACAGAGGATAAAGACACAGCATTTCCTCCCAATTGCAAACTACTCCTTTAACTCCATTCAGATTTATTTATTGTGAAGAACAATCCTATAGATTTTGGTGTCAGGCCATCTGCAGTGAAATCCCTCACTCACCAACAGAGCTGTGTGCGGTGGGCTCCCCGCGCTCTGCTGTCTGCGGGGAGTCAGACGGACTCTCGTTAAGTCCAACACACACTGTTGAGGCATGCGATGAAGCATAAGCACAGCAAGAGTCTGGAGGCAGCACTTACCTGAGCAACACCTGTGTGTTTGTCTGCAGCAGAGGGACCTGGAACAGAAGCAGCATGTAGCGTTATTATCATGATGCTGTAAAACCAATTTACAGTCATCATTGATTAAATATTTACGTAATCTGTGGTGGTAAATGTATCCAACTTATGAGAGCAAGTATAATGTCTATTAATGGTGTATATGTCAATTTATGTCAAGGGTAGAGATACTGCTGCAAAACACAATTGTGATGTGAGGAATTATAGTTAATATTAATGGTAATAAAATCTCTTAACAGTACAACACACTACTGCAGTACTGTTGTGGTAATTTGAAGTTAAATTTCCCTCCAATATATTTGTAAACACACAGAGACAACTCACCTGGCAGAGCATTTCCACAGTTTTTGTGCCATTAATACATTTATGTGAGACGGGCTTGATGTAAATAAGGCCATAAATGATGGACAGTTGCTCCCTTCATCTCCCTCACTCGGACGTCAACGCAAATACTGTTCATACCTGATCAGGCACCACTCGCTGGGCTGTTATTACTTATTATTCCTATTGGAAAAACATGGAGGTTGCCTCCTTCACCAGCAAGTGGCAAAATAAATCAGCTGGTTCCTGCTATGAACGGTTAGAGCTGCCATACTAGCAAGAAAAACAAAAAACAAAAACAAATTCATATATAGAAAAAAGCCATTCTGGGTTTCTTGTACTGCTCTGTTTAATATCCAAGCTCAGTCAACTGGTATTGGATATTTCAAGCAAATGATTATCCAATATATCTCAGCCCATATGAGCTGGAAGGCCTCTCCCATGGCAAACATTTGGATTTGACACAGGTGTAATTAATAACATTAATGACTGCGTGTCTCTGCACACTCATGTTACACCCCCACAGGTGTTTTCTTAAGTTGCCTGACTAGACTTCTTGTCTGGACTATGACCCATTTTCCTTGCCCTCTTTTTAGTTCTGCTGCTCCTGTGAGATCAGGACAACTTGGACCTTCATCCTTCATCAGTACCCAGCTTAACCCTGGCCATAGGTCTGATTAGACAGTGTGCAGGGGTTTTATTTCAATATTTGCATATTTAAAAATAGCTCTGCCATCATATGATTAATTAACTTAAACTTCCTCTTATTTACAAAGCCCCAGCCATCACCTGCACTTGTTTGTGATGTATCAAGTTATTCAGAATACGATAATTTCCTGTTGATCATTTCAAAATAAATTATCCCGATATTCTCTACCAGAGCAAGAATCACTGTGACAGAAATGAAGAAGTCGAGTGTGTGATACTTCCTAAAATACTTAGACTGGTACACTTTCAAAAGATATAACGTACTCTACTCCACTTTCTTATATTACATTGATAACTTTACTTTGGAGGCCATATCAAACCAACTTCCCGTATTGTTCAGCCGGCCTGATGCAGTGTGTCCAGCTTGGTGTTAGCGGTTAAGCTAACAGTAGCTGCCTCAGTAGGGCAATCACCCCACTTACCAAGCCAAAGAAGGAGCACGGCGACCAGTTTGCATCCGATAACCACATTATGGTGTGACATGGTTCCGGTGGCTGCTGGTTTTCGTTTGAAATCACCGTCTTTTCATGACGAACTGGAGAAATTGATTAGCAACATTCCTGTAGTGGCAGAAGTCTGTGCTCGACTGTAGTGACTGTTAGTGCGGAGCTTTAGCGACCTCTAGCGGGCACCACGTTTATAGGTTAATACCATGAAATACTGGAGCTCACTCACAGGCCCTACTTTTCATGCTAAGCTACAGTAAATTGTCATTTTTATTTTAAACCTACTCACACTTCAAAAATAGGCCTTTATGTGCACCGTAAGTTCAGTTTTGAGGGACTTTACTTAAGTATTGTTACTTTCTTTATACTTCTGCTTCATTACACTTAAAAGACAAATATTCCACTATTTCTACACAACAGGTATTTGATAGCAAGGGTGTAATTACTGGAAGGTGAAGATTTTATCTCCAAATATGATTGGCTGATAAATATACATTAGTCTAGCCAACATTATATATTATAAAGTAGTTAGAATTAGCTCAGCCTTGACTCGATACATTAAAATATTGTTTAGATATTGATTTTTCAGTTAAAATAATAACTGACAGAGGCCAATCTGCTGCCCGATGAGTAGTTCAAGGACATTGTAAAAGATCTGATTTTTTTCTTTTTTAAAAAACTATACTGTTGCACTTACACAGTGTATTTTTATTATGTGATATACTGACCCTGCTCATGTGTTCATTAAAGTGAAGTGATTTCCTTTTATACCACGTATTTGACTTTTAAATAACCAAACAACTTCACAGCTGAGGAGTCTGCGAGATAAGACAACATAATTATCTCTGCCTGCAGCTGGATCCTTCCAATTCGACCTTTTTTGTCTTATTTATTAGCCTGCTTCAGCTATAACAACATCTTCCACAGCTGAGGACGAGTCTCCTCACTGAGCATGATTTTAAAAAATTTGTTGAATCCTTCAAGTCCTAAATCCATTCAGAAGTAAATCAGACAAATATTTCCAACGAACCTCCTGTGTCCTGCAGATCAACAAAAGCTGCACTGACTTTAATCCCTCACTGATCTGAGAGCAGCTACAGCCTTTGCTGTCTGTCTGTCTGTCTGTCTGTCTGTCTGTCTGTCTGTCTGTCTGTCTGTCTGTCTGTCTGTCTGCCTGCCTGCCTGCCTGCCTGCCTGCCTCACCAGGGAGGTCAGAATCTAGCTACACAGCAAATATATACAAAGCAAATGAAGATAAACTGAACTTTTTGCGTTTGCAGAGTGGGATATTGCATTGTTTCAGCGTGCGCACATGTTTGCGCTGGTCTCCTCCTGGCACATACAATCCATTATGAGGCAAACCATCATGATTTATATGAGGGAGAGGTATCCAGAAAGGAGGCATGTTTTCTGTCGTAGGCCATGCAGATTGATGGAGACATCCAGAACAAATGAGTCAACAATCTCCTGACCAACGGAGTCTAAACATGGACTTCTCGGCCACAAGAATTAAACAGGCTGGTTCTGCTGTGAAACCACGGCTGTGACTGTTCACATTTTTGTGGGGGTAAAGTGAGCTGTGAGGAAAGAAATCCAAATGAGAGCGCTGTCCGCCACGGCAGCTCGGAGGAATCAGGAAAGTGTAAATACCGTCTGTGCGGAGGGACAGGCTGTCATAATTCACAACTGGGTCACTTTATCAAACAACGAGAAGTGGAATAAAACCAGACAACTGAACTGGTGTGTAATTTGCTGATGAAAGCAACAAACCCTCCAGAACCCTCAGATCATCAGGTGCTGGTCTCTGGTGGAGGTGCGTTCAGCTCTGCAGCAAAGTGCCTGATGTGCGACAGCTGTCCCGTCTTTTAAAAGCAAGCTTTGAAATGTAGGTAATATGTGTTCATGTTTTCTGTTAGTTTGTTCATATTTGCTGTGTGTGAAGCACATTGAGCTCGTTATTGTATGAAATGCTATACAAATACATTTGATTTGATCTTGTGACTTCATTTAGAGGACAAAAAGGTCTGAAAAAACATCGCTTATGAATGAAAGCTCACGTTGTTAATGTGAAAGACAAACATGGTGACTCATAAGTCACCAGTGTTTCAAATTAGGTGCTGTACTTTTCCTTCAAGAGTTCAGGAGATTGCCTGCTGTTGTTTCTAAACACAAGGCCAAATGCTGCTTTCAAGTGACGTCCCATAAAGTCGTGCATTCCAGCGCCATTAGTGTGGAACAATTTAGTTTTCCAATTTGTTTGACCGTCTCATCTATTTATTTATATATTCATAGTTTATTCGTAACTTTCATGTACTTTTTTTCATTATCTTGTGTATGTGTGTGTTATGTATGAATGCAGGATGTTTAGGGAAGAGCCAACCAGCCTCAACACGAGCCTTGATCAGTTAATGAAGTGCTCAGACTTTTGGAAGCGCTGTGTCATACCCGATGGGTCAAGCTATGTATAATGAAACAGGAAAAAAATACGCGTCTTCAAAATAAAGGCACAGTCGTCGTTGGAGGCGGAAGAGCATTAGTATCAAACTCGACTTTTGTACTTTGTTGTTGTTACTTTTATTTTCCCAATTAACTAAATAAGTGTTTGGTCGTCAGATAAAAGTGAAAAATGCCAATTTTCCAGAGCCATGGTGATGTTTTCAAATTGTTTTGTCTAACCAACAGTCTAAATCCCAAAATATGCTCAATGTCCAACTATTCACAATTATATAAAGTTGCCATTTATGCTCGATAAATTACTTTTCAAAAGTTCTCAAAATATCACTTAATTTTCTGTCAACCAATTAAATGATTTAACAGTCCACAATCAGGACTACTAATTAATGCGTTTTTATGCTATATAGTGCATGTACAATGACAAAAGCAGCAGGTTTTGCTTAATAAAGGACTTAAAACGATCATCCAACAAAACAGACATAAAATATTCCTGCTGAAGGGTTTTACTTTGGCCAAAGGACACCGGAAGTCTTCTTGTGTTAACGTCTCTGCCTTGACAGCGGTCGGACGTTATTAAAGCTGCTGACGTGAGTCGGTGAATATAAACAGCAGCAGCCGCAGCAGCAGCAGCAGGAGGTGCAGGGAAGAAAGTGACACCATGACAATAAGCGAGCTGCTCCTCAGCGGGATGACTGTGACCCGGGTGGAGGAGTTCCTCCGAAAGCCTCCGGCCGGCTTCACCGTGGAGGCTCTCGGCTCCGGCTACAGAGTCCACAGCGATCCGGAGGAGAGCCTGGTGCTCATTGATGACTTCGACTCCTGCAGAGGAAAAATAGTTTTCCAGAACTCTACGGGAAGGTGAGAAACAAGATTTATATATTCAAACACATACTGACATTCAGCTGATCTTAAACTGGTTTGTTTTCCACGACAGGAAAGTTAAGATGCACAATCTGTGGGAGTACACCAGCACGAGAAAGAGACTGCTGTCCAAGAGGATCTATGTGCTGATGTCTGCCTGCGAGGAAAGCCGCTCAGTGGCCAACAAAAAGGCGTTCAGAGAGGCCAGAGGTAACTTCACAGAGTGAACTGTGTGTAATTACACAGTGAAAAAAAAAAAAAGAAATGGTCCTCATAGGCAACAGTGGCTTTTTCGTTTTCGTTTGCACAAAACTGTATTTTTGAACCCAGTGTGTGCTCCACAGCTTCGGGCTGCTAAATGCCGCATGCAGTTTGGTGGCATGGGTGACTCATGCTGGCCTCCAAACTTGGGGCCTTTGCAGTGGGTGGAGTAGAGAAATTACAATGGCACCACAGTGCTTGCACCACATGACGGCATGCTCTCCCTGTGAATTATCCTGACCGCTGCATCAGTGCTGCAGCAGTACGTGGTGTCCATTGATGGCAGCAATCCTTTCATCAGGTGGCAGATGGAGAGAGGCCTGGACTGGACCATCTCGTCTGTTTTTGGGGAAAGCTACAAGGTGGATGTAAGCAGGACTTTGTGCTCTTATTGTCACTTTCTACATTGTTCTGTGCATGATTTGTCCTTGAGAAGTGACTTTTCTTCATGTCAGGTTGACTTGACTGAGCTTCTGGAGAGCTGGGCAGCAAAAAACATCCACATCATAACCGAGAAGGGAATAAAAGTCAAACCTGTGTGGAGAGACGCCTCCTTCACCCTCATATACCACTCTGATGCCCTCTTTGACTTCCCACACTGGTTTGGCTTCAGCAAAAGAAAGTTTAAGGTAAATGCCTCTTCCTCTTCTGCTCACCTCTCTCTTCATTTGTGAATGCGAACTTGTCTAACTTGTCCTCTCTGCTCATATCTGTTACCATTAAAGCTGAGCCTGACATGAGCCAGCAGAGGATGGCGAGCAAGTCGGGTTTATCCACTCAGGTTTTGATGGAGTCTGCTTCCTCAAGAGGGTCTGTTGATTGACAGATGAATACCAGCCTGCCAGGTGAAGGACCAGCCTTCCTCTTTGGACTGTAGGAACTACTTTATAATCGCTGTTTGGGTCCAAATATGTCCCCAGTTCAGTGGATGGAAGTCCACTGACACGGACTGACAAGGAAATTCTGAAAGCCATGAAGGTTATTTCAGCAAATCCTGTGTCTTAATTTGATTTTAAAGGCATTTTTTAAACCATTTTACTTGATTTACAACAGTTGGATGATGGGTTGAATCTGCAGGAATCAGAGATTTGTAGACTTTTGCACTTTTGATACAGCGTTTGTTTGTGAGATGTTTTTATTTTTCTTTTTTACCAAACTCAAATACAATAAATGCTCTTTTACAACAACAAAAATGTGTGAGTTGTAATTCAGTTTCATACAGTGAAAAGATGAATGTGGAGGAAGTGTTGCTGTAACAAACTGGACTAAGGCAGGAGGAGGAGAGCGGATGCAGCGCTGGTGATGGTCTCCACATATTCTTTGTAGTCGCTGCCGTAGTGACGCGTCAGCAGGTAGTTGAAGATGCCCACGACGCACATCAGGAACAGGAAGAAGATGATGCGTTTTCCAAACAGGTAGCCGGGGGTGCTGTAAAAGAAATTCAAGAAAAGAGCAGTCAGAGGACGGCCTGTGAAGACACGCAGAACAATCTGAGCGGTTCATCTACCTTTGAGAGGTCTGGCCCATGTATCCAACAAAGTACTTCTGCCTCACGACAAGATAGATGATCCCAGCAAAGGCAGCAGGAGCTAAAAACAGATGAGAGAAAAACACCAAAAAACACTCAATCCTGGATAAAATAATACACTATATGGCCAGAAGTATATGGACACTCCTGACCACTTTTGCTCTTGTTTTATTATGTTGCAATGCAGTCACATTTTTGTATTTATATTATCTTGATGTAAAATCTTTTAATATACTATTTTAATGTGCGACGAGTTAAACGTCCATTATTTTTTCTGTCAGCTGTAACAGTTCATTATCAGTATTCTCAGTGAATCATGTATTGCCATTAAGAGTGTAAATATGTTAAAAGTTGCAGAAAAAACAAGACAGTGCATCCGAATGTGAATTTATGAAGTCAATAAATTCTGCAGGGAGCAACAACAAACACTTGTCTCATCATGTCTGCTGTCAAACAGGACATTTATTGCTTGCCTGGCCATCTGGGACCAGTTCCACATCTACCATGTGTACAAAGGTCCATGAAGAGATGGTTTTCTAGGTTTAGTGGCCTCCATTGATCCCATAAAACACCTCTGGGGTGAGTTTAGAGATCAACTGATCGTCCCACAATAAGTCAACGCCTGAAATGGCTCATTTTCATGCTCCTGAAAGAGAGCAAATCCCTGCAGCCAGGTCACAGAGCCTTGTGGAAATCCTTCTCTGAACTATTTTAATGGCAGTGAGATGTTAACAGATCACATTTTTCCACATGCTTTTGGTTGCGCCGGGTGAATGTTGCCAATTTGAGGCGCAGTTCTGGATTTTTACTGCGTCTCAAGCAGTGAAGACGTCATCTATACATAGAAATGAAACCTATCGAACAAAAACTACTCTTAGGTGTCTGCCTGTCTGTCTTGTCTCAGTGGAATTTACTCTATGAGGGTGCGTCGCGTTTACAATTCAAAAGAGTGGCTGCCTCCTCTACAGTAACTGATTAATGATTACCTTGACTGAGACACAGACCGGCACACCACATCACTGCCAGGAAAGTGGGATAAGCATCCATGCAGTTACGACTGGAAGAAGCGTAAACAAGAAGCGTAATTAGGACATTTCAAGGAAGTCACCTGCAACGAGAAGCTATGAGGCAACCTGCTACAGACGGACGCCGCGGCCTTTTTCTACAGCTGTTTGGAAATGTGTTGAAAGTGCAGAGCAGGAGCGGCTGCGAAGAGTCAAAGATCCAAGGGATGAAAACAGTCCATGAGCTGCAAAAGCCAGTGTGGCTTTGTGACTGTTGGTGGAACAAAGTTGAAATGGGAAGCCAGGAAAAACTGAGCCCTCTCTCAGAGTCAGCGCGTACTGGCTGGTGCAATAAATTGCAATAATCAGTACAGTATGTTGCACAGAGCCGTGTCTCTCAGAGCTGTGGCGCTCAACCTGCATACAAGGAGTCCCGAGAGAAGTCAGAAGGGTCTTAGCTGATCTGCTTTCATGTATTTTTACCTTGTTTACCACTAAAACTACACAATCTGAGGAGGCAAAATTTGTCTTTGGGTGAAGTTTTCACAACTTGTGTCTACACTAAAGCCTCAACCTCTGATCAGGGATCACATGAAGACTAAAAGAAAGATGGATCACCAAATGTTTGCATCACGTTTTAAAGGCAAACATTTGTTTTTTGTTTTGTTTTTGGGAAATTCCTTACGTTACTTACAAGACAGGATGTGGCTCAGATATTTCCTTTAAAAAACAGGAAGTGAATTGTTGCTCATGGACTAGTAAAGTGACGAAGGCTGAGCTGCTGTGTTGCAACTCACGATTATTTTTAAAGCCTATTTTTCTGATTGACAGATTGATCGTGTAGTTTTTTAAATGTTAGGAAAATTACAGTATCCCAAAGTCTAGGGCGACACATTCAGATTGTAAATTTACTCTCGAGGTTTTATTAGAAATAAAATCCTTAACAGCCAAATTTCAGGACACCAGTTTGAAATGCCACAAACTGAAAGAGTGTGAGCAGTCTTCACTCCTTTAACTTTAACGGGACCCACAGATGACGATGAGTCACCTCTCCGAGAGGATGGAAAAATAGATGCTTTCCCGATGGCTGTTGACACCTTCCCAGCAATTATTCAAATGAGCGGTATGGCGGCTTTTTCCCTGTCTATTTGGGAGTGCTCAGGCAAATGAGGACTGCCTATTGATGGGGGTGATATTTGGGGGAAATGTAAAACCAAATGTAAAGTTTATGAGTATTATCGCAGGAGACCAGATTAACATAGATTCATCCATTGTTTCACGGTCATATATTAGATTATTACTGAGTATTGAGAAGGGACACTTACTTGGCACAAGCAACCCGTTCAAAGGCAGATTTCTGAGCATTTTGACTGCATTGGTTGCATTCCTTCTCTACCTTCTGGGCAAAGAGTGCTTAAAACACAGAGATCACCACAACACGATTTTAACAACAGTTTTTTAAAGACTATGACATGATTGACAGTTACTTGTAACAGCTTTGCTTCTGGCTTTCTCTCACCGTTCTGAAGTACGCTGATGAGCGTGACGATGACCAGGAGGTAAATGTTTTCCACTACTTTGCCGGAGTCCATGATCACTGTGCGAGCCGTGGGAGCAGGTGGATGGAGAGGCCGAGGGAGACGGAGCTTCTCTATCACTGTCCAGAAGTGTGTCTTCACAGCCAGATGCAGAGCATGAACCTGGCCTGTCCCTCTGTGACATCATGCACTCCCCCATCCCACCTCCATGGCACATGCATACTCCTTTGTGGCTTCCTCTTTATGTAAATGATGCTCTGGGTAACACAGAGGGGTGCAAACAAGTAAGCCTGCCACTTCCTCTGTGTGTGTTTGTGTGAGTTTACCAGATTGCACACACATACAGGAAATTTACATCGCTGTTATCGCATGATTTGGTTTATCAGTCTTCTTTGAAGGGCCTTTATGTAGTATTTCTGGCAAATGAGCATCACTAACACATGGGGAATCTGCTAATATATGACAGGACGTGCTGTCGACAAGTTGAAATACCAACAGGCCTTTTTCACGGCAGACATTTTGACTTTGCAGAGTAAAACCCAGGTGTTATCATTTCATAGCTCATTAATGCTATCAATTACACCTGTGTGCTTCCTTCTGTGACAAGTCAAAGGGTCTGCTGCAGTGGTGAAAGCTTTTGAGTGTATAAGCACATTGAAATAAAGCTATTTACAAGCTGTCTCAATGACCGGTTTATTATGATTTGGCCTACATACAGTCAAACAGCACCTGCATGTGCTGTTGGATGGTAATGCAGCTTCCTCCTTGCTTCTTTTCTCTCTCTCTGATTAATTGTATCGTTTTACTATTTTGTCACCACAGTTTAACAGATGTAGTATGCATGCAGAGAAAGCTGGACAAAATAATATTTTCCAATTGCTGGAATGATCCCATTAAAGTCACCCAACTGTTAGTGTTCAATCATTATTGAATTAATAGATTTTATAGAGATATTATAAATTAATTAATCTAAATGGCCAGACATTGTTGGCATAAATGGAGGAAAAAGCAAAAGGTTTTTAAAATTAGTTGTGCAATTTTGTTTTTAGATTTATTATCATTCATCACTTATGATCAGGAAATGTAATTATTTAATGTCGATTTTTAAATATCTTTTTAAACGTTTATTGAAATGCAACACAAAATGAAAATGTATGAATTTAAGATATGATATGTCTTAATTAATCACCATGAATACTGGAAAAGTCTTCAATAATTACACTGGCAGGTCAATGAGGGACGGTGCTGTAGATGAGTGGCTAGCATAAAACAAAACCACTGTGACGACTAGCAACAATGCTAACATCATTATCTAAGAGGAACATGGCGCTAATCCTGAAACCAGAGGAGGTAAACGGTACAAGAGCCTTGTGAGACCGGCTAAACTCAAGGTCTGCCAGAGTGTGCGTGTTTTCGCATAAATATAGCAAGTAACATATCAACATACGGAAATACCTGATGTCAAGTCGCATCTTGAAAAAGCCTTAGGACGTCCAAATAGTCAGCGCTTCCCATATGGTCTAGCGGTTAGGATTCCTGGTTTTCACCCAGGCGGCCCGGGTTCGACTCCCGGTATGGGAACGACTCTTTTACGCTATAAAAGAGCATCTATCTCGTTATGAGCATTGCAAACCCACGTCGTATTTGTATTTCTAACAATTAACCGTCTTTGGTTCATACAAAACCCTGGTGTCCCCCGTCAAACAATGGCCGCTAGGTGGCTCATGAACGCCTGCCAAGGCAGGTTAGTTGATGACCATCTCCATTTTTGTTTGAAAGACATGAAAGGAGGAGATAATTGAACTAAATGCATGCTGTCCAATAACAAGACGACACCCATTCGTTAAAGTTCATGTTTGTTTATCTGGCTGCGAAAACAAGCATCAAATACCTGCCAATTACATCAGCACTGTACATATCTTTCTAAAAAACATTTATGGGTCCTAATGAAGAGGCATTATGTTTGCTTGACATCAGTGCAAAGGGAAACTTGAATTACTTTATTTTTCTTTTAGGCTGTAATCTCCCTAGATGCCAGATTTACTGTATTTACAGGTCACTTAACTCTTCAGAATTGGTACCTAATTACTAATTGTGACATAAATAATTGCATACTTGAATGACTACAAACACTTAGATCAACTTCAATGTCTTAAAAAAACAAAGTATTTTATTCTCCGATTCATTATTTTAGCAAAATAGCACCAACATTTTCTTAAATTTTAGAATAGCTCCAACATTTTGCACAACAAACACAAGTCATTTAATGCATTTATTAAATGATGCAAAAAAAAATTTTTCAAGTCATTTGTCAAAATAACAAAACAGAGCAAACAAAGGGCTTTGACTATCAAAGCTTCATACGACCCAGTTACACACAACATTTACACTTCAAAGTATGGAGTCAGATGTAACACAGTGCCAAACTTTCAGAAAAAAGTTCAAGATGCATAGTTAACAAATGTCATGCATGATACAACATGCTCCCTGCGTTACAGCATATGCATACTAACTTAATTAACTCATTTAAATGAAGAGCGACATACAGTAAATACACCCAGCACCTCAAACTTGCATCTTCATGTGGACTCGGCTGCTGAGGACCAACGCTTCTGAGTGATAGATGAGGTGTAAACGGGTGCATTTTGCATAATTTTCTCATCATACCAAGCCAAGGCTAATATTATCTGCGCTTGGAGACAACATCCGCCCCCACAGCTTAGACGAAAAGTTCAAGTGCACTTAGTGCCTCGGTCTCCATCTCAGTCGGTCTCTGAGCCACGGCCTGCGAGAGGAAGTTGTCAAGGAAGTTGTCGGCGTTGGGCTCGTTCCTACAAGTGTTCACCTGTGGCGCTGCGTCGGCCGCACTGACCCCGCAGTCCATTGGGTTCACTTCGTCTTGCCCGCTGGTGAGCATCTCGAGGAAGCCAGTACTGTCTGGCGAGAGGTTGCTTGCTGTGGTTGCTGGCGAGAGCAGGTCAGAGAGGAAGTCGTCGCAGACGGAGCCGTCATAGGTGCTGGAGGTGACGGTGTTCGGAGAGCCCAGGTACGTGCTGTCCGGTCGGAGGCTGGCTCCTCCCTGATGACTCAACATTTCATTCAGCTTAGCGAGCTTCTTCTTCTTCGCCTTCAGCTTCTTCATCAGCTTGTATCGCAGGGCTTCAGTGTCACTGAGGCCCTCGGGGACCTTAGAGGACCGGCTGCTGTGTTTCTTTGAGGAGGAAATTTCAAGCAGCCCCTTTGCTCCAGGCACAGGAAGTGACGTACCACACGCCACGGTAGTGTTCATTAGGAATGTCTGCTGGTTGGAAGTTATGGATTGGCACAGCTTTGACTTGCCATTGAGGAGTGTGGGGGATGGGAGCGGCGGACTCGAGATGCTTGAGCTCTTGGCGCCGAATGCATTGTACATTTCTGCAGCTTTTGGCGGGAGACCCTGACTGTCCTCCGTCTTCAGCTGTGGTTTAGAGAAAAGTCCTCCAAGAACCTGCTGTCTCTTCACAGGGTTTGGGGTAGAGTGAATGGGACGACTGGGCTTTACTTGCGTGGCCGGGGTGGAGGCGAGTTTATCGGTTAGCTTTTGAACTTGATGTAGAGGGTGTTTGCTGAGCAGGAAGGACCAGCAGCTATCCTGATGTACCGCTGGCAGCATTGTGGGACTTTTCTGACTGTCGGACAAGGGCGAGGTATTGGTAGAAGACACGGGGGACGCTTTCTGTGCAGTTTCAACAGGTGGTGTGTTATCCTGAGCGGGAGCAGCCCTCGCAGGTGTGTTACTGATCACTTTGGAGGGCTCCGAAGAGGCAGACGGTGAAATGTGCGGAGCTGCTTTGGACGAGGCTGCTTTTTTACTCATCTGTCTGGTTTGGCTCCTGCCAATTCCTCTCCCTCTTCCTCGTCTTCCCCTTGCAGCAGGCGCAAATTTAAGCTCACTCGGCGAGCCGTCCTCAGGTTCAGATGCGTTGGAGGTGGTGGGCAGCTCAACAACAGGACCATGAGGCATTTCACTACCTATTACAGTGGAGGAGCTATCCGGTGTAGAGTCAAACATTTCAGTCCCGCCGGGAAGACTCACATCCTGAGTTTGTCCATTGCCGTTTCCTGGCTGCATTTCTGAATCCGCTTTCATTTCCACCAGTGTGAGCGTAATGATGTCATTATGGGAAAGGCCCTCAAAGGCGTCCAGCAGCGTTGTGGAACCTATTGACGTATCAACAGCAGCTGTGACCGTCGTGTCCATGATGTTGCTATGGTCTTCAGATGCTGTGAGTGCACAGACGATGGTGCTGTCACCGTGAGATGCGAGGAGAGACTGATCCAAAGAGGGTGCCAACAGCGCCCCCGCCGTCACGTCCTTGTCACCAGGACTGCGGATACTCTCCTTTTTGGATGGGCAGCATTCTGCTAAAGTGCTGGATGGAGAGCAGGCTGGAGGCTCTTTATCCTCCTCCAACTCCCAAAAGACAATGTGGATCTCCTCTGCGGGGACTGGAAGCTGTTGATGGGTCTTACAGTCAGGATGTTTCAAATCGTCATACTCCAGCCACAACCCTGTCAGGAACAGGTGCCACGACACAGAGTTAGAGACACATGCAGCAATGCTCATACTCGTATTATTACTATTACTGGAGCCTGTCGGGACCCAACAGCTCAGACAAAAATTAAAAATGATGAAAAGAGAACGCCTGTTGAATTCGGGTCACGCTCGGACAGAAAACATGTAGCCCGAGCTGCACTCTGCCGCAGATACATTCTCTATAAATGACAAGGAAACAAGCCCTAAACGGCTTCTGTAGCTTCAACACTGCATGAATTATCCAGCAGAATGTGCTGTTGGCTAACTGCGATGTAGAGGAATATAAATATCAACCTTCAAGCGACTCAACCATGAGCTCCAGCGTTTGTAGTTTGGAACTGCAAATATAACTTTAATTAATCCAGAGAAGAAGAGAAAGTGTTCTCTGACTTTCGGCTTCAGCTATTCACATAAAAATACTGCAACTAATGACAGCACGCAGAGCCGGCTGCTCCTGCAAGGCAATCAGTTGACCTACATTTTAGCAGTCAATGGTATAGATAACATTCACATATCAGTTAAAAGGGGGAGTAAAACCATAAAAGTCTATAACACTTACCATCAGAATTACAAATCCAGGTGACAAAGTGCCTCAGTTGCTGGTTGTACTGTATGACGGTGGTGACGGAGTAGTGTTTCCCCTCAAAGGTGAAGGTGTAGACTCTGACATCGCTATCAGGCAGCCCCTCCACAAAGTGCAGCACAAACACTGGAGGCACTCTGAAAGAAGAAAACACAAAGTGTGAATCAAACTTTGAACTGCACCATTTTTCTCGTTCCCACTCCTGCTGATGTGTTATCACTGGAATATGTGCGCTACCATAAGATGGTTACAGTTAATATTTGCTTGTGGACATTTAAATTTAGAAGATTAATCTCTAATTTTGCAAACAATTTACGCATCGAGTCATAATTAACTGGTAATTTCATTCGTCCAGGCAATCAGTTAGAGGCTCAACATCTGTAGGCAGATGACTGGTTAACGTGGAGGTGGACGCGTTTCTTTTAAATCCTGCAACTTCTGCTGGACTTGGAAAAGAGAATTTGTGTGTTTTCACACTGACTTTGTTGTGAATAGTCTGGAGACACTGAGAAAGCCCCTCTGCCTGAATATAAGCATTAATTATTCAACAGCTAATACTGCATATTAAAAGGACGTCTGGTGTTGACAATCAAGTTAGCCTCTGTGCTCCAACAACTACAACGTAGCCATTTCCAAAGAGAAGATGTCATTACTTTGCAGATTGTGAATTTTAAAAAAGGCGAGTCATTGCAAAAGCCTCTGTTAATGCACAACATTTAAGACTAAAGGTGGACACATTAACAGTTTGACTCTTACCCCTCCAGCACCATAGTCCTCCTCTGCTTCTTCTTGCGGCACACGTTGCACGGCGCCGACTGATTGGCATGAAGCGGACGCCAATCAGGACAGACGTTTGTGAGGGTGGGGAGAGTCTTCACGAGCCTGAAAAATCCAGCGCGAGATTCATTCAGGTTTTATGCATGCACATAAAAGGCCCAGGTAGCATTTAATAACATGGAGTGGTCAGCTGCTGCCAGGAGGCATGGTGGTAGTGTAATCTATGAAAACATGCTATTACTCTTGAGAGAACATTTCTACTACTTGTAAAAATCTACAGACAAACCTCCTAAATAGCTTTAGAGAACGCGTTTTTTCCCGCCATCAAACATCTCGCTAATTACCCAGCTTAATGAACTGAGAGTTTTAAGCCATTAC
The DNA here is from genome assembly GCF_039877785.1 of Chaetodon trifascialis. Taxonomy (NCBI): domain Eukaryota; kingdom Metazoa; phylum Chordata; class Actinopteri; order Chaetodontiformes; family Chaetodontidae; genus Chaetodon; species Chaetodon trifascialis. The sequence goes on along the minus strand of NC_092071.1, from coordinate 11,187,708 downwards.
TAGATATCAATCAACTATCCACTGCTCACCCTCACTTGTGGATAAATGAGGTAATGTGTTAAGAGATTAAAGGGAAAAAAAACAACCTTATTACAAGGAATTTATACCAGCTTGTCTTCAATGACTCATTACTTCATATATTTCCTTTTCTCTCCCCCAAACAAACCCGAGGCAGCACGAGTACTTTCAACACAGTTACTTTCTCTGTGCTGTTTATCTCTAAAGCAAGTTTCCAAAAGACAACACGCTCACTGATTCCAGCACGACATGTCGCGTGTGTCATGGCCTACCTTTCTTTTGAGGCACTTTTGCATTCGCTGCACTCGAACTCCCAGAGGAAGGTCGACTGGAAGAGCGGCTCCACGCAGGAGTCCATGGTAAGCAGCAGAGGCAACGCAAACACCGGAGTTTCCCTCTGGCCTGAAAAGCACAAACACGCAGCAGTTAGAGCGCCGCCACAGGGGCGAGTGCTGACAGAAGCTGTGTTTACACTCTCCATTTCCAGGTAATTTTAAAGTGAATGTGTGGATGAGATGTGGGCTTGGGGTTTAGAGATCACATGTGTCAGCAGACCTGAGAATGACTAGTACGCCTCTTCCGCCTGCGTCCGAACCGTGTCTGCACTGCTACCCCGTCTCCCTCTCCGCTGTCAGTTTGCAAAGAGTGACAACCGCTAAGAAAGCTTTCCCCTCTTCCATAAGATGTAAAGACTTGGCTGCATCAAGCAAAGCAAAATCTGAGGTTTGCACGCCCAGACTTGTCACATTCTGTGATTATCATGATGATAATGGTTGCTTTGAAACAAAGAGATTAACTCTTGCTTTGGTTACTAAACAGGGACTCATGAGCAGCAAGTGAGACGCCAAAATATGTCGAAGCACAAAACATCAGAGCAGAAAAAAACTAAACATTGAAGCCCTTTGAAAATTTCACATGGAGCCTTAATTACACGGTGTATAAGCCATGCGAGTTCATTTTGCAGACGAAACCACACAGACTACTCCTTTAAATACTTTCTTTTTGTCACTGTAATCTCTCAGAAAAGTGGCATTAGGTTATGTGAAATCTAATATTCATGAACAGAAGGCTTGAGGGGCCTGGGAGCGTTGTGTTGTTGAGTTTGAAAAGTATTTGCTCAGACATCTCTCCTTCGCTCACAGTAGCTTGACACAGTTTGCACACGGTTCCTGTTCTGCTGGTAGCTTCATAAACACAAAAGTTCAAGGTTCGGTATATAACTAGCATTCATATACAGTCATACTGTCAACAAGAAAAATAAATAATAATTGATCATTCCTGCAGCGCTCTTCAACATCGACTGCAGCCTGAGTGACTAAAATGCACACGTGGAGGCAAATAATAGTGAGCCTCGTGCACTCTGACCACACGCTGACATTCTGTACCCTCTCTGACCGAACGTGGGTGGAGGGAATCGCCGTCCACTCCTTTTGTCTTGTTGCGTTAATTGACACATTCAGGCGATGCTGTCGCTCATGACATGTTTGAGGTGTTTGCACAGACGTACCCGACGTCTGTCAACAACGTCAGCATGCAGTTTGACACTAATCTTTATCTATTTTTGCTGTAACTAATCAGGAAGTCTTAATGCGCCCATACAGCAATGGGAGGATCCTCCAGCTTTGGTCGCTCATGTGTGTTGACACGACTTGAGCTTGACTAACCGGGCTAAGCTGACTAGCATGCAGCAACTGCCAGATAGCTGGTGCGCTGCCAAAACTTTCCGGGAAAAACTCGCAAATAAACCTCAGGTATGACATGTCATGCATCTCTAAAACCACTCAGAACTCATTTGCAGGGTTGGAAGTAATGAATTTAATTTATTGTAATTATCGTAACAAAATTGCTTTTTGTGTACTTTCTACAATTAGCCTTTTTAATGACATGGTATTGTACTTGGCTACATTTCAAGTCGCATCCATTACAGAGTAAAAACAGAAGTCACATGAAGAGGTGCCGATAAACCGTGTGCGAATGGAACAAATGAAAGGAGACAAATGGGCCGCTGCAGCAGAGAAGAAGCTGCTGCTGTGTTTGTTCACCTGTCTGTCTGTCTCTCTGTGGCTGCAGGTGTGTCTACGGCTGCAGGAGGGCAGAGCTCCAGAGAGCTCCACGTACAGACAGGAGACACAGTGCATTTAGCTGACACTGAGGAAAGCATACGTGTTGAACGCGTACGTTCACTGGCTCAGCGTCAGGGGGCGTTGGGTGCAGTCTCACCTGAGCCAAGCCAGGCCGGGCGGTTTGTGAACAGTACAACAACGCCCAATGATGCACTAAAATCAAGCATGATGTCAGTATGAGAAAAGAGGTGGCATCTACTTTAATCAATGACTGATTTAATGCACCACCTAGCGAGCAGGCTGAGTGACACAAATCAAACAGACCCAAGATGTTGTTGCATAACCATGAAGCGCACGCTGGGTTTGGCTAAATGCTAAGATGCTCATGGTGGATCCTCCAGCTGTGACTTCTACGTTTGCTACACCGCTGAGGAACTTCATCCTCCAGTGATGTGTAAGGCTTTAATGCTGTTTCTGAGAGGCTGAGAGGACTGGTTATAGTGGGACAGAGAAGCTGGGAGGGCTGGTTACAGTGGGAACAGAAAGGCTGGGGGGACTGGGTACAAAATGAACTGAGAATGGTCAAAGAAGTCGAACCGAGAGCAACTTCACAGTGCACGAGGCTCAGAGAACGACATTCAGACAGGTGAATACAACAACACCAACATCAACAACCACTAAGTTGCCTAGCAACATAGCAGTGTGTGTGTTTGTGTGTGTGTGTGTGTGTGTGTGTGTGTGTGTGTGTGTGTGTGTGTGTGTTCTACACTGTGTGTGAAAAGTGTGCAGCGCTCTTTGCTTTAAAATTTGTGTTTGTGGCTGCAGGCGCTGCAGTTTATATTGTTCACGCATCTCTGTTTGCTCTGGTGATGTTTTATTCAGCTGTTAAATTGGCAGTTTTTTTTTCCACTTCTGTAGCCTCACACTGCTTGTTGCATCCACCGCGGAGTCCATCACGCTTTCATTTGTTTCCATTCTACATTTATAATTGATAATCTGTGGTATGCACAAGCTGCCTGATCTGTCTGTAGAAATGAATTTATTGTAGGTTTGGACATCACAGCCTGGTGGTGTGATGCTCCGCGAGTGCTGCTGGGTTGATTTTAACCTAAATGTGTTCTTCAACAGTGCCATCATATATCACCACATAGGTACCTCTTTCCACCTCTGTTCAGCTCTGAGCAGTGGTACGACTATTCGGCTGCCGCTAGCCTGAATCTGTACGATGCTGACACTTTTTTGATGACTGCAAAAAACCTGCATCTACAGTTCGAAGGCTTCATCTCGCGACTGTGGGTCAACAGAAACAGACATAAACTGAGAAATCATTTCTAATTTCTCAAGCTGAACTCATTTTACTTTTTTCAGGGTATGTCTTCAGTGTCTGCACTTACCCAGTTTGCAATGCAGCTTGGGCTGCAGCAGTTTGAAGACCGCCATCCTGAGACTCTGTAGGTCAGCATTGGCCTTTTGCAGCACGTGATTTGGCACCATCGCAACACCATCTAGACAGAGACAGCATCAGATGAGTCAACCGCACATGAAAGCACTGCATTCTCTTATAAAAATGAAAAGCCTATTCACCAGTGAATTCATTTAAAATGCTTTTTACACAACGGGATCTGCAACTTGTCACTGATGGCAATAAGATTGGTGGTGCTTGTCCAAAATATTTTCATTTCATGCAAACAAACAAACAAAACAGTGTTTTCTCAAAGAATACTTGTGGTATCCAGCAATGCAGGCTTTCAGTTTGACGCACACAGTTTCTGATGTGCTGCCCCCCCCCCACATCTACCACCATGCCAACACAGTGGAGCAAAATCATATTGCTGTTGTGTTTTTAAGAGCACAAACAAAGTTTCATTCACTGCTAAATGTACTGAGGCTGCAGAAGAAATCTCAGGGAAGGATATCTTAAAAACCAGGCCCTGTTCTTACCGAACGGATCTTAACTAATCCAGAGTTTCAGGACTTTACCAAGCTCCGATTATCCTGTTAATTCTAATCCATCTCATTTGGGTCTTCTAAAGCAGTCTGAGAATTAATTTGCTGAGCCTGGATGAAGTAACGCTGTGCTCTCCTTTTAAAACACAGGCTAAATGAGCAGAGAGTTGAAAACATTTTGAGCAATCATGACTGGCTGAGAGCTGGTCATGTGGTTGCATCGGGGTAATTGAGTCAGACACATAAAGCTCATGTCATGCGTGTTCCTGCTGTAATTTTCTTCTACTCTGTGCTTCATGACGTTCCCCCTCTCAAATAGTTGTTACATAATTTGAATGAATGCGGTTCGGCCTGTGACTGATGTTATTGTTTATTGTTTTAATCCGAGTGAACAGTCTGTATTTATGACGTTTCTATCATCATGTTGCAGTCAAATGTCATGTGTTTTCTGTTTCCAATGGTCAGAGTTTATTGAGTTCATGACTGTCTCTTCAGGGTCTGTATCTGAAAACGACTGTAATGGGTTCACCCCCAAAACATCTCTGTCGTGATCCAACCAACAAAAGTATTTGCTTTCCATTTTCCATTCTGCGTTTTAAGATTTAAGCATAGAGAGAGTTTGATGGATGAATACAATTCCAACAACTCAATGAGAAAAACTTCAAAATTTAATGAATGCCAATGAATTTGATAACATTGCACTGTTGTTCATTGAATGGATCTTCTGCAGGACAGCCTCCATATGCAGTCCCGGCAGCACTCCTTGTTTACAATGCTTGACCAGAAATGGACATCGCTATTTCATTTTTCCCAACAGAATATCTGACTGCACACACACAGCCACGAAGCCTTCAACGAACTTGTGTCTTTCATCTGCCAATGTGGCTGCACTTCTGACATTTGAAGTGATGAGCTCTTGCTTGCGTGCTGTCTCCCTCTCTCTGAGGACCTTTTCCACATGACTCTGTGAGTGTGTGTGTGTGTGTGTGTGTGTGTGTGTGTGTGTGTGTGTGTGTGTGTGTGTGTCTGAGCCACCAAAACATTGCAGCATATTTTTTGCAGTTCATTCACCTTCAGTTTTGTGACTCAAAAACGCTTATAATGGTTGAGAAAACACACATTTTTGTAAACTGCATCCACATTTTGGCCATTTTTCAGTCTTGTTGCTCAGACAAAAGCAGCAGATACATTATAATCAAGCTTTTTTCTGCATCATCAATGATCAACTCAAGCTACGTCAGTCATCCACGTATGAAGGACAGGACGCCAGGCAACTGAAACCAAAACAATCTGCACAGCTGGATACCACTGGAGGTACAGAAAGTGAGAAAGCACAGGTGGCTCAGGTCTTCAAGTGACAGCAGTAGCTGCAGATTGGTGTATTTTTACAGGCAAGTACAATGGAAGCAAAGAGTCAATTTAATGTTTCTAAATTATATGGACCGTTTAACTTACCTCTCCCAGGCTGTTGGTGGAGTTTGATGGCAGCACAAATGTCTTCATATGACCTCATCAGCCGCCAGATGAACGACTGCTGAGGCTCGTCTTTAGGTTGACTCTTTCTCAAGTTCTTACAGTTTACCAAAGCAACCAGCAGTGAGTCCAGCCAGCACAGGTTGTCGCTGTTCCTCCAGAAAATCCGATTCGGAACAGGTACAAGCTCCTTCGCCGTTATTGCGGTAGAGGACAAATCGCCAGTTTCTGATTTAATGCCTTGTGTGTCCTTAGATTTGGTGTCATCTGCAGCCGGTGGTTTCTGTTCCGTCATCACTGTCTGCTCGTTGTGCAGAGACGATCGAGTATCGATTTCAGATAAACAAACAGACTCATCTGACAAAAAGGGCTGACTGGAGTCCAGACTGCAGCGTCTGTTCAGTGCCTCAGGAGGACTTTTCACCTGCGTGAAGTCATCCTTTACCTCTGATACGCCAAGAGCAACGCGGTGAGGAGAGCGCGCAGGCTCAATCCCATCAGCCACCAACAGGGTGTCCGATGAGCACTGCAGGTGTCCAGGTGAGACCGAGCACGTAGGAGGGACAAGTCCAACCACACCAGCAGCATTTTTTTGTTCCTTCTCCAGTCCACCATCCTCACCCTGTGATGAATCCCATCTGGTTTTCTCTGTAACTGGAGAATCCCTGTGGTATCCATTTACCTTTCCACCATCTGTTTTGGGTGCTGCGCGTTGGCCATGACTGACAACGTTTGCAGCAACATGCTCTGCTTGGCTGCTATGTTTGTCAGAAATACTTTGTGGGCCAAGATTATCGAGCCCACTTGATCGCAGATGTTTGTTTGGTTTGATCAACTCTTCCTTTTCCAGTGCCACGACATTCTTTCTTTTGTTCCCAATAGTGGGCTCCACAGGATCCAAGCTGGCCAAAACATCCTCCAAGGACCGGCTGACCAGAGGGAAAAGGCACTGCGTGGGAACAGGTGCAAACAGGTTAACATGACAGCAAACAACAACATGACATGAAACACTGCAGGCTGGTCGGTCGGTCAGTCGGCTGGTTGTGTGTGCGTGTGTCACAGCAGTACTTGGACTTACCTGTGGGTTTGTGCAGAGGGTGATTGATTCCTGCAGGTTGATGCGGTAAGAGCGCAGAGCATAAGTCAAGCCCTTTGAAGTGCACCAGGGACAATACTCGAGCGAAGCAGCTCTTTCCTGAACCTTAAAAGAATAAAATAATAAAATTAAGATTACAGAAATTGGACATTCATAAAGACCACAGACCCCAAAAATAAATGAGTTTCACTATTTCATGTTAAAACTTAAGATATCAAACAGTTTTAAAGGACATACAGAGATGGATGTGTAAAGTTTGACATTAATGCACATTAAATCAGTTTGCACACATTTTCATCAGATGAACTGTTTTTTTTTACCCAAATTCACCACCATATTTCAGCATTTCTTTCTTTTTTCTCTCTAGTCAGCCAATCACATTTGAACACTCATCTGTACACGTGCAATAGAGGAACAAAAGAAAATTAGGATGGGTTGACTTTAACTTGCTGACGCAGAGCATACAAGTAAGAGTAAGAACTGTGGTCAGATTTTAAAATCAGCTTTTTTGGATTTTGTACTTTGGTTGCAGATTTCTGCTCACCCGCCTCAGCCTGACCAGGCTGAATGGAAGATGTGAAAATGAATTTTATCAGAACCAGCAGGTGTGAAGTACTTCTGAAAGTAAATGAAACCTAAAAGTAAACAGTGTAGTGACCCATTATTTTCTTGAATGAATAAAGTTGAAACAAAAATATGTTTGTAGTACAGAACCAAATACTTTCGCCTTTTACTACCAAAGATTTCCATTTGTTCGGTTTTCTTTTGTTGAATTTGGATTGGTACTGCCCAGTCACAGTATCGTTCAAATTCAATTCAGCTTTGCGCAAGTGACAACATTGAGAGGAAAACATGAGCTCTACTGACTTTTCCCAAATACCCCGCCAGCGGTGAGGCCAAAGCCCCCAAACCAGTGTCTTCACCAGTCATTGGCAAACCACTCCTGCTCTTATGGTCCATAGCTGTCCGGTGCCATTCAAAAAGCATCGGCATGTCACTGCAACCTGGCTCACCTCCGAAGGAGCTGAGGAGAAAATACAGCACCACATTGGACATGTTACTCAGTGCCTACAAGTTATGAGGGTACACGGAAATGCAATCCACTTTGACCACAAATTGATACCATAAAGGTGTGTACAAGAATTCAGTGTGCAGTGATTAATGCAATATCCCTACTTATATTGCAGGGAAGGGGCAAAATGCATTTACAGTTTTGATACAAGTGCACATAATATAAAGATTGTGAGGATTATGTGAGTCCTTTTACCTGAACAGTTTATGCTAATATCCATAATATTACAGAAAATAAGGCAGGATCCAGGCAGTTTTCCTGTCTCTCTACACAAAATTAGCCTGAAGATATTTGTTTGCAGGCACACACGTGGGACGACCAGACCAGCTCGGGTATGATCTCCCACCTGGGCTGAAGCACATGAGTCTGAGCACTGGACTGCTGAAACGGGACTCAAAATAGTTCGTAATACAGAACAAAACGTTTTGCGTTAGGACTAGCTTTACATATTGTATTGTGAGCCACTGACTGATACAGTTGAAATACAAAGCTGATATCACTGAACGAAGGGACATCTCCAAAGTCAAATACATCAGATGCATTCAACTCCATTTAGTTTCGACAAAAAATTATGTAAGAAGACACATAACACTTGTTTCCCCCTTAGCTAGGCACTGCATTAAGACTATACTGACTTGCTTTGAATCCAATCAAACTTACTGTTGAGAAAACCATTAACAAAGCTAACAGGGACGAACTAAACTATCAATCCATACACCTGGCGACTAGCATGCTAACATGTTAGCCTAAACCCGGGAAAAGATTTTAGTCGGTCACGAGTCTTATTTTCAGTTTTCATGAATAAAAAAATATACGTACCGATACGAAATTCAAATTAGATTTTATATTACAATGTTGATCGGCGAAATCCATCAACGCTCAGCGGTATTTGTCGATCCCTGCCTGCGGAGAGGGTCCATGTGCATCCTTCCAGCAGATCGTGTTAGAAACGTTCTCTTTCCGCTCGCCGGCAGTTGTGCGGCGGCCTTTCTCTTCCCCTCCTTGACCAACATTAGTTCCGCTGGCCCCCACTCGGTAGTTCAAATGAACTGCAGTATCTTGTGATCAAGTTATTGTTCATACTGGTACTGTAGGTTTGTCTGGCACTGCCCATGAAACCAGTGTTGATCAGTGCGTGGGTGAAAGCGTTAAAATAACTTCGTACGTGTTAAAAGATCTTTTAGCACAAAGCATCTAATCACGTTAAGTAGCATATTATCATTAATTAATTGCAATAGGCTTAAGTAATTATTATTATTATTATTATTATTATTATTATTGATATTATTATTATTATTGTTATTATATACTTTTCTATCTAATAAAAGATCATTTACCCCACAGTAGTTCTGCACACGTTAGGGTAAGTCTGAGTTAATCATAACCAGCAGAAGTGATATATGAACTGATATGAAACAGAAGACTAACCAGACCAAGCAAAAATAATTAATTAATTAAAATAAAATTTCCTATGAGACCAAAATGATGGACTGATTGTCAAAATGATTAGCCTAGTTTTCTGTTCTACTATTTCAGATACACAGCAGTAAGTCACCTGAGATACTTGCATTTTGACATACAAGCTTGAAGAAATTTCTCCCCCATCCAGTCTATACTTATCCTTGAAGACCTACTGTATGAGGCTTCTTAAGATGTAGAAGGGTGGAGTTGTTTGGATGAGGGTGGGATGGGGGTTACATGTCCCTCTTTTTGGCTCTGTAATACAGCCCAGCTCTCACACCTCCTGTTCTTGTACCCCCCAGCCCACACACACATTCATAGACATGCACACACAGATCTCCCAATCCCGCCTCTTGCATGTGCCCTCCTCCCTTAAGCCCCTCCTGTATCTGCTGCTCTCCTGTCCTCTATTTTCCTCTTGATGACAAAATGAATTTGCATATTTTTCCCAGGGAGCGCTCATTAGAATGCATAAACCGGCCGCCTCCTAGCCTCATGAGCAGGCTTTAGCTTTCTGCCGTGGCATCTCCTGATGCAAAATGAGACACAGACAGGCAGCATCACAGGCAGACATGTGGCCTGAGTCTGGGTTGTGATTGGCATTTGGAATCAGTTCACCCGTCCCATTCTTAATTCAAGGATAAGAATAAACTCTGTGTCAGCCATTTTTCTTTGTTTCTATATTAGCTGTTAAGCAGAAGCATATTTCTTAGATTCCTATTTCCTCATTAACTGCATGATGAAAAAGAATAATGTCTGAGGCATTTACACTATTATCTCCAGTGGGCATATGACTACATTTTGCAAATCATAAGGATTGTGGACAACATTTCTCTATTCTAGCACCCCACCCCACCCCCACCACCACATTTAAACACTCAGACAGGCCTTAAAGTCAGATAATTTCATTTGCTCCACTTCGGGCAGTGCCAGCAAGTCATCTTGAGGAAGGCCACTTTCACAGTCTGAAATGACTCTCCTGAAAATTTAGAAGCCTAACAGGCCTGCACAAATTCTCCTCTGGCTGTATCTGAAAGTTTTGTCTATGGTGTTGCTAGAGATCAAGTCACGAGGTCACACAAATCAGTACTGTACCTACTGGACGAGTGAATCAAATCAAAACATGTGTATGTATCATTCTTCCTGTCATTACCCTGACTTGTGTTAAATTATACTAATGTGCAGCAGGTTTACTGCTCAGGAGACACAATAAGACCCTTTATCTGAGACGCACTCATTCAATAAATTCTAATCTTTGCCTGATGGTGGCGCTAGAGCAAGGTCACGGGGTCATCAAACTTGTTACAGTAGGTTTCTTTGAATATCATGAATTTGTACAGCAAGTTTGATGCCTGTGTAACCTTAGCTTTTCAAGATCTATCGTTGACAGAGAAACAAACAAACAATCACATCAGCTCTTGACATCTCTTCTTCACAGAGCTAATGAGCAGAACTGTTCGACTGTACAACAGCAGCACAACAAAATGTGGCTTAAGAGCATTGTTTAAGTTGGATTGGATACATATGAGAGAGGAAAAAGGTGGAAAAACTGTTAAAACCCTATGTGATTAGCTATATTGTACATTTTTTATTGTAATCTGTATAAAATTATCAAAAATGAAGGCCCTGTTAATATTAAAATATTAGTTATTAGTCCAGACCTACACAGATTGTAATTTCATCAAAAATCAATCAATCAATCAATAAATCAATCAATCTATGAACTGCTTCAAAAGCCCTGATCGGTTTCCAGTATATAATGACTGACAACAGTGTGCTGCATTGAAATGAATGGATTCCACACACCTGTCCTTTTCCAGTTTAATGTAATAATTTAGGGCTTCAACCTTTTGATTACACAGAACACAGTGTCAGCTGTGCATGAAAAGCCCGCTGCTTGAGGCTAACATACAGACCTGTTATATCTATGGGTCCTGCAATTAGCAAAACAGTTGTAGAAAAAAAAAAAAAAAAAGCTTGCATATATTACTGCAAAACAACAGACCTATAAGCAATACTTGATGCTATCACATTAATCACATTAGAGGAAAAATCTCTTCTAGATTTAAATAATTGCCAGATTTCGCCTTTATAAACTGTTTTATCCACTAACTTTAGTAGCTCTTTGATCCCACTAAGTCTTTTAATTGGGCATGAGCACACTGTCATCTTTTAAATTAGCCACTGCATATGAAGCCTATAAAAATGAATATTGTACTGAGACAAATAAAAATGATCACTCTCGAGGCCTAGCTTACCTATTAAATGCATTTATAATGATTTGATATCTGTTGCTACAATCTCATCTTAATAGGAACTGTATGCTCATAAACATAGGTATATCACTGAATGAGTGCCTGATAGAAGCGATTATTATGTATACATGTCAGAAAGACTAAGAAAACCCTGTTTGGTATGTTCAGAGTAGTTTCATTTCCTCAGTAATGGGCTGAAAATGAAAACCATGGCTTATACAGTAATTAAAAGGTAGTCCATTAACTGGCTTGTTCCTGTGTTTTAATTCTAACTCAGAGCTAAAATGCTTTAAAATATCATATCCAGTGCGTAACTGTCCCGTATGGGATGAGCAAGTGAGTCTTCTGTCGTTTGCACGTGCATACGCGATGTTTCCTCACGTATTTTCAAAGTCATAATTTGCAAATAAGCTCACGTGTATTGAGGAGAATGCACAATGGAGCCGGTTGATGAAGAGGGGGACAGCCCGTCCAACACGAGCGGACAACATTTTTGAGCCGCCTCGTTCACTGACTACAAGCGCTCCACGTTGCCTCATTCATTTAACTTGCCTACTGTACACTGTGCTCAACGTAGTGAATTCAATACTATGGCAAACACACTACACTACTACCAGCTCCAGCATGCTCGCACAGAAATATTTTTGTATCCACGCGCCTCAGAAAACTTCAGTGACGTTTCACAAAAGGGAGCCAATCGGACCTCGTCTTCTATTAGGACAATGAAAAGCCTCTGTCCAATCGGGGGAGCGCCAGACTGAGCACTGGCCAATGGCGTGAGAGCCCCGCCGAGAGTAATGTTAGAGAGCTGAGCAGTGAAGACACTGCGTATCGCCTATGTTCCCTCACACACAGCCATTGCAGAGCATTGAGATCCAGCGATAGTCCCTAGGTAAGTATCACACACGGAAATTTTAAGTGTTCGTAATGATGAGAATGACGATAACATTTCTAAATATCTTACTTATGTGTTTGCCACGGTCGAAAATGAAGCACTGTGTTGCTTGCCAATGATTTTATTGCGGGGGACCGTCAAAAAAACAACAAAAAATAGCCGGCGCTGAGCAGGTAACATTACATTGCCCTGCCTCGGAGTGGGGACCAGACGCTCTGTAAAAAAGAAGAAATGAATATTAACATCAACTAAACTCGACGAAAACCGTCGATTTCGTCAAATTAGAATAATTTAGTATATTACAGTCGTGTCATTTTCACAAAATGGAGTCGAATCTCACGGTAGTTATCGCGTAAAAATTCAGGAATGTCTAGCGGACAACACGGTTAGCGACAATGGTAGAAGACTCACCGTTAGCTAGCCATTGGCATTGCAGTGCATTGCGAAGCTGAATGCCTGTCATGTGAAGCGTGCGGGGTTTTTGGTACAAACGCCAAAATTTCTAAAAACAAAAGAAAAAGAGAGACTGTTTCAAAATACGCACGGGCCTGTGTTTGTTTACTGCAATACACCCGACAAGGCGGTGAAAAAATTACCTCACGATCTGCGCTTTACTGTAATGGCTGACTGTATTCGCATAGGAGGCAAGGCAGCGAGGCGAATGGGAAGCCAGCGACAGAGGCGCAGTTCAGTTCAACTTTTTCTAACCGTGTTTTCTCGCGAAACAAACCCGTAACTATAACATCTAACGACGGCAAAATAAAATTCAACCTTCCGTGATTCGAACGACCCCGCTGCGGGATTTTTCCGATGCTCGGAAAGGGTTTAAATCGGGGATTGAAATGAAGTGGTCGCCGCGGTCGCTCTGCCCTCTATTGCATGCAGTGCAATGGCTGTGCGTTGACACAAAGAGAAGGAGCCATATTCTCCATGTTAGTGGATGAAGACGAGCGGCCATTAGGAGCTCATAGAAACCAAGTCAGTAGCACAGCCCGCTCATAGACACAGTGCAGACCCAATGTATTACTATACAAACCGGCTAGTGCAATAGGAATCAATCGGGGAAATATTTTGTCAAGATCGCCGGCTTTTTAGACATATTTGTCGAGTTGCAAAGCGAACTGGGAGGCGGGAGGAGACATTTGAGGGGGACTTTCTTTCATGAAGAAGGCATTCTCACAAAATGGAAGAAGAAATATTGCCGTCGTTGTTGACCTCCTTTTCCTCAACGAAAGCCTATGCGCCATTACTACTTCGGTCGACGCAGTTTAACTGGGAGTTACAGTAGCATTTAATAGGAAAATGTGAAGGGAAAAATGTCGGTTTTAAGGGTTTTAGATCCAGACGGAGAATAATTTCCACAATAAGAGAATAAGGAGACAAATAGCAGAGGAGTGTTAAATGAAGCCGAATCGCAGCTTTGCGTGTTTTATTTTCAATAAATACGTATTTATCTGTAATTTGTGTCTTTTTTGTGTCAAAGTTATTGGTTTGATGAAAACATCACATGAATGAAACGGGGGCTTTCCTGGAGGCCTATTCTTATCGCAGATGAGGTTTGGGGGTATTTTTCTCCAAAAACACGAGTCTCTCTCTCTCTCTCTCTCTCTTTTTTTTTTAAGCCAAGTCCACCGTTATAGTCCCGCGGAGGGTTGTAGTTTATGTTATGCGGTCGCGCTTTTGAAACTTTTGCTGTTTCTTGTGAAAGTCTATCCCTGCAGGGAAAATACATTTATGGGTGTTTTATGTGATTTCCTCCTTCAATCCGGAGCGATGTGTCGGGCCAGTTTTAAGCCGCCGAAATGGGAGTTGACCGCGGATCAGTGAGTTTTATGTAAAGGCCACAGCACAGATTGCATCAATAAATGGAGTCATTTTCATTGTATTAGCTCCGCGTGCGCCGATCGCGTTTATCTGAGCGGGTCTTAACTTAGTGCAGTTTGACAGCCGCGAGGGCGGGTCACCCCAGCAGCGCTATCAATACTACGGCCAATGGAGAGAAATACAAGTTGTGCCTATTAGGCAGTGCAAGGAACATGGTAACAGCAGACAATACATTATTTATAATTATCTAAATTTAGAATAATGGTTTGAAGGCATAGTTATTAAACCAATATTTTTTAAAATGATGTTTATAAAGCTTTTAGGATGCAGAATTTGAGCGTAGGATCACACCACAAATGGCCAGCTGTCAGTAAAATAAAACTAGTTTGGGATTTTTTTTTATTTATTTATTTTTTTTTGTAGTGACACAGCTAAACTGTACATTTGTTTTTAGATACGGTCATCAGGATGGGGAGAGATCCAGCAAAGCCGAGGGGCAAGATGTCCTCCTATGCATATTTTGTCCAGACCTGCAGGGAGGAGCACAAGAAGAAACACCCCGATGCTTCGGTCAACTTTGCCGAGTTCTCCAAGAAGTGCTCTGAGCGATGGAAGGTAGGAGAGGATGGATGGATGGATGGATGACAGTGATCTCATGAATTTGTAGCCTGTTTCTTAAATGGACTATATGCCGCTTTAAATTGGTGTGCGTCTGAATTATTCAGGTGCAGGAAGTTGGATTACTTATGGCTCTTGGAGACGGTTTCACTCAGATGGCCCCATTGTGCAATAACTTGAACGATGCGGTACCATCTTAGACATAGGAGATACTGTACACAGGGTGTTTACAAGTTACCTCTGTTTTCAGACAATGTCCTCCAAGGAGAAGGGCAAATTTGAGGAACTGGCCAAGCAGGACAAAGCGCGCTATGAGAGGGAGATGATGAGCTATGTTCCAGCCAAGGGAGGCAAGAAGAAGAAGTACAAGGACCCCAATGCCCCCAAGAGACCCCCGTAAGTTCTGCAAGCCAAAAGTTAATAATTTTATAGCTTATGCAGAGCAAAACAAATCTGAATCAGGGGCCGCTGACTCGTGTCATAAGGACACAATATGAAGAGTGTTGTGTTCATGATAAGCTCATTCTTACTTCTTCTTCTTCTTTTGTTTTTTTCCTTCCTCCAGATCTGCCTTCTTCATCTTTTGCTCAGAGTTCCGCCCTAAGGTGAAGGGCGAAGCCCCCGGTTTGTCCATTGGAGATGTCGCCAAGAGGCTGGGTGAGATGTGGAACGGCACCAGCTCAGAGGCCAAGCAGCCCTATGAGAAGAAGGCCGCTAAGCTGAAGGAGAAGTACGAGAAGGTAAGAAATTTGTCCCTGTTGTGCTGCTCTCCCTCATGAGCTTTGATTACGAACGGCTGCTCATTTTGACGCCGGTGTCAGTCCAACATATTTTCATTCCTCCATCGCAGGAGGTTGCAGCATATCGTCAGAAGACCAAAGGAGGCTCCGCACCCGCAGCAAAGGCCCCGGCCAAGGTAGAGAAAAAGGCAGATGACGACGACGACGATGACGAAGATGAGGAGGAGGAAGAGGACGACTACGATGATGACGATGACGAGTAGATGGCGAGTGACATACAGTATATAGTGGTCATTTTCTTGTTTCTAAAGCATTTAACCCCCTTGTACACACTTCACTTATTGAAAGAAAATATGTTAGTATCCAAGGGGTAAAAAAACAACAAAAAAGGCTGTGTATATCAGTTGTTTTTATGCTGTACAGTTTTTTTCTCCTTTTTGTATAGTTAACACTACACAAGTGTCGTGTCTGTATCTTTCTGCCAGTCTTATTTTTTCAGTGATAGTTCCTAGACCACTATCCTGCCTGGTACAGTGTAAAGGGGTGGGCTTACAGTATTTACCCTAGCTAGAGGTGCACAGCACATAAAAAAACGTTCTGAGTTAGATCTGAGTGTTTCTTCCTTTTTTTTTCCTTTTCCTGTGTGTTTTTATTTTAAATGACATGTTATCAAAATTGACGTATCACAGTTGTTTTACTGATCTTTACGTACCACTGTAATAGCAAAAATAAGAAAAAAATGCCTTGTTTATTGTTGAAATTTAAATTGCTTCTGATGTCAATAAACATTTTTTTTAATAAATCTCTTCTGTAATGTGTGTGTGTGTGTGTGGGGGGAGGGTCTGGAGCAGCATTGCTCATTTTCCTGCAGACTCAAACGGATCCAAGTTTTCTGATGAGAGCAGACTAACAATTCGTCTGAGCAAAAACTCATTGCTGCCCTCGTGTAACAGCACTGGCCACATCAATGCAGCTGACAAACGCACAGTAGATTGTTAAATTTCATACAACAGTCCTTTTCTGCTTGGAAATAAACAGCTACGGCTGCGCCCGTTTGGCCCAGTAAAAGTTAAAGACATTAGCGTCATTAATTTTATCTGTCTGGAGGTGAGTCTTGCGTGTTGACTTGCATGGCTGCCTACTCTGTAAAGTAAAATGGAGTTGGCATCATGATGCTGGGAGACAATTAGAGTGAGAAAACGTCTAACGACCCAGGCCTCGATGAGGTGTGACTCATCACCAAAACTGTTTATGTATCGTGTGTGTTTTAGCCCACTGTGGTTGTATGCAAATAAGGTGTGTGCTGAAGCTCCTTGCCCTGGTGGAGGTGCACTGAAAGTAGCATTGTTGACTGCCCTGCATGCCAACATGCATCACTGACTGTTCCTGTTTTATTTAGATACAGCTGCTTCATCTCTCACGTACTCTCTAGGTCCTATCCAGGGTAAAAAAAAAAAAAAAAAAAAAAAAGACCATTTATATAAGAAGGATTATGTGCTTTGAAAAACCCTGTGACATAAGAATATGGCTGGTGTGTACAAACCGCTGCAATCCAAACCTAAAAGACACACAAACGTACTGTACATTGTGGTGTCAACAACACAGTTTCCCCCATGGGAGAGGGCTTATTCAAGTGTGTGTGTGTGTGTGTGTGTGTGTGTGTGTGGGGGGGGGGGGGGGGGGGCTGCCATCTCTCAGCCTGAGCAGACGGAAGTATTCATTGAAAAGAGCAGCACAGACATGTCTCTGATCTGTGGTGTAAATGAGAAGGATGCGTCTTCTTCCGTGCCTCCCCTGTCTCTGCAGTCATGTTAGCCTTGGCCCGCTGAACGAGCCTCGGTCCGGAGCAGCATGGAGGACAGGCAGACACAGGGCAGCAGCTGACCTCTGCACTGCTCCGATAAAGCCCAGCCGGCCCCACAAGGTGGCAAGCCCCCCTGCTACCCCTGATCATTCCTCACACCTACTGATGATGCCTGTTTTTCCCATTAGATTCAAATCCAGAGGAAGATGGCAGCCAGGGGGGGATTATCTCACTACCTTGGGTCATATCATGGATGTGTTGTCTGCTATTCCCCCTGCAAAATAGCTAACTTGAGGCGACCACATACAATCAGCCAACATGTGACAAGCTGCAAGCTGCTGTCGCTGCTCATTATTATTTCCCTGTCGTTTCTGTGCGCAATATGCAACATGGCCTGCTTACAGTTACAGCAGATTTGATTGTTGACACTCATATCCACTGACTTGGCCAACAGATTGTACTTTTCATATTGCAGTGAGGCGTGCTGGGGAGCGGCAGGGAAAGAGGAGCACTGTGCTGGAGCAGTTGCAGCTTCTCGTGGCTGCGCTCAGCTGTTGATCAGCGTCTGTATGGGCCTGTACAGGCCAGAAGTGCGCATACAGTGTAGCAGGCTTAGCTGCACAGCGCCACTGCCGGCTCCGGAGCCCGTTAATCCCAGCCACCTGGTGTCCACTGTACACACTGCGCTCAATCAGTGGTCTCCGGGCGACACCTAGTGGTCACGGTCCTGCAACTGCGCCAAGACTGGCATCAGCAGGGGTTCAGTTTCAATCCATATTTAACCTGAGTAACAGGTTAAATAATCAGTCAGTAGTGGAAGAATGATTGAGATATATTACTTTAAGTACAATATGACTGTTCAGTCGTGGAATATAACTGAGGATATTTACTTAGGTATTGTATTTAAGTACAAATTCGAGGTACTTGTTCTTCATGTAGTAGGGAAATACACTGCTTTTTACTTTGACAGCTTTA
This sequence comes from Chaetodon trifascialis, assembly GCF_039877785.1. Classification (NCBI taxonomy): domain Eukaryota; kingdom Metazoa; phylum Chordata; class Actinopteri; order Chaetodontiformes; family Chaetodontidae; genus Chaetodon; species Chaetodon trifascialis. The sequence goes on along the minus strand of NC_092071.1, from coordinate 11,169,467 downwards.
GTTATTATTCATGCTGCAAATTAAGATTTTTGCACACAAAACATATGAGGAGCTTATAAAAGAATAATTAATTGGCACCTGTTTTGTCATTTCAGTCGTGTTTTCCAAAACATTTCACGCTTCCAGCGTCATAGATGTGAGGATTTGCTGCTTTTTGAAAATGATTGGAATAAGTTGAATTTATTTTTAATAACTGTGAGTTTTGCACTAGCGGTTGGACTAAACAAGCTTTGTAAAAGTGTCACCTTGGGCTCTGGGTAACTGTGACAGCATTTCTCCCTATTTTGTGAATTTTTATGAACAAAACAATCAATTGATCAATGGAGAAAATCAACGTATTAATCTAAGATAATCATTAGCTGCTGGCCTATCCCAAAATAGTTAATCATGAGCTCCATCTCAACTAATTACAACAGTAAAACCCTGCTTTTATATTAATGCATGAGTAAAAATACTCTAATGATATGATAGTATAGGAGTAACGTGCAACCCTTTTCTGTATTGAGTACTTTTACCTTTAATACTTTAAGTACATAAAATCATTGAAAGTGAAATTCTGCTCCAAGTATCAAAAGTAAAAGCACTCACTACGCAGCAGAGCAGCTTCTGTCACTGATATTACTGGATTGATATTGACATATTAATGTTTAACTAGCATTTCAATCGTGCAGGTGAAGGTGGAGCTTTATTTACCTTTCAGTATATACTGTTGGGGAGTTCAGTGCACAAACATTAATCATATTCTAATCGTTCATGAAATGATTCGCATGCAAAGTCTTTATGTGCTATAAAACTATTGCTGTTAAATACACGTAGACAGTAAAAAGTACAATATTTTACTCATAGTGGAGGTATAAAGTGGTGTAAAAAGTGCTCAAGTAAAGAATATGTACCTCAAAACTGTCCTTAAGCACAGTACTTGAGTGAATGTACTTAATTACTTTCCACATCTGTTGAATCATTTCTAAATGCTCACAAAGGTTCAGAAATGAAACAGGAATTTGAGTTTTTATTGGTAGTTATTTTGTTTAATTTAACCTCCACTGCATAAAAATGGAATTGCATGTTGCTGCCCTCGACCTGAGAAACTCCCCATTCAGCTGCACGCTGCTGGATGCTGCACGCAGAAACCCCTCTCCACAAGATTTATTACTGCTCATGAATCCTTAAATGCCCTACCTGCATTTTATCACCACCCGCAGTTCAATGGGAACTTAGCAGCTCATGCAAAGCAGAAACGTTCGTCATCGTGAACCATCAAAATCGGTGTCTTTTCACCGTGTCCGTGCCCTTTAACAGGTGTTAGTTTTATTTTTGTCAGCAGGGCAAAACTATTATTCAGTCGTATCTCTCCTACAAACCTCATGTCACCTCCTCCACCACCAGCATCATCCCCCAAAAGCCACGAGAAAGTGACTTTTATGGTAAACATCAGGCAATCATGCAAATGATTTTGTGGCTCGTTTGCTGTTTAACTTCTGCTTGATGAAGAGATTTTTAACTGAATATGAATATATGTGCATTTTTCATTAAGATGAGTCTGGGTGCTGAACCTATGTTAAATTGCTTTGCCTGGTTAAAGTTGAATTATCATACATATTGTGCATTATTATACTCGTGGCTTGCTTTTGTCTGCTGTGAGCCATCAGATGAAGCTGTTGTTTGTTTGTTTGTTTGTTTGTTTGTTTGTTTGTTTGTTTGTGTGTTGACACTTTCGGTGTCAGTCCTGGATCTCTGTCATACACCAACTTAGTCATCAGTAAATATCCAGTGAGGGAGACAACCTCCATCCCAGTCATACCACCCTTTCATGCACTGCACTTTGACAACACATAGTTTCAAGTGCCGAAACCTACAGTCTCAGCAGAGAGCAGGGCACTATGATCAGCCCCCGAGGGCAGACTCAGACCTGATAATAATCATTTCTACTCAACAACAAATCTGTGGAACACAGTTGCTTTTTCAAAAGGCATTTTGCAGAGTCAGGAGCCCGCAGTGAGCACGAGAAGCACATCATAACCCTGCACCTCTTGAGTTTGTGTTCAGTGAAGTGAGCATATCAAGCTCTGCAGAAGACCGGCCCAGTGGCTTTTGATTAATTGCTTTTTTCTGGATAAGAGAGGAGACGTCCCATCGGATTATGGTTCAGTGAGTTGTGGTCTTTGTTTTTTTCTGTTCTATGGCAAGCCTTTGTTATGACAACATGTGTTTCATGTTATGTGTGCCTGAATGTGTATAAATCCACATTTTCCATATTAGCAGTAAGTGAAGTGTGTGAGGGAATTCAAAGAAGCTTTTCAGATGGAAATAAAAGATCAATTTATTCCATATGCAAAAGCTGACAAAGTGCAAAATGTGTACATTTTTATACCCAATATGACAAAATACTAGTGTTCTTTAGTATTCAGGCACCACATCAAAGTACAGTTTTAGCTTTATAGTTATTCATATGTTGTGAGTGTAGTCATACATAAAAAGTGGACCTACAGCATATATTTACTTATTAAAAGTGTGTATAGAAATGAGTACACAGGACATGAGAGGGGAACATGTGGTACAAGATGTGACTCTCCACTACACTGTCTATCTGAACGCTAACATGACATCATGGACGTGCACGCACACACACTCACAGATGTTCACACAAAAACACGTGTGATATATCTGTGGTATGTGGGTTTAATCACTATTTCCAAATTAAAACAGCATTTCAGTCATGCTTGTGAATGTCAGCTGTGATTCAAAGATAGGGACCAATCAGGCGGATCCTCTCAGTACCAGCCCCCCTCTGCACCAATCATGTGAGGACTGCTTCCCTGGGGTCATGGAGCATGAGGTTCAGCGCTCTGCCTGAGCTGGCTGGCTTTTCAGGAAAGCACCAGGTTTTATCCGAAGGAGTGATGTGGATGAGGGAGTTGTTTTACGGGCTGGGCTGCTCTGAAGGAAGAAGCTTTTAAAGATGCTTCTGCACCATCATTTCACACACAGGTTATACTGTTACAAACCTCTTCCTCCACTGGGTGATGCTGTTGCAAAGGCCAAGGCTACCCTGTGTTTGTCATGCACCTTACTTAATGTGGTCACAGCCCACCTGCGGTTTCTACAGCCATCACATGAAGATCTCAGTCATATTATGGAAATCTTCTCTCTATTTTTTGTCTTCTTTCTTCTCAGAAGCAGCAGTTTCGTGTCTCAGTCCTCCACTGGTATCAGGTGCAGCATTAGTTTCACATTTATGTCTGACAGCAGGTGTTACAAGCTGATATCATGGGCTCATTTTTCAGCACTGGCTCCCGTAGTTGATCTGAAACGACGCTGAAAAGGTGTGAAGTCAAAAAGAGACGCAGGATCTAAACACAACTTTCAATATAACTCATGCAACGTTTTTGTTGGCAGTTTGTAGAATATTCATAATTTTGTGGAAAAGGGCTTATTATCATTTATTTAACATTACAACTGTGTTATATAATGTTTCAATTTGTTTATGTCTGATTCAGAAAAACATGACGCTGGCTAAAGTTGTTTGTGTGTTCCCACAGGAAAGCGCATAAACCGAAGAACTCTGTGAGTAAATCAGGATTTTTCGAAGTGGGAGACAAGTCTGTCAACACTGACTCAGCTCTCATCATCGTGAAGATAAAAAAAAAACATACAGCAAGCGTTGGCACGTTCTTGTGTTTTTAAGTGAACAAAGTGATGCAAACACTCGAGTGGGCAGCTACACAAATGTTGAGTTCTTGTGAAATCAGACTTGTCATCCTGCACTCATGGTTGTATCTCGTGAGTCATCCCACGCCTCGTTTCTCTGCGTGTGCTCGTGTGTCTTCTGTATGAAACAGTATTGACGTTTTGGCAGTGAATATAGAAGCATATGTGCTCGTGTTTCTATATGTTTATATAACCTGGTGTGCTGACTGTTTATTGACTTGTAGCTGGTACACAGGAGACAGAAATGTGCAGTGTGTTAGAGAGTAGTGTGTTGTGTTAGCGTGTACAGAACAAAAGACAAAGAAAGTGACTCATCGTGAAGTTTCTTCTGTTAAAGTAAAGCCAGAAAAAAGACAAAGAATTATGTTAAAACTGAATCAAGAGAAGTGAGAGGTGATCACTCACCTTTCGGCAGACCTTTTCTTTAAGTGGACTTAACTTTGGAGAGCTTCTTCTCTAGCGCCACCTGCAGGTTTGAGTGAAACACCCATTAGATGGATTGCCATGAAATTTGGTTCAGACATTCACCCCTCAGGTCAGATTGTCATCACTTTGATCCCTTTAACTTTTCATCCAGTGCCACCGTCCATGTTCACAGCCGCTGCACTCGGGGCTCCTCCACTGATTTTGTTCCGCTCAGGTGTCAGAGTTTCCTGAGGGAGGGAACTTTTCTGAATCTGTCCTGCATCTGCATTCCTGAATCTGTGGAATAGATTGCCAGGAAATCTTAAAATCATAAGCAGCTTGGGAGGTTTCAAGCTGGTGCTTAAGAAGTGGCTCAGAGGTTATTTGCAGCAGGATATTATGTCTGATTATAGGGCGTGTTTCTTTATCTTATTTTCATGGTTTTGTATTGATGTGTAGGGTAGCCCGTAAGGGACTATATTAAAATGACAATGCATTGGAATTGAAAATGCAATTCCACATTAGTATTATAAAGTTCCATTTATGTCTGTGTTATTTGGGTAAAAATTTAAATGAAAATGGGATAATCCAATTTGCATTTTCATTTTCACACACTGGTATGGCTGTTCAATGACAGTATTAAAAGGACTAAAAAGACTTAACCTGCTCTGAATTTTAAATTTTATCTTCAGACCCAGACTTGTGTATAATGTGATGAGAGGGCTGCGAAGTAATGCTGATATACTGATGCATGTACTTCTGATGTACAGAGTTTGAATAATTTTTTTTTATTATCTGAGTGATGAGCAGAGCCAACCAATGTCCGACGAAGCACCTGATACTTTAATACTTTATATTCCAGTTAACCTTAGCTGTACTTATTCGGTTCTGATCAGAAAATGTTAGCACGCTAAACTGAGATGGTGAACATGGTGACAATTCTACCTGCTAAACATCAACATGCTAGCATGCCAACTAGCATTTAGCTCTTTATACACAGCAGTCTGCAGTGCAGCCTCACAGAGCTGCAAGCACGGCTGCAGATGCTCACTCAAAGTAAGTTCCATCCAGTGAAATGCTGGTCTTTATAAACATTGACAAGGTACAAAAACGAGCTTGTGCAGGTGTACTCTTTCTTTTTGGCTAAACATATTCAGTACGTGGCTGTGACAGCCCGGGATCGGTCTGTACGTCTTCTTATACATCACCATCTTGAGTAATCCATGTTGTAGTCACACAGCAGAGTCAAACCAATGAGACGAAAGGTCCTGCAGTGTCCATATTCAGTAGACACACACTCTGTAATTCATTCAGGACCTGAGCCCTCTCTGTGGATCTAAGCTCTGAGCAGGTATCTCAAACCATAATGAGTTCACTCACTCTATCTGTCAGCAAGCTTCAGCAGAAATGGAGAATACAAAGCATTGCTCTCAGGATCAAACGTGTACAGCACAGACTCATGCGTCATATCTGTGGAAGCAGGAAGTAAGTAGTAATATTTACTGCCTGGGTGTCAGTTGTATAGATTTTCACTTATGTGCTGAGAATAATAGTGAGAACAAAGCTCAGCTGTGATATTTTATGGTGATGATAAACACTGTGAATGGAGTGGGAGTGCTGTGATTAGCACTGACAAACTGGAGAGCAGATTGGACACAAATGAACACTGAAAATAGAAGACACGTGCTCGTAACAGCAGTGTTAAACATCCATTTATTGATCTGTAATCAATACCTTTGTCAGTAATGTTGTCCAGTCCGTTTGTATTGTATGAGGTCATTTCATTATTCAGACCAACAAATCAAACCTGAGCAGAAATTAAAATGCCAAGGCAGTTTGCTGAGCATTGTCTTAATTTAATATTGAGGGAATCATAAAAGATTATATTAGCAGAAAGACGTGGAAGGAGAAAATGAGTTGAGGAGGAGGAGGAGGGAGGGAGGGAGGGAGGGAGGGAGGGAAACGGGATGTGAATAGAAGAGTGATTGGTATTGATGTGCAAAAGGGAAAAAGAAAAAGCTTTGGTATGCTGCTGCCTCCTCCGTGTGTGGAGCAGGTTGAGACTGGAAAGACTGAATGAGGTAATCGGGCCTTTACATCAAACCATTTTAGGTTTGATTTACACTGATTATACAGTAAGCAGGGAGGCAATATAAAAATATTTCCCTGTTGGGAATTGCAAATAAGGCATTTCTGTGGCTCAGCACTTCATATACACTAATTAGAGGACTGGCCTGGCTCTGCATGGCTCTCTACATTAAACAGACCGAACAAACAAGCAATCATGGCAGCCAAACCTGATGTTTTAATCTTAAAGTAACCTTATCACGTCTCTCTACGAAAGCCTGGATTGTTTGCATATACAGGTAAACAAAAAAAATCCACTTTAATGTGTCTCTCTCCAGCACAGAAAGTAAGCAAGGAATGTACAGTTCAACCATTTACAGCGCTGTATAAGTACCGACAAGATGCTACGTTTGCAAAGACTTTACAGACATTAAAACTGCATTCATTAAAGTCTTTGACACTGAATGACAATGTATAATGCAAAAGAGGTAGCTAATTGTTACAAGCCCACAGAGAATTACATCAAACTCTGCAGCTCTGCACAGCTTTCCGGCTTCAAAACGAAAATAATGAGCTAGTCTGAATTTCAGTTTTGAAGCCCAGTCCAAGTGTAGTAGCTCTGATAAACGCCCTGTAGGCTACCTGCCCAGTCCCAAACAGGAGGCGGACTAAATCAGCCACGAGCTGGTGGAGAGGAGCTGGTGGAGACGCTAACAGGCCTTTTTCACAGCAGACAGTTTTACTTGGGATAGCCGTAAAAGCACAGATGTTCCTAAAAACATTAGCAATGGCTCTGTTCTGATGGAGTGTCCCACTGAGCCAGCATGCATGAAAGAACCCTGAAACTGAAGCAGCTAAATGGAATTCAGCCATCATTCATTTGATTATTTACAGCTGCGCTTGCCCTATTATGTCCTATTATGATTATGTCTTTCAGTGAATACTATATTTGAAAGTATGGGAAATTTTCCTTGTCGCTGTTTTGGCGCTGTGTTGGGCCGCATTCAGCCCAACTTTGTTTCTGCGTGGAGAAACGAGGACGCTCGCTCGACACAATGCAGTGCTGATACAGAGCTCAGGACAAAAGAAAATGCAAAAAAACTTGCTCAACTGGCAACGCAGCGTCATCCGGCGAGGCTCTGTGACGGCCGCTCAAATAAACATTCCTGAAAGATTATTTTGTAATGTGAGCAGAATAGTTATACTGTTGTTACCTCGTAATTGTTGGAATGAAAAGCAGGATTATTGTCACAAAGACAACTCTCCAGAATTACAACCTCCTGTCTCATGGTAGCATAAACCACTGTGTCTGATAAACCTTCAAACTCGTGCGTCTACGCTTTAAACCAACGTGGATTGTATTTCATCATTTCACCACTGCAGCTCCCACCATGCAACCTCTAAAGTTCAGTCTGACTTCATAACCGGCTGAGAGGAAGGGTTTCATTGCCCCCTCAGGGTGAAAGTTTGAAACTCTGTTGTGCCTCTGAGCAACACCGTCCTCTGTTAAGTTGCTGTTTAAAGATTCAGTGTGTTATTTTGTTGTAGAGCTCCGGGGGAAAACCTTCCTCGCAGCTCAGTGATGACGTTCTGAAACTTCACAGTTTGGACTTAAAACCTCCAAAGCGAGCTGGGAGGGAGCTTGAGGATTTGGGCCCTTCTCACAAAAATCAAAGAGTGCGCTTTGAAAGGGGTATTATGAGTAAATATGTGCCAGTGGGTTTTATTATCAGACTCTCATAAATGAATGTCTTCTATGTGGGATTAGGACGCAGATTTTTTTGGGCACATTCATTAATGGAATGGTTATCAGCTAAAATCATCATACAGATTAAAATTTACAACTTGATTGGATGTTAGCAAAAAGCTGTTATTATTACAGTGCACCCACATTAAGGACACACTGGCAGTTTCACCACTGGGGAGGGAGTATAATAACATATTAACTCAGTGAATGTTACCATCATTTTTATAATACATTTTATAAAACACTACAATTTACAGTTTGATGATGTTATTTTGAGAGAAGTGTAGACTGAACTGCCTCATCCGGAGAGGTGATGATGTGAATGTGTACTGTCAAATAACGCATGCACCTTGCTGAGTAATATCCCAGGTTGTTCCTTTAAATGTTTTGCAGCTGCTTCACTGTCATTGACCATTTCCTGCCTTTTTTTTTTCTCATATCATGAGGAAGCGATCATTTAATTTGGCATCTCTTATGCCAGCGGTAATTTCATTATGTCAACTTAAAAAACTAGTTCCTCTGGTAAAATCCCTAAATCACTTACATAATTTTAGACCACGGGTGCCTAATCAACTTTGTGTGTGTGTGTGCGTGCGTGTGTGTGTGTGCGAGAGAGAGAGAGGAAATGTGTCCTGCCTTGACTTTAAGCCAGTGAATTGCAGCTGATGGAAACCAAAGCAGGAAGTGAGGCACTGACAGCAGAGGGAACACACACACACACACACACACACACACACACACACACACACACACACACACACACACACACACACACACACACACACACACACACACACACACACACACACTTACTCTTACTGAAGGGGATTTAATAAAGCCATCATAAAAATTATCTTTGAATCTACAATTGGAGTATATTTCTTTGATACTGCTGTTTCATTGTGTTGTGCACAGCATATAAGCAGGCTGAGACAAAAAAAAAAAAGAAAGACATGCATTGAATATTCAAAGCTACACCCTAAATCACAGGTTGGTGCTTGTTGTGCAAGTGCGCGTGGAAGTTTGCTGACACACTGAACTTACCTCGTGTCACCCAGCAGATCGCATTCTTGTCGCTGCTGGTGAGTCAGGCTCGGATATGCTTCGCCCTCTCTCTTTGTCTGTGTTGTTCTTTCCAGCGTTGTGTGGATGAATCTGCCATGTTCACTGCAACAACACGCGGGCGCTCGGCCCGGGTGACTCAAAGCGGCGTCCTGAAACAAACATCAATCAAGTGACCACCTGAAAAACAATGTCTACCTGAGGGCTGAGCTCAGCAAAAATAACTGGTAATCCTATCATTTGCTTAGTAGAGTTACATGTGCTCGATGAATGAAGCCTGAATGAAGCAGATGACACGTGCCTTTATTTTTGTGTGTATGAGTGTCTGCTTTTTAGTTGTATCACAAAGCTAATGTGACCAAAGGATAACCACAGAAGGGAAACAGCTGCAATCGATGCTGTCTCACAGTCCTCTTGTTTTTTGTTTTGAGCTCTATAGGGAAGACCGCGGCTCTTCTAATCACAGCTATTTTGTGCAATAATAACCGCCTGACATCCTCATGGTAGCCATAATGCCAGTCGTGTACTGATAACTCAGCCTCACCCTCTACTTTATACCTGCCTAGTCATGAGAGAGGGAGGAATGGAAAGAGGACAGCAGAAGAGGGGGAGGTGAAGAGGGAAGGAGAGGTTGCCTCAGGTGAGCAGAGGCTGGCGCTGCCTGTGGTTTGCTCTAAAAATGTGTATGTCTGTGTGTGTGTGTTTCTACATTCAGGGCCAAATTTCAGACTAAAGCCTGGTTAACTGTTGACAGCTCGTCAACTGGGGGCAAAAGTCATGTCCCCAGTCGGAAAACAGCTGATTTTTGGCTCAGTGGTTAAGGTCATGGTTACGTAAAATCTTCAGGAAATGAATAATGAATGTAAGTCAACATAGTCCCAAGAGTTATTCAAACATGACTGTGTGTTTGCGTGTGTGTGTGCCAATAATGTCTGACTATAACTGCTGGCGTGAACAGGGTTGGGACAAAATCTCAACAACAGACACTGTGTAGGATGATAATAGTCACTGCAAGTACATACAGGCTGGACGGTGTCACAGTCGCTTCTCTTACAGTTTTTCTTTCAGGACATTTTAAAAAATAAAAGCTGAGATCCAAGTATTTCTTATCCTTGACAGTCGAGGTGAAATTAATGTATAGATTGGCCAGAGGGTGGTGTCAGGATGAAGGTCTGACCTTTATGAAAAGGATTTTTGATCTTTGTAAGCATGCAAGTGTTAAGAAGATATTCTGTAGCCGGAGCAAGTGAGATTTCACCAAAGTTAGTCCATCCTGCGGGGATCATGAACATCTGCACCAAAAACTTTCGTTTCACAGGGACTGAAAACACCAATCTCATGGTGGGGAAACACAAGCATCATCCTGAGGATACATCACTTAGGAATCAAGAATGAAGTCTGTCCTGATCCATGAAGTACACCAAATATTTTACCAGCTAAGCGGAGACCTTGGCCTGACAGTGGTGCTTGAAAGAAACCTGTTAAACTGCTGCATTCCATCATATAATTCAAGCAGACAATACCTGACATGCCTGTGCATATACAGAGACAGCCTTTGAGGCAGCATTGTGTTCGTTAGATGTCTTGCAGGAGCTCTGGTAAGGCCCATGTGTGAGTGTGAACAGGTTGAGCAGGCCGGAGGTTGTAAAAAAGCCAGTTGATGTCAACTGAAGAGAACCTCCCTGAGACATAATGCACTCATACAAACAGAGAGACGCTTAAAATGTTAAATAACTCCCACTCAGGGGTAAACAGGATGAGAACAGACACACTCAGAGAGTACTTAGATACAAAATACAAGCGCTGAGCGTGTTCTTTATTCCCCTTTTCTATCAGACAGATGGCAAAAACGTGAGCTGATGACAAATTGTTTTCATGGCAGAGGGGAGGAGGCCAGCGCGTGAGTGCTGCTGCTCTCCTCGTATCTCCCGACAAACCACCAACTGCGCTTGACTCAAAACACAAACGTCCGGTAACTTGAAAACACAGACACAAGTGGTATGTCAGATTTAGGCTCCAGCAAAAGGTCTATCAAGAGGGATTTCAGGACAAATCCCTGTGTATATTTACCACTGAGTGTGTTAGACAGGTGCGCAGATTAGAGGAGCACCCACCTCCTCCACAACAACAGTTCGTTGTCGATAAGCTCAGGCTTAGGCTGTCTCCTGGTAAGTCTGAGCCAAATCCAGCTCGGTTTAGACTACCGCTTTTGAGAGGGACCTGATCCTGAGTAATAAAGGCAGATCTCTGGGGATTGCCAACGTTGTACCAGAGCCGTCAGTCACAGAAGAGAACGGATTCATGACAATGGCGGGAGAGAATATTTCACATGCAGGCACATTCATGAAGCTGGGTTTGTGTGTTATTCTCTACAGCGCCATTGTTTGGACACAGTTCAGTGAAAGAAGGGAAGGTTGGACCGATGACATTCGTCAGTCCCTTCTAATGGATGAAGATAAATTAGCAGGGTGATTGCAGATGCTATGCTACTATGCCATTATTCATGATAACAGCTTCAAGAAAAAAAGTTAGATTGTTATTTGCAGCACAGCATAGACGTGAAAATGCTGTGTAGCAGTGCTCGCTAGCTTTAATTTATGAGCATGTGATGGTATAAGACAGCAAATGCTAATGCTTGCTCATTACTAGCAGCTAAGAAGTGAAGTCATTCCATCAACTGCAGCATTACTGTGTATGCAAGAGATGTGCCACCACAGCAATGGCGGCTTGTTTACTTCCTGTTACAACTGAGTTCTGTCTGTAGCCACGCTAGTAGCGCTGATGAAGCTGTATGAGGCACAGCGGTGCTTTTAGCTAAGTGCTAATGTTAGCATACTAGCATGCTCACAATAACTGAACTGAAAGCAGATTTGCAACCATCCATTTCAGTTCAATGTATTAGCATTGCTAACATTCACTCATTAGCGCTAAACACAGAGTACAGCTCAGTAGATTAAAAGTCAGTGGGTCACCAAACTCAGCATAATTCATCCCGAGGGGGAGATAAATGTCTCGTCCAAATTTCATGACAATTCATCTGAAAGAGACATTTCTATTAAAACGGCAAACATCAGCCTCATGGTAGTGCTCATGGCAAAGTCAGGGGATCGCCAGAGTCATAAGCATTCATCATCTGGGCACCATGGAGCAAAATTCCATAGACTTCCATTGTATTGGGGTGGTCACAGAACATTAAGACCAAACTATCTACATGGTTGTATACACCAAAGGAGAGTGAAATTTTGTTAATTACTGGGGTGAAATTACCCTTTCAGAACAAGACAGCCAGTGTTCCTGTCACTGATCTCTCTCAGTCGGGGGCTGATGAGCGTGAGGGAGGCTGCAGATGAGCAGGAGGGGGACTTAAACCGGCACAGTGTGGTTATGGTGGCGAAATAATCGCTCACACCACCTCGGGGAGAGCTGAACTGGATTGTCCTCTCAGTCAGAAGGGTGTGAAGCGTCACGCTGGGTGTTGTGTTGCGTCGGCAGCTCCCAGCGCCAACCTTTGCGCCACGGTCCGAGCTCAAAGTCTGGATCTCAGAATAGCTGATGGCACACGATGCATGTTAATAATCTGTGGGAAAACATGGGGAGGCAAAGCGGTGGGATGTTCAAATGCTGCTATGCTGAGTGTCAGTGTTTATATATGGAGCAGTGGTAACCACCAAGTGCGTCGTGCATGCCGCCCTTCAAAGCCAAAACGCAGCAACTGTTTTGTAGAAGTGGAAACAGAAATAGATCAGAGTTTATCTCCTGCTCTGACGGTGTGCAAGTGGATCCGGTACTCTAATCATTACCTTTGACCTTTGAAACAAAAAAAATCTCAACGCCGTTTCCTCTTCATGAGCAGCACTCTATAAAGGTGCATGTGTTTCACCACATGTCCGTGTGTGGTCCGCACCAGGCAGCAGGCGCTCAGATGAAAATCTAAATGAGAAGAGAGTCGAGAGGCTTAGAGGATTACACCGCTGTATTGTCTTTACACAAAATGTAACACTTATGTTTGATCAGCAGACCTTAAAGAGAGGAACTGAGCGACTGTAAAGGTGACCTGGTGGTTCACATTACACAGACCTGCACTGTCCAACGAGTGCAGACGAGTGCTGAGGAGGCTGCAATAGACACACACACACACACACACACACACACACACACACACACACACACACACACACACACACACACACACACACGTATGTTTATTTGAGCCATACATACATTTTGGTTTAGATGGCCACTGCATTCAGGATTAAATCATCTATAGCAGAAAACACTGTTTTACATCCGGTCTCATGCAGCCATGTGGTAAAAAAAACAACATAACAAACACCCTCTAACTCTAAAGATTAATGTTCAATTTTAACATAACTCATGCAATCTTATTTTAATTTTTAGTGTCAGATAAAGAGTGTTGTGCTATATATACAATATTGTTTTGACCTGTCTTTCTTGTGCCACTTTAAGTTATATTTTATATGCTTTTATACTGAAGTCAGTGGATGACAAACAGAAGGCATGATCTCCCCTCTCTACCCTAATACTTGAATGATTGGTATACACAGTATCTAGCATTGGAACAAAAGAAAAGGTCTTTTTTCTGTTAACCGAGTCATCGGTGAACATAAAATCAATCAGTAATTTTAATAACCAGTTAACCATCATCTATCAAGCTTCTCAAATGTGACAATTTGTTCTTAATTTCTGTTTTATACCATCACATCGACACATCAATTTTATCCTTTTAAACATCAAACAATCATCAGCCAATTAGAAAATTATCAAGGGGTGAACTGATAAGGACAGTAGGCATCAATTGCTGCCCTACTTGGCTCAGGAGCTGAAAATCATACGCTGACCTTAATTTTGAAAACACGGCGAACAAAAACACATTCACACCTCGCTGTGTTTGTGCAGGCATGGTCGGTGTGTGTGTGTGTGTGTGTGTGTGTGTGTGTGTGTGTGTGTGTGTGTGTGTAACTGGCTACCCTCTCTCCACTCTCCCTTTATGGTGGGGAGATTAGGTAGTTAATCCTGTAGATCTCAGAGAAAAAGCCACTCCTGATGCCACAATGGATTTCACTCAGTCCACCAGAGAGAGGACAGACCTACTGCTGATACGCATCGCGACCTTTGACAGAGACAGGGCGTACGCACACACACGGGCACACACACATGCACAGGCAGAGCACTTCACCAAGGACAGGATATTATATTACATATGTATTCAATGCATGCTATAAATAACCTCACAACCTTATTGAACTAATATTATGAAGCTGTCGCATCTTTTCCGAACTGCTTATGATAATACTTACTGTAAACTGTATGTAACATACTGTATGTAATACTTATTGTGTATATACACAGTAAAACCAGTATTTCACCCCCAGAAATCTCTTGTGCTGCTTAACAATGGTCATTGCTGTATCATTTTAGCTCTGCAAGTCATGCTTCACTCTCCATGACAGCACATGCAATCCTGGCTACTGATTGGCTAATTTATTGATTAAGTCATTACAGAGGGATGAGCAGCCTTCTCGCCTTGTCACATCCTCTCAGTCATTGATCACTCAAAATGGACTACATGTCACCACGCATGGCTGCAAATATAAGTGTAAACGGTTCAGTTGTGGGTGTTACTGTGAATCCGAGGAGACTCGCGTTGAAAGACATTAAATCTGGCGTTTGCTGTTCAGCTGACCTTTGACCCCCCCCAGACGTGACAGCAGAAGAAGAGATTTCTCTGTACTGATCGATAAAGTATCTTGTTTTCATTTGTTAGAAAAGGCTTGATGGAGGATGGCGCTTAATTAAATGAGACTTTTCTACAGCAGCTCCACAGAGACACATTCTTCTGCTCACGTATAAACATTAACACCAGCCTGCCAAAGACTAAATATGGTACATTTCCTATTTTTCGACAAACGTCCCATTGATTATCCACCCTCCCTCTCCTCTCTGTATCTTTCATAGGAAGGGGACCCTCTGTGCTGGTTTCTCAGAAGTTGCGTGTAGTCATTCCTCCACCAAACTGTACTCTGTCCCACACATGCCCCCACCACGTTCGGCACCTCTTCTCTGATCCACCCCCTAATCTGGGGGCTGCCGCCATGTTCTTAAAGGGGCTGCATCAAGCAGCACGTTGAGAAACACTAAACCCGGATATACAGTCGTTTGGACTTCAAAATAAAACGTAAATTTAAGATTAAAAACGCAGGTCACGATGAAATAATAATTATAACAGAAACAGTAAGATTACATTTTATTTTCCTTTTTCAGATGTACTAAGTATAGTTGCTGATTTTTGCTACAAAACCTCTTTAACTAATTGTGTTGTCTTTCAATTGTCACATACAATGACATGGCTTGAATAAAACACAACCTGAAATAGACAAAATTACATTTAGAACTGATTACATATCAAGTAAATAAGAATAACAACATGACAACTTTTGTGAGAATTTTCACTATATGAATATGGTTGTATATGATTTGCCTGGTACTTTTAGGCCTTTTGAATTGAAGACAGTTTGACATGTTACAGTAGGGAAAGCACAGGTGCAAATAAAACAATATAATGATCATTCAATAATATAATAATGTAACACCAACAGGGATATCAGATATTGATATTTCAAGTATATTTTGTTAATCATATTTCTGTACTTTTACTTAACTAGTAACTTCATTTTAAATGTGGAACTTTTACTTACAGCATATTATAGTGTGATAATGGTCCTTTAACTCACCTGATGATCTGAACAGTTGGAGGCTTGAACATGCTGTTGGGTGCCAGTTGCATGTCAGCTATTGCTGGCTTTGCTTGTAAACTCTTACTTTGTCAGGATACAGCAAACAGCTATAAACTAAACATGCTAATTTGAGTAATATGATCATTCAATGAATCTTAGAAGTGAATAGTCACAATATCCATTTTGAGGATGAGGAAGTGGATAAGCAAAACCCTTGCTAATCATTTCAATCATTTTCATCGTTTCCTCATTTTACTCCTTAAATATACATATATTTAATCTATGCTTTCAGATGCAGTTAATGTTAAAGACAATCAGTCAACCCAGGAAATAGAGCCCCATGCACTTTGGAGTAAAGGTAGAAATACCACATTATCTTAAATGATCCTATCATGCCCTTATAATGAAAGTAAACAGGGCTATGGAGTAAGACCAAGTTACAGAAATTTACATAGTGTCTATGTTTTTATTATTATAGAATACATGATAACCAGTTTCATCATAGTATGTTATTTTCTAGATGATTTAAATACACATAAATGCACGAAGTAGGACTGATGTCCTTTCGTCGAAAAACCTGCTATTGTGCCCCCCGAAACCAGACCTACGTCCTCGTAACAAAAAAAAGACCAAAAGTGCAAAGAAATGCGCATACTGCGCACAAGAAACAGTAAATGGTTTTATTTTGAAAAAATGTAACCGGAAGTCCCGTGTCTTTCTCCGTTGCTGGCTTGACGCAAGTTTTCTGAGGCAGGATGACAGCTGAACGGACCGTAAAGGCACAGCAACGCAGTCTGCAACATTAACAACCATCACAAAGTCCTGTTGTGAAGAGCAGGGCCGACACATTTCACCTTGTGACGCCGCTTTCCACCACCCGAGGACGAGCTTCACTTCACCCGAGGACGGTAACCGGATACTATTTGTTCTTTTTCACCAAGAGAGAAAAAGATCCGCGTCCGGATGTGCCAGCAGAATTTGGCTTTTCGCATGGCGTAGGCACCTTCCCGAAAAGCAGGGTATTCTTGATGTTTGGGGGGGTCGCAGGAGGCCCTCGGGTGAACAACTCATCCCACTAACATTAAGTATACGTCCAAATTGGCCGATTTGTGTGGGGGAAACGATCAACGAGATGATTGTGCAATAAAGAGGAAGAAGCGCCGCGAACACCTCTCGACTACCTCAGTGTGACTGTGGAGAGCGCGAGCCGCCGGGAAGACGCTGCGTTTCCGGCTCCGAAGCCCACGACGACGTGCTTTTAAGAGCGTGTGAGAGCTGCGTACGAGGGACACGAAAAGAGGAAATAATTGTGTCCTTGTCTTGTGCGCGTGAGCCCCTCCGAGGACCGGGAAAACCTTCACGATGACGGGCAGCACCCCAGCGGACATGGTGAGAGACATTGCCCGTCAGTTTTTCCACTCTGATCCGTTTACATCCAGTGATTTTCTGCAGGGTTTCTCCAGGAGAAGCAGCGGTTGAGAGGGTAACTCAAGGCTGCTCCTTCTGGTTCCACTGAGTTCTTGTCTCCAGTGTGGAGAACAGTCTGTGGGCTGCACATCCTGCTGGTTCCCGCAGTTGTGGATCTCCACCTTGAAAAGGAAACACTGCAACTTAAACTTAACTGACATGGTCCTGATCAGTATGTGCGAGTTTTACCTCCTGCATTCACATTTCTGCTGATCATTATTTAAATGTAAAAGTGTTTTTCCCTGTAGTTCCAGACAGCCATTGACTCCCATTGATTTCTCCATAGTGAACTTAATGTGGAAGTCCTACACACCTGCAGCTTCCTCATGTTTGAACATCAAGTTTACATTCATTGTGTGTCACGTTATCACTATCATTTTAAAGGCTAATGCAGACTTGATGCTCACTAGAGATCAAAGGATTGAACGATATGTCGATTGATTGAGTTGATCGAGAATGTTAAATGCCAGCTTCCACCTTAAAATCTGACGATTTGCTGCCTTTCTCTGGTTCACATCACTGTAAATTGAATGTAATTCTGTTTCCGGCTGTTGGTCGGACCAAAACAAACGATTTGAAGATGCTTCTCTAAGTTTTTTCCAATATTCTGTAGACTGAATGAGAAATTGGAATAGACAGTTTGATCAATAATGAAAATAATAGCTGTTATTTACGGATTACACAACTCAATTAAGCACAAGAGCCCAGTAATTGGATCTCATATTGTGTGAAAATGAATGGAAGACAGTGGTGTAAGTAGACAAATACGTCAAGATTTGGTAGTAAATGAGGCAGAAGGTCCTGAAACCACCAGGGTGGTCCCAGTGGAGCAGATTCATGTAATTGTTATTTGGATTAGATTCCCACACCGGCCCCTTATCCGAAACCAGCATCCCTCTCAGGTCCGTCTGCCGAGCTCTCGTCAGATTGAGGCCCTGGCCCTTCACTGGTGTCTACTTTATATTTCATGTTTGACATTTTGCAAGCCTCCAGCATCAGAGAAAGCAAGCCTGGAAGGAGTTTAGGAGGAGGCTCGGCGCTCCTCCGCCTGCTGGTTTTGAGTGCACGGTGGCTGGTAATTGCATTGCTGCTACAGCCCCATTATGCCATACCTGCTGATGTAGTGCTACTTAAAAAGGAGGCAAAACTGTGACCTTAAGTCTCTGGTCATCATGAGGGGACTTTATCAGCTTACCCCCACCCCCTCAAGACACTATCCTCTTATGAGGTATTTGCTTGTTGTGCGTTAGCTCACTGCCTGTGGTGTGCATTATGAACTCTCATCATAAAGATTTATGTCAGCCTCTCGTTGCTAAGCTGTTCCTCAAATTAAAAGGCACATAAAGTGCGTAAAGGTGGGTTTAATCAGTCTTAGATGTAATATTTCCCGTCTGTCTGGCAGTTTTACGCCTGTCATCTCTGCTGCTAGTGCGCGGTGGCTCTAAGAATACTTCCTGCTCTATGTATAGAAAGGATAAACCACCTAATGTGCCCCTCCACGGACACCCCAGTGATCCCAGCTGTGCCTGCACTCCTGCATGTCCAAGATCAGCTGATCCCTGGAACAGCAGGTCCGTTATGTTGTCAGGACGTTGCGCTGGGAGTGAGTTGGAGGTGAGCCGGCCTCTGTGAATCTATACCCTGCCGAAGCTAAAGCACCTAAGTATAGCACACTGCAAGGAATTTCCCTGGATTATGGGCATAATCATGAGCTGAAACTTTCATTTACTGAACTGATATGACCGGTAGTTAAATCCTCTTCAATCCTAAAGCACGTTCATAGAAGGTCTGGTGTTACGTCACCATCTGTGTGGATGTGTGAGTCGTGTTGTGGGTCAGATCGTAGCTGCGGTGGCTGTTGTTGTTGTGCATCAGACGGGTAGCGTGAGGTTATCATTCAGCCGGAGAGCTTCGGTTCAAGCCTCCCTGCTGGAGTTCCTTCAAGCAACAAGCTGAACCCTGGCCGGCTGGTTTACCGCTCAGCCTGATATGTGCTCTGCAATTTCCCTGAGTGGGAAGTATCATGTTATGATCGCAGATTTTATCGCCGGTGTCGGCCATAAAGTTCATTTCTCTAACGGCAAAACAATAATATTTTTGCCTCCTCTGCAGCATTGTTTTCAGAGGGGTTTGTTGTTCGGAGCTGCTGGCTGCAGGCTCGTGTTATTAACATGCCTGCAGCAGAAACATAAAGGTCAAATTCTGCACATAAGTAAGATGTTTCAGGACTTCTGCCAGTGTAAATGTTCAGAACAACGGCTTCCCTTTGTGGCTTAGCTCAGTCTATACATCAGACCGGCTCCCTGCGCTCCCCGAGGAAATCTGGGGAAATATCAGCTATCTGCACGTAACTCATCCTGTGTGCTCGAAATCAGCAGCAGATGCAGACCCCCCTCAAAAAACTCCCAGTCTGTGGAAGGAAGGAGCAAGTGAGTGTGTGTGCACACACTCTTAAAAGGGCTGTATAGAGTGGGAGTGGGAGTGGGAGGAGAGGAGCTCGCTGGTGCCAAACATTGTGGGTGAATGAATCTGAGAGGAAGAAAAAGGAGAAGGAGTAGTCACGCCTCTCGAGAGGGGAGGATGGCTTTTTTTCTGTCAAGGATGGGGAGGGGGCAAATTGCCTCGCCCCGGGCAGACCTCAGAAGCGCTGACAGGGTCGAAACGGTTCCCATGGCAACAGCGGGACGCTCGGATGTGAGGCCTGGATGCCCTTGTGGGCGTGTGGGTATGTGGAGGGATTGGGTCAGGAAGCAGTGCAGGTGTGTGTGTGTGTGTGTGTGTGTGTGTGTGTGTGTGTGTGTGTGTGTGTGTGTGTGTGTGTGTGTGTGTGTGTGTGTGTGTGTGTGTGTGTGTGTGTGTGTGTGTGTGAGAGAAGGAGCAGAGGAGGAATAAAGCACCTCCGCCTCCGTGAATAAATACACTCCAGAAAAGACTCCGAGTCCCGCGGAGTGAATTTCAAACATCACTGCTTTGGATGAGTCCCAGCACAGCAGACAAGACGGGGAGATCCAGGTGTACGGGCACACACACACACACACACACACACACACACACACACATACACGCATACAGAAGGAAGTACATGACTGTTCCTCTTTATCATAAGATATCACAAGTATTTCATTTTCCCACCACTTATTCTTCTGCTCCGCCATTTTTCAGTATTTAAAGCATTGCTCCTTTTTTTACTTCACTGCATTCATTTGACATTAGCAGCAGTTTGGCTCGTCTAATAAAGGAATATTGAATTGAATTGAATTGAATTGAATTGAATTGAATTGAATTGAATTGAATTGAATTGTTTAGCATAATTCTTATGCAGCTATTTGCTTTATTCGTCTGAAAGTGTTTGGTGAAGTAGAAGTAGTAATACCACACTATAAAGGCTCTCTAGTAAATACTAAGTGCATTTTGCTGATGATTCTTCTGCACGTTGCTTTAATAAGATTAAAAATGCATAAGTAAATTCAGGGATTTTCCCCAACCTGGCAACCTTAAAGCCAGTCTTACACCTGACGTAATAACCCTGAACAGTCATTTATTGACTATCGATAAAGCCATTAGCTGCGTCTTAGTAGGAAGTAGTCGCACCATGACTGCTTGGCTTCTTGGTAGGAAGTGGTTTCTAAAGACGCACAGGTGCATATCTGATATGAGGAAATAAACACTGCTGCCGCACATGCACACTCACACACACCGGTGTATAAACACCCCGTCGTTTGTGCAGAGGCGGGCATGTGTTGATTTGCGGCGGAGGTGGCGATCACAGCCGTGGTCGTGGACGGTTGCTCGGCCCTCAGGTGACAGTGTTAGCATTGATTGGAATTTTTCACTCGTTTTTGACGAGCGTCTTGCCTTGCGTTAGATGCGACCGACAAGCGTGTGTGATCATAAAGTCTTGGCTGAGAAGGAACCGAAGAATCCCGCTCACTTCCTCGCTTTCACTCACTGAAACACACATACACTGAACAGTATGTCAGTCGTCCAGTGTGTCCGACAGTCTGTGGCCTTCCTTCACTTGTTACAGTAAATATTGTGAGTACGTAGGTTGTTTTTTTACTGTTGATTGGATGAAAATCGTGCATGCGCTCAACAGAAGTATCAGTATGTCGGTTTATAAGATAAACCTCTGTTCAGAATAGTGTTTTAGTGGCTAAAAGTTAGCTACCTCTGCTGCTGTGTGCGTGGCTCATTTCGTTTTATGCTTCAGTCCAGCATTGTCGAGAGAAAACCAGACACACAAAGGAGTCAGAGGTCGGGGTCAGAGGTCGGCGGTGTGTTGGCCGCGGATGAAAGAACAATGGGTGGGGAATCCTCGCGGCTGAAAACGGCGCTCCCTGTCCCCTCTTCCCACTCGAGCTTAGCTCAGCACTTACGACGCCCACGGTCGAGACGGAGAGAGGTCCGCGGGCCGCCTTCGGCCTCGGGCGGGAGCTGATAGCGGTGCTTTGATTGACGCGTTCAGAGCAGCGGCGAACCCTCACAGCGCCGGCTGGATGAAGAACATCACTGAGAGTGTGTGCGTTGCCGATGCCATGTGTTGCGAGTCTGAGTCACAGATCAGGATTACGTCATCCCGCCCGGGTGCAGGAGTTGATATATCGACTCTGACACCGTCACATGTCGGCCTCGGAGCGCCACGGAGAGTCCTGACAGCAGATCAGGAGGCGCAGGAGTTGTGCTCCATTCATATTCATTTCAAGCATTTCAGGAATTTGATGAGTCAAAGTCGAAACGCTGACGGTTTGTGAAACACGGCAGCTAAAATATGCTCAAGACTCGAACACTCAGTCGCACTAATAATAATGATGATAATAGAGTTGGCGTGAAAGTTTTCCTCGACTGTGTTGTAGCTTCCTTATATCTGGAAGAAGCCTTGCATTTTGCATTCGTATCGACAGCTCATGTCCGGCAGTCCTCTGTGATCGCTCAATTCAATCGTATTGATGCATGTCTACAACACCAACAGGAAGTCCCATTGAGAAGCCCTCATCCATTGATTGCTTATGTAACTGTTTGCGTATGTTTCTGTGTATTCTTCGGCGGGGCATGTGTCCGTGCACGTGCATCCCGCTGTATGTGATGATCTGAATGAGTACGTCCCTGTCGACGCTTCTGCTTTCCCTTTTTTGCCGCCTTTCACGTCTGTTCCGGCTGATCACATATTCACAATACGCCGTGTAGCCGCGCGTTTCCTCCGTGGGAGTCCTGTTGCTCCCGTTGGTGAAAAGTGTCTGAGATATCAAACTCTCAGGAGCCGGTGAATGTAACGTTGCCTGGCGCTTGACAGCTCGGACGTCTTGATTTTCTGAACCGGCACGGTGCCTAAAAATGCAGTTTATGTTCTTCTTTCATTACGTTCTAATCATAGTGGAGGCTTCTGTGCTGTGCATGCGTGCAGCTTAACCTGCTTTCTTTTGCTGCTCTCTGCATGCGCCACAAAGCTAACAAAGGAAGACTGAATGGGTGTAGAGTGAGGGGCATCGGTAGGGGGTTGTGAGGGGAGGGAGCCCATCATTTTACAGCCGTCATGTTGCACCTAATGCTCCAAAGAGCTAAGCCTGCTGGGTGGTTTAAAGTCAGTAACTCCGCCATCAAACAGCTCATTTAAACTCAGGTTATTGGACACGTTTGAGTGTCTCAATCAAGCTGTTGCCTCAGCTCGGCTGTTTGCGGTGTGTTGCCAGGTTAAAGCTGGAGCGACGAGCTCTTTGTTGACTGTAAAGCTCGTGATAATTTAAGCAAGAGACACATTTCACAAAGCACACTTTAATAACCGCCGAGATTAAATCTTCAGGATGGAGCTCGTTATTAGATTTCATCACTTTCATCGCTCGCCAGGCTTGAAAGAGACACTCTATCTCTTTTGTAGTCGGTTTGCATTTCCGATCAGCCAGAAGACGGAATAGTTCTGCGAGTAACCCAGAGGGTTTCTAAGAAAAAAAAAAGTCAGTGTGTGCGTGTTGGGATAAGGGCTTATTCTGCTGGAAAATCCCCCTCTTCAGCACTCAGTGTTGGCAGGTATGGCTTTGCTCGGGCTGAGGAATGTGTTGAGCTACTCCGCCGTTTTCTGGGGGCTCCCAGGGTCCCAGTTCAAGAGGAAACTTCTGGTCTGCACTATTGGTTCTGTTCCTGATCTCCCCCTGACGGCGAATGGGCACTCGTTGCATGTCTTCACGTCCTTGAACGTTAACGTGGAAGAGGCAGCGACGGTGACTTAACGCACAGCGAATCCACAGCGCCGACGAGTGATTTCTGAGGGGCGTGCTCGTGCGTCGTCTCCGCGCTTTGTGCCGGGCTCTGAACACCTCGGGACAGATTAAAGCGAGGACGCTCTTCAGCTTTTATGCCAAGTGTTGCAGAGTCAGAACATGACATAAATGAGTGGGTGTGAGTAATGTGTGAGCGCTCAGATGGTCCGAGCTAGACTGTGTACGCCTGCAGCTGCTTTTGAAGTGTGTGTGCGCGCGTGTGTGTGTGTTTGGACATGTATTTCTCACATCATGGGGACAAAAATCTGTTTACACAATCGTGTTTTGGGGACTTGTCTTCCTTATGGGGACAAAACGCACGTCCCCATATTCATTAAGTTTATGGGTGGAGACTTGTATTAGGGTGTCAGTAAGGTTGAGCTTAAGGTAAGGTTTAGGTTACGTTAGGGTAAGGTTAGGTTTAAATTAAAGTTAAGCTTAAGGTCAGGTTAGGTTTAGGTTAGGCTGAGGTTAAGGTAATGTTAGGTTTAGGTTAGAGTAAGGTTAAGCTTAAGGTCAGGTTAGGTGTAGGTTTAGGTCAGCATGGTCAGGTTTAAATTAAGGTTAATGTTAAACTTTGGTGTATGTTAGGATTAGGTTTAGGTTAAGGTTAGGTTTAGTCTTAGTCAAGTCGTGATTATGGTCAGGGTAAGCCTCCAGAAAATGGATAATGTAAATCTATGTATTGTCTCCAAAAGTGATGGAAACATGAGTGTTCGTGTGTGTGTGTGTGTGTGTGTGTGTGTGTGTGTGTGTGTGTGTGTGTGTGTGTGTGTGTGGGTGTGTGTGTGTGTGTGTGTGTGTGTGTGTGTGTGTGTGTGTGTGTGTGTGTGTTCTATCCAAGTACTTATGCATGCGCTCATTTGCATAGAGAAACCAGCTAAAGCACAACCTGTTCTTCCTGTTAAGCGTGACGTGTACTTCGCTGTTGGCCCTGCCGGTGGACGAACACCCACTCCAGCTCACTTTTGCACAAAGCACAAAGTCGGGCTGCGCCTAAAGGCCATTGTTTGCATGTAATGGTGTTGTGCCACTACCGAATGGCACCGTGCCATGACGCTGCTGAAAGCCTTCTCCACAATGGCAGGAGCAGCACACTGTGTAAATACAACTGAACTGAAACCGAATATGATCCTGAAATCCAAAAACACTCAGTCTCCATTAAAACCAAATTCAAAAGACCTGACCTGATGTCGTCTGCGCTGGTCAGTTCAACCGGACGGCTCAAACAGCAGCTGTTGGGTTAAAATGAAAAAGCAAATAAAAGGAGTTCCTGCCTGGGCTGGCCTAATTGAGAAACTGAAATGAGGAAGAGAAACCGGAGTTGAGGAACACACAGAGTAGAGACGACACGTAGAGATGAAGAAGAGCGGCCAAACAGAAGCTCATTTTACTCCACGTTACTTTTTAAAGAGATCTCACTCGACACCGAAGCACATTTTAATCTCTCCCATCGTCCGAAGCAGTCGTGAAATGTGACATGTTAGCCTCGTCAAGTATTCTGCTCACATGTTTTGCCAATCAGTAATGTGAACTAATGTGAATCATTCATGCAATCTGGGAGCCGCTCAGTCAGTAGCTTATGTGATCCTTTCAGATAAGTTTGGAATGGAAAACCTGCACAGATAATGTGCTCGATCAGAGCGCTCGCTGGAGATACTGTATAGATTTCAGTTTTACACCAGGCATTAATTGCACCGAGATCTCGATGCAGTCTCTTGTTTTAACGTTATTGACGTTCGAGTGATGTTGCAGGAGGGGGACGTTTCTATAAAGCTGCGACTTCTCTGTATATAATTTAAATGGATGTCAAACAAAAGGCTCAGGAGAAAAAACACTGTATTTCCCTGCAAGTCTAAATGCTGAGTAGAAAGAGTGTGTGTGTGTGTGTGTGTAGGAGAGATGGAGGGGAGGTGGGGGGGGGGGGGGGGGGTGTTTGACTAGCTCAATAAAAGGAGCCTTTCAGCTGCACTGGAAACAATTTCCAGCTGAGGGGACATTTATATTAAAGCTCTGCCTCGCCAGCACAGCCTGTTCGTGAGTGCGTCAGAGCAGCGAGCTTGTGAGAATCAACTGTCCCTCTTCCTGATACGTTTCGGGACAGGCTGCCGTTTCTAGATCAGTGCTTAAATCCGTCCCGATACTCGAACGTCCTGTGCCAGCGCGCTCGGACGGACAATATAATGAGGGAATTAGAGGGTCAGCGTTGGGACTCTTCGGGTCCCAGACAGGGCAGACGTGAGCCACGGAGCAGTCATCCAAAGGTCGAGCTTCATCGACTGGATGTTCCAACGGGATCAGCCGGCCTGCGGTCCTCACGTATAACCCAGACTGCCGCCACAGCGTGGCCATCAGAACGACATTTAAATGCATATAAACTGTCAATTGTGGCAAGCTTTGTGTCACCACGCTAACGCAGCTAATCAGTGATGATTTTTCTGCTTAATTGTGTCGCTTTTTGTGCCATAAAACAAACATTGAAACGGCATCACATATGAGGAGCTGGAACCAGAAACTTTGGGGTACATTTGTGCCCGATAGATGACTCAAATAAAAGCCCCGTTCAACTTCTCCACAGGCAGCTTGAGGCGACTGACAGTCGGAGCGCCTCTCCCCTGGGTTGAATCATTAGTACAAAAGATTAATAAGTGCTTCGGAAAACATGGTTCTTTAATAGGCAGTCGAAGGTTCAAGCCCCTGTGCATGCAGACTTCAGAGGAAAGGTTAACTCCTATGGCGCCTTTTTGTCCAGAATCATCCAGCTCATCATGTGTCTGTGAGCACGCAATGGCTGCCGCTAACAGCAGGTGGAGGTTGAGATTACGCCGTTGAATACAGCTTAAATGTACAGTTTTGGGCGACACACGGAAACTAAATCAACGTGAAGCTTTTTTGAATTTTCTACCGCTGTTGTTTGAGCCTTCTCCGCCAGCTGAGGATCATGGGTATTGTAGTATTTCAGGCTGTTCTGTGTAAAGCAACATTGAGGATGTCGTGAAAACTTCCAAAATGAACTGCAGAGGCTCGGTAACCATCTCAGAGTTCATCCTCCAGGAGCTTGTGTGTCACAGATACCGAGCACTAACTAAACCAAAGCCTTAATCCTCAGCTGATAACGTGAGCCAGCTTCAGTAACGAGGCTTTCAGGGGTTTGCCACTCTGTGAACAGTCAACGCCAGTAATCCTGCTCATTTTTCACATTGCTCTCTGAACTTCTTGTTTATCTCCACCACTTTAAATCTGTCTGCTGTCCTTGCGCTAATCTTGCAGAGAGACGCTCCCGCGTGTTTCGCTGCACGGTTTGAAATTTCTGCTGAGCACGGCGTAGGAAGGAAATGTTTTGGGCTCGTTGCTGAAAGGTTGTCGTGATGTCAGAGATGAAAGCAGGAAACCCATCTGCCTTTTTGTTTTGCATCTGATTTTATCACAGCCTCACAGACGCGCAGGGAGAGATGCGTTGATGGGAAGTAGTGAATGAGGAGTCGAGAGCCTGAGGTCGCAGCAGAGTTAAAGATAGAGCGCAAAGAGGAGACAGCCAGCGACCGGCGTGCGTGTGTGTGTGTGTGTGTGTGTGTGTGTGTGTGTGTGTGTGTGTAGAGGGAAAGAGGGAGCATGGAGAGAGGGTATATTTGGCCTTCATGCTGCCTTGCACAAATTTGTCATTGCATGTTGGATGCTATGGAGCACTGAGTATGAATATCTCCTAATGATCCCAGCAGGGGTTGTGTGTGTGTGCGCGCGTGTGTTTCATGTGTGTGTATGTGTGTTCTTATCTGAATGAGCTGGCAGTAATGAAGCATTGGACCTTGGACTAGACTGATTCAGGGCTTTTCATCTATTTCTTTTCCTCAGTTTCTTGTAATGAGGAAGCATCGGTTTATCTTGAGGGAAGCAGCAGAACTTTGACTCACACAGAGGACATCAGATATCGACCCATAGTTTAGTTTAATTACACATTTTTGTGAAGTGGCTTCTCCGTGCCAGAGATCATTTTGGCTAAATATACGGTTATGAGCGAGACGGCAGCGCTCACTGACTCTTAAATTTGGATTGTAGGCTAGCGGGTTTGAGAGCTTGGATGTTTGTGGGTGAGGACGGCTGGCACGTTTTCGCTAAGTTTAGCCGGCTTCCATTTAGCTCTGCACAGAACAGCTCAGTCAGCTGATCTCGGTGCAGTTACAGTTCATAGTTCAGTGTGGTTTAAGGCTGACTGGGAGCGAGGCTCAGACACGGCTGGCACAGTAATCCAGTTTAATTTTTAATCGAGCGGGCAGCGTTGAATCAGTGGTGGTCCTCACCTTTATGACCCCTCAGCTAAGTTTTTCTTCTACGCTCTTGCTTGGTTGTAAACATTTTATTATAATGACCTAACAGGCTGCACAAGAACCCTTGGGCTGATTATGTCATCTCTATCCATATTTTTTTATGCTTTGTCTGGTTGTCAAAGATCTTGATTGGGTCTCCAGCCGCTACCCCTCCTCCTCCTCCTCCTCCTCCTCCTCCTCCTCCTCCTCCTCCTTGTCGCTGCCCTGTTCCTTCCTGTTATTGCTTGTGTAACTGGTTGCCTCCACCGTCTCCCCACTGAGCCTGCCCTTTTCCTGTCGCGCACAACACAAACATAACCAGCGGCTCAGATCTCTCACCATCAACAATGAACAACAAACACAACAGAAGGAAACCCCTATAGATGCTTGACTTATAAACTGCAAACGCACACAGTTACACACTGAGTTTGCGTCCGTTCGGATAATTTATTCAATTCATTTTACTTGACCTGTAGAACAGGGGCCTCCTGGGGCCTTTGCAGTCCAAGGCGGATTCACCGTTGAATTATCTCTGCTAATTATTGAGGCCGTAGTTTGTGTTGCCATAGATGCTTTCTATTGTGGCGATCTAATAGAAAACAGTAGATCCACTTACAGTAAAATCAACTCCACAAACAGCTGTAAAAATGAGGGTTTAAAAATTTGCAAACTTTGCTGTTTGGTTTTATAAGGGACAGTACTACTTGTAGACTGTAGTGCCACCCGGTCACGTCCAATCCATCCAGCGAGTTTCATGTTCAGTATCACACGCGCTCACTGAAAGAATTCATAAAATGCCTTAATTACATATAAACCTGCATCTATTCCTGTCGCTGCATGCTGCTTCATTCCTGAATAGGCCTAGAATGTGCTGTGTGTGTGTGTGTGTGTGTGTGTGTGTGTGTGTGTGTGTGTGTGTGTGTGTGTGTGTGTGTGTGTGTGTGTGTGTGTGTGTGTGTGTGTGTGTGTGTGTGTGTGTGTGTGTGTGTGTGTGTGTGTGTGTGGATGGGGGGGGTCAGTCCAGTGCCATCTGGTAAATTCCAGCACAGAGGGCATTTTAGCTTGCCAGCAGTCTCTCTCTCTCTCTCTCTCTCTCTCTCTCTCTCTCACACACACACACACACACACGCGGCGTCACGTGAGCCGTGACTGCAGGGCACTGCTCTTTCCTGAGAGAGAGGAGAAAATGCAGCGTTGTGGATGTCACTGCTGTCTCCCAGCCGTTTTCTCCTCTGATGTCGGTTCTCCCGCTCCTCCCTCTCTCTGTCACGTTACGTCAGCTTCTCCTTTAAATTTGCGCCAAGGCTTCGCAGCACGAGGAAAGCGACAGAGACGGTAATGGGGAGGGAATGAGTTTTGGAGCCTGAACGTATGCAGGAATGCGATGTGCTTCCTCAATGGGGCCAAAACCATCTAGAAAAACACTTTTGAAGTGTCTTGAAAGGCTCACAGAGAGCCTGAAAACACCAAACGGAGGCTAAATGTTCACCTGGCTGCAGCAGCAGCGGCAGCGTCAGGATCATGACCAAAATACCTGCATAGACAAAGAGGAAAGCCAGCAAATTTCTGCTGATTTTAGAGCTGCAGCTAGTGATTATCTTCATTATTCATAAATCTGTTGATTAATACTTTCATTGTTTAGCATAGCATGACAGAACGTGATGAGAAATGTCCTTTACAAGAGCATTAAGTGACGTCTTTCTTTTGTCGAACTCATCATCCATTTAAGATATTTAGTATGAGATGATGTAAAGCAGATTGAAGCTTTTAGAAGATTTTAGAAGCTGTAACCAGTGAGTAAATGACTTATTGATTAATCTTCCGTCAAATGGGAAAATGCATAAGATGAATCAACATGTAAAAAAAATTGGATTTCCTAGACCTTAATTTTAGATGTGCACGTGAAAAACAGGGACAAGCTTGTTCTTAGAAAGAACAGCCCGAGAGGTTACAAATCAAGCTAATCCTGACTACAGGGCATCGACTGCACACGCTGAGGAGACCACCTAGGAAAGAAGGTGGGGGTGGGTGTGTAGAGGAGGGGGGTGGGCAGACAGGGGAAGGCAGAGGTCACCACAGAGTATGTAGTTCTCTTGGGAGGTGGAGGGGGGTAGAACAGCATGGGGATGCTTTACTTGACTCCGGGGCTTTCACGTAGCGGGTCGTCAGGAAAACACCGTGGGAGGAAGTCACATTGGTGAGACACCCTGTGATGGAAGTGACGGAGGGGGAGGGGGGGGGGAGTGAGCAGACAGGGCTGCTGCGGAGCAAATGGTGGGACGAAAGAGGTGAAGGACAGGAGGTCCTTTCATCAAAGCCATCATCAGGGATCATCAACCCTCTGTGTGGTCCCCTCACACCGGCGGCATGCTGACATGTGGCATGTTGGCCTTTGGGTTTGTGCGCCTGCTGCTCGCCGCCAGAGCCCGAGCGGACAGAATGCAGACGAGGAGGCCGGACGCTGCAAATAACGTCTATTTTGGGAAACAGAACCGCACAGAAATTCAGATGAAACGAAGGCCAGCGCTAATTCAGGCTAACAGCTCAATGCAGAGGTAAAACGCCAAAGCTGTCCTGATATTTATTTAACTTGAAACACAGAGGAAGAAAGAATTGGCCTGCAGAGCTGAAAGTGCTTCACGCAGCATAGGAAAATGAAAGTCGAGGTGACTTCCATAGCTTTTTGTTCCATCAAGATATCTGTATGAATGTTCAAAACTGTCTCTAAAGCACGTTTACCTTGATGCTGATATCGTATTATCAAGCTTTTTTTTTTCTTTTTTTTTTTCACTGAACAGGTTTCAGGTGATCCTCTCTCATCCTGAAGTCGTTCTCTCTTTCTTTTAGTCGCGCAGATGCTGCAGACGTTGCCGTTCGTTGTGCTCGGAAATGTTTGATCCAGAGGATATTGTGTAACTCTGCGCTGTGCTGTTCAGCGAGAGACTTCCTAAGCGTAAATCTGGCTTGGGTGTCCGAAGAAAATGAGTTAAGAAGGCTTAAACCTTCCTCTCGTAATAGAGCACAGGACATCCCCTCCTCTTCATCGCCCTTCCTCCATCCCCCTGACGCCTTTCGACCTCAGGCCCTGCCTTGTAGCTCCGTCGTGGTTGCCTCAGATCGTCTCACTTCCTGTATCACTTTTCTTTTTTTTTTTTGCTACCGGTGTTGACGACCACAGGCGCGTCTTTGTTGCTCTGTTTTGCACCTTGTCATCCGTCCTTTATCCCGTCTCTTGCCTTGTGTTTCACTGAGAGACGGGGACAGGCAGTCTAGACGCTGACAGAGGGGTGAGAGGAGAATCGATTCAAGCATACAAGAGCAATTTCACGTCTTGGCCCACCGCTTCAGAAGCAGCCGCCCCCCTCCGGGTGGGCATTTTGAGCGTGGACGCAAATGTTTGTGCATGAGCAAAACAAAAAACCAAAAACAAATAGTCAGCGGACGGTCGAAGGAGTCGAGTGGATGTCGTCGCCTTGCTCACCTTCGCACTTCCTCTTCTCTCTGACCTTCGCTGGTCGCCGTTTGAATCCTCTTTGAGTCTCTCTCAGTTCCCTCTCGCTCTCTCATTTCCTCCCTCAGTCTCCCGGGCTCTCCTCCAGAAGTGTCAGCGATTCCTCTGTCCTCCTATAGCACAAGACCTCGTCATCACTATCACGCCGCCTGTACAGCATCAGCACTTTGGCGGTGACGTGCGATACACGACCCTGCAAGCCTGTAACATCTCTTTCTGCTGGTCACTTCCGCTTGTTCTTTGTTTCTTTTGTGTCTTCGTCTCACTCTGACTTCGCTTGTTTTCAGTTTCATTTCTCTCTCTGAAAGTTTTTATTGGAGTTTTGTTTTCCCTGATGAGATGAGGACGACGGATCCTCCCCGAGCTGAGCTCTGGGCTCTTCAGTGCAGCTATTCGATTGAAAGCGTCATCTTTTTCTGCAAAATTCTCACACATCTCTGTCTTTCTCTTGTTTGTCTCTGGTCATTTATTAAGTGTCCTTACTCCATGTGTTGGCTCTGGAAAGACATGAAAAAGTTCTGTGTTTGTAGTCTCAATAAGACAGTACGGTGTCTTAGCTTAGCGTGCGCAGCTAACGGCAAAATGAGAAACTTGTGGTGTGGGAGTAGGAACATTAAGCAAGGTATTTTATTTTGAAGAGTCAAATCAAGTCAGGTTGATCAGCTGACACTGAGATGCCCATAAAAGTTTAAAGGAACGTTTCTGGAAAAAGGAGAAGAAGCCTCTGTAGTGTTTTGATGCTAAATATACGGCCGCCTTCAGCAGCCAGTTAGCTTAGCTTAGCATAAACACTGGACACAGGGGGAAACAACTAGCCTGCCTCTGTTCAGAGTTGAAACAAATGCATTTACAGTACGTCTAACATTAATTAACATGTTGTGTCTCGTCTTTAAGATAACCATCTGCTCACCAGATATGAGAGTGGCGTCAGTCTTCTCATCTAACTCACAACAAGAAGACAAATCAGCGTATCTCCCGAAATGTCAGGCTGTCTTTTGAATGCTGGTGTTGCAGCTGTGAATCCGAAAATCCCCTCACATCCAAACACACTCGTCCCCACAGTGTCCCATCAGTGTGCGGGTTGCCAGAGGGTAACGCACAGTAATTTGCTTCAGTTTTTTTGGCATGGCTCACATTAATTCATTTGGCCCCCGGGGTTGTGAACAGCCATTTTGAAGCATGAAGAAGCAAGACGTCGGGTTGAGGGAGTGGCAGGAGGCAGCCACGCGACGTAAACCTGCGTCAACGTCTCGTGACAGGTCCAATCACGGAGAGGAAGCGATGGGAGGAATGTGTGATCAAAGGCACCTGCCTGCCGCCTGTCAGGAGAGAAGGAATGCAGCCCCGTGTGTGTGCGCGAGTGTGTGCGTGTGGGTTAAGCCAGGCAGGTTTTCAGTGAAGGGGAGATGACAGCATGAAAGGGAGTCTACCTGTTTCTGGAGAGAGAAGCAGCTGATGGATTAAAGGGTTATCTGTTTGTAAACGGGGAGAAGGGAGTGATGAAGAGCGAGGACAGGGAGCAGAGAGCTGTCAGGTACAGTGCCAGCTGAAGCGCAGGAAACAGCTGATCACGCTCGTGACAGGAAGGAGAGGGAGTGGGGGGGGGGGGGGGGGGGGATTCTGGCTGCGATGAGGACGCCGGCACATCAAAGGATAGGCCTGTTTGAGTGACAGCACAAAAAGACAAGCGCTTGGAGAGAGAGGCGAGGTACGAGGGGGCAACTGAGTAATGAGACGTGAGGCTGATAGTAGTGAGAGCAGCTGAAAGGGTGGGACGTGAGTTTTGTTGCTCATTTTCTCCTGCATCCAAATCCCAAGAGTTGTAGCAGCAGCAGTGGAATAATGACGCCCATAGCTGCAAGCCCAACACTTTTATCAAGCTGAGGGGTCAGAGGTAAAGTCGGAAATAGAAGGCGTTAAATTATAAAAATCTTCAGTGTCAAGTAATGAGTTTTCCCTAATAATTATAGCCGAGATTATGCATGTGCAGAGGAGCTGTAAGTGGAGGGTTTCTTTGCTTTGTGCCATTAAACTGCCACGGGATGTTGACGCTGTTGCAATGCACAGAAACCTTAATTTAACAACACTATTAGGACTGTAATGCAGCCATTAGCCGCCTCTGCCACAGGAAGTTAGCAGGATGCACCAGAAAGTGCATCAGATAAAGGTCTGTGGTGTTGGCTCTTACAGTGGACACTCTCTTTAATGATTAATGGCCTTTATACAGTTCAACAGGAAGGAGACCTTTGTTTTATGTCCACTGCACAGGCTGCTCACTTCACACACGAACAGGAACAGGAAATAAAAGAACACCCTGCTGGGATTCGATCACAGGATTGCAGGGTCACGTGTGCGACTTCAACGGCTGTAAAACTGCAATAACTGATTTGTTTGTCCACTTGGGGTCAGCGGAAAGAAGATATCATCACCTTTTAAGGTGATACGGTGTACTTGATAGCAAACAGTTCCTAATTTATACTCTGAGAGGTTATGGAGTGGCATTAGCATTCACTTGGAGTTGTTTTTGTATCCACCTGCTGCATGTAAGACCAGTATTCACTCTGTTTTAGCTCCGTTTTTAAAGCTTCTTCCTTGAAAACAGCTGCTCGCTGTGGCTGAGGACGATGCTATGAGAGCTGGGAGAGTGAACCAATACAGTAAATAGTGGATTCAACTACTCGGGACAGCCCTAATCTCGGCTTTTGTGCCACAGGTTTTGCTGTCTGGCTTTCTCGTATTCAGCCCCGCATCCTCGGCCTCTGAGGGAAAAGCAAAATTCTTGGTGAAACTGTAGTAGAGTTAAATGATTGCTGCCAGCGTGATGCTTACAGATAAGGCCGTATTATTGCACTGTAGCGATTATTCAGGCCCGGCTGCCATGCCTGAGCGAATGCAGCAGAAACACTCGCCGCGGATTATTTGCATTTTTGTCGACAGGCGCAAAAACACAACGTCCTGCTGGAGAAAAGACCGGTTGTTTGCTTGTTAGACACATGCTCGTACCTCATCGCTCTCAAATTAAAGCTGATATTTCACGCTTCAGCCATGTAGAGGGAAAACAATCCACTACAGCATGAACTTGGAAAAGGACTCGTGAAACTCTATTGAAGTGTTTCCTTGATTTATTGACTGGCACTGAGTTACTGTAATTAATCAGATTAGAGATGTGTCGTCTCTACTGCGCTGAAGCCTGAGAGAGGGAGCTGTTCAACCACGAATGTGCACATGATACTGAATGTACAGAGAACGGCACTCATTGAAGTGAATATGGTAATGACAACTTAAAAGGCTCCAGCGTTATCAGAAGCGCCGCCGTACCTGTAATCACTCTGAGGACCAGCCTGTGTCGTTATAATATCATGATGCATTATTAGCTTGTGCACTGATGAAGTAAGTGCAGTCTGTCCTCATAGCGTGCATGCACACACACACACACACACACAGAAAAAAAAAAACAGGACAAAACAGCACAGATGACTAACTAGCTCCCCGCTTACCACAAGTGTTGGCATGGCAACCAGCAGAGCATGACTGTATGCATAATCAGCAGCGTTGGAGTAAACCTTGACCAGACTGCTTGGCTTGGAGTTTTCAGTTTGCTTGTGTAAGAGCAAAAACAGACAATTTGTCTCAAGATAAACCATTTAGAGGACGGGAGCGTCTCTTCCTCTCCGTCAGACGCCTGCTGAGGACGGGCTGCGTCCGCCCGTCTGTCCACGTGTTCGGCGTGACGCGCGTCTACGTGCACTGTAAGGCCTCACTTGTTTTCTGACCGTATTTGTCCTGATATATTTCACCTGTTCTCTATTTAGCAGATACCAAATGTTTTGTGCCTGTTTTGGATTACAAGCTGTCTTGAAATTAGTTCAAAACAAGCCATGACACACTTGCCGTGACAGATAAGCGCCCTTTAAAGATCATAATAGAGTTAATAATAAATGAGCTTCAGCTGGGTCAAGGTCTTACTGTTTGTCTCCACGTCCCCTCAGCAGATAATGGCGAGGCAGATGTGTCCTGATGTCAAAGCTACATTTGGAAAGCATACTCACCTTAACTTTGCACATGAACTTTAGCATTAAAGAAATCATAATAAGTGTGGGCAAAGTGTCACCCACAAGTTTCTAAAATGAAGTTTCAAGTTTGCATTTGCTGCCTTTTTCGGCTTTTTTTCTGGAAAAACATCCAAGTTTGATGAATTTATTCGTAAAGTAACTCTGAAAGAAGACGAATGTTTTTCTGCACCTTTCCTAAAGTTGCTTCATAGCTTCAATCGAACCTTGATCCTTGATTTTATTTTAAGATGCTCACCCCTGCATTTAATATCTCTGCTCCTTCCCGGGATGAAAATAGTTAGGTCTTGAAATAAATATTAAAGAGAGCGCATTTTGAGGAAGGCAGATAAAACTAGCAAATTAAGTTTGAGAAAACACCCAAAAGCAAACGCGCTACCCCCCGACACTGTTAGACACGCATACTCGCAGACACTGAGATTACAAATCCTCGCCTTAGGCTTTGTTTCTCGTATCGCACCATCATCAGTCAGCCGCCGTTGCATAACCGCTCTGTCTGTGTGTACGTGTGCGCACAAAGGAAGGAGCTCACACAAACAAAAAACTATTTATAATATTGTATTAAACATGTCAAACTCGAAATGAGGCTATTTGACAAAGCAAAGGGGTTTATTTTCCTGTGAGCTCACTCGCTATTATAACGTCTGAGGAAGTGAGGCTGCAGTTTCTGATGCACGCCGGCCCGTCGTGTGCGGCAGCTCTCTGAAAAACAGCCCTTTCAGTGTGTTTTTAATTAAAGAAAACAATGGCTCCATGATAGAATTTGTGTGCTAATGCGTGCTAATGATTGCAGTAACCCTTTGCGCGTTTGCAGGATCACTAAGAGCTTGCAAAACTGTTTTATTGACTCAGTTTTGACTAATTAGAAAATAGGACATGAGTCTTTCAGGCTGCTCGTTTTGCTCAGTTTTTCCCAATCAGCTGCAGCGTCGCCTGTTACATCTCTTATTGCGTAGCCGTTATTATGCGTTGAAATTTGCTCGACGGCCAGAAAGAGGTGCCCCCTCCTGATGACTATCAGTCAAATCGGCGACTGATAATTCATGTGGGATTTGTAGCCTCGGAGTGCTGCTGCGTTCTTCAGTTTGCAATCGAATTTTTTTTTCTCCAGATTTAATGGGCAGCGTCAAAGCAGGCTGGATCCAGCTGGCTTGTTTTAAAGAGACCCCAGTTGGGCTAATCGCGCAGCTCTTCGTCTACATTCATTCATACGGGTGGGAGTCCACGCTGACGGCAGCGGCTAACCTTACTGCGTAGACTACCTATAAAGCTGCTCTAATATATTCCCACAGGAAGGCTTCCCACTCTATAATTTGTTTGCTGCAGAGGGTCTAAAGAACAGCACTACTCTTTAATGCACTTATAAACACGAGTGCACATAAACACACATACACACCACTGCCTTGAGAAAGAGAGGAGAGCGGTACTCAGGGAGGAATAATTATAGATGGCATTGAATTTCCTGCTCTCCGCCGTGTGCAAACAGTGTTTAGCCCAGAGGGTTTGCTTACTTCACATGTTTACACCATGGCACTACTTGGCAGCAGGGTAGCATTATTGTAGTGTGTCTGAATGTCTGGTGGAGTGGACGCTTGACGAGCAGGGGAGCTGTGTCACCGGCTTCACCAGCGAGGAACTTTATTTTTCAGGAGTGGCCAGGAATAGACGCCGCTGCTCCGGGAAGTTCCAGCATACTGATACCGTGGCTTACAAATACTTTCACATCCTCACATCAGAGAAGTGTTACACTGTGTTGCTTCCTCCGGTCCTCCACAAGCTCTGCAGACTGGTGAAGGCTTCATACTGCTGATTTCTGTCATCCCCAGCTCAGAGGGAGACGTGCTGACATGCTGTATATATGCATGAATAACTCAGTGTTTGCCTGCAGATATGTACGTGTATGCGCTGTGTGTTTGTGCACGGAGGCACACTCTCCACATACCTGGAGTATTCGTTACAGAGCATACACGGCGACTGAATATACTTTCCTGAGCTGGCTGTGAAACCTCATTACCAGCCCTTCTGCCGAGGAGAGTGCAGGGAGGAGGCACAGTGACTGTCAGGGAGAGGGGGGAAAAAGAGCCTTGATTCAGTTATAATCCAAAAAGGAGAAACGTGCACAGCGGATGCTTACGGAGAAAACAATATGAAGTGTCCCAGTAAGACGTTGCTGCACCATGGCGCAGTTTTAGGGTTACTTGGCGATGGATTCTGCATGTATCTGAAGTCTACTGAAGGTTTGAACAGCAGTCTTTGAAAAATGATGCTGCGTGAGCCACAGCACACCATTTTCATCAGGCCATCCAGGGACCTGTGTGCCATCTCTGATGTATCTCTGTATTTGGGCTTTTCTTTTGCTCTGTCCCCAGGAGGAAAATAGAGAGAGAGACCTGCAAGAATAGAGAAAGCAAATAAAGAGATTGAAAGTTGACGATAGAGCAGAAAGGCTGAGTTTACCTTGTTTAATTGAAGCTAGCTCAGTGCCTCTTGTTATTCTGGCCTTGTGCATTCCTCCACTGTACACTGTGCTGAGGAGAGATTGACAGAGTGGGGGGAGAGACAGTGAAACAGAGGGAGGGGGGAGGGAGGGAGGGAGGGGGGGGGGGGATGCAGAGATTGCTGCAAGGAGAGGAAGACAATATGATGTGACACCGTGGGAAATGGGCAGGAGGGAGGCGAGGGGAGGAGGGGTAAAGCTGTCTTGTAGGTGTTATCAGGTTAAGCCACCCACGGCTGGCTGTCGCCATGGTGACACCATGGTAACGACCAGGTGTTCAACCAGGAAGGAGCACGACCTTGCTTATGTAAAGGGGCTTCCTCTGTGTGTGTCTTCATCAGTGTTTCCGTCTCAATCAGAGGCTTTCTCCGGTGTCACCAGGGTGTACGGACGCTTAAAAAACAGCCAGCAGATCTAACGCTGAACTTCTCATCCAGCCGATCACCCACCAGCATGCTACAGTTTTCTTACTTTAACGATCTGTATCTCATCTGCTTGGTTGAAACGTGAATCGCAGCAGGAAGCAGCAGTTGTTTTTTTTTTTTTTTTTGCTGCTGGTGTTAATTTATTTCAGCTCGTACATGAAGTGCACACGTGTAGGAGTGTTCGTGTGACTCTGCCTGGCTGCGCGCGTGTGCATACAGTATGTTTTTATGCCCCAGAGTATCCAGCATATATGTGAAAAAACAAGAACGATCAAATCCATCTGACCTCTTACCGGCGGCTTTGCCGTGTGTATGAACTGCATGTTTACAGGGTCAATGTCGGGGTCAGTGCATGTGTATGAGTGTGTGTATGTCTCTGTGCGGCTCTTCCATTCTTAACCCTAAAAGCTGATTTGATAACGTGCTTACAGAGATCTCCGTTTCAATCCGCTGGTGTTAGCTCGGTTACATCACTGCAGCCGGCTCGGCGTGCCAGTATGTGTGTATACGTATATGTGTGTGTGTCAGCAGTCAGAGTGGGTTCGTTGGCGCGGGAGGGGGGCCGCGCTGTAGAGGGCTAACTGATGCTCGGCACATGGAAACACACTCGGAACAATGACACACACGTGCTTGTGCCTTGCGCATGCTGCAGGCAAGACACACAAACGCATTAAGCGAAGGCAAACACACACCGCAGACCTTTGCTCTGGCTTTTAAAGGCGCACTGGAGCACCACTAGACACACATCATGCCGGTTAAGAGATAAAACTCTGATCTGCATCCCAGCGGCGGGCAAGTGATGTGTAAATGAATGGCTTGAGATGCAAAACGCCGCACTGTGCTCAGTTCACCTCGTCGTTTGGGTGATTTAAGGTGAGCGCAAAGGGATGTGGCGATTAGCGACGCACAGCTGTGCCGCTCCTCTCGTGTGACACACCAATCAAATGCAAACAATGAATTAGCTGTTTTAGACGGGGAGATTGGCGCAGTGAGCTAAGGTGGGGACGCTTTCTATGATTGTTGGGCCCATGTTTGTCATAATTTGGACGTCACAAGTGAGTCAGGTGGGGCCGGCTCGCACGGCGAGTGCGACGTTTGACCTTTGAGCAAGTCGCTGCCCGTCATTCATTCACAGTATTTTAAAAAATGTTTGATTTGTACAATGGGAGTCAGGGCCGTTGACAACACAAAGGGGGGGAAATGAGAATACAAATCTGCCCGAAAATATTGGAGGAATCAGTCAAACCAGTGTGTTTTCTGTGCAAAAACAGCCAGTTTCTGATGGATGTCGGTCTGTGTTTGGGAATGTGCATAAAGAAATGTGCATGCTGTTGGAAATACTCACTGTGTGTGTGTGTGTGTGTGTGTGTGTGTGTGCGTGTGTGCGTGTGTGTGTGTGTGTGTGTGTGTGTGTGTGTGTGTGTGTGTGTGTGTGTGTGTGTGTGTGTGTGTGTGTGTGTGTGTGTGGGTGGGGTGGGGGGTGGGGGGATCTCATGTGTGTAGATTTCAGTAATCTTGATAAACTTCCCACCTAAGAAATAATGAAGCAGACCCCGCAACGACAATCCCCAAGAGAGGCTGCTGAGTGGCTGACACTGACCTCTGACCTCTGTGTAAAGAGGATAGCGGAAAGAAGGCTGTGGTGAACAAGAGTCTCACACTATTAGTCATTTATTATTGCACTTGGCCGTCACCACCGACTGCTGGGATAAGCTGTTCGGGGAAGGTTGCACATTTTAACAGCCCTAAGTCTTCCAAAGCCAGCTAATTGTTCATGTTTTGTGGGCTGTTTAACACCACGAGAGCCAAGTTTGTTTGTGTTGAAATAACAAAGATACTCACGTTCCCATTCATAGACAGTGACATCAGAAATATACATTAGGTCTGCAAGCCAGAGGGTTTTAGGAGGGAACTCAGTACAATACAGAGTTTCAGTCTCATGAAGAATCTCATGTAATAAAGGACACGTTCAAACAGCTACGCGAAGGGTTTGGTCTCCAGACAAGGGAACAAAGCGAAGCAGAACATCTGGATGACGAGACGTGAAGATGAGGAGGTGACAAGCTGCAAGAATGTGACAGAATTTGGAACCAAACACAAAGAAACCGAGTTAGAGGGACGAGAGCAGAGCGAGGAGGAAGCTGGAGAGACAGATGGGAGTTGATCCTGCGGAAGGACGCTCCTTAGGGTCCTCATATCCTTCTCCTGTTTCCTATTAAATTACTTTCACTTG
This sequence comes from Chaetodon trifascialis, assembly GCF_039877785.1. Classification (NCBI taxonomy): domain Eukaryota; kingdom Metazoa; phylum Chordata; class Actinopteri; order Chaetodontiformes; family Chaetodontidae; genus Chaetodon; species Chaetodon trifascialis. The sequence continues at coordinate 11,128,965 of NC_092071.1, read as the reverse complement.
AACCTCTGTGCTTCCTCTTTAATAGGACAGATGGGACAGTTGTTTGCGTTTTGTGCTTTTTGATGTGTCCAGTACCGTTTCTCATGCGCTGCTTTAACATACTCATCTTGTTTTTTATCTGTGTTGCAGATAAACCTGCGGCTTATTTTAGTCAGCGGGAAGACGAAAGAGTTCCTCTTCTCTCCCAACGACTCGGCGGCAGACATCGCCAAACACGTCTACGACAACTGGCCGATGGGTGAGTAGTTACTGGCAGCGGCAGCTAATAGGAGCTTTAATAAGGAGTTTAAATGCAGGTCAGTCAGACAATGGCACAGCGTCAAAGCTTTTTTGGAACTGGACTCGTAAATAAGTAGCGAGAGAAATAATAAAAATAAGTACTGCAAAAGAATGAAGTGTTCAGTGTGTAAAATGAAGAAGATGAAACATGAAAAAGGTGCATTAGCATTAATGTACCGCATCAAGTTGCAGTTAGCTGGTAGAGGTGTGAGTGGCGACTTACTGCTCATCTCCAGCTGAACATCTGCTCTGTGTCTCCTGATCATCGAGTACCATCGTCATCATCAGTCGACCGTCCACAGAAAATGTTGCTCGCCTCAGTTCTCTTTTTTCTGGATCACTCTTTGGCCAACAGGTTGTCAAATAGACACATTTAAGTTTACGGCGACATGCGCGAGCTGCAGGTGACGTATTCAGGCGTGCCTTCATGCGAGCCAACATTTCAACACATTCCCATTACGTATGAAGAGCTGAGCCGTCCGATTAAAATGTGATTTTAGCTGAGAGGTCCTCGCGCTGCTGTGACGGGCACGTCTGCTTCGCATTAACTGCTGAATGTAAACATTTACCACATTTAGGTCTGTGGGATTTGAGTGCACCGACGGGGACTATTTTCCACATTCTGCATATAGATGATATCAAACCCCGTTGTGTTATTTTGCAATAAATCACATCGTTGCATAAGCACAGCTGCAGTGGGCTTGCACGAGCGGCGGTTGCTAACGGTTTAGCCGCGTGTGGAAACCAGACGATCTGACTTATCTTGGCTGTGTTTTCTGTAACAAAGATAAAGGCAGCTGAGGAGCTACGCTGTGTCTCTAAAGAGCTGATATCACATTCAAACACGCCGCTAATTGCTAGCATGTAGGTCTGTGCAGCAGTGTGGGAATGTGCCAATCTTTGGTGTGAGGTAATTAGGGTGCACTCCTCCTTTCACCCAGATTATCATTGCATACAGGAATGTGGGATTGCAGTACAGCCACCTCCTCTCGGTTCCACCCCCGCTCCCTGACGGCTGCTACACCAGTGTTAGAATTCATTTGATACCGCCGACCCCACGCCACCGTCGAATCTGAACAGACTGTAGCCTTTTCCCACGGCGTTGTGAATGCAGGAGAAGCCCACAGCTCATGGAAATCTATAAATTACACCGACGGACTCAGATTCTCCGTGACAAGAGGAGGTTTTCTTTCAGTCCTGTCAGTTTTGGAAGCACCCCGTGTTCCTCCCAGACAACAGATCTGAACCCTGTGAGACCCGGAGCAGGCGCTCAGTCAGCACCAACACCCTCTGCTTAGCTAGAGACAAACATCTGGTGGCCAGACTCTGCTGCCGTGCAACTCCCCCCGCTGTTTTCGCTCTTCATTTAATGCCTTTGCTTTTTGTCTCCGGCTCTTCCCAAGCCACACCTCGTGTTCTTTGAGTCTCTCACATTCTGTAGTGCGTCCCGCAAAGCCCACACATTGTACATTCTGCATATAATGGTCTGAAATAAAGGCCCTAAATGTCTTTAAATATCCTCAGTGTGGTTGTTGGTGGTCCTTTTTTCTTCCCACCTCGCCATGACTGATGTCTTTTCACTGCGCTGTATACAGTAAATTATATTTACGCAGAGCAGCATTCAGAGCTTTTCATCATAGCTGCTCTGCTGAACTTAGAGCCCCCGAACAATTAAATTCCAAATTTCTAGCACACCTTCATTAGCCATGTTCATACAAAGGTTGTGAAATGTCATTATTGAACCTGCATGTTCTCAGTTTATAGATAATAGATCATGCAGTAGTTAAGATGATGTTTTATGGGAAATTATGTGGAAATTTAGACAGAAAAGGGGAATAATCGAGATGATATGCCTTTTCTCCATGTTGATTTACCTCTTTAACTCTCTCTCCGTGTGTCTCTGCCTTTGTTTCTGTCAGACTGGGAGGAAGAGCAGGTCAGCAGTCCCAACATCCTGAGGCTGATCTACCAGGGCCGTTTTCTACATGGCAACGTAACACTAGGAGGTGAGAAAACACAGAAAAAAGTCCAGCGGCCCGCTCGTAGACATGCACGCAAAATCACAGCAGTGTGTCGCTGGAAAGTTCTTTGCTGTTCTCATCCCTTTCCTGAGCCGCAGAACAGAGGTACCTCAGTGCTCCGGACAAGCCCGCTTTGACGGAGAGAGGGAGGAGAGAGGAAATACAGAAAAAGAGGGGAAAGAGACTGGTCAGGAAAGGGGCAAGGCTGGCGTTAGAGCAGACCTCAAGCAGCACAATGAAGACACAGAAAGGGAGGGGCGGGGGAGGGGGGGGGTGAAAATGAATGGCAGAAGCGAAGAGAAAAAGACGATGCATTTTTTGAGGCAGCCCTCTTCACTTCTCCCCGGCTTTTTTGGCTCGAACCCAGCTTTGATTGGACTGCTGTTTTGTGTGGTTAATGGGCTCGTACCCTTTTATCCCATTACTGCCATCTATCTGATGACTCCCTCATCGTCGGTTCAGCACGTTTGCACCGGTCCAGCCGAAACTCCCAGCGGACACAGACAGCGCTCGCGTCACATGATGGATTTAAGCAGTTTGGGGGAATAACGGAGTTACAAGTATCGCAGCTAAGATATTAACTACAAGGTATTTTTAAAATCTAGCAGCTTTTCCATCAGATATCACAGACAGACTTGTGCTGCTTGTTATATTACAAAGCACACAGTAGCAGAGTTGAATGCATTTGACCGAGCTTCCTGGATGCCGTTGATTTCCATTAACTTTGGTGTCAAATGTAACCGATATTTATCTTTAGATTGATAATCCATCCACATCGTGCTCAGTTACTGTATGTTGTCATCTGAGTTCCTTGTTAAAGAAAGGAAAGAGCAAGGGTTCGAATGGCCCAGACATTAGTACAGAAAAGGGTTTTTCAGTCACACAGACAGTAGATTACATCCCATACAGCATGTAGTCCATTTTCTCCATACAGTATTGACAGTTACGGTATGACAATACGGTTGAAATGTATGACAATAATAGGGAATTTTCTGACTTAGATACAAAGTATATCAGAATGTGCTTCATGAAACATCACTGATGATCAAAGTTCCAGTGTTATTCATTCAATGAGATCAAACTCTTCCTGCGTTTAATATACAAATTCCCTCACAGTCGTACATTTTTGACACCTTCAGCCGTAGTTTATACTTCACGAAGCAGCTAAATGGAGTTTGCAGCTTCTCTGTCTCTCTTCTCTCCTCTTTTCTCCTTTCCAGTGCAGCATAATTTGTACTGTACAAGTTGAAGATGACAGCGAACGACTTTGTAAATACAGATATGCTGCAGCTTGCTGAATAACCTTTGCATCCTCTCCGTCTGTCTCCCTCTCTCACCAGCTCTCAAACTGCCCTTGGGGAAGACCACAGTGATGCATTTAGTTGCCAGAGAGACTTTGCCTGAGCCAAATTCCCAAGGTAACCAGCCCTCCGTCTCCCTCCTTTCCTTTCAGTGGGCCTTTCACGAGCTGAACAACTTTAAATGTTCTGCTCCCAGCCATTATTTATCTCCACACATGGCTTCTGTTTTAGGAACGGCCACTGGTGCAAATGATTGGCTCCCTTAAGTGTATTCCCAAGATACCACACATCGTGGAGAAAACACAGCTAATATAAATCATACCAGGTGACAGGTCTCCTTTTTGTGACTGCGTTGTAGAAAGTGATTGACTGTAGAGAGGGGGGCTGATTTCTAAGAAATAGACTTCAGGTGGAGGTCCATGTTATTTTACTGCAGAAGAAGGCAGCGTTCAGTAATAAGTGAGGAAATAACAGATAAAATATATGTTTTTCAAATGGTTAATGTGGTCTGATACATGCATTTCTCCTACTTTTTAGCATTCAGCCTTTATTTTGATGAAATCATTTGATGAGTCTAAAAGCAAAACTAAGTGGGCGGGTTGCTTCAGGTTCCTGCTGAGACATGAAATGCAGTCCAGGAAATCCAGTTTGAGTGACAGCCTCACGCGTTTTCACGGCTTATTGGACAGCAAAAAACCGCACAGCGGAGCAGCAGAATAATCTGCCGGGATTGTGATTTGATTGGTCAACATGGCACCTCGTCGGATGATGTCAAGTCGCGTTGGCGTTGGGCAACTTTTTTTTTTTTTTTTTTTTGTTGTTGCCAGACAACCCTGCGTTGTTTTCCTGGAGCCCGGTCGACCACAGAATGTTTGTGAAACTGACCTGAGATCACATTTAATGGAGCTGATTTTGTCACAAGTGAAATGTTTTGAAACTATATTTCACCATGTGTGATTAGCTCAGTAGCTGTCTGACTGTGTGGGATCAGTGTTTGCTGATGATGATGATGATGTGTGTGTGTGTGTGTGTGTGTGTGTGTGTGTGTGTGTGTGTGTGTGTGTGTGTGTGTGTGTGTGTGTGTGTGTGTGTGTGTTCACAGGTCAGAGGAACAGAGAGAAGACCGGGGAGAGTAACTGCTGTGTCATTCTGTAAATACACACCGCCGCCGCCGGCCCTCCATCCCTCTCATCCGTTCTCGCCCTCAACATCCTGGACCTAATGAGCTTGTCCCCTGTCCTGGAGCTTGTCCACAGTGCGGATATGCATTTGGACAAACACACACACACACACACACACACACACACACACACACACACACACGCTCATCTCCTTTTCTTTTCTTTGCCCCTCTCTCTTACTCACAAACATAGAAAGACAGCAGGCTCAGGTTGATCCAGGAAGCAGAGTTGGGAGCAGGAAATTGATTAACGACAGAGTTGATTCCTCTGATGTACTTGATTTGTTGTCATAACTGAAAATTTGAGGAAGGAACTGGATTTGCATGTGTTTTTTTTTTCTTAATGCACACCTTTTTAAGCCTTCAGCTGTACACACACACACACACACACACATACAGTAGACATACACACCTTGTCTGTCCATCCTCAGCCGGTCGGTGAAAAGCCTCTAACTGGCTCCTCATTCTAGCTGGTTGTCATAGTAATGCAGTGCCCAAGTTTGTGTGTGTGGCCTTGTTTTCTCATCTAGACTGCTGAGAATTTTAACCACTAACAACTCATCAACATACCAACACACACACACACACACACGCACACAGTATGACATCCCGTCTACACACATCCAACCATATGTGCTTGTGTGATCTCCCTCGGTGCAGCAGACGAAGCTTAGACGTGCCTGATCAGAGAACTTAAACCAGGACACACACACACACACACACACACACACACACACACACACACACACACACACACACACACACACACACACACACACACACCTGTGTCCTTTCTACTGCCCTCCTCTGCATGTGCCCTTAAAGGTCACATGCGAGAAATGATTCCCTTTCTGTCTGCAGAGCGCTGTACAGGCCGAACACGTCCCGCTCTTTCCCTCGTCATGTTTTAGCCAAACAAAGCCTGACAGACAAACAAATAGACAAACAGCCCGCGTCGGTGGTCTTGTTTCGGTTATTTGTTTGCCCGTGACATTCGTGACTGTGTTTTGACAGTCCACGCGTACTGCTGACCGACCAGTGTTGTGATTAATAAGACGTCAGTTTTCTTCCCTCCCTCCTGCACCGTCCCTCTCTGCGAGGAAAGGCTCATTGTGCTCCTTTTTTCAAACAGTGTTGTGAAGGATCGCTCTTGACAACTTGCTGCCCAAGCAGGGAAATCAGCTCGGAATGAAAACGTTCCTCATTTGTCTTAATTCGCTTCTTTCTCTCCTCTTAATTCTCTCTCTCTCTGCATTAATAAGTCCATTTTGCACAACTGAAGCATGTGCTCATCATCAGATTAATAAAAATGTATAAAAAGGTTTATTGTTTTATTTTATATTTTTCCAATGGAAGTAATGTTCCAGACTAAGGTAACGTGTAGAATATATTTAATATGAATCTTATATAGAACATGATGACTCTAGATCTTGTTGATATACAGTATATTGGTGTTTAGTCTATGATTGTGTATACGGTTAGCTTCTAGCCAGTTCACAGTCACTCGCTGACAATGTCTTGTGCTTAACAGCAGCAGATCCTCCCTAATCATCGACAGACTCGATTTTTATTTTCTCTCTTCTTCTGTGCTCTTTTATTATTATTATTTTTTCATTTGTTTATAATTTAATGTAATCCTTTTTTTTCTTTGTGGTTTTTTGCTTTAAAGAATCGCTTTGTAACAGCACTAGGTCTTAAAAAATATATTGTTTATATTGATCAGGGTTCAAATCTGTACAGAGATAAACGTTTTCAAACCAATTGTAAATAGCACTAATGCTCCCTCTCCCCCCTCCAAACTTCAAAATGGAATACATCTGTAATCTAAATAAAGGTTATTGAAGTGCGCTGCCTTTTGTCGTGTCTTTGTCATGCTGAGTGACAAGCTCTCTGACAACTGTGGAGGCATTTCATCTGAAATTATTATGGATAGTCTGTCAGGAAATTATTTAGAATTAGGATTAATGCTGAGCTTACACACACTTAAAGAGATACAGTTAGAGCTGTTGAGTAGTAATGCAGTCCACACATTTCATTTGAAGTACTCTACTTCTTTTCTTAACTTAAAAATTGTACTACCATGATGTAAAAAATACTCCATCACAAGTACAGTGTGGCAGTAAAATGTAGTAAGATTGTCATTCACATTGCAGTACTGACATATAAGCAGCATTTTAGCGTATCTGTACCATTGTGATTTTTACCACTTTGTGTACTTTTGGGTAACTATACCACAGAACATGTAGTGAATTTGATTATTAGGTTTTGGTTCTCCTTTTATACAAACTAGGGAACTAACAGCTGCTGAGAAGCTTCAACAAAGCACCATATTTTAGAAGATTGGTGGTAAAATGTAACAAACTACATCCTCGAGTACTGTGCTTGTATGTTGTTAGAGATACTTGTACTTAAGTGTTTCCTTTTATGCTACTTTATACTCCTATTCCACTTTAGTCATGTGTAGTTGTTGCTTACTTTTCAGAACACAACCACATTAATCACCTCATTACTCCCTGGATTTATGTCAGGACCCTGAGGAGGGAGCTGGGACCCACTTAATGTACCTGACTGCAGATAAATTTGAGTAAAACAAACTCAGTAAAATGTTGCTTATGCATTAATGCATGGGTTTTAATAATCTAAAAAAGAAGCAAGCGTCATTTCTCTGTGACAACCACGTGATGTTGTTAAGACACTTGTCCAGTTAGTGCAATAGTCAGTGGACCAAAGTGCAGCAGGAGGAACAGTGTGGAATATAGAGTATAGTTCAACCTGCCGTCTATTGAGCAGCAATGACACACTGAACAGACCAGTGGGGACAGTTTCAGATTTAAAAAAAAAAAGAAAAAAAAAGTATGACATGGCAGCACAGTACAAGGCGAGCTCTGATTTGCTAAGAAGTCGTTTTATGAAAAGACGGTGACTGTACTGTTGCCTTCAGTGTACTTACTTCCTCTCCTCCTCCCTGTTTTCATCTCCTCCTTGCACTCACGCTGTGTCCACACTGACTGTAATGTGGGCCAGATACTCAACATGAATACAACTATTCTTCTCTTATTTGCACACATACAAACTCACACACACACACACTATATATATACATATATATATATAGAAAGAGTCTGTGTGCAGACTGTGGTTACAGTAGGACCACTCAGAAGCCCACATTCTGTCTGTGTGACATTAAACCACTCAGTGCTGCTGCTGCCTGGCCTCTGAACAAAACACCAGTCTCTGCACAGAAAATTATTGTTTCAAAGGTAGCGTGAGTCTGTGTTTTACAGTATCATTTAAATATATGTGACATTTACAACAGCAGCATTTAAGTATACGGCTAGGCTGTAAACATTAATAAAACCCATATGATTTCATGCGTCTGACCACAACAACGGGGTGTAAAAATGGATATGACTGGCAGGGTGGGCGTGTACGGGGAAGCCCTTTCATAGAGCTCACACATTCATTACTCATGTTTGGATAGATTATACAGACGAATGTATAATTATGGGGTAATATCCACCAAGCATTAGCCAAACTGCAAGGCAAGACATGAGATCCTTCATTAAGTGTGTGACCCATCAAAAGGTTTGAGGATGCTGCCATCTTCTGGCAGAACTCTGGTATAGCAACATAAATAACCAACAAGGCACACAGAAGTTACAAAGTGGCATAATATTTTAAATAAGGTGGATGATTTCGGCTTTTTTTTAAAGCTTCTGTTTGGGTGAAAGCTAATTTAAGCTAATTTATATCTCTCTTTCGCACAGTTCATTGCAATTATTATTGCTTTGGAGATAATCCATGATGCTGTTTGTTTTAAAAGATAAAGGTGATATCTAATGTATTTTAGGGGACTCTGATATTTATTTATCAAGAGCTTGTAAAATGCAAGATAATGTATTTCGTCTGTCTTGTGTTTTGCTGTCTTGCTTCAGCTGTAACTGCAGATTACTCAGTTTCTCATTTGATCATTACAGCCTCAAGGACAGATCATGTCGTCACTCAAATCACTGCACATCAGATACGTTTGACTGACTTACTTAAGCATAGAAGTCATTTTGATTTTTTTTTTTACATCTTGAGAATAACATGAACTATAATTGGAGGTTTCTTCATCTCTGCCAAATTCCACATATTTCTGTTGAAAATGATGAACTGAATGAGAATAATGTGAATGCATGACCTTATTTTAAAAGCTTAAAGTCTGGTAATGTCCATGAAAGCCTCATTAACACAGATTTCCTGCAATAATAATGCTCTCATGAACTCAGTTTCCCAGAGGTTCTGCCACCATAATATTACCATGATTCCTTAAATCAAATTCATTCGCCATTCATGGTGCAATGACAAACAGCTGTAATACTTTTCTGTCTCAATACCCAAAGGTCATCATGAATATGGATTCATTTTAATATCAACAAACCATAATAACCATATTACATGGTACGCTTCTGGATGAAGAGATTTTCTTTGAAGGCATTTCACTTCTTTCTTTTCTCCCTGAATAGCTAGCACTCTTTACCCTTTGCTTTTGTTTCTCCTACATGCAATAATTATGCATCTACCTTCTGTTGTTGACAGACCGTGCCTGATATGTCTGCAGCTTCTGTGTGTGTGTGCCTGTGTGTTGATGTAGAAGAGGATGGAAATATTGTCTGTCTCTTACAGCATGTCTTATCACTGTACCGCACATCTTAACAGTTCAGTTTACAGCTATAGGATTTAAAGAGAATTGTGTTATTTCTTTATTTTTTGTCATTTGTTTACATTTTAAACACAAAAAATTGACACGGTAAAATGCAGAGTATGTTTCTGAGTGACAGGACAAAAAGACAGAATGCATTGATGTATATTACCATATAGACTCAACAATTATTATTGTTTTAACTCTTAATGTCAGTGTGACTTGGTGACAGTCACAATTTGGCCATGCTTCTTAGGCGTAACACCCTTTCGTCTGTGGACCCACCGTGTCAATATTCGCTTGATCTCCTTGGTTCTCAGACAGTAGATGAAGGGGTTGATCAGTGGAGGGAAAAGACTGTAGAAGAGGGTGGTGGCTATACGCTTGTCAGGGGTCATCGTCAGGTTAGGGAAGAAAGGTGTAGAGTAGACAAAGAAGCGTGGCATGTAGTAGATGGAAATGATACAGCCCTGGGTGGCACAGGTAGAGAAGGTCTTCATTCTGCCCTGAGGAGAACAGTGGCTTTGGGTTAAAAGGAGTTGTGAATATTAAAATAAAAAGACAGAAAAATCTGTGTCAGATTTAGAAAAGAAGTGGCAACATAATCCTGAGTATGAAAGTATCTTATCTTAAGATAAAAAGAGGTGAACCTCACCTGTCGACTGGCCATGCGCAATACTGAGATGATGATGCAAATGTAAGAGAAGATGATGAAGGCTAAAGGAACATAAAGAATAAACATCGCCCCAGCAAAGGCGGCGCTGAATTGTTGGCTGGGATCCCCGCACACCAGAGCTGTGAGAGACATGGTGTCACAAAAGGCATGTATGATTTGATTGGGCCCACAAAATGGCATCATGGTGAAGTTGACGGTGCTGATGCCGGGGAAGATGTGCGCCACCACCCAACAGAGGAGTGTGAGGCCCACCATGGTTTGGTTTGTCATCACTGTCGGGTACCTGAGGAGAGAACGGGAGGAGACGTTGCTTTTAGTCTTACTCCAGGGTTCAGAGGTGAAATTAATCAAATGACTTCTTCACCTGAGAGGAAAACAGATGGCCAGGTATCGGTCCAGGGCCATGGTCAGTAAAATCAGGGAGTTCAGGGAGCCAAAATAGTGGATCATGTGCTCTTGGAAGAGGCAAGTGTGAAAGCCAAGACTCCCGTCGTTCCACCAGTAGCGAGCAATCAGTTTGGGTAAAGCCACTGTGGTGAAGCCTGTAAGGGAAAAAACACCGCTCTGAAAACACTCCACAGCCTCAAATCCTTCATACCAGCTGCTGGAAACAACACAGGGATGCCAGCTGATTTTCACACCAATGTTTGGTTCACTCTGACCTACTTCTTTCAGCTTCTGTCATCAGAAACGTGGACGACTGCAGTTCAATTACTGACTTTTCAACTATTTCTTTCATATTTCCTGGACGAATCTAGACGTTGTTACACTTCAAAAGATCACGAGGGCAGCTGGTGTTGAGATGCTAAATAAGGGTGACCGTTACCTTTTCTGCACTCCACTCAAGGCCAACAACAGTCATCTGTGCAATCATTGAGAGCATCAATGTTTGTTAAACTGTTGTGATGACTGTGACAAGGAATATTTGCATTGTGACACCAAATAAACTAGACCCCGAGACTAGATGTATGGCAGTAAACTCAAACTATACCACATTTACCAGTGTCTGAGAGGGCCAGGCTGACCATGATGATGTACATGGGTTTCTGGAGACTGTGCTCCAAAGCAAACAGCACCACCAGAAGAAGGTTGCCCCCCACTGTGGTCACATAGAGGAAGAAGAAGAACCACGCCACCAGGTCAAAGTGTTCCGGTTGGAGACTTGGGAAGCCCACAATAACGAACTCAGACACACGTGTGTAGTTCTCATCCACCTGAAACATACTGAAGGCAGAGTGACAGCAGATGCTACAGCAGTGCAGTGCAGTGCATGATTGAGAGGGGTTGTCAGATATAAGGTGCATATCAGTGCTTACCTCGCCTCACGGCCTAGACGGTGTGACAAACACAAGCAGCTGCGTCTGAGGTTTATAAGGAGTTTGTGACAGGCAGGAAATGAGAAGTATGTTGAAAAAAATAGCACACTTGGGTTTTCCAAGTAAGCTGTCCATGACAATCATTTCACAGTAAGTCATATTTTCTCATGTTTAGACTGGATCCTGATGGTTTTCTGACACTGCAGCCAAACCTAACTAACAGTTATGAAGCATGCAACATTATGGTATGGTAGATGTTAAAAAAAACAAACAAAAACAAAACAAACAAATACACAGAGTAGGATTTACATACTGAGTAGGCTACTGCACATACAGATTGGGGGAAAGTAATGAAGTACAGTTACTCAAAAATTTCTGCTTGTTATTTCTACTCCAATACATTTCAGAGGGAAATATTGTACATTTTCTTCATTTTTCATTTATTTGATAACTTCAGCTACATTGTGGTATTGCCACTTTTATTCCGGTGAAAGGTCTGAGTGCTTCTTCCACTGCAGTATAGATACAGATACACAGCTGACTAAACATACAGAAGGTAAAAGACACAAGCTGCTGCTGTTCAAAGAAAAGTCAAATATATGTAAATATTGTTGAATACTCTCATCTAAATTCAAGTTCAGCATGCCTGCATTTTAACATAATGTAAAAAATACAAGAAGATAACCCCTTGGGTTAACAACATTAAGCTACCCAAGATAGCTCCGTGGCTAGTTGCTAATGCTACCGGTCGGCTAGGGAACATTTTCGCACATACAAGCTATGGGACTGAAAAATGGAGTGAAGGAATAAGCTGTTACTAGCAACACCAGAGACCACACTTGGAGCCACACAAGTAAGCTTGCTTCATTGGAAGTTTCAAACTAACTTATGTTTGACTTTTACAGGCCGGGAGCCGTTTCAATAATAAGAGCTAACAAAGTTAACGTTAGCTCCCTGAACTCACTATCGCACGTAAGGCTAAGCTAGCTAGCGGCTATGTTAAGTTTTGCCCTAAAGCGTGTGGGACCACTGCGGCTCATGTTCAAGTACTCCCGGGGCACGTATTCAGTTGAAAGCGCCACAAAGCACCAAAGAATTACCCAGGTGTTTGGTGGCTGAACTCAGCTAACTTTTCAGTGATATAGTGAAGGTAGAGCTGCTCAATGGTGAACCTAATGCAGATACTCCTGAGGCTGAAGTTAACATCTGATTCAGGAGTTGAGATTTATTTTAAAACGTAAAACGACCTTTTGTTGTACTCCACTTAAGGGATGGTATCAGCTGTAACTCTATTTAAAAGAGAGCTGTTGCTGAAACATGAGTAAACAATAAATCAGCCAATTGAAAAATAAGATACTATTTTGATAGTCAACTGATCATTTCAGTAGTTTTTAAGCATATATGCCAGACTTTCACTTGTCCCAGCTTCTTGTGGGGGATGTCAAATGGTACTACATGTCTTTTATTTGGCTTTACATTTGACAATAAAAAAAAGATTTTTGTGTAATGACAAATCAAAATGTTTGGCATGAAGATTTATGACAATGATGATGCTTTTAATCCCATAGTGACCTCTGTAGAGTTTATGTACATACACAGGTTTTGTAATTGCCGATAGTAATCTATAATAATCAATCCTGTATGGAGAAAATATGGTGTTGCTGGAGATTTAAAGTCACCAACAGTTTGCTAACACATCAGCCCTAAGTTAATGATCTGGTGATATAAAGTGACTGTGTATCTGTCATCTTGGTCTGATACCTATGTTTGCCCCATTGTGGACACAATTGGACTCGCCTTACAGGGTTTTGACTGGGTAACCTCTGTCTATAAATTGATTGATTTATATTGTTTAATATTCTTTTAATTGGATAGTATTCACTTAAATTGGCTTGCTGATGGACATTGTTTTCATCTGAACTGAAGTGCATTGATCCCCACTTCCTATAGCGGAGCCGCTCAAGTGCTAAGTCTGTAGGACCAGAATGGAGAAATGGATCAATCACTGTGACCACAGACCCTCCTGAAGCACATACAGACAGTGAGTATCAAGTCAAGATAGACTGCAGTAATCACAGACCTATCCACTGTGCTTTGCTTTGTTCATAATAGTTTTAAAGTTATCATATGTTTGTAATTTCAGGAATAGATAGTTACCATTGCTAACTTGGAAAAAAGCAAAGGTTTGGTTGCCTAAACATTAAATCACCACATTCAGTCAGATCATTTGCTCCATATTCAACGGCATAAAACATACACAGGTCTGAAAACACATACAGGTTGGAAAAGTTTTTCCTGGTTGGTCACCAATAAGTAAGATTTTCTCTTACATCCCATCAGGAGGATTTGTATGATCTCCAATAACATGTTCTCTGCATAAGGCCTGGATGGCCAAACCATGTAAGAGCAGCATGTAAGCCATTCAGAGGCTGAATGCATGCAATATCATGCAAGGATTTTTATAGTATACCCAGTGAGCTTTATAATTAAGATCAGTGGACCAACTGTATTTCTTTAGTAAATAACAAATCATGGTGAATCCTAGAAATCAGTCGGTACAAACAAGATAAGAGCAAATCGTGGATATAAACAAACATAAGAGGAAATTTGTTCATATATCACTTCTTGCATGAAACCCATTGTCTCCCATTTAATTACCCTACAGAAGTTACATGAAGTAGTCCCATGCAATAAAGGACACCGGCTGCCATATTCTGCAATCTCAAATTCAACAAAAAAAAAAAGAAAGAAAGAAAGAAAGAAAGAAAGAAAAGAAACTTCCAAAAACAAAAGTTCTTTGACAATAATAAGCTGCTCCACTTGTGTGTTCAGTAGTTCTGTTTGTGTCTGTCTGTGTGTGTAGGGGGAGCTGAAACCTCTCAGGATCAATTAGTCAGTTTGGTCATAACAGGTGTAAGCAAGACTGCTGTCCTCTGGGAAGCAGTTTGGTATGAGGAGAAAAACACATCAGGTCTCTCCTGAGGGAAAATGAGAAGGTACAGCGGCCCCGGAGTCCCCAGAGTCGGCCCGCAGGAGGTGTTGATAGACCTGTTTGTAATAGAGGAATGTCAGATCAAGTTAACTCTACAATCCATGATTATTGTTTTATGCTCTCCTTGCTTGTCAAAGAAGAAAAGAGAGCCTAGAAATGTTGAAGATGTAGTGTAAATATTCAGGAAACCACGGTCTAAAGATTACATCTCAAGGAAATATCGTACTAACAACACCTAGTAACCAGTAGCGAGTACTGCTACTACTTCTACTATTGCAACTGCGACTTTGACAACCGACAGCATTACTCCTATTCTCCCACGATTATTATTATTATTACTGTGACTGTAACTAATAGTAATACTACCTCAATGAGTGTAGTTATGACAACTACAGCCAGCAATAATACTACTATGACTTCAGTTACCACTAGATGTATTACTACTCCTAATATGCGTACTGCATCTTCAGCTAGTAATAGTACTGTGCCCAAACTGGCACAACAAGAAGTCATTTCTTAAAATAAAAAACATGTGCAGGTTCCAGCTTGAGGAGTGTGCATTTGCAGCTTTTGTTTATCTATATAATTATTAAAGTAATCACTTGCACTTCTGTGTATGTTAGAAACACCCTGATGTTGCATCTTGGAAATCATATAAAATGTCATAAGGTTGTCAAATTAGCAGGTGGTTGATCCTGTCAGCAGGCTAATTTGTGAGCTTTTTTTGCAGTGTTTAGAACAGTGTAATGAACTGTTCTCTGCAGGCCTGAAGCAGCGGATTCATCCCGACATTTTGTCCTCTGTTATTTCTTTCAGAGGAGACGTCTCTCTGTGGGAGAACTTAAACACCTGTAATATACCCAGTGAGCTAATTTCATTAGCCTGGAGACAATACCTTAATAATAAATCCCTACGGCTAATACGCCATGCATTAGTTTGAGTTTAGAGGTCTTGTGGCCCTGGAGCTTGAATAGTCTCTGGGGTGCGTTCTGATTCAGAATGGGCCTTCTCCAAGGCGGAGGTTATTGTTAGAGAGATAAGATAGACTTTATTGTCCCAGTGGGAAATTTGCCTTGGACATCACAGTGTCTGCCATATAACGTTACAGCATAAAAACAGTAAAAAAACCAAGAAATACATGCATGCATCAATTACACATGCCCATATAAATTGGAAACAGTGCACGCATCGTACAGTATATACAGTAACAGTGCTGAGTGAGAAGAAGGACAGCTATGGCGTACTCACTCAGCTTTAAAGGACAAGGGAGGATGACAGGGGAATGTTTGACACGGTAGCGCCTGCGAGGAGAACCCTGTACCTGTGCAATGCTGTAGAAAAAGAGCGTGGCAGCACTCTTTGATCTCGCCGCCACATTTTCATGTGGTTCATGCGGCTCTCAATAATTCCAAATAAATCTGTACCGCCAGCCTGTTTGAATTGTTTCAAGTGGGACAGACAGTAGCAGGGATTATATTTGTGTCAGTTTTGGGCCAATATTGGCACATAATGTGTATTGATTATTACGTGTCATTGACTACACGCGTGTTCAATATGCATATATATAATATTTTTTCTGGGGAGGGGTGGAGAGACAGCATTAATCAGTTTTTTTGTGTTAATTTTGGAGGGAAGAGAGAGAGCCGTAAACATGATTCTATCTAAAAACTGTTGAAAGTATGACCTCAGTTTTGTGGTTACAGTACGCACAAGAAGCTGTCCTGAGAGAATTTTGACTGCAAGGGAGAGACAATACAATTCCTTGTGCTTTGGTTGTTTTCAGTAACAAGTCTTCTCCCCCTAGACCTGGTCCCAACACAAGGCCATGCAATCTTGGGAGCCATTTTCTCCATCTCTTCCACAGCATTAGGACTGTCCCTTGGCACACACACACACACCTACACACACACACACACACACACACACACACACACACACACACACACACACACACACACACACACACACACACACACACACACACACACACACACACTCACACACACACACATGCACGCACGCATGCACGCCATTTACATTCATTGCTACTTTTTGAATCCTTCGTAGCAGCTTGCAAGGTCATCAAAGTCAGCACATTATGGACATAAATGTCCCCATGTTTGTCCTCTAATGTACTCAGAGGACTTTTTTTAACCTGACACTGCACAAAAAATAGTAGTGCATAAAAATCAATGTTGAAATATTTTCATGGCAGTGTTTAACACAAACATTAGGTCTGCTTTTGTAGTTTGAGGACCTTCTTTTCTAATGAGGCCAGAGGGAATGGTTTGACACTGAGCTGATTCAGTGTGTTTGTGGGAGTAGGAAAGAAGTGTTGCACACTCCAGATGCATTTCTTTTATTTTGATGACATTTTGGCCCTCAGCCAATCAGTTATTGTGGATCACTTCTGTCCTGTGCTCTAGTTCACTTTCAGTGATCAGCACCTCACTACATACCTTGGTATTACTCCTCTATTCTGTCATATGTGGGGCTGCAAGGTGTTAAATAAGTGCCTCAGTGGTGTCTGTATGCAAATTGGTATGGGTCTAACTGTGGGCCTACCTCGGACCTGTTCACCAGTATTCTCTCCATGCACATGATCACATGGTCTGAAATCTTGATTTTCTTAGGGGGTTAGGCTTTTTTGAGGGACAGGCATGATTTTCCACATTGGTGCTTGCATGCTTTCCACAATGAGTCTGCAGACCTCTAAACTGAATGTGTCAGAATATTTTTAAACTCCCGAGTCAGGTAAAATGTCCTCAGGCTGAGACACAGCAGCTGCAGCCTCTTTCTTGAACTTTATACTAGCTGTACCACTTTTCATTAACGCTCACACAGAGCTCGTCCTCTCTGCTTTTCCCTGAGACTTGAGTTCTATCTGTGTGAATGTGAGTAAAACCTCCAATTTCTACCATAAGATCTGGGATTTCTGTTCTTAACCATGTCTCACTGAAGAGCATTATTCAGGATTCACAGTATTCAAAGCAGGCTTTTGAAAGCCATCTCATTCCTTAGTGATCTGGCATCATAGATGGTAAGGGAGGCCTGTTTTCTATGCTTCTCACCAGCTGTTGGACAGCTCCTCTCTGGCCTCTTTTTCTGTCACTGTGATCATTGTGTCTCCTTGGGCAGGTTTCCAATGATCGATCCCTGGAGATTTGCATGTTTGCAAGGGGAGAGAAGCACCTGTTGTGTGTGTGCTTTATGACGAGCTTGTTCATTCCATGACAGGGCGTAGTAGTTTGACAGATGGCAGCAGGATCACTGTTGCTGTAAGAATAGCTGAATGGCACGCCGTTCCTTTTTGTCCTTCATGCACGTATGAATGCACATAAAGTGGGGTGGCACGGTGGGACAAGTGGTAACACTGTTGCCTCACAGCTAGAAGGTCCTGGTTCGAATCCCGCTGTGGGCACTGGTGGCGTGTCCTCCACCATGCCTTCAGTGCCTGCTCGAGGAAAAAAGGGGCCTTTCTGTGTGAAGTTTGCATGTTCTCCCCGTGTTCACCCGGGGTATCCTCCATAAAATTTACCCCCATTAAAAAAAACATGCTAGAAGATCACCACCTGACCAATGGTGACGAAGGAGAACTAGGTCCCCGGGCGCCGCTGTCGGCTGGCAGCCCACTGCTCCTAGTCTGCCACGGAGGAAGGCAGATGATGGATGGGTCAAATGCGAAGAAATAAGAATTTCACGAAGCATGGCGTGTGCATTGTGCATGATGTTGTGTGTGGTAAAACTAAAGTATGTTTCTCCTTGTTCTTCTTCTTCTAAAACATCCTGATCGTCTGACAGACGGCTGGTTAAAAAGCCGTCTCCATCTTGCTTTCATCAGAGTTAATACAGAGTACCGTTTCATTACATGTGAAAATATTATGACAGTAATACAGTAGCTCAACCAATATGAGACATGCTTTCTGTCAAGTAATACATATAAATCATGAAATTTTCTTTTTAATCAAATGTCACATGCAGTAATCAAGATGACGAACAAGCATGTACACTATGCCTATTCAAATGATCAAGGTCATGGAAAGTTTCTAACTTCATGAGGCAATTATTGTTGTCTTCCAACTTCCATGACATAACACCCCCCCCCACCCCCCCACCCCCGTTTTCCTTGACTGTCCCCTGCAGTTTGGGACCAATTGTTTACCAAACTGTTCTTGATATGTCATCATCCTGCAAAAGCAATGTCGACAAACAACTCATTAACAGCCTCATTAGAGTTGCTCCGGCGTTCAGCAAGGGAATACAGAATAGTTCAGTTCTGAACTTCTTACTTGAAAGGACTGCAGGAAGCAAACAATCAGAAAGAATGAAGCACGCAAAAAAGTGTTTCTCCTTCTGACTTTCAGTGCGTACAGTATTTCTGATGTAAAACGCAGCATGATTAGATGTATGAACAGTGTATTTCCTGCTGGCGTTGAGCATCGTCTGAAATACATTTGCACATCAAAAGTAGTCCTTTTGGTTAGTGCCAAAGGTCATGACTACGAATGAGGGAATATCAAATTTTTTGTTAATCTCAACCATGAGCAGGATCTTGAGACACTTGAACTTTCGCGTTACACTGCTAACACTCCAGCGGTACATAGTCCAAATGGCTCAAAGCAATAGCTCTGGTATGTGGTCATCGTTGACTGTCCAACTGACAGACCTTAAAGGCAGCCTGAAGCTCTCCTCACAGTTTTATAATATAAGATGGATTCATGCTTGACGCAAGGGGTGAATGCGAGTCCTACTGTAGATGACTAGGGCATAGCTTTAGATTTATAATCAGACTTCTCCAATTAATATCATCACAGCGGCAGAAGATGGATGTATTTTTACTCCTAACAATCTCTACCAGCGTAGCATACCACCTAGCATAGCATTTTTCCGTTTCAGCTGCTCACTGCTCAGTGGCTGTATAGAGCTAATGCTACCTCACGCCAGCTTTTACTGTAGCTGAGTGTCCAATGTCGAGTGCTGTGGGTTTTTGGCAGGCAGTGTTCAGTTTTAATCAAACAACACGGACAGCAGTGTAAACAAGCGACGCGACTTAATGGGCTGTGACAGAACACACAGAGTGCCTGCAAGGGTACGTTTGATTATTGTTCCCGTCCTTGCCAAATGTGTGGGCTGCCTCACCGTTAAAGATGCAGTTTGCATCAAGGACGGATGATAACTGCAACAGCAGGACAACAACAACTATAAAAATGGTGATGATGATGATGGCATATCTACTCTGTGCTGTATTCGATTTTTCCCCACTTGAAGAGGGCAAGTGGGGGGAAAAAGGTTATGTTGGACAATGTTTTCTCATTACTTTTACACTTATTGCAGTTGGCCTTCTTATGATACATTTCTTCTGTTAATTTGTCATTATAAACAGCTGTTTCTGTGACCATGGCTCAGTGTGCCGGCTTGCCTGTAATGACAAAGCCTTCAATTCTGTCACTGACCTCCAAATCATTTCAGACCGCACCTAACAGGCTCCAACAATAGCTGACAGTTCAGTTGGTCTTTCAAGGATATCGCCGATCAAGCCCTCAGTTCCTGAGCGGTTGCTAATAATTTCAGCTGTCAGGCAGTTGTGCTGTGGGGATAGCTAAGAGTTTAAAAGCAGCAAACATGCTTATTTATGATGTTACGGACTGGCTATTGATTTCTGTACTTCTACTGTATAATTTTATTGTGAGGCAGGTAGAGGAAGTGTAGACTCTGTGGAGCTGAACTGCCTTTCTGCCCTGTATGTTTTGCATTTTTGAGATTTTTTAGGCCTAACACAGCAAAATTGAACAATGTTTATTCAGAGTGAGTTTTTTTTTTCCATCATAAAACAGCTGAGATTTAGCTCATTTAAGGTAAATGTGAGGTCCTGAGTCTCTTTTCAACACATTCTCATTGTTTTTGAAGGCAATTATGGAGAGAAGCGAGTTTGTATATGTATCTATAAGTCAAAATATTTTATTTTATTATTTCTTCTTAAGATAAATATATAGGAAACAATGCAGTCAAACAGAAAACTAATCAAACGGCCACTCACTGAAATAGAAATATCAAAAAATGTGTTACGTGTGAGTAAATGTAAGTAAATGATATGATTGCTGTCAGTAAGATGATCATTGGCTTACATACAGTAGACACAGGGGAACAGACAATGATGTAATATATGACTCTAAGTCGTCGCTCTTGTCAAGAGGACTGAGCTCTGACACCATGAAGACAGAGGATCTCCGTCTGCATAAGACCAGACAGTCCTGACGCTGATGCACAGAAGAGGACACTTCTTTACGTAACTCGCTTTGCTGCGGACAGTTTTACTATGGAGTTCTTCAACTCAGCTCTTGGGAAAAACATCACGTTTGTGCGTCCTGCCTATTTCATAATAAGTGGTTTATCCGGCATTGCAAACATAAAACATTACTATGTGTTTCTCTTCTTTGTTTATATTGTTTCAGTGCTGGGAAACACAGCTGTAATGGCCGTTATATACTTGGATCATAATCTGAGAACTCCAAAATATATCGCAGTTCTTAACCTCGCGTTTGTGGACCTGTTTGGTAGCTGCGCTTTGGTGCCGAAGCTGCTCGACATCTTTCTGTTTAACCATCGCTACATCGCCTACAACGACTGCTTGACCTTCCTTTTTTTCTGCTACACCTGCCTTTCCATGCAGTCATTTAATCTGCTTGCGCTCTCCTATGACAGACTGATAGCTATCATCTTCCCACTGCATTATCAAGTGAAGGTGACCCACAGCTTCATGTTGTCTCTGATTGCCTCTTTCTGGGCCTTTGTTTTAATCGCTGTACTTATTGCGGTTGGCCTTCTCACAAGACTTTCCATCTGTAAATCTGTGGTTATTAACAGCTATTTCTGTGACCATGGGCAGATATACCGGCTTTCCTGTAATGACCATTTCCCCAATTATGTCCTTAGTTGTTTGTACCCAGTTGTTCTGTTTTGGCTTCCGCTTGCTTTTATCTTGTTAAGCTATTTATATATTGGCTGTACTTTAGCTAAAGTAGCCACAGTTCAAGAAGGACTCAAGGCCTTTAAAACATGCATAGGTCATCTCTCATTAGTGGCAATCTATTTCATCCCACTGTTAATAACATTTACATTGATGGAGAATATACATCCGAATGCCAGGATCATAAACCTGTCTCTGACCTCCGTCTTTCCTCCCATGTTGAACCCAATCATTTATGTTCTGCAGACACAAGAAATCAAAGAATCTGTGAAGAAGTTATTAAAACTAAGGGGAAAATCCAAAATAACTATGAAAAAGTTAACCGTAATGTGACAATTTTTCTATACGCTGTCTTTTTTGGTGTCTAAAAAGTTACCCATTATAAATGTTAGATTTCGAACATCGCACAAATTTAATTACTGCATTACTACAAACTACTCTTTCAGGGTATGAGTCCACTGAGGTTAAGACTGTGGCAGTTGATGGTGTTTTTATAGGAATGTTTAAAGGCATACAACAAGATAAATGTTTTAGTAGTTATAAAGATAAGGATAAATGTTTGAAAAAACACAGTAAATATAATTTTTTCTTATCTTTCTTATCTTTAAAGTCTGATTTCTTGGTGTTGTTTATTTTAATTTCTAAAAGGAGTTATAAAATGAAAAAGCAGCCTTTGCTGAAATGCTTCAATGCAGAGTGTTTTGTGAATTTTGCAAGCAGATGTTAAATTTGATGCAAAAGCAAAAGCCTCACAAAGAAGTGTATGTTTGTCTTGTTTAAATTTAGAATCAAATATAACAAGTTATTGTGATGGAAAAAAATTTGTGTCTCTGCGAGTTTCCCGTCTCCTGTGTATCTGGACGTTCATTTTTTATTCTTTTTCACCTCTTTGGTGAAAAATCCAAGCCATATAAAGAAGGCAAATTTTGTGCTTCTGAAATCAGTGACAACTTTATTTATTTATTGTTTATTGTTACAAATGTGTTGTTCTTTGTCTGCATCATGATTGAATGTTCTCTAGATCTAAAAAATAAATGAGAATTTTTTAAATGACTTCTAATAGTCAAGTCAATTTTATTTATATAGCCCAGTGTGCTGTACAAACTGTACAGCACACGATACCCTCTGTCCTTAGACCCTCTATTCAGATGCCGAACCTCCGCCCGTGTCCGTGCTGGGAGACTCAGCTGTAATGGCTGTAATATACTGGGATTGTAATCAGAGAGTTTTAAAATATATTGCACCTTAATGCAATTTCTGACTTTGTGTGTTCCTGTGAGTGTCTTTGGGAAGTGCCAGTAGTAGCAAACTGATTGATTGATTGATTGATTGATTGATTGATTGATTGATTGATTGATTGATTGACTAATCTGATTCATCTGGACTGGTGTGGGTGTGGTTAGGTCAGATTTGATTGTCTGTAGCCTTGCAACATAAGTAATCAACCCCACAACTGTTTGATACTGATTAATATTTTAATAAATGAGAGAGCGGGAGGGGAGAGGGGAGCTCGCCTCTGTCTACATATGCGAACACGGGACTCCAACTGAAACACAGTCTCTCCATGAACCTCTGCAGACAGTAAGACACTGAGAAGTCTTCACATGGAGTTCTTCAACTCAGCTCTTGGAAAAAACATCACCTTTGTGCGTCCTGCGTATTTCATCATAAGTGGTTTTATTGGCATAGCCAATGTGAAGTTTTACTACGTCTTCCTCTTTTTCGTTTACATTGTTTCAGTGGTGGGAAACACAACTGTGATGGCTTTAATAGTGTTGGATCATAATCTGAGAACTCCAAAATATATTGCGGTTTTTAATTTAGCATTTGTGGACTTATGTGGTAGCTGCGCTTTGGTGCCGAAGCTTCTTGATATCTTTCTGTTTAACCATCACGCCATCTTCTACAATGACTGCTTGGCCTTCCTTTTTTTCTGCTTCGTCTTCTTTTCAATGCAGTCTTTAAGTCTGGTTGCGCTCTCCTATGACAGACTGATAGCTATCTTCTTCCCACTGCAATATCAAGTGAAGGTGACCCACAGGTTCATGCTGTCTCTGATTGGCTCTTTTTGGCTCCTTGTTATTACTTTGATACTCATTGGAGTTGGCCTTCTCACAAGACTTTCCTTCTGTAAATCTGTGGTTGTTAACAGCTTTTTCTGTGACCATGGTCCATTATTCTGGATGGCCTGCAATGATTTTTACCCCAGTTATGTGTTTAGTAGGTTGTCACCAAGTCTTATTCTTTGGCTTCCACTGATATTCATCCTTGCAAGTTACTGTGGTATTGCCTACTCCTTGTTAAAAATTTCCACAGCTAAAGAAAGAGTGAAGGCCTTTAAAACATGTACAGGACATCTTTCGTTAGTGTCAATATACTTCGTCCCTGTCTTATTGGTGTTTTATGGGGGAAAGGTACATCCAAATACTAGAATCATAAACCTCTCTTTGACTACTGTCATCCCTCCCATGTTGAATCCAATCATTTATGTTCTGCAGACACAAGAAATCAAACAGTCATTGAAAAAATTGTTGAAAATGAGAGGGCAATTCCAAATTGCAACAAAGAATTAAAACATATTTAGCCTTCTGCTTTTGTATTGAGCGGCGAGATCCATCTTGAAATAGGTTTAGTTATCGACTGTTTAAAATTTCAGCAGCAGCATATAAACAGAGGAATGAATTAAGTTCTTTGCTTAGCAGTAAAGGTCTGCAGTATATTTATATTTCTAGTGGTTGCTTTTTTTTAATGCCTTTTAACATCATGCAAAATCAATAAATCGTTGTATGAATTGGAATTGTGATCGGGTTTATTAACCTGAAATTGCAGCCGATGTTATTGCTGTCTCATACATGGCACAGCCAGCAGAGCTTAGATTCTGTAATAATGATAATGGAGTAATAGAAAAATTATCATGTAATTATGTCATCAAATTAAAAACAATATGTAAATATAGTTACAAACTTCTGATCTCAGTGAATAAATAGTTTGTTGTCAAAGAGTTTTTGTTATGATGGAGCGTCCCTGAACCACTATAGACTCTCAGAGATGTTCTGTTCTCACGCACTGTTTTTGTCTAATGAGCTTATGATATTTAGTGTGAATTACATCAGATTTTTACAATGTTGTAATTTTTGTAGTTACAAATTTGCCATAGATTTCACAAGATCTAATGTTCATGTCCACTTTGTTTGACTGCATTACATTTAATGTGTTACTGGAATACAACAATTTGAAGTTACAAAGAAGTTTTTATTTCAGAGTGAATGATGTTCAGACTTCAGCAGATCAGCTGATGTGAATGCGATCAAGTCACTCTGGCATGAAGCTCTACAAGTGGCCAACTGAAGAATAATTCTCTTTATTAAACTTTGCATTTTACATGACACATTTAATTCTCTGAACACTTGTAAACTTATTTTCTTGCTCTGTGTTTGTCGGTGCTCCTAAAGTGCTTTCCAAGTAAACAAGGTAAACAAGAAATGTATACCTTATGCCTGGATCAGACCGCACAAATCTTTTGTCTTTCACGATGGTCACCGTGTCCGATCTAACAATCACACTGCCATAAACTGGTGCCGTGTCTTGGTCGGGTGAATGGCAAGACGACACGTGTGACCCTGATCGATCACGCCACGTCTTAGGCGGCTGAAGCCACTGTCAATCAAACTGACAGAAGCGTTGTGTGTGATGCTGGCGGTCTTGTGTCGAGGGTCATCCGAGACGACAGGTCATTTAGCATGTCACACTGCACGGTATAGACGTACAATTGTCGTTCAAGATTGTCCAGGACACTGGTAATTCGTCGGCCACAAAGAAATGGTCTCAAAATCGGGCTAAAATCATGTAGTCTGACTCCTTATTTTCTAAAATATGATATAAAATATATAAATGCCTGTCTGACCTATTCCTAATCCATTCAATAAGGTCAGCACTGGCCTGATACAATCAGTTTATCAGATGAATCACTGTATTTCATCTGTGTTTTTATGATCTATATATTGCATTTTGTGTTAAACCTTACTTTTTTTTCGTAACTTGACAGATCACAGAATGACAGATTCACTTCAGTGAGTTGGTAAGTTTAGCTCCCTTCTTTTGATAAACTTTATGAGCACTGAATTCCTTTCTTGAGTACCACAACGCGGTGTTGATGTATGACGGTTTGATATCAGGGATAGACTTGGGCCTGACTACCAGGATATGTGAAATGGGTAATTGAATGTGCAGCAAAGGGACAGACTGATGGACACAGTCAGTGGAACCGTCAATGACGAAACAGCAAGGAAATGTCTGGGAAGGAAATCAATGAATTAAACTTATTGTTCAGTGGGAATGACATTTCTTAATCTTCATGTAGTCGCTGTGGATCAATGACTGTCATCCATGATGTAGCTTGTAATGTTCACATAATCCCACTAGAGGGCAGCACTTATCATATTAACATACTGTAGGTAATGTCTTTGGTTACGGACAGCTTGAAGTACACTGGAAGGTATTGTTATCCTGTAATATCACACAGGATGAATAGACATTGTTAAGGACATGACTTTTTACGAGATGTGGACACTCTGTACTCCAGAGCATCGTCCAAACAGAAGAGCAAGTAGTGCTGAATGGATTCAGAGTCTTTTACGTTCTCCAAACGGGCACTAATGTCTGCTGGGTTCATGTTTCTGGTCAGTTCGCACTGTTGAAATTGTGTCAAGGAATGAATGACAATGGGGCGTCTATACCCGTATAGTGTGACATGCTGAACGACCACGACACCCTGACGCAAAGACTAGCATGTCAGAATCTGTCAGAAGACAAAAAAACTGTGTAGTTTGATCCAGGTCTTATGGGAGGGTGAGGCTGGTGAGGGCCAAAAACCAAACCAAGGAGTCCATAATGCAAACAAAATCCAAACGGGCTTCCATACACCGGGGAAGGAGAACTAATGACACACTGGTAAAAACAATCGGACAATCGCACAGGTGGGAAAATACAGGAAATAAAGCAAAATGATCTATTTATCAAATAGGATTGAAATCATTTTAAAGCTGTGCCAGATATACCAGCACAGTTAGGCAACCTATCGATCTATCCGATGAGATGATGTCATGGTGACAATAAGTTCACTGAGTCGATTGCATCAGGAACACAGTGGCAACCTATGAGACAGTTGCACATTGAAGTGCATGGATATCTAACTCTGACCATGTGACACAGCCACCTGCGCTTCTTCTGTCTCACAGTGACAGAGGAAAAGTATAAATGACAGGTCTTACTTGAATTACACACTTGGTTCTGAGGTGAGTCTGATTTCATCAGCTTATATTGAACACCTGAACGATGTAATGCTTTATTATGTATTATATTGTTTTCTCTGTTTGAATTTGGCAAACACAGACTTGTAATGGGCCCTGAAGAGAAAGCTGCTACCATATTTAATGGCACATTTATTCGCCCTGCAAAATTCTATCTGAGTGGGTTCTCCAACATCCCTCATGCTAGGTATTACTATGTGTTCCTGTGTTTTGTGTATATTGTGAGTGTTCTTGGGAATGGCTTCCTTCTCTCAGTTATTTACCTGGACAAGACTCTTCATACTCCTAAATACATGATTGTATTTAACTTGGCTTTGGCAGACTTGTGTGGGAGCACTGCTCTAGTCCCAAAACTCTTGGACACATTTTTGTTTGACAGGAGATTCATTGTTTATGAGGCTTGCTTAAGTTCTATGTTCTTTGTTTTATTCTTTTCAAGTATCCAGTCATGGACACTTGTCACGATGTCATATGACAGATTTGTAGCAATTTGCTTTCCTTTGAGGTACCACGGCATTGTGACCAAACCAGCTATTGCTGCAATGCTGCTGCTTATGTGGGTTTTTTTAGTGATTCTACTAACATATATTGTTAAGCTTATTGATCGCCTCTCCTTCTGTAGATCTTTGGTGATAAACAGCTTTTTCTGTGATCATGCCCCAGTATATCGTCTGGCCTGTAACGACACGTCTTTAAATAACATCATGGCATATGTTGCTTTTATTGTAGTCCTCTGCATTCCTCTTGTATTGATAGTATTGACATATGTTTGGATTTCCATAGCTTTGAGCAGGATTGCATCAGGAAAGGAACGACTGAAAGCATCAAAAACTTGTACTTCTCATCTCATCCTTGTGGCTATGTTTTTCCTCCCAATTGTGGGCACCAACATTGCGTCGGTGTCCTCCTACATCCATCCTAATGCCAGGATAGTAAATTCTTCTTTGACTCAAATCATACCATCTTCGCTCAATCCTATTGTGTACTCTTTGAAGACAGAAGAAGTACTGAACTCAATCAAGAAGCTTTACAAAAGAAATAGGATTAGCAACACAAGCACAAAAAGGAAAGTCTTTATCACTGTTGCATTGACACATGAAGCAGAGTTACAATAGAACAACTGTTATGTAAGGTTTTGCTATTTATGTCTAACTAATAAATACAACAGTTGAATTAGTTAAAATGATTATTATGTGAGGGTGGAACGGTGGTAGTGCGCATGCCTCACAGAAAGAAGGTCACTGGTTCGAATCCCGGGTCAGATGGGGCCTTTCTGTGTGAAGTTTGCATGCTCTTCCTGTGTATGCGTGGGTTCTTTCCTCCACCAAAAACATGCTCATTGGTTAATTGGTGACTCTAAATTGTCCTTAGGTGTGAGTGTGAGTGTGAATGGTTGTCTGTCTTGTATGTTGCCCTGCAATCGACTGGCGACCGGTCCAGGGTGTACCCCGCCTCTTGCCCGTTGACAGCTGGGATAGGCTCCAGCCCCCCCGCAACCCCGTAAGGGATAGGCGGTATAGAAAATGAATGATTATTATGTTGTATTTACTGTATTTTTGCTAAATCAGCAATACAATGATCTGTACAAAATGATCTGTACAAAATGAAGATCTATTTCAGGGATTTCCATCTGTAGTGAATTGTTGCTTTTGCTTGAGATAACAATTATGTGGGAAGAGGAATCAAACCATCTGCAGCTTTGTTGTGAAAAGACTTAACTGAAATAGTCTTAACAAAACCCATGTTTTTGTACAGTACTTCACTGTATATATGTAGATATTGAAAGATATACTCAGATATGATAGATAATCGTTTTAAAGAGCAAAATCCAACATTTGCCTCCATTATTTTTCAAATCTTGGAAATCATAGTGTTACGCATGCTCTGTCAAGACATGACTGTCATCCATGGTGTAGCTTGTACTGTTCACATAATCCCACTAGAGGGCAGCACTTATCCTCATACTGTAGGCTATGTCCTTGGTTATGGACATCTTGAAGTTCACTGGAATGTATTGTTATCTTGTAATATCAAACAGGATGAATAGACATCGTTAAGCACATCACTTTTTACGAAATCTGACAGAGGCTTAGTTCATTATGTCACACTATTCTCAAGGACATACTGTAAATGTACAAGACATTTAAGTCTTTATTTTAATACTATAGCAATTCAGATTTTATAGTGCTTTGAGTTAACAAACAGTAGATATTATCTGAGATAATCTAACGACCAATATGAGTATGAACCTGGTGATTTGTACCTTATTAAAAACATCAAGTGGTAATTTGCTCTATAAAGCACCCTGTCATGAAGGGTGAAGTAGATTCTCAAATATTTTAGAGTTTAGAAAAGACTCCGAAATGACTGAGTGGGTATTGTATTCGTGGAACAAAAGTAAGAACATCCATCCATCCATCCATTGTCTTCCGCTTATCCGGGGCAGGGTTGCGGGGGGAGCAGTCTGAGCAGGGACGCCCAGACTTCCCTCTTCTCGGACACTTCCTCCAGCTCTTCTGGGGGGATCCCGAGGCATTCCCAGGCCAGCCGAGTGACATAGTCACCCCAGCGTGTCCTGGGTCTTCCCCGGGGCCTCCTCCCGGTGGGACATGCCTGGAACACCTCCCTAGGGAGGCGTCCAGGGGACATCCGATAGAGATGCCCGAGCCACCTCAGCTGACTCCTCTCGATGCGGAGGAGCAGCGACTCTACTCTGAGCTCCTCCCGGGTGACAGAGCTCCTCACCCTATCCCTAAGGGAGCGCCCCACCACCCTGCGGAGGAAACTCATTTCAGCCGCTTGTATCCGGGACCTCGTTCTTTCGGTCATGACCCAAAGTTCATGACCATAGGTGAGGGTAGGAACGTAGATTGACCGATAAATCGAGAGCTTCGCCTTTCGGCTCAGCTTCTTCTTTACCACAACAGACCGATACAGCGACCGCATTACTGCAGCCGCTGCACCGATCCGCCTGTCAATCTCACGTTCCATCCTTCCCTCACTCGTGAACAGGATCCCAAGATACTTAAACTCCTCCACTTGAGGCAGGAACTCTCCCCCAACCTGAAGGGAGCAAGCCACCTTTTTCCGGTCGAGAACCATGGCCTCGGACTTGGAGGTGCTGACTCTCATCCCAGCTGCTTCACACTCGGCTGCGAACCGCCCCAGCGCATGCTGAAGGTCCTGGCTCGAGGTAACCAACAAGACAACATCATCCGCAAAAAGCAGAGATGAAATCTGCCGGCCCCCGAACCGAACCCCCTCCGGCCCCTGGCTGCGCCTAGAAATCCTGTCCATAAAAATGATGAACAGAACCGGTGACAAAGGGCAGCCCTGCCGGAGTCCAACATGCACCGGGAACAGGTCCGACTTACTGCCGGCAATGCGGACCAAGCTCCTGCTCCGGTTGTACAGGGACTGTACAGCCCTCAACAGAGGGCCTCCAACCCCGTACTCCTGGAGCACCTCCCACAGAATGACGCGAGGGACACGGTCGAATGCCTTCTTCAAGTCCACAAAGCACATGTGGACTGGTTGGGCAAACTCCCATGAACCCTCAAGCACCCTGTGGAGGGTATAGAGCTGGTCCAGTGTTCCACGGCCAGGACGAAAACCGCATTGTTCCTCTTGAATCTGGGGTTCGACTATCAGCCGGAAGACTTCCTCTACGGAAGACATGACAGAGGGATTGAGGAGATCCTCAAAGTATTCCTTCCACCGCCCGACAATATCCCCAGTCGAGGTCAACAGCTCCCCACCTCAACTGTAAACAGTGTTGACAGAAAGCTGCTTCCCCCTCCTGAGGCACCGAACGGTTTGCCAGAATTTCCTCGAGGCCGACCGGTAGTCCTCCTCCATGGCCTCCCCGAACTCCTCCCAGACCCGAGTTTTTGCTTCTACAATCGCCCGAGCTGCCACACGCTTGGCCTGCCGGTACCCATCAGCTGCCTCAGGAGTCCTAAAAGCCAACCAGGCCCGATAGGATTCCTTCTTCAGCTTGACGGCATCCCTTACTTCCGGTGTCCACCACCGGGTTCGGGGGTTGCCGCCACGACAGGCACCGCCGACTTTACGGCCACAGCTACGGACGGCTGCATCAACAATGGAAGTGGAGAACATGGTCCATTCGGACTCAATGTCTCCAACCTCCCTCAGGATCTGGTTGAAGCTCTCCCGGAGGTGGGAGTTGAAAACGTCCCCGACAGGGGGTTCCGCTAGACGTTCCCAACAGACCCTCACGGTACGTTTGGGTCTGCCAAGTCTGTCCCGCTTCTTCCCCTGCCAGCGAATCCAACTCGCCACCAGGTGGTGATCAGTTGACAGCTCAGCCCCTCTCTTTACCCGAGTGTCCAAGACATACCGCCGAAGGTCAGATGATACGACTACAAAGTCGATCATTGACCTCCGGCCTAGGGTGTCCTGGTGCCACGTGCACTGATGGACACCCTTATGCTTGAACATGGTGTTCGTTATGGACAAACTGTGACTAGCACAGAAATCCAATGACAGAACACCACTCGGATTCAGATCGGGGAGGCCGTCCCTCCCAGTCACTCCCCTCCAGGTGTCACTGTCGCTGCCCCCGTGAGCATTGAAGTCTCCCAGCAGAACAATGGAATCCCCGATTGGGGCACTATAAGCAAGCCCACACCAGCTCGCCGCCTCTCACCGCGGGCAACTCCAGAGTAGAAGAGAGTCCAGCCTCTCTCAAGGAGTTGGGTTCCAGAGCCCAGACTGTGCGTGGAGGTGAGCCCGACTATCTCTAGCCGGTACTGCTCAACCTCCCGCACTAGCTCAGGCTCTTTCCCCCACAGTGAGGTGACATTCCATGTCCCCATAGCCAGAGTCGTTGTCCAGGGTTTCGGTCGTCGGGGCCCCTGCCCACGACTGCTACCCATTCCACATAGCACCGGCCCCTTCTGATCCTTCCTGCGGGTGGGCCTACGGGAAGGCGGGCCCACGTCGCTCCTTCGGGCTGTGCCCGGCCGGGTCCCGTGGGCAGAGACCCGGCCACCAGGCGCTCGCCTGCGAGCCCCAACCCCAGGCCTGGCTCCAGGGCGGGGCCCCGGTGATGCCAATCCGGGCGACGTACGCTTCCTTGATTTGATTTCTTTCATAGGGGCTTTTTGAAGTAAGAACATGTTGTTTCTTTAACAAAGGTCGCAGTCAAACCTGACTTGGTCGGATGAGAATGGAGTATTCACCTTTGTCTGCTTGCAGAAGCACTCTCACTAAAGTGGACTCAGCTTGTGACGAAAACCAGAACTTGTCAAAGATTTTATGACCCTCAACCAACTTCAGGAGTTGGTCGGTGATCATTTTTTAAAGGGTTTTGAATAAAACGGGTAGCTTGGAGAGAGTGGTTGAAAATAGAGAGCAAATAGAAGACAGGAGAGATTTTTTGGAGGAATTCTATCAATGTTTTGAATGATCTTCAGTGTGGCTGTAGACTTCGTATTAAAGAGGAGCAGCTTGCAGCACTTTGCACCATTAAACGTGTATAAATGTATTTTTACAACACATTCATGAGACGCTCTATGA
The DNA here is from genome assembly GCF_039877785.1 of Chaetodon trifascialis. Classification (NCBI taxonomy): domain Eukaryota; kingdom Metazoa; phylum Chordata; class Actinopteri; order Chaetodontiformes; family Chaetodontidae; genus Chaetodon; species Chaetodon trifascialis. Next base: position 11,096,699 of record NC_092071.1, on the reverse strand, counting down.
AAGTGTCAGAAGTTACCAAACAGTATGACGACGTGTCTTCTATATTACGTTCCCTGAGGATACATTTATCGTTAAACAGACCATAGTGAGTCAAGACAAAACAGTTCTAATGAGCCCAGTTTGTGATGCCATCACCAGAGCGCTTTGGTTAATGACCTCGACTTTAACAAGCAAACCTTTTACTGTTAAAACTTCAAACTAATTACTCCCAGTTGCACCTATTAAGAATAAAAACAATGGACGGAAATAGGTGGAAGTGCACAATACTGTTTTTGTGAAGCTGTTATTTCATTTAAAGTACACTTGCTTTCGAGAAGGGACAGCAGTCTTAGACTTTCACTTAGAAATTCTGAGAGTTTTTGCATTTTCTGAAACATTATCTGTCATGTTAGCAGTGAAGTTGTTAGTGTGATAGATCCTTTGAACCTGGTCTTGAAGTCACTGGTCAATATGGAACATGCTAGCAGTCACAGGACACTTTCACTGGGCTTTATTTATACTGAAATGAAGTTAATTAATCTCACATTCATCAGCATTGTCGTTTAAAAATAAGAATTGAATGATTATCCCACAAGGTCTGTTATTTAAATTGTAAAATTATATTCAAAATTTTGAAGGACTGTGGGATACAGAAAGAAAAGAACGACAAAGGACAAACTTCAATGAAATAGTCAATGAATTGCTGTCTTCTTTCTCTGAACTCTTCTCCTTGACCATGATGAAAAATGTCATGAGGTCAAGGAAAGATGTGATAAAATGATTATGTACAATCACACTTTTATGAAGTTTAAAGCCTTGAATGAGCGATTGACTCACTACAGCCAAACAATCTGACCATATGCATATTACACATATTGAAACTTCAATCACATTCACATAAAATGATGTGCAGTGACACTGTTCAGGTCTTTACTCACTGCACAGGCATATAGATCCGACGTTGTTGCTGTGTTTTATTAACCCTCCATGCATTACTTTTTTGTTGGTATGTTTATTGTGTGCCAGTTTTTTTTTTCACCAGTGCCAGGGCTTTGATTTTGATCTCTTCGGTTTTCAAAGAATATACAATAGGATTGATGCAGGGTGGGATGCAGGAGGCCAGCGACAGGCTGAGCACACGCTGGTCTGCGTCAATGAGGCGCAGATAGAAGCCGATAGTGAAAATTGTAATGAGAGGAATGTAAAACACAGCAACAAGAATTAAATGCTCAACACAAGTGGCCAAAGCTTTCACCCGACTGTCCAAGGATTTCATCCGGAACACGGTCACCAGGATGCTGCCATAAGACAGGAGGATAAATATAAAGGGTCCCACAAGGAGCAAAACAGTGAAAGAAGAAGACACAGACCACTGCATTGTGTAATCGTTACAGGCGAGTCTGAACACAGGCGCATAGTCACAGAAATAACTGAACACTCTGACGGAGCTGCAGAATGACAGTCGAGTCATTATACCTGTTGCAAACGCTGTTACTCCCACAGCAAAGGACCAAGTCAGGCCGACAATACAAGACATGCTCCTCAGCGTGTTGATGGAGTTGTGACGCAGAGGGAAACATATCGCGATCAACCTGTCATAGGCAAGAATAGCGAGCGCATATGACTCCAAAGTCCCAAAAGTATAGTAGACAAACATTTGTAAGAGACATAGGTTGAATGGAACAAAGTTATCCTTAACGAGGAATATCTTCACCATGCTGGGAATAGTGCATGTGTTGAGGATGATATCAATCACTGCGAGGTTGACAACAGCCAAAAACTTTGGAGTGTGTAGACGATGATTAAAGGTAATTATGTAGATCACCAAACTATTGAACAGCACTGTAACCACATAAACAAACACTAGAAAGATGAAGTAGACACTGATGAAGGGAAACGTCTCAAATCCGATGACATAGAAGCCTGGAGGGTGAATGATGAGAGAGTCGTTTAAAAGAGGAGTGAAAACAGACATAGTTAAACTCCAGCAGCTTGTGTGTTGGAGGATGCCCTCTGCTTAAAAGCTCTGCTGTCAGACAAAGAGAGAAATGAAACCATATTGTACATCAGACATCTATACAGACTGTAAACCAGTAATGATGCCAGTTTGATGAGCACGTTTAAAAGTAATGCTGCATAAAATATATTCTCACTTAGTTAAAACATGTGCTAACAGCCAGTGAATGTGTCTTACCTGATGTTCCCTTAAAGATCGTTTAGCTGCAGATCTGTTTGATGCTGCATCCAAAAGCAGCAGACGACTGCCTGCCTGACCTGCATGCACTGAAAGATATACTTTCCTCATCGACCTCTTGAGAACGCCATCCAGCAATCCTCCATTAATGACATGAATTAAACAGCTTACTCTGATTAAACCTGTGTGCTTAAAACAAACATCCAATTACCGTTTTGATAATGATTTAGTGAGTTTGAGCATCTCACAGCACTCCTGTTGAAAACATGGACCCTTACCAAAGAAAAATAAAGCAGGACACTTGTTGATCAAAGCTCAGTGAAAGACTGATGGTGATGACTTTCTTCATACCCCAGTGACCTCTTGTGACAGCAGACAGGGTGTAACAGCTGTTCGTAAATAACCCAGAGAAGATTTGTATTGAGCCATTACTGAATAAAGATGTCCTTGACTTACATATACTGATGTACGCTCTATAAAAGTAGATGAACTGAAGTCCCATTAATCATGAAACAGGCTGCAGTTCATATTAAAGCTTTGATTTCTTGTATTGAAGCCCACAGTGGTTTAATAAAAGAAAGAACAAATTTCACATTCTGGTTATGGGAAACATTTTTTAGTCATATTTCTTGCTCCGATAATGATTTAGTTTTGTTTTTGGTGTCCTTGATTTTTGAATTCTGCTCTGTGCTGTCACTTTGTCACATATGTGGCATGAATGAAGCACTTTGACTGAAATTTAGTGATAGTGGAGTCGGTTAGACTGGATCAATACCAGATTTAAGGCAGATACAAATAAATAAAAAAACTAAACTAAAACAACTCAACTGAACCATTCCTGTCCATTAAGACTTCCTTAAATGTTTTTTTTTATTTGATTTGTTTGTTTTTGTACAGTAGTGACCAAGATATGTACTAAAGAGGACATTTTCCAAATATAAAATAACTTTTCACTGCTCACTGGTGAACAAACTATCATAATAAAGACACTATCTCTCAATGAAAGTCCAAGACAGGATTTTTGTAGCTGCTCAAACTTATTTATTTTCCTTCCAAATAATCAAATTATGTACAGTCTTATCATCTCAAGTATGCCAAGCAGGTCCTCAGTGTTTGTGTGCATGTGTGTGTGGTGGAGGGGGTGGTTCAGCTGGGCGCAGACTGAGTGGGGGCTGGGTGCTGCTTCCTCAGCTGTTCTTTGCGGGTGTTTTGGAAATTCATCATGCAGTCTTTGAACGTCTGGACCTGGCTCTGGCACGCTCGCCAGTCCTGGTGCTCAGCCATGCACTCCTGCACAGCATAATGTAGCTCAGCGCAGCCGGTGCGGGATATCATCCGTTCCACGGGGTCATCCTCGTCATCATCTTTACGGCTGCGGTCGTGTGGTGAAGGGGACGCCATCCTGTTTCAGTGCACGGTGCTGACTCGGTGGATCTGTCAAGAGGACACATGGTGTTATTAATAAACCAGTGGTAATACAGTTTTCTGAACAGCCACAGAACATACTGGCTGTTCTTCCTTAGCTGTTTCAGCCTTTCAGCAGTGGAATTTATCTCTGTATCTCCAGCTGTGAAATCTGTAGCAGTTTAAGTCACCTTCACACTTTTCAGCCGTCTTTTTAAGGGTTCTGACAGGCCTTTTCAGATGCTTGATAAGGTGCTGCTCCATTCAATGAGTAATTTTAGATTACATTTCAGTTTTAATCACATTTTGTCATCTGTTATGAGTCCTAATGGTTGGTGGTATGTGTTGTAAATGTATCTGGTTTTACAAAATTTGTGAGAAAGCATTAAGTTTTTAATCAAGGCTTATATCATTTGTCCAACTCAACTCTTTAACTCCTCTACAGATCAGAGGGAAAAAGTATTTACTCCAGTCCGTTTGACTGCTATCTCGTCAATCACAGTTCATTTGTGGATAAAGATATTACATACAAACATATTACGATGTGAACACTTAAATGAGCTAGCTGCTACATTTGAAGCACGCACATGTTAATGCATCAATCATAATAATCCAATCGCTCTCTGAAGTGGTATTTTGTACAGTTAATACTTTCACTTTTGACACTTCAACGTGAAGTATTTTAGCTGAAGTAAAGAACACCATACCTCCACGACCGAGTTCCAGCAACGCAAAAACTCATTCGTGTCGGGTTGTCGTGGTCGGTCAACATACTGTGGTGATATTTAAGTTTAAAGTCAGTTCAGTGTCGTTTTAGGCAAAAAGCAACAGCCTCTGCTCCTCAACATCGGTTAGCGTACCTCACGCTTCGTAACGTACAGTTGGTTCAGCTGTTATCATGGAGAACAGGGCTAACGGTTAGCTAATACACATTTTCACATTACGTTGTTCTTACCTGTGTAGTGGCTCTGTGTGAATCTGTTCGACAAGACACTGACATTAAGTTTCCGTCACCTGCATAACTCCGGACGTTTCATAACCAGCTGCGCGGCCGACGCCGTAAATGTTACACGGAGGACACATTTCAGCAGAGGACGAACGTGTCGCCGTAAAATAGGTCCGTCCAGATATACATTAGTTCCGCTGCACAGCGAAGACAAAAACAATAATAAAACAGTGGTGGAGTGTAACTAAGAACATTTACTGAAGTACTTAAGTACAAATTCAAGGCACCCCTGCTTCACTCGAGTATGTACAATTTATGCAACTTTATCCTTGCGCTCCACTTCAGGCAAATATTGTACTTTTTGCTCTGCTACAATGACTGACAGCTTTACTATTCAGATCCCAGTTTTTTTCCTCTTCTCTGGATTAACTGGAAGATATATTGCCACAAAGCAGAAAACATGGCTGTTCTACTGAGCTCGTGAAAAGTTGTCATTTTAGAGACGTGGTTCTCATGCTACAAACATATAATGGTTTTATAGACCATAGTATAAGACAGTCTATAAAGTAGTTAAAATTGGCTCAACTATAAACATCTGCAGCAGTAAAATGCAACACACACGTAATATCTTATATAATCAAAGGCATCATATGTAACAATAACACCTGTTTTATAAGTTTTTGAGTTGTTAATATTTAGAGACTAAAAAACAAACAAATGAAAAAAAGTGCATTATCTTAGAAGTAGGCAATTGGTTAATAAACATTAAAGAAAAAAAATGACTTTTTAAATGGTGTATGATTTAGGCAGACATCTTCTTTGATTGGGTTCCCCAATGCAGCAACCAGAGCCACTTAATCTCACTAAATCTTCCACAGGGAAAGAAGGAGAAAGGCAGTTGTGCAGCTGTAGCCTCAATAGTTTTTATTTTAAATATTTAGACCATTCGATTCAACATGATAATGATGTAACACCACATAAAATTATGAAAACACTCATACTCATCATACAGGAGTGCGTCTCTTCTCATCAAATCAGAGTTGGCCTAATATTTAACCAATATTTGGATGTTTACTCAACTTTCGTGCTTTGAGATTAAACATAAACAGGTATAACCACTTTCCCTGTGTAAAGAAAAAAAGCAGACACATGGAATCACAAACCGGTGGATGTTTCAAACAGAAATACTGTAAGACATAGTCACCTCTTCTGAAAACGCCCCCTGTGAACCATCAATCTGGCTCTTACAGTTGTAACAATTTAAGTAGTTTTCATCAGTGAAACATCTCATGAGTATTTCAAACTCTGTAAAATTGTGAAATACAATTTTTACATATAGTTGAATTTGGGATCAGATCTCGCCACAACATTTTCCACACTTACATCACACAAGGTACAAGGTATACAAAATATTTGAGCACCAGAAACCTGCAGACACAGTTAAACAAACTGCAACTGTCCCAAAATGGTGAGTACCCTAAAAAAAATCACTGGTGAGAACATTATTTAAAGCTTTTTTAGGGGTCTGCAGTGAAATCATGTGACCCCAGAATTATCCCGTGGTTGGGGTAAGGGTGAGGTCTGGTTAGGGTAAGAGGAAATGGACTGCCACGCAACACCTGGACAATCAAAGTAAAAAACTGGATCAAAAGGAGTCAGGCTGGCTTTTGACCCACTACACAAACATGACTTTTGGGTGGAAAAGAAAGTTGTCAAGGATTTCTTTTCATTCTGTGGACCAGTGCCAGGGCTCTGGTTTTGATCTCTTTGGTTTTCAAAGAATATACAATAGGATTGATGCAGGGTGGGATGCAGGAGGCCAGCGACAGGCTGAGCACACGCTGGTCTGCGTCAATGAGGCGCAGATAGAAGCCGATAGTGAAAACTGTAATGAGAGGAATGTAAAACACAGCAACAAGAATGAGATGCTCAACACAAGTGGCCAAAGCTTTCACCCGACTGTCCAAGGATTTCATCCGGAACACGGTCGCCAGGATGCTGCCATAAGACAGGAGGATAAATATAAAGGGTCCCACAAGGAGCAAGAAAGTAAGAAAAGAAGCTGTAGACCACTGCATTGTGTAATCGTTACAGGCGAGTCTGAACACAGGCGCATAGTCACAGAAATAACTGAACACTCTGACGGAGCTGCAGAATGACAGTCGAGTCATTATACCTGTTGCAAACGCTATGATTCCCACAGCAAAGGACCAAGTCAGGCCGACAATACAAGACATGCTCCTCAGCGTGTTGATGGAGTTGTGACGCAGAGGGAAACATATCGCGATCAACCTGTCATAGGCAAGAATAGCGAGCGCATATGACTCCAAAGTCCCAAAAGTATAGTAGACAAACATTTGTAAGAGACATAGGTTGAATGGAACAAAGTTATCCTTAACGAGGAATATCTTCACCATGCTGGGAATAGTGCATGTGTTGAGGATGATATCAATCACTGCGAGGTTGACAACAGCCAAAAACTTTGGAGTGTGTAGACGATGATTAAAGGTAATTATGTAGATCACCAAACTATTGAACAGCACTGTAACCACATAAACAAACACTAGAAAGATGAAGTAGACACTGATGAAGGGAAACGTCTCAAATCCGATGACATAGAAGCCTGGAGGGTGAATGATGAGAGAGTCGTTTAAAAGAGGAGTGAAAACAGACATAGTTAAACTCCAGCAGCTTGTGTGTTGGAGGATGCCCTCTGCTTAAAAGCTCTGCTGTCAGACAAAGAGAGAAATGAAACCATATTGTACATCAGACCATGGACTTTAATGGAGGCTAATAAATAAGATGTAAAATCTCTATGCCATTCTAATATAACAAAATCCAACCAGCAGTATTTATGCATATATACAGTATATTCTCAGCAAGTTGAATCACACATTCACGTGCTACAAGTCAGTCAATGAAGCTTACCTGATTCTCTCTCAAGGATCGTCAAACGCTAACTCATTATGCTGACACCAAAGCAGCATGCAGATGTCTGCATGTCTGACTTGTGGACACCCACAAATATACTCTCCTGATCGACCTCCAGAGATCAGTCAGTCACTATGCAATCGTATCAATGAAATTAATTTGATCCTCGGAGAGTAGTTTTACTTCCAACATTCAAAACAAGCATTACATTTTTATTTAAATGATAGTTAAACTGTAGAAGAAGCTTTAAAAAAAAACAATAAAATACTTTACAACAGAATCAAAGAAAAGAAAATAGGTCATGGATAAAGATACGCTGCTTTGATTGTTCAGCAACATCTGACTGACACAAACTGTAATTAATCGACAGATGTCTGATCATCACAGTAAGTGTGAAATCGTTAAATGTTGCTCAGTGCTACTAATTCCACTGGTTCATTTGAACAGTTGTGTTTGTGTTGAGAAAATGTTGAGGTCAGGAAGAGATTTGGCAAAAATATGTGAAAAATTACTTTTGTGAGGACACATCTTGCAAACTAAGCAGCGACACATATACTGTAATGACTCATGTACTGCAGTAATGTTCCCCGAGGATGCATTTATCATTAAACAGGCCATGTTGAGCCAAAACAAAACGATTCTAATGAACCCAGTTTGTGAAGCCAACACCAGAGAGTCTTGGCTAATGGCTTCGTCTTTAACAAACATTTATGTTTTAAACTTCAAACTCATTAATCTCAGTTGTACCTGTTAAGATTAACAGCAATTAAAAATGAAAGGAAATGGGTATGGCTGCTGATTACATGTGCTTTCAAAGGGCTGCAAGAGAAAAGGCAGAATTCCCCCCCCCACTCCACCATGTGTCCTCTGACTACCTTTTGCTAAATCAAGTGACATGTTTAAGCTCTAATCTGCTCGTCCTGCTTCGTTTTTATGCATTGCATTCCTTCTTAAAGGACTTACAAATACTCACTTCCATTCAGACTATAAACTCAGTTTCCCATTCACATTGTTGGCATGTTCTTCTTGTGACTTCAGACCTCTAAAGCTACATTTAAAGGTCTTATTTCAGTAAATATTTTATTGGCAGATGTGCTGTCACTGGGCTGCTTCGTAGTATATTTTTTGTAGCATTGCACTGAACTGCAGCACAAAAAGTTCCTGTTTAAGTCATCAATATTCGTCCAGCCTGTGTCTATATATGTACAAAGGTCAACTGATTCATTTATATTTAATACATTTACTGAATTTGAATAAATATTTCATACATACTTGTCATAGGAAATGATATAAGGTGACTGCATATATACCGGAGCCCAAAAACATTTCTCCGCATACCTCCGTCTCGCCTGCATAATTTTCAAGAACCAGAAATAAATAAAACATTTTATCAGCCCTTGTTTTAATATTGAGGGCTGCACCATCTTTGTGCTGTAATGAATCCTGAGATCTAGTTAACATAAACTTAGTTGTTTGTTTGAAAAACTTTACGCTTTACGCTTTTTTAGACGCTTTATGAGCGATTTAGATGTGACATACAGAGACATAAAGTCAAGGAGTGTCTTCAGAGTGACAGATGAGGACGAGAGCGATCCTTGTCTCTGGTCCTGTCCTGTATGCATGGGATGTGTGGGATTTATATTTTTTTCATTTGTTGAATACGGTGAGTGATTAAATAATAGTTAAGAAAAACATTAGTGAGTAATAAGACAAATGTGTCTTTTTATGCTGATTAATCACAAAAGAAGATCAGTAAAATAGGTCCCCTTAGCAGGTGCATATGACTCTATACTTACACACTTAAATACATAATCATTCTGGGAATAGTGCTTGTGTTTGAGAATAATAATTGCGAGGTTGACAGCAACCAAAAATTGTGGAGCTTGTAAGCAGTGGTCACAGTGTGTAGATCAATAAAATATTGAACACTTCACACGCACAAAGGCTAGAAAGATGATGTAGACGCTGATACAGGAAATGTCTCAAATCCAATGAGTCATTTCAAACAGTCCACAGTCTACGAGCCGGAGGACTGTGTGAGAGCGCTCCAGTCTGAAGAAGAGGAAAACAGTGCATCTTATTACAAAACCTTCCAGTCATATGCTTCTTATGAACACATATACACTTGGTATTTATGTTTTTGAAACCATTCAGAAAGTTCTGCCAATTTTTCCCAACATGCTGCTGACAAACAGACGAACCAACAAACAACCGAACTGAAAACATGACCTCCTTAGCAGAGGTAATAACTCTGACACCCAGTCTGCAATGTTTCAAACAAAAGTTTAATGTTCACGGTTGAGTAATTTGACTCAGTTTCATCTATAAATCAAACATCACCATTTTGAAACTGATTGACGTTGATTTCAATGCCAGTTTTATTCAAATAGTCCTTTAAACAAACCTTTATGTCCATCAGACAATATTATTAACTTAGATTGTCTGATGTCTGATAGTGTGACCCTTCTGTTTTCATCTGATTGTGTCTTTTAATAAGAAATTTATAACAAACATGTATGAAATATAGCTGCCGGTTTGGTTCTGACATGCTTTCAGGACCACGGACAGAGACTTGGTATTCATGTCTTCACTTTGAGGCCAGTTCCGCCTTCCTCTGCCATCATGATATTAGATTTTTTTTGTATTTCCTTTGTACATATTCAAACTCTCATTAGCACAAAAATATATGACTTGAATTAGTGGGGAAAAAATAGTGTTGTGATCATACTCATCCTCAAGGGTCTCTGTAATTAACCCAGTTTGAAGTTTCATCACCTCAGAATGCAGGTTAATGACCCTTCTCATAACAAAGAAGCCTTTTGCTGTTTAAATCACTGCCTAATTAATCTCACCTGCTTCTATTAGCAGGTCTTACAGTCTCACATTTGGAGGGGAATGGATGGGAGCCCCTGTGCACTGCTAGCTTTTCCCCAAGAGGACCTCTTCTGAAATAACAATAATAAGTTTCTTTGGACTACACAGCAACACATCATTAGATTTTGTAGAGACTCGATTAAATCTTGAAACACAATCTATTGCCCATATCAACAAATGATCAAAGCTGTGATTTTAGTGTCATGGCCGTAGGCTCACACGCTAATACACACACTAATTGACTATAGACTATATGTAATGCAATGGGGAACATACATTGGTACTCACAATCAGAAAAATTGACTCATACTCAAAGAAATCTTGAAATACTTTCACACTTTGTATAAACTACATGCATGTGTGTACTGAACTGTCACTAAAGTGGCTCAACAACAAAATGTAACACTGACAATGAACCGTGTTCCCTAAGGGGACTGTTATCAGCAAACAGGACACGGTGACCCCAGACAAAAGGATCCTCTCCTTCCTCATTGACTCCTGGGAACCCTGCTAATGAGCCCTATTTGTGATGTCATTACCAAAGGATGCTGGCTAATGACCGCCAGCCTGTAACAAACAAACCTTTTACTGTTCAGATTTAAGCCTAATTAATCTCATCTGCATCCATTAGGATTTTTTGCTCTCTCGCAATTAAAACCGTAATGGGAAGGGGTGTGCACTGATATTAATGAGTCATTAGTGTTCCTGAAAATCTCAAGTAAACCTCCTGATTGTGTAATAGTCACCTCTGCAAGGCTCTAACCTGCAGTCCCAGCCCCTACACACCACTGATGCCCTTTCTGAAATTGCATTTTATAATTAGTACACTAAGTGTGACAAACAATAGGTGCCATTAAACCTTAATAAGTGTTCAGTTTCTTGCTTTGCTGGTATTGGACACAAACGATGCACTGTAGAATCATCAATATGATTTAGTTTTCTATTTTCCGTATTTAAGATCTGCATATCTGTATCCCTCACGGTGTGGGACTCACTGGGATTGAGTTCATATGGATGAGAAATATCGCCGTAGAGGGAGTGATTTGCAAAGCAACGAAATAAACGCTAGAAAAAAATCTATTGTTTCATATTATGACCAATTGTCACACGATATATATCTTCAAATCGCATTGAACTAGAAACTTTAATAATATGTTGTCTCTCTGCTTTCAAAGCTTTTTGTCCAGACCACTGTGAAATACTGATCTGAGTGTCAAAGGGTTAATGAAACATTGAAAATAGGAGAAGTTAGCGATAAGGCCGAGCCGAGATCCACGAGAGCGGAGCAGATAAGAGCTGCCTTCATTGTGCAATGCAGTTTAGAAACTGTGCAAAGATTTACTGCCAGAAAAAAACACAACATAAAATGAGAAGATAAGGTAGGGCTGTTTACTCAGTGCTAAAATGGGCTTATTTATGCTGTTGTTAAAAACAAGTCACAATAACACATCAGGACTCTGCACATAAACTGGACAAATTATGAATTAGTGCCCAGGAATCATCTCGATTTTTAAACCCACCCTAAAGCCATAGTTTTTTTTTTTTTTTTTTTTGATATCACTTCATGTGGGCGGCACGGTGGAGCAGCAGGTAGTGTGCCTGCCTCACAGCAAGAATGTCACCGGTTCGATCCCCGGGTCGTGCGGGGCCTTTCTGTGTGAAGTTTGCATGTTCTTCCCGTGCATGCGTGGGTTCTCTCCGGGTACTCCGGCTTCCTCCCACAGACCAAAAAACATGCTCATTAGGTTAATTGGTGACTAAAATTGCCCCTAGGTGTGAGTGTGAGCGTGAATGGTTGTTTGTCTTGTGTGTTGCCCTGTGATCGACTGGCGACCGGTCCAGGGTGTACCCCGCCTCTCGCCCGTTGACAGCTGGGATAGGCTCCAGCCCCCCGCAACCCCAAAAGGGATAGGTGGGTATAGATAATGGATGGATGGATGGATGGATGGATGGATGGATGGATGGATGGATGGATGGATGGATGGATGGATGGATGGATGGATGGATGGATGGATGACTTCATGTTTAAGTATCATCAGAAGACTGGGCATGCATTCTTTCAATTATATACTCGGGGTCATAAGATTGAGCTTTTATGTTTTGAGGGTTTAAAACACCATTTGATGGTGATGATTAAGCGTCAGGTTTTCCTCAAAATGTCGTGTTTCTATGAAGTATTTGCCTCCCCACGTTCCCCTCCATTTTTAATGAACGAGGGAAGAGATTAATTAGGCAAAAGGTTCAACGGTAGAGGGTTTGTTTGTTTATGGGCAAGGTCATTAAGTATCGTTCCCCTGTGATGCCATCACAGCTGGGACTCGTTAGAGAGGCTCTGAGGAGCTGGAGAGGCACAGTCTTTTTGTCTTGGGTCACCGTGTCCTTCTTGATAATAAAATGAATTTAAGTGGTAAATCCCAAAGGGAATCTCATGAAAGTGTCAAGACAATGTAATAAATAATGATATAATTTGTGTCTCCTGGCTTCTCTAATATGTATCTGGATTGTATGTTCATGTCAGCCCATGTCTGAACAGTACGCTGACCTTGGCTCGGCTTTTAAACCCATGACAAACCCTGTCTTGATGATTTGTACCACGAGAGGACTTCTGAGGCCGAGCTGGGCTTTGATATATGTAGTTTATGGAGTTAGAAAAGATGTGTGGACTGCAGGTGTCTGATAAGGCAAGCCTGACAAACCCTCCTTGAATTGATATGTGCAGCTCTGACAGTGGATTTAAAGTTTCAGGACCATGGATAGCAACGCGTGTCTCTGGTTTTGGATAAGAGGGGACATTGCACCCGTTGTCAATATAATGTTTTACCCTCAGTCACTAACTTTTGTATGTGTGCAAGTTTTACGCCATTTTCACAAACTTCTGCTGTTAGCTCGCAGTACCTATGATTTATGGCTGCACCTGAACGGCCTGATCTACATCTCTTTCATCCTGACGTTGATTTATGATTCTTTTCTCTCCGGGGTAATGGATATAAAATGAGCACTTGTGTTCTGTTCTGTGAAACTGATGAGCCAAACTTTAGATATGATCAACTTTCTCTGGGGACATGACAGTCAGAACAGGTGGTGCTCAGTTTTGTGAGCTCCACCATGGTGTTCAGTTGCTATTACACTGACTCCTCTTGCGATATGCAGTATTGCAGAAAAGCTTAGTACAGCCCCAAACTTCTCATTTATATCCCAGAAGTGAGATGTATGTTTCCTCTGCACTTATTACACTTGCTGTGTAACTTCCATATAATCCATATATTAATTCCTGATGGTGCCTTTGTCAACACCCTCCTGACTCTTTGACTCCTGGAACTTTCCTAATGAGACTCATTTATGAGGTGCTGCTTTGTGATTTGATCGAATTGTTTTAGACTTTAGCCTCATTCATCTCATTTGCCTTCATTGCAAAGAAATATGCTCGCAATTAAATCTCCTAACATTTCTGTAAGTGATGACTGAGGCAAATAACAAAGTGGAGCCATGGCAACAGATACACTTTATGTTTATACTGTGACAATAATAGTACAGGTGTAGGTTAATAAAAGGTAACTGTTGCTTTATCAGCCTTGACCAATCCCACTCGTTCCCCAATGTGCTGGATCCTCAGTCATTTAAATATAATTTTTCTGTTCTGCACAGAATAAAGCTGCTTTTATACCTATAATTCTTTTATTTCCATCCCCAAACATGTTTGACCCACAAGTTTCCATCAGTGTCAGTCAGGGACGCCTTTGTCCTTCTCAGAAGTGTAGAAATTTTCTGACTGTGTGTGGATGGCCTAATCTCAAGAGAGTCAAATGAGAGATTTGGTTAATTTATGTGCAAAAATGTTTTGCATCTTTAATGAGAAAAATACAACAGGGGGTAACATGATACCAATAATAAGAATATCAGACTCTAGAAGAGGGCCTTTGTGTATTTTATGCTTTAATTATTTATCTAAATGATCAGCAGCAAGTTCACTAAAGGCTTGGCTGTTAGTCCAACCTTGGAGATTTTAAAGCTTGATGTCTGTGTTCTGATGGCGCTGTAAATTATGCTCTTATACTAGATATAGTAGGAAATTCATGAAGAATGAAAAACCACCCAGTTGTAAACATGCCCGTATCTACATTTTTATTGTCCATTTCAGGCATTTCAAGTATAAAGAGGCAGTGTGTGGTATGAAGTCTGATTAAATGTTCAGTTGCACGAGGAAATGAAAAACATGAGTTTATCCAGCTGAATTTTAGCCCAGTGGCCACATGAGGGCAGTAGTGGTCAGTTGAACGATTTTAATAGTGAAAGCTAAGAAGGGTGCAAAAAGTTAGTGTGCACTGGAATGCACACTGAATGACATTGAAGATTGTACATAATAGTGGAGCTTTACGCACCATTATGGGCATTATGGGCTCTACAGGGTCCAGGAGGGGTCAGTGGTCTGTGCCTATCAACGAAGTTTGTCCAGCCTCGGGTGGATTTTGCTGATGGCAAAACCATTGTGAGAAAACTTTTCAACACATGCAAAAATAAATGGGTGAGGCTGAAAATGCTCTCCTCTAACCGCTTGTACTGCGGTTGCGTGTTGAAATCCAGCGTGTAATAGTTGAGACTGCACTGAGAGGACAGAGCTCTTCAAATACTCAGAAAGTGACAGACAGGTTGTCAGAGCAGATGCAGTTTTCTCTGAGGTAACCGGCCAACGTTATGACCGGTCAGACGATCGGCAGCTCCTCTCCACTGAAGGACAGCATGAAATATTCAAACTGCTGAGACTGCATTTTTCCTCACAGTCGTTTGAATGGGAAGCTGCCCGTCACGTATTCACGCTGCTCAGACAGACTCGCTGGCAGCCAATTAGCAGAGCTACAGTAGGAGGTGGTGTGATTAATGGGAAAGGAATTTAATGAGCCCTGAATGTTTCGTCATTAAGATGAATAATTGTTACAAGGCTTTGAAATACTTTCTTATCATTTTTTTTAGAATTGCTTCAGTGATTTAAAAAACAAACAAACAATGTTTTTGGGTGTTGCTGTAATTAAAATGAAGCCACAGTGGTGTGCTTTTGTTAAATGTACCACAGAAAATTAGTATGTAGAAATGTAGAGCTGTATGTTTGATATATATATAAAATTCATTTCTCTGTACTCGTAAAAAAGACAGCATGTAGCTTTAATGTCCTGAGATGAAGTGGACATATATTAATAAACATCAGCATGCTACTTTTTCTTAGTGGGTTCATGCAGGTTTCCAACACAAAAAGTGGGAGTTCTTCTTCTGCTGCTGAAATTTGCTGTCCACAGAAACTGTACACCCTCGACATCTAATTATTCATTCACATATTGATGGAGTGATTTCTGCTTGTCCTTGAGAGGACAGCGCAGCCGGTGAAAAAAGCTGAATTAATACCTCTTAGTAGCGAGGCAGCTGCTGAGTTGTGTTCGGTACTGTAGACGACAACTTGTAAAAGCTGCTGAAAGGTTTTTATGAAGTGACAGTGGCACAAGGTCACCGGGAAGTTTGTCTGAGATGCACAGAGAAGCCCCCGTCTCCGCTCTGTGAGAGTCACATCCTGATCACTTCAGCGGTGCCGGCGTCACCTCTTCAATCATTCCGCTGAGCACGGACGCGAAGGATATTAATGACTCTTCTTAACCGATTTATCTGATCCAGAATGAGCACCTGTGCCCTCGCTGGAGAGAACTTGATTGAAATTTATGTGTGAAATGTGAGGAATTAATGTTTGTCCTTTAAGTGAGGGATTAAGGTCAGGACTCCCTCTGTGTCTTTCCCAGAAGATCATTCCACACGCTGACTGTTTCTTCTTTTAATTTACAGGCAAGTCAGCGGGTTTTAATTAGCGTATAGATCTGTGATCCATCTTATTAACATAGAATCCGTTCTCCTGGTCAAAGGCCAATCGACCTGCCAACTGTGTTTACACACACAGTCCAGGGTGAATTTTAACCCAGGCCAGGACTCCAGTTATCCTTTTTATTACCTTAGGTGGACCTTATTAAAACACACAAGACCTTTGAGCTTAGAGGCCACACAGAAGTTCATAATTTCAGACTTGGTTCCCATGGTTTGTAATTACAGAAAATGGAAATATCAAGGGGAGTAGTGCAGATGGAAGCTGAGATTGATGCATTATTTCATAATTACCTGCCTGATTCTTGAATTTCTCTCTAATCTGATCTGGAGTGTGATCTTTGGATGCATGACGTAAATCAGCACAATGAAAATAAAATGATGACACCCCAAATGCGTAGTATCCCCTTGGTTGCCTTTATCACCAAACAGAACAAGCTGACCCCAGACAAAACTTCTAATGAGCTCCCTTTATGATGACATTACCACTGAATGCCAGTTAATGACCTTGCCTGTAACAAACAAACCTTTTACTGTTCAAATTAAAGCTTAATTAATCTCATAAGAACTTGTTTGCCGCCCCAAGCTTGTCCTCTAACAATTAAAACTGGAAGGAAATTTGCGAGGGTGCACACTAATAACGAGTCGTTAAGCTTGCTCCGGAAAGCTGGCACTTAATTTAAGGTAAACATGATAATGGTCGAATGGGCGGCGCTTCTGTGACACGCATTCACAGCTGTGTGCGTCTCAGCAGCGGTTTGACGAGCTCACGCTGACTTCACCTCGGCTCTTCCTCTCTGAAATCTGAAGTCTGAAGGGTTGAGGGAGAGTGTGAACAATGACAGACCAGATTTAGTAAATGAGACCATGAATCTGACCAGACGTTCAATGCCGACTTTCGGTTCTCAGCTTTCAACACTGGAGCTGATTTACTGACCAATATTAGCTTATTGCGGATATATCAGTATTTGTACAAGCGTCTACTGAGAAGTAACAAGAAATCCCAGCACAGAAATGCCAAACTAACTGTAGTTTGTTCTCCAGAGGGCACTGACAAGTTGGTTTTTTTCAACGCTAAGTATGTCTTTTGGTCGCAATTAGCCGATATTATTAAACCAAATATTAGAAAATATGTATATAGTGTCAGCTGGGCGAGTTTGATTTCCAGCACTAATTGCTAGGAAACCAACACTGTGACGTTTGAGGGTTTGCATATAAAAATAACACATGAGGTTTTAATTAAGCTCAATATTTCGGTGATCAAGGAAAGGCACATTTAATTTTCAATCTCCTCCCCTCCAGTCTGTGATGTACCGTAAATAACCCAGTGCGGAGGAGAGGTAAAAAGCGAGGTCCGTGACGTGCCCTCCATCGCCGCCCTTTTTTCATTCATATTAACAGTCTCCTTCTGTGCGTGGACATCTCTGTCAACACTGAGTCAGGCCTGCAATAGCTCTCTGGCTGCTGTGACGGTGTGCTAAAGATTTACGTTTTACAGTAAAAGACTGCTTTGCGATGCAGGAAAAGGTTCTGCTTGCTGGTTTTGTTGAGGACTCTGATAGCAGAGGAGGGAAATGGAAAATCACGTTTGCCTCCGGTTCACTCCACACAGCGCAGATGAAGACATTAGTGCACTGGAATTTCAAAATGTTCTCAGCTCATATTATGGAAAGTTGCACTGATTAAATTGTCCTCTGAAATATTAACCCTTCTTCTGCCTCTGAGGGTTCAATCTGAGCTGTGCCTGAGCAGACGGATGTGACCCTCGACCCCCTCCTCTCCTACAGAGCTGAACCCCTTCCCTTATCTTCAGGCAGCAGTCAGGGCGCATCCAGCGATCAATAACCAGTAATCAGACCACCAACTAGCAGACTCATTTCCATATGTCACATCATGAACTTCTCGCAGTCTGCTTCCCAGGATGCCGGTTTCGCCTGGGCAGACAATAAACACAAACGTACAAGTGGACATGTGTGACCCACAGGGGCTTCACTGCACCCTCAGTCTGCAGCACCTGCGTGTGTGAGGGTAACCGTCCTGTTCAATCACTGGTTGATGGGCTGTGAGGCAGACAACTCATCTTCAGGCCACTTTCTGAATGTTATAAAAAGTGTCCTGAAGTTAAGATGCGGTTGAATTCTCTGATAGCAGCAGCTGTTCAACAATAAAAATAATATTTCTCCCCTAGTTTGCAGTTGGGCTTTGGCCACCCAGACGTTCATATATAGAACAAGACGATGACTCATGCTTTTGCATAAGGCAAGGACATTTGGTGCCTGGACTAAAGAACTCTAATGAATCTTTTCTCTCCTTCTCTTCTCTTTATCTTTCTTTTCGCGGCCTTCCTTTTTGCTGGGCTCGGCTTAAACCCTACCCCCACGTCCTTACAAAGTCACTCAACTGGATAAAGTCATTTACCTGGATGAAGAGGAGCGAGAGAGGGGAATAGACAGAGAGGCAGAGAGAGATGGAGGGAGGGTTGGCCATGCAGGGCTGAGAGGATGTATCTGTGAGGAGAAATGAGCAAAATGGAGGAGGAACAAAGAAATGGAGCAATGCCATGCGAAGTGCACCGAGAGGGCAGAGTTGAAGCCTGAGTGCTAGTCCAGATTTGTCTGTTTGACCAATAGCAGAACATTGTGTGGTTTCTACCAAAAATAGAGAAAGATGATTGTTCAACAGAGAAACAGAGAGCATGACAGCAAAGGCAGGCTGAATGCATTGTTAAACATTAAAACTGTGATAAACCGAGAGACAAAGACTGTGTGTGCGTGTATGTGTGTTTCCAGACTTTTTGAGGCCAGATATTTCCAGATATAAAGTGCAGCACATAACCATTAATCCTAGCACTTGTGCTGAAACAGCACGAGATCCTCTCTTCCCTTTTCATTTTATCTTCTCTCCGTCTCCATGAGATAAATGCGATCATCTCTGTGTTTTGTTTTGTGTTTTCATCCAATTCACCTGGTCGATGACAGAACTTGATTTACTTGATTGATGATCAGATGTTACTCTCAGTCTCACTCAGCTCATCATCAGATGAAAAACAAAAGTTGTGTGCACATTAACGTGTCTCTTCACAGCTGCTTTGTGCATACTGTCTGACCCATTTCCAAAGACTCAAAGAATTACCCCACAGTCACATTAAAGTATGTGCCACATTATAGACATTCATAAGCAGCTGCACATTTAAATTAAACCTTGAGACTTATTTTTAGCCACTCTAGCGGCTCTTCGGGTGGTAATCTCAGTCTGTCGGCTGCCCGTTTGGTCCAGACTGAAATATCTCTCTAAAATTAAATTTTGCACAGGAATTCAGAACCCAAGAGCATAAATCTTAAGAACTTTGATGACCCTCTGACTTTCAGTCCAGTGCCACCACCTGCATACCTGCAACACTTAACGCCATTCCCATCAGCCTCAAGTGTCCTTTGCGTTTCCTGCTAATTAGCTAGCATGCTAACACAGTAAACTAACATGCTGAACTTGGTAAACATTGCAGACATCAGCGTTGTTAGCATGCTGATGCATTCAGCTCCAAGCGCCAGCCTGACTAAGCACAGTCCTTCAGAATGGCTGCAGACTCTCGTTAGCTGGGACACACAAACACACACAACTTTCAGCACCATCACGTATTTCTGACACACTGTCATGTCTAATTTACATCATTTTAATTGCAAAATTTAAATTATTTTTTTATTAGTCCCATCCTCATGGGTACTTTTTCTGACTTTTCCTACTTCATACTCCCCTCCCTCATACAAGTGGGTGTTTCAGTTGTTTGCTCTGTTCCTTTATCGATGGATGGCTTTGTTGTGTATCTCTTGAAGCTCTTATAACAACATCCTGGATCAGACTTTCTCATAAGTGTTTACAGTATGAATAGATTTTAAGTTTGCAATGTTGGAACGAGTCAACGTGCTTTCATCCTTGGACGCTGCTTCCCCTGTCAATAAATGCATCCTCTCAGCCTTTATATGCAACATGACAGTGTATGGTGTGCTGTCATGTCACCTGATATAACAAGTGACAGTGTCGCACATTTTGATGTCACTGTTATGTAAAGGCAGCTCTGACACTGCTGACAGTGAAGTACTCTCACCAAGAGTGTGCAATGTTGGAAAATTTTGCTAGAGTCAAAAAGATATAAATACACGATCTGTCTGTCTGGCTTCTGTTTCAACAGTAAATCTGTGTATGTGATCTGTGTGGCTGGGAGCATCCATTGCTAATCATCAACACCCTCTTTGTCACACAACTGTACATCAAGTCTCCTGTAGATGATTCATTTCTCACCTCGTCGTCTTAAATCTGGTGCGTGAACTCACACTGATCCCGTATAGTTTTGTCACCCACTAGTTTTCATGCGCAAACACATTAATTACATAAGAAGAGAGGCGAACTGTCACATGTTCATAAAGCAAATAATCTTAGAGCAAATGCGTTTGCTGTTTTCACTTTCATCACATGGCTTTGATTAATATGCGCACACACACACACATTCTTCCTGTCCTGCTTCGTTCCCCCAGCTTTTCATGATTGACCTTGCTTTCAAAATCCCTGTGATCGTAACTTTAGTTAAGAGGGTTGATGAGCTCCAGGCTATGGAGAGAGATACTGACTCCACAGGTCGATCATCATTCACCGTGGTTTATTAGTCACGGTGCTGATGAGATTAACGCTGCCATGCCTTTCTGTTACATTTCTCTCTGTGCAGACCTCTGCCAGCCTTGCACTCCTCGGTGCTTTCCAAGAGTGGATGAGATGGTCTAGACCTTTTCTGGTGAGCCTGGAGGTACAGATGCACTAACACCTGCTTTTAGCATATTTACTTCTTTTTTTTTAACAAAATACAACTTTGAAACATTTCTTCTGTTCAACATCGGCATGGTGATGCGCAAAGGCAACGTTTCCTGACAGTGACGGTAAAATGTACTGACGTAAAGAACACTGCTAACTCACCATTTGTGTTTGACCTTTTTTATTAATGTTTGGGTTGGTTTTCTATGCCTACAACAATCACATGCATGGTTAGATTCTGTCTCTCCCTCAAACTGCCCTGCTGCTCGAATGATGCACGCGTGCTATTTTCAGAGATCAAAGGCTGCTCATAAAGACGAGGTTGGTGACTTGTGCCGTGTGGTTGATGATGAAACCTGACAGTTTACTCCAGCGTCGCCCGCTTGCATGAACATGGCACTCCAACAAACATCCTTGCCTCATCTTTTCTGCCTTCTCTACCACTTTTCTCTCTCTCTCTCTCATTGCATTATGCGTTCTCTCCATCTGCAGATTGCAAACAGAAATACATTGTTTTCCCTGCAGGGTTTCCTGAATGCAGACTATTAGTTTGCAGCAGTTTGCAAGGGCTACAGTTTTAATCACACTGATTCACCGTTTCATTGCATCTTTGCAAATCAGAAATTCTATATACCTTTACTGTATATTTGTCACTTGGTTAATAAGATAAATAATACTAAGTCTGACAAGCTGTCGTAGACTGCGTAAAATGATGCATGAAAAGCATTCCTGTCTTGAGGAGATACTATGTATTTGTACAATATGTACAATAATGGTCTCTTATAGTCTTTTGAGTGTCTTTGGCTCTGTGCATATTCCAGTGTGAGAGGGATAATTGCAGTTAATTGGCCAGCTGCTGAAAATGATGAAACTAGTGTTTAACTCGATTGTGACAGGACACTGCCGGGAACTCTTCCCAGTCTTTTTGATGAAGTACATCTCTGACTCGCCATCCTTCCCAGAAACACTGCCTATCCTTCCCTCTCACTGCAAAGAAGTGGTCTGACGTTCAGCCGGTCAAACAGCCACGTTGGCCAGTCTCGGGTCTGAGTCCTGCTCGTAGCGGTAATGGTAGACCTCCATCTGGTCTCTACACGCCTCTCTGATGTTGTTGAGCCACCGTTTGATGCCTCCCCGGTTCAGATACAGCACCATGAGAAACACCACCCCTATCAGGGCCAGCACTATACCGAGGAACACGTACGAAACCGCCTCAAGGTTCTCATTCATACAATCCACATCCTCCCTTCGGAGCTTCTCCACTGGAACCCCCCTCTTGACCTCTGGCTCGCTGCACAGGAGGCGCTGTGCATC
Source organism: Chaetodon trifascialis (assembly GCF_039877785.1). Taxonomy (NCBI): domain Eukaryota; kingdom Metazoa; phylum Chordata; class Actinopteri; order Chaetodontiformes; family Chaetodontidae; genus Chaetodon; species Chaetodon trifascialis. The sequence goes on along the minus strand of NC_092071.1, from coordinate 11,074,401 downwards.
CGGGCACTGGGATGAGTTCTTCAACCAGTAATAAAACGCCTCCAGTTCACAGTTGCACCGGAACGGGTTTAAAGACAAGTAGACGCGTATGCGCCGCAGCTGGTACAAATTGGTTACGTTTTCCGGGCTAATGCTCTCTATTGAGTTATTTATCAGCACCAATGCGTGCAGATTATAGATGTCTAATCTCATAAGGGGTATAGACTTCAGGCTGTTACCCGCCAGCTCCAGTCTGTGGAGGTTGTGCAAACTTTGTGTGCTGAGCGCATTTGGGAGCTGCATGGTGGCCGGAGGCAAAAGAGAGTCGTTCAGGTAAAGAGAGCGCAGCTCCAGTAACCCGTGGAACGCCCTGGCTGAGATAGACTCCAGCTGATTGTGGCTCAGATCCAGCAAATGCAACCGGGGGAGTCCCAGGAAGGCGTAGGGTTCAATAGCCTGTATTCCGTTGTAGGACAGCGAAAGTGTTGTCATGTCCGATTCCGTGTCGTTGATCATGAACGCACCGCGCTGTAAAGTTGAGATGTTTCTCCCCTTGAGTATCAGGGTGGACGTCCAGACCGGTATGTCTCCCGGTACCTCAGCGTCCTCCCCATCACGACAGGTGACTGTCCCGGAGTCTCTGGCACAGACGCAGGACGACGGGCAGGCATCATCCGTCCTGACAGGCGAGAACAACAAACACACCACCGCTGCGTAACACAAACACCACTGATTCCAAAGAGAGAAAAGACACTTTGCCTTGTCGGCACTGTGAAATATCCACATCTTCTCCCTCATGTTAGTCTCCGAGCAGCTCGCCTAGATGCCGATGTGTCTCGCAAAGATTTATCCGACTACAATCCTCTCAGGCATGTAAAGTCGACTCGGTCCGGCACCGGTTACTTTGAACCATCAGGACAGAAAACAGAAGCTTTCCACGGTCATCTCGGCGCGTTGCGTCCCCGTCCGGAGAAAAGATGAGTTTTCTGGGAGATATTTTACGCATGGGACGGTGGAAAACAGCCGAGTGTGGAAAGCTGCTGATCTGCGCTCCCTTGGTGGTATTTTTGACGCCTGTCACTGAGAGAGAGAGAGAGAGAGAGAGAGAGAGAGAGAGAGAGAGAGAGAGAGAGCACGCCAGTACAAGTGCTCCCAAGCCATCCTAATTTCTACTTATTTTAGAAATAAGATCAGCAGAAGAGGCCGTTTAATACTGAAACACTGATTCTATGAACGTTATCGAGGGTTAAATAATTTTAATATCACATGTTGTTGCCTGACAACAGACTCTCTTGAGTTACTGTCTCCTCAAACCCAATTTTCTCAATTTGAACAGCAAAATGAGCCCATTTATCATGACCAGATGGTTGTCGGATAATTTAAACTCCAAGAGATTTCGTCGTTTCCTCCCACACCACGTTTCCATTCTTACGGCCTTAATTTATGGCATATTGCTGTAGATCAGTTGCTGTAATTATGCGTGGGCAGTGGAGCCTGTTTAATGGTGCTTTGGTGGAGAAAACTCGCTTTTGGGGAGTTGGCCACGCTCTCCACGTCTACAGTATGGAGTTGGCAAACAAATCAATAAGCTTGAATACATAAACCGCTTCTAACACAGATTTGCATGGGGCATGTGGTGCTGGACTGACATGGGACTGATCCGTCATTACATGCCAGAGACCAAGAGAGTTTCACATTCAAGCCTGAGGTGAAATTAGCTCTAATTAAGAAATACGGTGGCTTGAAGGCGGCTGTTACACAGCATCTTTTGCCCGAAGTGGAAAGCTCTGACAATATTTTCACTAGACCCCCAGCAGCCAGGATATTTCTGTGCTGAACACAGTGCTTAGTGAAGGACATAAATAACTGAGAAGTGCACAATGTATCAGTTTAATTAAGTACGTCAGTGTTCATAGGAAGAGTCAGAGGTTCAGCCCTATGGACAGCTCCGCAGAGCCCTACAGCACCGCACCGTAAAGGAACTTGTGTGTTCAAAAGGATGCAAAAACAGACGCTGCCCACAAATAAAAAGACGAAAGGAAGGAACGAAGAGAAGAGGAACAAGCTTTAGCAAACAACAGATACAACAGGAGCTGAGGAAGAACAAAAAAATGAAGAAGGAGAGAAGTCAGAGAAGGCGAGAGGTTGAGCAGCATGGAGAGCTCCAAATGGCAGAGCAGTGCACTTATTTCTGAGTGCAGACAGCAAACAGACCAGACTCTGGATACCGAAATAACACTCAGGATGACAACCCAACAAGCCAACTTCAAATCCAACCACTTGGGGTTTACTTAATTGGAGCAGATGCAGAGTAACAGGAAGCTGTCGTTCAACATCCTTACTGACACCTAATCACAGCCGCAGAGGGCCGAACTCTTCTTCTTTTTCGCTCTTTCTCTGTTTGTGTGTGTGTGTGCGTGCGTGTTTGCCGAGTGAGTGAGAGCACACACCGAGACAAAGAGCATCAGACCATGGTGTGCGTTTTCTGTCCTGATAAGCGAAAGGTGCATCTGTGGTCTGCCTTGTCTGTAAGGGCCAGCTTTTTCCTTTTTCTGCAGCCTTAGGAGGACATTTCTCTGGACTGCACAGAAAAGGAACATGGACAATGTATAATAGTAATTAGCTTTTTATTATTAGCTCATCATTAATTGTTTAGTGATTCGATACTATATATCCAGCCTTTGTATAGTCTAACCAGCCGTATATGCAGGTATGGAGCTGAAAGTATGTGGACACCCCAGACATTACACCCATTTGTCCTTGTTTGTCCTTGTTGAAAAGCTCTTTAAAAACTCTCCAGTAAAACCACTGCAGCGTTGGTTAGGTTGGGGAATTTAGTTGAACAATAGACTCTTGTGCTTTTCCAGTATATGCTGTGACATTGAAATGGAACAGATATCAGACTTACAGCAAGAAAGCAAATAAGTGTATTTCCCCAAATGACATACTCCTCCTTTAAAGGACAAAAGGAACCATGGAGGACATTTAGACCCGTAGTGTTTGTTTGTATTTAATAGGGGCCGTGGCACTGGGGAGTCTTGGGCTTATTGCACTTCGCTGTCAGGCCCAAGAGCACTAAATCTGGAGCGGATGGACAGATATGGCTTTGGTAGGGATGTAAATATAGACACTGGGAGACAGTGAGAATAAGAAACTGAGACAGAAAGACAACAGGACAGGAAGAGATACCGAATGATGGAGAATGGCTTTACCGCTGGTGCTCCTGATAAGCACAAAGGGCCATCAGGCTGTTTTGCCTATTAAGGCATATGGGAGTGTATTTCTTCCCCCCAACAAACAAGGACATCTGCTCGGTCCTCTTCTCCTCTCAGGATCCTCGCCTGCTCCACAGGTGTCCGCTCTATCTGCCGGTGCAGAGAGCTGATTTAGTGGTGGCTGCTATTCACAGGCCGTTGCTGGGATATTGTTATGGTGCCCTCCTCGTGGCCTTCAACTTGACACTGAACCTCGTAATTGATTTCCTCGAGGCTGCCCATCCCTATCGCCTGACTACAGTTTGTGTGTGTGTAAACTTGTGGGTGACCCGTTGGCAGTAACCTTGGCAGGCGAGTTTTCCTCCTGTCCTCAGCTGTGTCGTAATTTCTCACAGCTCTGGTGCACGTGCTAAATTAGCGGCCGCGTACTCTTTTTTTTTTACGTGTGTACATGTGCACAATTACATTTCATGTGTGCTTGTGTGTAGAAATTCGATTTCCACTGCAAATTGCTCCTGCAGTCTGCTCTCACATTTTGATTTCATCCAAGCCGCATCATTCGTCATTCATTAACCTTGTTTTAATGGCCAACCTAATCTGTCCTTCGTCCTCCCACCAGCTGGTACATGACTGACACATGCTGAACTTACTCTTAATTAAATACAATCCAGCGTGACCCAAGGACACAGGCATGCATATGCCATGTAACAGTCAAAGCCTGAAGGTATCACAATGCAGAAAATAGTTGTACAGTAGAGTAAAGAGCATTGCTGTTTATGGATAAACTCAGTATGGGCTGTGCTAATAATGCTTTCGATGTGTAGTTTTGGTTGTGAACGTGCCAGAGAGATGTTATTCAAGTAACGATTGAGGTGCTGTTCCATTACATTGTATTATATTGCGAGGCTGGAAACAGTTTTGCCTTTCCAATTCTTCTTTTCCAAAGTCACATTCGTGCTGCATTCAGAAACCCATTCTGAAATCATGACCTTTAAATAACAGATCGCTCTCTTTAACAACCACGCCCGATTTCTCCTTCACCCGGTTTGCTGTATTCCATCTTCAATGGATTTTGTCCTTCTTCTTACCTTTGACGGATTAACAATGTTCATTTAACTTTTGCACGAAAAGGACTTAAAGCTTCAGGACTAACTTTAATAGAAGTGAAAATTCCATTGCTTCTCTGCAGAGGCATGACTCTGTTAGCTATGAAAGTGACTCAAGGAGCTTTTGTATGTGCAGGATCATTACCGGCTAGAAGCACACACACACTTATCCTGCTGCTGTCCATTAGATGGGTGGCAGGGGACGTACTGTGGTGCGCCAGGGTGCTCATGGGTAACAGTAGTTTCATCTAAAATCTCCTTTAATCTTTCTCCTTGCACTGTGTGCGTGTGTGTGTGTGGATGTTTGATAGTGTCCATCACTTAAAAAAGCAACCGGGGGTGAGAAGTTGAAGGACTCTGTAGCAACTGTGAATAATGTGGTTTACACACACACACACATACACACACAGAGGCATGTTTCCATCACTTTTGGGGACATTACATAGACTTTCATTCATTTCCTGGAGACTTACCCTAAACATAACCGTAACCAGTACTTGCCTAACCTTAACCTAAACCTAACTTTAACTCTACAATTGAATGATTTACATTATGGGGACTTGAGTTTTGTCCCCATAATGAAGGCGAGTCCCCACAATATGACTGTGCAAACAGCTTTATGTCCCCGCACGAGTAATACAGGTCCACACACACACACATGCACAGGGTCTGATAATATCTATCTGACCAACAACATAAAACTCTTCAGAGAGGAGTGTGGGTGTGTTGTGCTCGTAGGCAGTTGGAAATCAGGGTTCATCTATCTCCCTCCAGACAAACTCCTGCAAAATACCTCAGAGTTGAGGAGAGCAGTAAAGATAGTCACACATCACCGGCCTCGCTATCTCCCTCTCCCTCCCATCCCAAATGCAGCCGTGCCCCTATTTGTCCGGCCCACCTGTCTCTCAATCTGCCCCGTCTGTCTATCCGCAGACCTGCTCCTTAAACAGTACTCCACTGCCCGATGAATAAGAGATGAGGGGGATGAGTGAGGAGAGGAGAGGACGGAGGTGAGGGAGAAGTGAAGAAGTGCGGCGGAGTTCAGTCAGAGCCCTTGTGGTGATGAGGGTGTAAATGGATCTTGAGGAGCCGGTGTCACCTGTCCCAGGACCATTAATTAGTCATTTAGACTTGTAATGGAGTGAGCTGTCGCCAGACAGACACAACCGGCCAAACAAAGCCAAGTCACTCAATCAGAGGACTTAGTTGTGGCTGCTGATCACTCTGTTTGCCCAGAGTGGAAAACTATAACGCGATCAGAGGAATCACTGAGTCCATGTCATAACATAACATAAAACACATGCAGATGCGCACAGACGTGGAATATATTGTCTCTGATTTTCAGACACATTATAGTAATAATAAGAAAGAATGCAAAAGTGAGATATAGGATACAATGAAGACAACAGCAGTAAATGACAACGACTTGATATAAAAACAAAATAAAAGCATGTGTTATGGCATTTCTAAAAATAGGGTGACAACAGTAGTTGTCAAGTAAAATTGAAACATACTCAACAAAGAACAAAAAAATGAAGACAAAAGAGAACATAGCTCTCTTTTCCTTATATATAATTATGGCATATAAAATAATTTATTCAAATAATATCATAGTAAATCTAATATTCCATTAACCATCCTACTTGCCCACCAAATATCCTGCCATATAATGAAAAGTTAATATTCCATTTCGAGGCTGCAGATGAAGGATGTTTTCCAACCTTTTCGTCACTGTGATGCATAAATTCATCATTTTTCACATTACAGTCTTGACTGGGGACATGATGCATCGCGTTCATTCGTTGGTATTCCACGGCGCTCAAACTCTTATGATTTAGAATCTGAATGTGATCTGATGTGGAAATCAATAGTTCAGGGGAGTAGTGAAATCACGTTCATGCACTTTCCTCTTTAAATAGATATGTGGCTCTTTGAATTCATTACATAAGCAGGTAATTCAGCTTCACCTGCACAAGTTATATTTTTATTGATTCATATCCAAGAGGCCATTTTGCTGTCAGGTATTATGTAGGACTTTTGAGCCGTGCCTACACCATGAGGTTTTTTTTTAACGTTTTACTGACATATCTGTAAGTTTAAGAAGACTGATTATGTAATGATCACGTAACAATCAGTTGATATAAGAGTGACACAAAAGGTCTTCTGGTTTATTTCAGCTTTGGTTTGGTCAAAAAGGTTCTTCAGTTTCCCAAAGGTCCTGATGGCTTTACACAAATTACAGAATAGTGACTCCTCCAGCTGCCAGTTGGATTAATTTATATCTCTTCCTGACCCATAATGAACTTTGAGTTTCTAACGATCACGACAAACGATATGGATACTTGGCTTGCATTGTCTCTATTTAGATCAAATTACTAAAACGGTTGATATCTGATGTTCAGGTGACCACTGTTTGTCCTTCTGGCTGTCATTGACTTAGGACACCGAGGTCCCCATGGCAGTTAAGACACTCATGCTGAAGGGTGAAGTGTATCAGTGACACCTTGGAAAGTGAACCTACTGCCTGAGTGCGGGCAAGACACTGGCCTGCCGCCAGTCCTGTTAGAAGAGGTTAGTCAGTGCCAGTGGTAGGTGATCCAGTTTCAATGCCGCTATACGGTTAAAATGTTTTGGAAAAGGGAGAATTACTTCCACTTGTCTATTAGATAATTGCACTATAAATACTGTATTTCTTTCTTTGTTGAGTCCAATAACATGGTGGTCCCATGTAACAGATCAGGGTGGCCAAAATTCTTCTTCTGGAGGACCAAAATTGAAACTTAATGGTGGGCCTGGAGCAAAAGCAAACATCTAATGTATTGTATTAAGATGCAAAATGGACTGAATTCCTGTGTCACTCTGCCCGCCGCCCTGCTCAGATTATGAAAAAGGTTTAATAATTAGGGATCCTGCATTATTTAAAGATCATTTTACCTCACAAAAATAAAACATGAAACATAAACAGCTATTTGTATTGTAATGTTTTAAATTAATTCTTTTTTTTTTTTTTTTTTTTTATCTAGACCAACTCATTGGGCGGGCCTATGATAGATGGACACATTTTATGTACAGAAAACAATACAATGCTGATACTCAACTTTATGCAACCACTTTAAGAAGGCGGTGTATATACAGACCTTATATACACTTTGTTTAAATATGCAGTCGGACTGGGGTCAGAAGTGACATCAGTCAGGGACAGGGTGAGTTTCCAGAGTCCAGAGAGGTCATCAGATAATCAAGTGACAGTGTGTTGAAACCAGTGACCTAACTGTTAAATACCAATGCTGGGCTATCCAAATACAGACCGTAAATTAAAGCGGCAAATGAACAGAGCCATAGATGTTCATTGTAGCTTAGCCAGTCTGACATCACTCCTTCAGCCTCTTTCAATAAACCTTGATGCTGTCAGGCTGTCCTGAAGGGGCAAAGTAAGAGACAGTATTTATGTTTGGCAGGGCCAGGCAATCAGAGGAGTTGTACCCTCCATCCATCAGCAACTACCATAGACGGCTCATCACTTCTGCCCACAGTCAGGGTGAACTTTCCAGGGCACACCGCCGCTGTGCTGCTCTGCACCCACAGCAGCAAGATGCTGTGGAGATGGACGAGCAGCGACCAGAGCCTGGTGCTCTCGACTCTCACTTATTCAGTAATTGATGCATTTGTAGCTGCTGAGAGGTGTGAGATCTGCACGACCTGTGTGGTCGAGGAAGGTAGTTAGCACTCAGCAGACAGCGGAAGAATGTACATTTAGAGTATTTACTCCTACTTTATGCTTCTACCCCACATTTCAGAGGAAGTGTCGCACCTTTTCTTCCACTAAATTTATTTGACAGCTGTTCCAAGTTACTTTGCATTTAAACAAAAAAAATGTGATAAGCTTATAAAATCCAATGTACTGTCAAAGACTCTCAGTCTTTTGGGCTTGTGGCCCCTTACTAAAAAGCTGTGCCTTGTCACAGTTCTTGTTAGTAGCTCCACGAAAGACATTTCCTCTCGACACTTCTGAGAGGGTTTTTATTTAAATGACTGTTCAAAACCCACAGAGGTTAAAATATCCAATATTTCACCGGAATAGCAAAGAAAGTCCAGAAGCCGCTGAGCTTTTTCTTCTTTCCTGCCCCATGAGTCACCTCACGACCGCCCAGACTTATTTTGTGATCCTGTGAAGAATGACCTACCCCTACTGTAGGCTCTGTAGAACCACTGGACTAAACTACCTGCATTGTAAATAAAGTGAAGTTAAAAGTAGTTAAAGCCAAAACTAGCTCCTCCTAGACCAGCTACAGCAGTAATGCGTTACTTAGACAATGTTGCATCAGTATTAACAGTCTAAAAATGCCATATATAATCATATATCTCTCACAGGGGACTTTTACTTGAGTAGTTCGAATGAATTAAGGCTTATTACTTGTAACAGAATACTTTTACACCATTAAAGATCTGAGTAACACCACTGCCTCCAGATAATCAACTGACCAAGCTCTTTTGGACTAAAAAGGCAGACGGGAGACTCTTTGTCAGCAGGAGAGGACCAGCAGGCATTATCCCTGCTGAAGTGTCCTTGCACACGACACCAAATCCCTACCTGCTCTGCAGCTTATCCTGCACTCCTCTTACGAAGGCAGAAAGTGAAAAGGAAATTTGCCTACAAAGAGCAATAAAGGATCACATTGCACATTACAGGGAGGGACAGCTGACGAAGGAGAAGCGTGAGCGGTCATAGAGGGAAATGTCTTCATCACCATCCATCCACATTTCACCACGTTGCTGAAAATACTCGAGCCATTACGGCCGAGAACAGAGCAGGATGTTTGCAGGGAAAAGGAGGCATGGATAGATGGACAAGGAGGAGGGAGAGATTATCTTACATTTATTATGGTGGAGCTTATTAAAAAGGGGAGGTCATTATTTTTATCTGGAGAGGAGAGAGAGGGGGACCTATTCTTAGCTTTCACCCCTTTGGCTGGACAAGATAGATCTACAGTTTTATGTGAGTCTGTTTTAGAAAACCTAAGCTCGTCACCAGCTTCATCAAACACACACAAAATAAGTCCTGCTTATATTATCATTGCTTTGTCAGGTGAGTATACTTTTATGGAAGTTATGAAAAAGAAGAGTTGCAGGCCTTCTATTCTACAGTTAACATATTTAGCACCCCGGGCTGCAGAGGGGAGTGCTGACACCACAGAATATAAACGAAGTAAATAAATAAATTTCCCCAAGGGCGACTTTCTCCTGAATATTTTTTTTATTTGCTTTTTAAGGTTCGAAATATGTCACCAGGGTTATTATCCCCTGGAGTGGGATGAATAATGTCGGCAATATTCAGCGTTCATATCTGGGTACATCACAACAAGCGAGCAGGCCGTAGTGAGTGGGCAGGAGAAAGCATTCCTCCACACTGTCTGTCAACAGCAACTTTCATTACGGGAGATAATGTGAGGACAATGAAATGAACAATTATGCAAAATAAAAATGTCACTCTAGGATTTAAATGACAAGAATCAGCTCATATAAGAAAGGTCAAACCTTAGCTTCCCAAACTCTTAAACAAAGAAACTGGACTGAGAGTCTACAGCCATGCTAGCAGCTTTGTGAAGCTGCACAGTGAGGCTTTAAGCTAAATGCTAACTTCAACATGCTAACCACATACATGAGCAAAACAAGCTCACAGTGACACCAACACGCTGCTGCTAAGCAGGTGTAATCTCTGCCACGATTATCATGTTTTGCCACATTAGCATGCTAACAGTTACTAATTAGCGCTATAGGCACAAAGCACAGCAGAGGCTGATGGGAATGTCAGTTTTGCAGGTATTTGGTCGTAAAATTGAACACAGGAAGCATGAACATCTTCATTAAATGTCATGGCAATCCATCCAACAGTTGTCAAAATGATTTCAGCTGGAACTAAATTGGTCAGCTGAACTAAAGACTGCCATCCCCAAAGGCGCTACACTAGCATGGCTAAAAATGCCTGAGATTTAAGTGCCAATCAAGCCCTCACCTTGTACGGTTCAGGCTGCTTATTCATAGGTGTGTGACTGTGCTCCAGCAAGGTGAACTGTGTTAGGAGACTGATTGCCGGCGGGTGTGCCGGCCCAGCTGACCCTCATCTCGTCCAGCCGTGCACACGTCTCTCATGCACACATGCCAAATTTAGCAAGCCCCCGCCTCTGCAGCTGATATTACACCAGCCCTCAAACACATAGATCATGATTCTCATTCAGCCCACAAGCCCTTTCTCTCTCTGTCTAATCATGGTTTGGATGTTGAAACTGTTGCCTGCGAGTGCAAGCAAGAACAAATGAACGTTTCTATTTTTGCTCCAGCAGAAATTGAGACCAACCCGAGTCTTTCCAAACTTTTAAACACATCACTGTGCTTAACGTTCAGTCTTGAGTGACCATTATTTACTGTCAGCCATTTCCATAATAGTCAGTAATAACCTTGCCTGTGTGAGGGAGCGATGGGGATTTTATTTTTACATGAGCACCAGCCACATTAGCATCGTCTGCATCATGTATCAGATGTCCTCTGCTGTGGAGAGAGGGGCTGAAAGATGGAGCATCGTGGATACTGACTGAGGGAGCAAATCCACTTAAAGGCAGGCGCAGACATCGGAGAGCTTGAGGGGGTCGGAGCTCTCGCAGTGTAAAGTGAGGGGCTCATGTAACTTTTTTTTCTTTTTGTTCGATAAAGGTGAACTCGAAACCCTCCGCAGGGGTTTGCGTGGGAGGATTTGAAGAGCAGGTTGATGGATAAGTGGTGAAAGGGGGGCCAATGGGGTTTTTATTGAGTAGGTACCAAAAATAAAAGGAAATTAAGATCGTAAATAAAAATATTATATACTATTAAACTTTTTAAATATGATTAAGAGCTTAAAGGTGAGTAGTTTCAGTATGACAACAGAGCTTTTTTTTGTTTGTTTGTTTCGGGTTGTCTTTTGGGCTTTTCTGACCTGGACCTTTGCACTCTAGTGGCAGTGATTTTAAGCACTGGGCATCTGCCCTTCTGTTGGCAGATAAACTGACAGTTATGCCTGAAAACGAAACTCCACAGCAAAAGAACACAAGCCAAACAGCGAGGGTGCACTCCACTAGTTTCACACATCAGGATCAGTTTACTTATAATGAGGAGTACCTGTGAAAACACTTGTATTATGTCTCCCGAGGCTCTGGAGGAGCTTTGTGCAGTGTGACCAAAATAACCTGAGTGGTGGCATCGGTGTAATCATGGCCTTGGGCTTGGAGGGCACTAATTTTTGCTGCAAAACCTGTGTTAGACACTGGGAGCACTTGAAACATGAGGGTGTTTATCAGGTTAGGAGGGTCTAATTTAAAATGTGGTGCATTGTGGGAACAGTGGGACCCATAGTCTCTGCACTTTGAAGTTGAGAGTTAAAAGCTCTACTGCATCAGTTTTGTCCATATCTTTCAGCCATGCATGGCTCTATGGATGGTCAGTCTGTCTGTCTGTCTGTCTGCCACTTTGGTCCAGACAGATTTCTCAACTATTGGACAAACTGCCAATCAAATTTTGTACTTTGATAATCCCGCAATGAATAAATCGCCTCTCATATTTCCTCCAGCGCCACAGCACACACCATTAAGCTTGTTAACGCCGGCAATCCCTTTTCATATTTTATATTTGTTTGCTCTGTTTAACGATTTGGCTTCTTTACAGTGAAGCCTCACAGGACTGCTGGTGCAGCTGCGAACTCCACGTCTTGTTTGAATCTGTCTTTTGTGGGTCCACAAACTTAATAGCAGTGCAGTACCAAATTCGTCGTCGTTAATGATTTGGGATGGAAATCCAGACTCTTTTGACTCTGAGATATTCAACTCTTTTTGATATATGTTTTAAATATTCAGTAGTTTCTGGGTGCTGTTATTGCAGTTTGTAAGCAATGCATTGTTAAGGGTAAACAATCTATCTCATTAGACGTTTGCTGTTTTCCAAGTAGTGATAAAGGCAGCTTGTGATCAGTCTGATGATTTTACCATAAGAACAGTGAGGACTCGACAGTCAGTGTGTTGGTCTTTTCTGTCACTCTATGAGTCGAGTCCATACCTTCACACTGAAGGTCAGAGTTCATTGTTATGGCTACGGTTGTGTGTATAATTCATGCAGGGGTGGTTGTAACGCCGAACACCAGCAGTTTACACAAGACACGCTGAGCCAGGCCCGCTCAGCTGTTAGTAACTCTGCCGGCCTGTGTTACAGATATTGACGCAGGCCTTGTTACAGAATACACACGCGACAGCTTTTTGTTTGCGGTCTGGCCAGTTTTGATTGCATTATGTATAGCAAGACATCTGATAAGATCCCAGCTGCTGGAAATGGCCTCAAGTGGCACCGGACAGTCAAATGAGGAACCTGTGATCTGATACTGGAGCAGCAAGGATATGTCTGCAGTCTTACTCATGCCGGCCGTGGTTGTCTTCCTCCCCCTCCCTGCTTCACAATATTTACTTTGCTTGTGTTTTTCCTTTTGAACATGAGCTCACATTTTTCTCCCTCAGCTCCTGACTGATACAGAAGCACACAAGGCACTAGGCAGAGCGTACAAAAGCAAGCAAACAAACAGAAATATCTCAGAAAAACATGAATGAACAGTTTGTGTATGTGTGTGTCTGTGTGTGTGGTGTGGGGGGGGGGGGGGGGGGGGGGGGGGGGAGTGCAAAGACATACAACAACTGGAACCTGGCAAAGAGAGGGGCATTACTGGATTTTAACATTCAAATACTGCAGCTTTAATATCTCTCGGATTACTAATGACAACTATGTTGTCTCTTACATGAGGAGATGCTAAGCTACATTAGTGTACATCTCCCATTGTATGCTGCATCAATTCACGTCTATGTAATCAATGTTATCTCCGGCTCTACGTTTGCAGATTTTAAGCTGCATCGGTGGCTCTCCCACTGTAAGGAGACATTATCTGACACGTCATGTTTGCCTGCATTAATATACAGTCGCTCATTAGAGGATAAATGTATAAAAGAGGGATTTGAGAGGATAGTATTTCCATACTCTTTCAAGTTCACTGGAATGTAAAACTGCTTTGTTTGCTGGGAGGATATAGACTGTACACCAGCATGATTCAGTTCTCTGAGAAAGTGTTTGTTATATATATAATACAACCTGGAGTTACTCTGACCTTATAGTATATCATCCCGAGGTATGTCTTGTATAGTTTGTATAGGTTTGTTTGGTTTAGTTGCAGCCCTACATTGACAGAGCATCGTCTCACTGGAATAATCCCCGTAATAATGTCTTATTCTTTTGACTCAAAGTTGACCCCAGCTAAGTTCGAGTGATTCACGAATGACCTGCAGTAACCTCGTCCTGGAAATAATCAGCGGGAACCTGCCCCGTGGAGCCTTTTGCGTTCCCACTTACGCGACTCCTCAGCTGATTCCACCAGCTGCCTCTCTGAGTTTTTTGACTTGACCTTGACTCCCTGTAAGTACGTATCCACGTCTGTCGGATTGGCTGCCCTCCAGATACTGGTGATGTCTAACTGGCAGACGCTTCAGGAGTTCCAGCTGCGATCATGATTTTATTGTCTTTGCTTAACCGGAGCGGGCCCTCATGTCTGGAAACCAATGAGCCTCTACAGCAGAGCTCACAGTGACTGGACCTCTTATTTTCCAGCCGTTTATGTTGCACATCAGGAATTAGTCCTCGTCCAACAGTGACTGACTGATTACAAGCTGAGATAGGAGGAAAAAACTAAAAACCTTAAAACATTAATAGGTTCATAAAGACTTTTAGGTTGAATGTATAAGGTCTTGGAGGACATGGTGGGTACTGTAAGTTCAAGAGCCAGAGCAGCATCTTGCTTTCTGCCCATTGAAGCATGAAATTGAATTTGTCTGTGGATAACTGCTGCCACCTAAAGGTCAGAGGGCTACCTATTTATGTATATGGTAGCCGAGGGTATTTGCAGATTGTATAGATTGATCAGCTCGATGGAGTGTAAACCATTTCTTAAACACAGCCATGAAAAAGGCACACAATTACTTCAGTCTCATTTAGAGAAGTACATGTAACCTGGAAGTAGCTGGTGGATAAGTTGCCTCACACTGCAAGAGTACCACTGAAGCATGAAATTGAAATTACTGATGGATACATTCTGACACCAACAGGTCAGAGAGCCATAATCAACTGCATGTACACCTGTGGCCATTTGGTAGCGGTGCAGACTTGCATATCGCCTCTAGAACAGTATACTTATATACCATATATCAGTATGAAGGTGCCTGTATATGTACACACACGAGTGCTGAAGAAACAGTAATATATCAATTTCTGAATACATACAGAAATACAGAGAAAATTTTACAGATTTTAATTAGTTTACAGAGTTCAAAAATGTCATTATATCCTAAAGGTTTTCGCCCTTGTGTATGAGTAAGACTACCCTCGTAGACAGTCTTCCATACATTGCAGCTCCTGTATTTCATGACAGTGAGGGCCACAGTGAAGGCAGAGGAGGCGTCTGACCTTGGGGATGACAGAGAGGGCCGGGCCTCTGGCACCACTGGGAGAAGGAGAGGAGAAAGACAGCAAAGAAGAGCTGTTATTTCTACTAAGATCATCAGTCACTACAGTTAGTTGTACAGTGAAAACAGAATTTTGATCGCTGTCTGTACAACACACTCACCCATTGAAGTGCAGCTGAGCTAACTTGAAGAGTTGACGACTCAGTTCAATACTATCTTCTCCGTACTGGGAGCCAATAGCTACAGTGCTTCGCTCCAGATGGGAGGCCGCGTTATTCCAGTCACCTGCAGAAAGATGCAAAGCAGTATGAGGGTTGAAAAATCTGAACTGTGCTCACGACTCAGTAAAGGTCACAGTGATTTATTTGACACCCTTTTGGTTTCCTGGGTTTAGCTCGACAACATCTGGCCAGTCATCACTGTGGTTGTTCAGCAGCTCTTAGTTCTGCTCTCCTGTTGAAGTCTGCTACAGTACCAAGTGTCAGGACCTAAAAATAAGCTTTCCACTGCCACATTGTTACTACGGCTACATTTTTTCATTTCTGCTGAAACGCACAAAAAGTGACTGCTCTTGCTTGATGCTGTTTCTGTGTGTGACAGAATATATATGCTCCTTTCTGAGAAGCCAGTGCGATCAATGGTACAATGGTGTACCATTATGACCATTATGACTATTTATTCATCTAGATGCGTAATTAAAACGTGGCTTTTATTTCACTTCAATGGAGACAAACCGACGGACATCCCTGCTGCTATTAATGGCCATTAGAAGGTTTTCATGACTACACACACACACACACACACACACAGAGATATATATATCCTGCTAACAGACAGACAGAACAAAGCACAAACATACCCCCTGCACCTGCGCATCGCCATCATTTAGGTAAATCTACCTAAACAGATGGGCACCACATGAAACAGCAGGGGTGTTTTAACCACAGCGCTCATCTGCTAATATGCATGCACTGTTTTTCTCACCCTTCGTAGCATACGCTCTGGCCATGGCATCTGCCAGCTCCCCCTGCAGAGGGTGTGTCTCTGTGAGGATCAGTCCAGACTGACCCTGGGTCCTTCTCAACAGTCTCAGAGCCTCATCTGATGGAGTGCAGAGCAGGAGAATAACACAGAAATGGAAGAAAAGGCATCTTGAACAAATGACACACACATATATCACTCTGTCTGCATATTGCGTCACACCCACCTGGCCTCTCTCCCTCCATGAGGTCCACGGCCTCCCCCAGGAGGACCCTGATCTCCTGCAGCCTGTGGCTCACCTCAGAGGAAGACATGCGATGACCACAGGATGACTGCGAACATATAAATGCTATTCCTCTGTCCTCACTGCGCTTCTGAAAATCACATAGAGGGCCTCACAGGTCAACAATAGTAAGTTAAATCTCAAAAGAAAAATATATCAGAGTTCAGTACAATAAATCACGCGAAACAAACACACAAGTGAAAACCTACTTGAAGAGATCCTTTGCACTTGCCGCACTGGAGACCCGAGTCACGTGGACTACCTCCACCAGCTGATGACTCCTGTCTGCCCTCTGCACCCTCCCCCTCCTCCTCCTGCAGGGTGCACGCCTCACACTGACACAGGAAGTAGTACTGTTCCTGCAGGAGACGCTGGCGTTCTTGGGTCACCGTCCTGCTGCTGTGGGGACCTGACAACAGTAAGAGAACAACACAGCACATTGGAAGCAGTAATTTCAGTGGAGAGGACTGTAAAAATTCTGCGACTCACCCCTGCATCTTATGATGCACCCAAACAATCCTTGATTGGACTCAGCAAAATGACACATTTTCTTACCATAGCAGTGCAGGATCTCTTGTCCAGGAGGGATAACTTTGGCTGCTCTGACAGTTAAAGCGACTCCGCGGGCTGTGCTTCTGTCCTCAGCTTCACTCTCGCTCAGGTCTGCAGATACATCTGAACCAGAGGGATCAGCGCCTGTTCCAGTGCTGAACGCCAGGCTGGTGTTGGGACAGCAGGAGTGATTCAAAAGACTAAGAGTTGGGAATATTGCAGTAGCAATGCGGAGCTCCCTGCTGGACTGCACCGGCGAGTTTGCTGCCCCTAGGGAGAGATACAAGAACCGGAACGTTAAGGTCACTCATAGCCATCGCTAAAAAGCATAAATTCTGTATAGCATAAGCATGGATGCAGTTACAGGAGAGCTGAATCAATAATTCAATCACCAGATTAAGATTAATTAATTGACAGAAATTTCGATAAACAGTTACAAGTATTTTTGAGTAAAAGTGCCAAAATTCACTGGTTCTATCTTCTGAAATGTCAATATTTGCTAACACTTGAGTCACCTGTATCTTGCAGCATGACGACTGCCTGGGCGTTACACCTCAGCTGCAGGACGTGTCTCAGGACTGCACTTCCCAGCATCCATAGCTCCGAGCTCCGATCTGCAACACCTCCCTCCTCGCTTTCGCCCGAGGGTCTGCTGAGGTCCCACGATGCAGGTGGATGTCCTGCCTTACTGAGCTTCAGATAGAGCGTTGCTGCGGTGACCGCACACAGGAAGCGCAGAGCAGGGCTGTGGCGATTCAGGTGATGCAGCAGGTGAAACACGCTCAGGTAAGAGTCACCGTAGTATGAATAATGACATGGATCAGAATCGCTGGACTCTCTGATGGGACAGCTTGGCACTGACTTTGTGTGCTCGCCTCTGATTGGACCCCGGGCAATGTGGATGTTTTTTAACCCCGCCTTCAGTGTTATCCTCAGAGCGAGCTGTGACATCACACCCATCACCATCAGATCTGCTCCCAGTGGACACTCCCAGCGGTGATGTTCCTCCCAGGCGTCCCGCTGACAGGAAGCTGAGCAGTATCGGGTGGAACTACACCCCTCACACGGCACGGGACACAGTGTTTCAGTCAAACACCTGTGACAGCGCCTGTGTTCCATTCCAAACAACACTCCTCTCTCCGTGTCCTGCCTTGCTCCCTCACCTTTCACCTCCACCATTCCTGGTATAACTACACAGCTGTACGACCTTTCATTGAGGATAACCTCCCCAGCTGCTATTCTCTCTGCAGCCACCAGGTGTCTACCTTTCTCCAGGCTGAAGCCTACAGCAGCTTGAGGACTAATCCCAAGTGTGAGCGGCCCCTCTCTGTCTGGACCTTTATGATCATTTGAGGCTGGATTGTGATGAGCCTCTTTTGCCTTTTGACCTGCAGAGAGGTGCTTCAGGCACTGTGAGCGACGCTCCTCCAGTTTGTGGACAAGCTGAGAGGGATAGCCGTTGTTTAGAGCTTTGTCCATGTCATTAAGTGATTCCTGAGGAAAAGCAGAAACCCTGGAACGTGAGCCACCACAAAATCCAAGCTTGTGAGCTAAACCAAAAGATGACTGACTTTTTATTGACTTATTTAAGTCAGCATTTTATCTTTAAGACTTTGAGACAAGTCTAGGACTGAGCGCGGATCTAAACCTAATCCAGGGGATGCTGACCTGAGAAGACTGAGAAAGGAACGATAAGCTATCTGAGTGGTCACTGTGGCATCAGTCATAGCCGGAGCGTCATCACTGTCTACTTCAACTTCAGAAGGCCACAGAATGAGTGATTATCCTGTTCATTTCATATTTCATCTGTAGGGCCATTTAGCCATAGGCAAGTAGTAACAACAGCACATAAAAGATTCTGGAAGGAATTAATTAATGAAACAAGGTTGAGTCAATTTGCCAATCACTTGATTAAATGAGGCGTTATGGAGTATGAACCCCTGCCCTCAGAAATACATTTATAATAATCTCTCTGAGTTCCTGGAAAGATTTCCTGCAGGGAAAATTATATATTACCAGGGTGGCCTCGCGAAGAATGCACTTTAATGTCACATGATACATGTGAAAAGACAAATTAAGTGATTAAACTGTTCTCCCATAAAACCACTTATTTATGTGCTCAAGCAAATCATCTGCTATTTGTGCGGACTTTTAGTATCCACAGCATGCAAGGGTACTCCATATATAATTAAATATAATTAAACATATAATAAAAAATAATGAGAATATTTCCCTGCAGGATTCCTGCAGTCAAGACCGGTTCAGACTCAATCTGTTGAACGACTACAACTAATATTAAGCAGAACTGGTTTGAACAGGTTTTAATGATAACTGCATGTATGACACGGCCTCATTATTTGATTGCTGAAGGTTGGCGCCAACTCACCTGGTAGTGCTGCAGATGGTAGAGCGCAGCCGAGCGGTTGGCATAGCACAGAGACAGCTGCTCTGAACTTAGGGGAGCAAAACATACGCCCTGCCATGACAGGAGACAAAGAAGCTGGAGGTTGATACATGTTAATCAGGACAAGCGAGCATGCCATGTTTAAGGTGAACTGCCGTTTGCAAAGTACAAACACTTTTTATTTAGAGTAACATCTGATTTTGAACTATACTGATTTTCACCTGCTCTGTACAACTCTATCAGATGACTACTATTACTTTTGCAGTGCATCAGAACTATTCCTACATTAAAATTCATGTTCAGCCATCTTCTACTGTTCCCATAAGTAATTAACTTAAACAGTTAAATAATGGAATCGTGGATTTTAACATTTATTTTTCCCAGAAGTGGGTTGAAGTTTCCATTTTCTGGCTCATATGGAGCGATACAGTCTTATTTTCCTTTCACCTGTGAGTAGTGCAGAGCAGCTGCAGTGTAGTCTCTGGTCTTGAAGCTGGAGTTGCCCCTCTCCCTGCATTTGGCTGCTTGCTGTGTGTCCTTCTGCACAGAACATCCTGCAGAGATTGACTGCACAAAGTCCAGGTCATCTTGGCTATGAAACAGACATGGAGAGTACAACTAAATGAGTGCCTCTGAATGTGCCACAGCAGCAGGAAATTTGGGATTTATTGTGTATAATCCTAGACAAGTTGTGAGAGAGCCTATATTCACTTGAGCCTTTATTAAGATAATAAACTGTGGTCTCAGCTTGCTCAGATGTCTGGAAACCAACATGTATAAAACTACAGAAGTAGCGCTAAGCTAGCTACTCACGTTGTCAGAGTTAGAGCACATTTAAAAACATCATCTATTTCAGACAGGGATTTAAAATGTTCCTTTAGCTCGGGGTCGAGTCCGGTCCATTTCTGTGAGACGTGATCTTGCCACTGGACACAAGGCAGATCCATCGTGAACTATAACAAAACCACATGGGCTAACCAGGGGTTTGTTTTCAGTCAGATTCAGCCCGCAGCAGTTAGGAAAACTGGCAAGTTAGTGTGTATCAAAAGAGTGTTTCCGGCGCTAACATTCGAAAGAAAAGCCGTGCAGTCGAAACCCATGCTGTCAGGGAAAATCCAGCAGGACTTTCGGCGATTAAAAACCATTGAATTATATCTATAATACATTGTCATGAATCTTAAAACAAGACTGTTTCATCATGACGTGAAAGGCGATTTTTATTTTTACTAGACAGTCGCTATTTCTCAATCCAAAAGATTTGCACATACACCATTTACTTTATGTTTAAAAACTTGCTTTTCACATTTTAACTTAAGAATCTGGTGTCTTTACATGTAATATTCCAATTATACACAAGTCTAGAGTAGTGAGCTCTTCAAGTGCACGGACGAGTGCTATCCGTTTTACAATATCCTGACCAATGTACTCTTTTGTTCTGAAAGCATAAATGTATCATATCCGGTGTTTGGTAGTAACGGAAATATTGTTTGTCTCGCGAGAAGTTTCATACCTTTACCTTTAACTTGAATACGCCTTCGAAAAGCTAAAGTTTGCTGGCTGTGACAACCACTGTACTCAGGGGACATGAGTGTTAAGCTCACCCAGGGGGCCGTTGAAGTAAGAACAAATGTTAATATAACTGAATTACTGTTTGTCTCTTGACTCGATGTCTAGAGGCTGGCATTTAGCAATGTAGCGCTACTAGCTGTAGCTGCTAGCACTGCGAGCTAATGAGAGTGACTGTCACAGATGCATCAACAGTACCATTAACAGATCAAATTCCCTGTACTTTGCTGTTGTTCTTTAAAAAATGTCTCGAGTTTCTGTGTTTATATGGTGAAATAAATGCAGACGTACCTCATTTACGCAAATGTTGTCTCAGAGCAAGGTCTTACCATTTGGCTAATTACTCCCTTATAACGTGATTTGGGCTCCAGCGATTTAATGGAAACAACAGGACGGTCTGATGTAGTCCTGTCCTGTTTACTCACTGATGCCTCCCTGCTGGCGGTGGTACATGAATTGCCACTTCATTAATCTCCAATTATCGTTAGACTGTACCTTTGCATTATCAGCATGGTAATATGATGGGACAGGATGGGGACAGGCGGTAGATAGTGACATGTCCATGTGTGTTATTGTCTAGGCCCTGTTCAAAGGCTCGGAGGTGAGCTGTCCTGTGCTGCAGCTGCTGGTGAGTGCATTTAAGATGTCCACGGACCATCCTCTTCAACTATGCAGAACTGTGGGATACGAACATAAAACCGTGTTACTTTGGAGATTTAAAGAGCTATTCAAAAGATCCTTTCCAGACCTGTTTTAAGGCTCATAAAAAACAATCTACTTAGGATCATATTTTCTGTCTGATAGAGTTTTTTCACATTGTTATGCCTCATTCCAATAACTACAATCAATGAAAGTAAATGCATTGACACATGATGTCTGTTACATTGTACTTCAATAAAGTGTCCATTTGCAGGGTCTGTGCACTGAAAGCTTAAGTTTCAGAATTACCCTTTTGTAAATGCATAGATTCAAGATGAGCACAGAGAAACTTTTCCCCTTCAGCAGATGAATGTGAAGACTTTGTTGTTTTGCTTATAAAATCCCTCCTTCCCTCCGTGTTTGTCAGAATATGCGTAAGATATCCAGTGGCTCTGGGCCACCCCGGTTCCGGCTCATGATGAGTGACGGCCAGCACTCTTTGTCTTGTGAGTATTTGGCAGTAGCCAGAAAACTTTCAGTCTGTGGTTTCAGTTTGCCAAAGTACACTTGGTCTCTTGTTGACAAACAAAGACATTGAATCCAAATTAGTACCAGTGATAGGCAAATTTGTTGCAGAATTTTTTTTCAATGTACATGACTGTATTTGGGAATGTGTGTGTGTGTTTGTATGTAGCCTTCCTGTTGGCCACACAGTTAAATTATCTGGCAGACGAGAACCTCTTGGTACCAAACTGTGTGTGTAAGGTGAAGAAGACCATCACCAACACGTTGTCAGATGGCAGGTATGTGTTTTCATTTTGTTTCCTCCTGGCCTCTCCCTTCTTTTTATCTAGCCCTTTTGGCCTTATTTTTACCTGTCTTGTATCACAGGATTGTGGTGATTGTGATGGACATGGAGATATTGCAGTCGGCCGAGGAAATAGGAGGAAAGATTGGAAATCCCACTCCATATAATGCAGAGGGTATGCTTCTTTTAAGATGTGCATGTATGAAGTGAGAAACAGTAATAAACAACTTCTCCAGGTCCCTTAAGACGTTTGTTCAACTTGCAGGTAAGACGTCATCCCCACAGGAGTCGGCCTCAAGTACCTCTGTCCCAGCATCACCTCCATCTGCTGCAGTACCTGGACCCTCCTATAAGAACAACAGCTGTGAGTTCAACGTCAGAGATATTTGAAATTCTCTTTTCCTGTCAGTCATTACACATGAATGCTGTGACAATGATTAGTCCTATGATACTGATAAACCTTACGGATACTCCTTTTTTGTCAACTGACCCGAACCCACCACGATTAATGTTGAGCACTGTCATTTTCTGCATTGAAGAGTTGGTGCACTCTGAGCAAATTCTAGTTTTCCCAACTAGAGCCCATCAGCGGCCAGTCTCCACTTATTTTAGGAACATTTTCTACAGCCAACAAATTGGATGAATTTAGCTTTTCTCGTTGTAGCAGGAATTTACAACAGCTAAACCTTTGCTTTCCGTGTCAAAGTGGGCAGATTTAACTTAAAAAAAACAAAACAATTCAATATCAAACCGGCAGGCACAGAGTTTGATATAGCCATCAGAATCATTTAGTCAAAAAACAAAAACAAAAACAAAACTGGTCTGTGTCTTTTAAACCTGTAGCACACAGGGAGTATTGGCAGCAGTACCAAAAAAATATATGGATGCTTTCCCAAGCCACTGCAATAGATGAATAAATAGGTGAATTAATCACAACAAAACAATGCATCCAAAGGCCCTCTAGCTCTCTGTTCATGGATATTACATGGCAAATAGATTAATACTACTTATTTGCTGAGCAGATTACAGCAATTAAATACCTCACTAATATGAACACGTTCTAATTTCCTCATTCAGCAAAGTTCGATGTACTGAGAATCAGGACGTTGCTCAACCTCAGCAGAGTTTGGCCAGCTAGAAGTAAAAGTTTATTCTTTACTCTGCAGTCATGCACAGTGGACTGTTGATATGTAGCATTACGGAGGTTTAAACTACATTTCTGAATAATAAAGTGAAGTTAGGGAAGCGTACAGAGATCGTTTTAAAGTAATTCAACATCTTTTGGGTCTTTGTAAAATGTGAGCTTTTCAGTTACATGACAACATAATATTTGGTTATTGTTGACACCAGCATTAGGTCTGTTAACACTGTGTTAAGAATTGAGTGGTACTCAGAGTAACTTTTAGGAATTAGATATTTATTTTTGAGAAAATGTGAATAATTTGTCAAACCCTCATCTCGCCTACAGGGGGAGCCATGCACCCACGTGAAAATGATTTGCACTCCCCTCACTGGTTTTTCTCCTCATTACTGTTGTTCTGAAGCCATAATTTGGGTCCAGCGGAGTCTTTGTTGTTTAGTTTTCAATCTCAATCACCATATCACACTTAAACCAGCAGTATGAACTGAAAAGTTAAATCCCTGTTTTCATTCCTTTGATATTCACAGCACGTCAGTGTTCAAAGGCTGTAGTCTGAGTGTGGGTTAAGAGCTAGATGAAACGGGATCGTACGGCACAGGATGGTTTTCAACCAGTTGAAGGTAGCCACAAATTAATGGAGGTTCCTTTAGTTTAAGTGTCCCTTTTTCATATCCCATTGTGCACTTTTATCATACTGTATTTACTACTCTGCTATGAGAGCAGAAAATGATCTTGTTGCCCACTGGCCACTGTGGCTGGGGGAGTCCATAACTCTCACCTTTCACTGTTTTACCACCAACAAGATTTTTATAACAGAATAGGGGCTCCAAATGATGGTTGGTTTTCTGCCAAAATGGCTGGTGCCATGTATCACGCCTAAAGTAGCTTGTGCTTTATTGGATCTTCTTTTATTAGCTTAGCCTTTGTTTCACTCAGTTGTTTTATACCACCGACCGCTCTCAGCATTGACATTGATTTTTGTTATGTGGCAGAAACATACCAATAGTCCTCCTCAGTGGAGGATGTAACCATGTGGGTGGATAATGAGGGCTCGGTATATATTGTGTGTTTGTGCGTGTGTAGGTGTGTATCTGTGTGTGTTGTGACTGAGGGAGCTTGTGTGGGCTGTTGGCTCCTCCAGTTCATGGCTTCATGAATATTGTGTTGTGGACTGAATCCCCTTGTAGCGATGCACAGACAGAGGGAAAGAGAGAAAGTCAACTAATTTGACTCAGCAAAGATGAGGCTCTGCATTAAGCAGTTCATCAGATTTTCCTCGTCGTATCCTTTGCATCATGTTACCTCAGAGATCCCGCCAGATACGGAAAACCTTCTGCTCTGTTTAATTGTCCTGTTGATGAGATGTCCTGCATCCATCGTTAGAGCCAAAAACAAGCCTTATGTATGAAGTCTCAAAGTAATTTCTCTACTCAGTGTGGCTCAGGCTTTGATTACTTTTCAGTATTTTTGTAAATTGCATTTTCAGTAAGTCAGTTAATTCGTGTGCATTCATAAGATTGTTGAATGCCACAAATGAGATGTGGGTGATGTAATGATGAGGGAGAGCGCTGTTTTATTAGAGGGTCTAAGTTCAAGCCTCTCTGAAGACTTAACAGTCCTCCAGAAACACACTGAATCCCTGCATGCTTCCATTTGGCTAACACGCTTCCTTGCTTCCTTCACTTGCATCTCTTCCTTGTGTCATAGCTCCTTCCAGCGGGGACACAAATGAGAGCTAAGATGTGAGGGAGAGACACAAAGACAGAGACATTTTATTTAGCAAATGGGACATTTTGGCTTTTTCATCACACAGCTACAACCAATGATGCACATTATCTCAACTGTCCCATAATGTGTAGGAATAATTAAATAATCGTTTTAACAGCTCCAATAACAATTATAGAACTATTGCTGTGTCAGAGCATGGCAGTAATAACACCAGTAGACAAATAAATGTGTTTATTACTGAGCGAATGGAGCGGACGAGGCTGCCGGTACAGTAAGTGTGTCCTGTTCAGGCTCAGGCTGGATATCACAGGACTGTGCTGCTGATTAGTACAGACCTTTTCCCTGACTAAGGAGCAGAAAAGAAGAAAGGTATTTTGGCTCATGAAGAAAATGATTAATTTGTGATTCAGATTAAGCACAAATCTGATCATTTTTAAGGTCTGGATGAATATGAAAAACGTCAGAGCTGACGTTGGTGCTGTTTCCACGATGTAACCATGCAACGATACTAATATTACAATACTGTAGTTCCACAGTCCATCAGTCCATTTCTTTACTTTCCCATCAGATCAGCCGACCAATCACAGAACAGATTCTAAGCGATCCTGTTCTTCTTTCCCGAAAAGCTTACACATAGGATACACATGCAGCTCCTCACTCCTTGTCTTCTCTGAGATGTAGTTAAGGATTGGTGCATCCTTCATGATGGCAGACCTTCATTAGTTTCCAGGTAACAGGCCAGAGGATGGAGGAGCAAGGACGGGAGGAAGCGTAATTAGCTGAATGGAATGCAGCCCCTGTCAGCTCAAGGCGTTCTGCTCTGCAGTGAGCTTTGACCCCTGACATCCTTGTCGTGGGAGGATGTGGTCAGAGAGCATTTTTCCTCTGGCATCGCCAGAGTTGGGAGAAATAATTTCAAATATTTTAAAGCATTTAATATTGTTAAATTATGCCGTGTAAGCTCCGTCAGTCACCAGTGACACTGTACTCTCTCGGTTAAAAAATATCAACATTTCAGTCACAATATTCATATTCTGGGAAGAAAAAAAAATACGCCAGTCCTTCAGCAGTAGGTGTAGAGTCAAAGGTCGTGACACAGTTGTCACTGGCGGTTCTGTGTTCCCATTTAAATATTCATCAGCAGCTATCCTGAAATAGACCACCTTCAAACTGCTTCGCGGATGATATTTAAATTCCAAAAAGAGATCTGCACTTGCTGAAGTGCACTTAAAAAAAAAAATTCATTATTCATCACTAACCATTCTCTGCAGGTTTCCTTTGTCCTCACAACTCTTTCCCTCTCTTCCTCCCTCTCTCTCTCTCTCTCTTATAAACACACACACACACACACACACACACACACACACACACACACACACACACACACACACACACACACTCGCTTCTACACACTCGCTTTCTTATTCACTTCCTCTATTTATTGCTTTTTTCTCATCTATATATTTACTATTATTTCTCTCACTCTCTCTACGACAGAATCCTCACCACAAAGCGCTTTTCGCAAACAGGCACTGTTGAATACGTTACCGGCATACATATTAGGACTCGGTACTGATCTTAATCACAAAAAATGAGGATCCCTGATAAACCTCTGTGCCCCTGTCTTTGCTCTGTTCTTCACTCCACCCACCCATCCCCACCTATCATCTTCTCCTCTCTTCTTTCCCTACCAGCTCCTTCCCTCTAACACTCCATCCGGATGGCGTGTGTATGAATATTGATGTTAATTACCCCTCGCCTGAAAATAGCTGTTCAATTTGTGATTTCCCCCAGGAATTTTGCTCATGACACACACACACACACACACATATACACACCCGCAAAGGAGGGTATCATGGAGGTGAGTGTTTGTTGTGCTCCATAACGGGAGCTTAGATCAGGGGAGTGGTCTCACTGGAATTGCATCTTTTTATTCCGAACAATTCTTCCCTCAAATGCTTCGACTCAATATGGCAGATGATCTGTGCCAAAATGAGGCATTGCATAAAATGTGTTTTGACAACAGCCAACTATCTAGCCTGAATCACTGCTGATGGGGCTGATGCGACTTTATCGTGGGAGGTGAGGTAACACCTTGTGATTCTGTGGGCTGGTCCGAACTGTTCAAGTGTTCTGGCTTCGTTATTAAAAAGGAAAAAAAGAAGCTGAGCAGGTGTTTTAGGAACAAGGGGAACTTATTCTCAACTTTTAAGTAGTTGCTGTGTTTTATTTGTAAGTGAGATTTTTGTATTAGGTCTGAGTTGATTAAGTGCACACCTGATGATGTAATTCAGTTCAACCCAGGACAGAATACTGTGTTCTCAGCTCGATTATTTCCACATGAGGCTTCAAGTGATCATCCAATAACCTGACAAATTCAACCTTTTAGTTGCCAAAGTGTGTCATTCTTATACAATATGGTAAATACATTCTAATTATTCCAAGCATAAGTGAAAAAAAACCTTTAATCTTAGGCTTCCTCATTTATTCATGCTATTATATACTGCACTGCCTGTTTAAACTAATCAAGTTTCCTTTAAAAAGCATGGTTGTCGAACTAAATCTAAAACTGTGGTCATGCATGAAGGTTTTTAAGACTCGTATTTCCAGATTTATGTCAGGTGTCTTGGCAAAAAGACTGATATTCTGATAACTAATCCTAATTTTTCTTATTCCTATGACTGAAAGGCATAAGTACAGTAATTATGAAATTAATAATTGATTGGCAGCCCAAGAAGAAAAACGCAGTTTCATTCATTGGCATGAGATGGTGTTAACAGGGAA
Source organism: Chaetodon trifascialis (assembly GCF_039877785.1). NCBI lineage: Eukaryota > Metazoa > Chordata > Actinopteri > Chaetodontiformes > Chaetodontidae > Chaetodon > Chaetodon trifascialis. The sequence continues at coordinate 11,046,698 of NC_092071.1, read as the reverse complement.
CTGAGTAACTCTACAGAGAGATCAGTGGGGAGAGTTTAACTTTCTCAGGCATTTTATCATTTTGGCAGCTGCTCACATCATCAGATAACGGCGCTACCACTGGTGTTTAATTAAGTTTCCACTGCCTAATGCTCGTAGGTTCTGTACCACTTCTATATATATATCAGTATCAGCAGATGATTTCATCCATGTAAACTACGGTTATTGATAACTTTGGTATGCACTTTGAGGTGATAAGTGGCGCACAATGTGTGGAACTTCTGTACAGTCAATGGAGAAGATTATGAGACTTTTGCCACATTTGTGTATAAATAAACGTAATTCATCCAGGCATTTATTTAAAGAAGAACTCCACCGATTTCGCATATCAAAGTGTGTTTACGGGCTTTGAGGAGTACTACTGCATATGTGAAAGAAAGTTGCATAAAGTCTTTTGTGGCTCCAGAGGGAGCTGCGCGAAGTCTGATAAAAGTGACATCACTTGAGGCAGCGTCGGTCGCGTCTGAAGACTGCGAGTTTGGAGATGAAAAAAAAAAAATGTGGGGGATGCAGAGTTAGAAAGAGGCGAGCTTAGCAGACCTCCGCAGCCAGCTCCTCATCTCTGCTCGAGGCTAGAGGCTCAAGGCTACATTAGCTGTTACAAACAGAACACACCCGCATCTCCAACCAAACTGTCGGCAGTCGGGTTGCATTGTGGGTAATGTAGGCGGCAGGTTTTGACAAGGAAGAATGTGTGGACTAAAATAGATGATACCTCTGGTTCTGCTGCATTAGTATTTATAGTTTTTTTAAATGGTCCATCATGAGTCTGACAATGTTATATGAGTGCAATGTTAAATCGATGGAGTGGAATTGTTCAATTTCATGGTATATTAGTGACAATGAATGATTAAGTATTTGCCACTCACAAAAAACAGGGTTGCTGAATGTATACACGCTGGCATAGATGGTTTGTTTGTAGAGCTGCAGCTCACAATTATTATCTTTAATTAAACTTAAGGATTTTTAAAAATCACTTCATCTTAAAAATGCCAGAAAACAGTGAAAAATGCACATCACAATTAAGACAGCATCATCACAGTGCTTGTTTTTCTCAACCAACAGTCTGAACACCAAAAAACTCAATTTACAATTAAATAAAACAGAAAGGCAGGAAATCCTCGCAAGCTCGAACCAGCAAATGTATTATTAAATGTAATGTATTGTAGGTGTTTTGCTTAATGAAGTTATATATCAATTGCCAGCTCTGTAGTCAGTCTCTGTCCACTAATCAACTAATTAACTGGTCATTCAGCACTATTAAACTGTCATCTTGTTAAATTGGAGCTCTCTTGTAAGGATCCCACTTTGTTTTCCAGCAGCTCTCTCTCCTCCCCGAGGCAGTGGAAGTGGTTTTGCAGGAAAATCACCCTCAAAGTTTTCGCCCACCAAGGCCTCACCCTCAAAGTTTTCGCCCACCAAGGCCTCACCCTCAAAGTTTTCGCCCACCAAGGCCTCACCCTCAAAGTTTTCGCCCACCAAGGCCTCACCCTCAAAGTTTTCGCCCACCAAGGCCTCACCCTCAAAGTTTTCACCCACGAAGGCTTCACCCTCACAGTTTTCACCCTCAAAGTTTTCGCCCATGAAGACTACCGGCACGTCTCCAGGATCTTCAACAAAAGTGATTCCTATTGCTCAGCTCAACCCCTACCAAAGCAAGTAAGTTCAAGCGTGTGTGTCCGTGTCTGCATGTGCCTGCTTTCTGATAAACGTATGGTATCTGGAAAATGATGTAAACTTGGCATAAACGCTGTGGGGGATAGTTAGAAGGCATTGCATCTGACTTACATGCATTTCCTTCCAAATTGCAGGCAAACTCTGCGCTGTATGATTTCACTTTGATTTTTTTCCCCCTTCTGCTCATTCATCAGCTAAACTATTTCCTCTCATGCTGTGACTCTGCTTCCCTGTTTGCTGCCATTTCTGAGTAGCACTTTGGGTGTGTGTGTGTGTGTGTGTGTGTGTGTGTGTGTGTGTGTGTGTGTGTGTGTGTGTGTGTGTGTGTGTGTGTGTGTGTGTGTGTGTGTGTGTGTGTGTATGTGTGTGTGTGAGAGCATTAATTTTTTTCTGTATCAATGCATGTGTGGCTGTGTGGATTTGTGTGTGTGCATGATAGTCAGCCCATCTGCATGGAAATGAAATGAAATGACCGATCTTGCCTCAGAAATGGACACTTTAACGGCAGGTACTGCTGGGTCTTTATGGTCTGCTGCTGAGGTTTTGATTCTGTTATTTGGCCTGGTGGGGATTTGGCCAACCTCGTTTTTTTTCCCCCCGCTTCCTTTCCTCTTACAATTTCTTAACCTCCTCCAGGGCTCCATTTTACCGCTGTTTTTTCCCCTCTTGCTTCTTATCATTTCATTTGGCTTAAGTCTCTGTCTCTGACCTTAAAGTTGCCCACAAAAAGACAAGAGAACTGTATAGCAAGATGTAGTTGTCCAGATTGGAGTAAAGGTACCCTGTCAACTCTCCCTGCATGTTTGGGCTCAGATAACGTAGCCCTGTTTGAAATTGCAAGCTGTAAAGATAACTGTGCCTCTAGGTGTTGTAATAAACTGATGACTGTTCTAACTTTGAAGTTGGGGGAGTACCTACAGTGAGTAAAACAGATGACTTCAGCAGCTGTTCTTCTATGTATGTTTGCCTGAAATGAAAAGCGTGTGCCTGTGTGTCTGTGTGTGACACAAGGAGATTATGTAGGGATGCTGTGTATGTGCACGTGGTCTTTTATGGCCGCTTGCATTGCTTCCTCATCTCATTCTCCTGGTGTTAAGTAATAGCATCTAGAGCAGGCTATAATTGGCTTTTGGCTGCCATAAACCTTGTTGTAGCGGTCTTATCCATACTGAGCAGGGAATGGGGTTCACTCTGGGCCAGCAGCTGCTCTCATGATAGGGGATTTAATTGCAGGCAAAGTTATGGTATGAATATCCTCCACTGCACAATTATCAACGCAGTCAAAAAGCTCACTGCTGCATAAACTGCAGAGCTTGGCTGGCTGTTGTTAAAAACAGAACAAGAAGCACATTTTAAATGCATCCAGGAGTTTGGCAGATGTACAACACCTAGTTCACTGTTTGAAAGAAAAGTTGCTGGATGATTTTTTTTTTTTTTCCTTTCATGGAACTTTAAAAAGTCGGAAAGACACTCAGTCAATTTCTTTGGGAATTGTTCTTTTGTGCAGTCGGGTTTCACGGTGGTGATTGATGTGAGCTGAGTTGGGATGCTCATTAACAAAAAAAAGGAAGCTTTTTAAAGTGTCTCTGCTGCATTTCTTTGCTGTTTGTGCTGACCTTTAGACTCCTCGCGCAGCTCCTTTAGTTAAGTTTCACACAACTGTTTCGGTCAAAGGAAACTTTTTTGTAATAATCGATGGAAGGCACTCGTGTAACTTCTGCAAGTCAAGCACTTTCAAAGCTTAGATTTAGATCTTGTGATGAAGGTATTTTTAATTGAAAAATATTGGGAACGCTTAGTTCTGTTGACGTATGTCTTTGTAAGAGCTCATCCGTTATTACAAGTGTGTACTCTGTGTGTATCCCCAGGTGGACTATCAGAGCCCGAGTCACCAACAAGTCCAGTATCCGCAACTGGAGTAACTCTAAAGGAGAGGGCAAGCTCTTTTCTTTTGAGATAGTGGATGAGAGTGTGAGTAGAGGAGGGCAGAGGCCTGAATATCTTCCTGTTATGTGCACACATGTCAACATATGTCACACATGGCTGTTTTTCATTTTGAAACCACATGTTATTTCATGGAAATGTGCTGGTCAACAGGGAGAAATCAAGATCACAGCCTTCAACAACGAGGTGGACAAGTTTTTCTCTCTAGTGGAGCAAGGCAAGGTAAGCAGCTCCCACTCACCCATATCCATCCTCACTTGAAGTGATAAGAGCTTCTTGGAAAGTTCACTTAAAAATGATAACTTGGTGCATATCGCACATCGCCAGCAGCTTAACATGCTGCAAGGGACTGTTTGTACTCTGTGTTTCCAAAGGAGCTTCTAAACGTGGTCGCCATTTCACTTCTTCAATGAAGTTGATTGAAGAGCCACTTTAATGACAATACAACAATATCTAAAGCTGTAAATTCACAAACCAGTGTGTCCATTTTGTGTGCAGTTAGCATTACAAACAAATGCATCATTAGTAAAGTAGTGGTTAATAAACCCTTTTGCAAAATCCTGTCATGCATGCAGGATTTCTGGCCAATGACTGAGCCAGAGGCAAGTATTAGAGGATTTTGTAGAAAGGGATGTTTAAAATATGTGTGTTTGAGACGTTAAGCATTTGGTTGGATATATGCTGCTGAGAACAGTGTGAGGAAACTTGCCAAATCTGATATGTGGATATTGTTTTGCCGTTCTTAAAGTGGTTATCTTGATTTTGTCAGTCTTGCGGGCTGTGTTTTCCATTATAAAGTTTCTCTTCTGGTGTAAGTAATTGATACAGAGATTATCATTTTTAATTGAAGTACTCCTTTAAGACATTTAAGGATAGGTTAGGATTTCTTGAAGTTCAAACACTCACATGCTGTATGTATGTTGAGAGAGTTATGGCTCACTGTATTCGCTCCTCTCCTCACTGCAGGTAGTGAAGTGATCCCTTCAAGCGAGAACACTGGAGCAAATGAGGCGAAAAAAGTCTTTATTCTGTGCAAAAATGGATTCAAAAGTTTGGCCAAAGCTAATGTGTGGCTTCAGTGATTTGAGTTAGCCTAATTAAGTTGCTTTCTTTGGCCGGTAGTCGAGTGTAGGTTTACTGCCAGTGTTGTGTACTGGCAGTGTATCTGCCGGGATGTATGAGCCATGGCTCAGTAAGGACACACTGTCAGGGTAAACAAAAGGAGGAAATCACAGTCTTAAAAGGCCCTTAGTTTGGAATATACCAACTCTATCCATAAGATTTTTTTTGCATTTATCATATAGAGTAATTATAGAATTAAAATCAGGCAAACATCATTGCATATAAATCTTTTGGTCTTAAAGAATCTTGGAGGTAGCATTCGTTAATCAGATCATCCTTCAACCAGAGGGCCCTGATTCAAGACCTCCTGTCGGCAAGCATCTGCTTTACTGTCCTTTAGTAAGAAATGTAATGCCTACCAGCTGCATCTCCTGTTGCGTAACTGAGGCTGACACTCACCTCTGACCTTGCTGTAGGGCTGCAATTCTGAATTTTATGCAAGAATAGAAATATATATACAGTAGGACCCTGAAAATAATCAGGAATTCTTTGTGAAGATGCAATTAAATGCCACCCTCAATAGAACAAGTCAAGCACTGAGTACATAATCCATTCAAGTAGGTAAACTAATAAAACCACCAATAATAGACAAGCGATGAATGTGAAATGTCAGATGAGGTATGCAGATGGAGGATGACAGACAGTGAGAGATAAACAAGGATAGAGTTGGCACCAGTTATCAGGAGTCTCAGGGACGAGCTGAAATAACAGTTGTTTGTGCTGAAATGGGCGGTCATCAGTCTGAACACCCAGAACGTGCCCTTTGCATGTTCTTGTATACCTATGCAATTACAGACAGGTAGAACACATGTTAAAGCTCTTGCTCGGCTCAGCCTGGCCCACAGAGCTTAATAACTCAATTAACCCCGGCCATCATTTTGCCAGTCACACTGGCTCAGGTATCAGCCACTGGCGGTGACTCCCAGCACAGCCCCAGATCCAATTTGTGCCCTCTGCCCTCCAAAGATAAATAAAGGAATGAATCTGTCTTCCCTTCGTGATCTGAGTATTGACAGAACAGTGAGTGGGTGTGACTGGCTCTGAGCGGCCAGAATGCTTATCACATTAGTTTCATGCTCCTATCTCTGTGTGGGGTAAATCAGAGAGAGAGGGAGGAAGGAGAGGACAGCGAGGAAGCCGTAGAGACAAACTCTGAGGCAGAGGGGGAGAGGGGATATTGGAGAGTTGGGAGAGTAAATGAAGGAGTGCGCCTTGCATATTGAGTTTAAATTGTGCTGTTTAGCTCTCAGCTGCTTCTTATTTTCTGGTGAATTAGAGAAGTGATGGGGCTGATATGACACCATCTTAGTTGGACCTGAAGGTTTTTCCATTCTTTTTAAGAGGTTTTGGTGAAACAGAAGCTGTATTGTAATAATGATAATTTCCCTTCCAGGATCAATAAAGTGCTCGCTCAAATCGATTAGCTGTAGTTGCTTCAGATTCCCAGGAAATAACCAGTCCGATTAGGTCTAATTTTATAATGCAAGCACACCTCTCTCGCCCGGTCTCTGTAGGTGTACTACATCTCCAAGGCTACGCTGAAGGTGGCCAACAAACAGTACACCACTCTGAAGAATGACTACGAGATGACTCTCCACGCTCATTCGTCCATTGTGCCCTGTGATGACAGTCAGGGCATCCCTGCAGTGCACTGTGACTTTGTGCCCATCGCAGAGCTGGAGAACAGAGACAAGGACGCCATCATCGGTAAGGAAAGAGGTCGCCAGCGACACTTCGTTTGTGCATTTGTACCATTTAATAGACAAAAGAACAACTTTAAGAGTGAATGAGCCAGACTACATATCACCGGCTCAATTTACGCAATCAGGGCTTGGAAACATTAATAATCAAGTGATCCACATATGTGTGTGCGTCAAACCAATCAGCAGTCTGTGGTGAAGGCCTCCATAATGACATGACTCACTCCCTCTCCAAACTTTGTGAACAACCATTGAAACAAGGTGTTAAAGATAGAAAATTAAGTGTGCTACAGAAAGTGCGTGGCATAATTTTTTGCTACAAATTCATTCAGATATTGATTTCTGCGGATAGTTATGGAGATATTTTTTTTTACCACATTCCTGAATGGCTGCCACGTACCGAACGTCTATTTGAAAATCAGAAGCAAAGGCCAACAACCGCTCAGGGAGTGTTGCGTTGCGTGCAGTCAGGTGAAGAAAAGGTTCTTTTTGATATCTGGGAGAAGAGGAGCTGTCAGTAATCTTTTACACTACAGCTTACTTAGAGTTATGTCTGTAAAGAAAAGTCTCACCAGAACGCAGTGGGCCCCGTGAAAGAACATTTTTTGTCTTTTATCCTAAACCTCTCTTACTTTCTTCTGTCTCCCTACACATAAACTGGACAACCTCCACAAATGCCCCTTTCATACCCAATCATGATACTATCACCTGTTACCAATGAACCTGTTTACTTGTGGAATGATCCAAACAGGTGTTTTTGGAGCGTTCCACAACTTTCCCAGTCTTTAGTTGCTCTTGTCCCAACTTCTTTGAAACTTGTTGCTGCACAAAAATCAATGAAGTCCATGAAAAAAAAAGAAATGTATTTTTTGCTGTTTTCAATTGGGTATGTCAAAAAGGGATGATCATGTTCTGTTTTGTTATGTTTTACAAGCTGTCTTAGAATCAGGGTTGTATTAATAGTACAGCAGCTGTCAGTGACGTGTCATCGGGCAGTGATGCACTGACAGAAATAGGAAATGGTTTGAAATTATGTTAAATGCTAAAAGGAGTCTTTCTAAACAAAGTGGCTGGTGACTAATATAAAATATGGTCTTGTGACAGTGCATTAGGCCAAATAAGCCAGCTGGTGTTGTCAGACTAGGAGAAGTTAGTTGCTGCCAGTATTAGAAGATCTGGGTTATCAGCTGGATCATCTCTCCAGCTGCTCAATCAACCAAGGCAATTACAGGTTATAGATATGTATGGTAAAAAAAACTGAGCTAATAGACAGACATGTGCCAGTCAGCCATGTTTCAGGTGTCTTGGAAGAATACATTATGAAGGGGTCAGCAGATAGGTTAATTCAGGCATATAGTAAAGAGGAGAGATAAAAAGAGGATAATGCTCATTCCACTGATTTTATGAAGGTTAGTTGTGGCGCCCGCCCTCTGCGCCTGACAGGAATGTCTTATCTCTGTCTTATCTCTCTGACAGGTAAATTGGGATGGTCCAAGTGCAGATTGGGGTTGAAATTGGCGATTCAACAGCGTGCTCTCGGCACTCTGCTCGATATTATTAGTGAGGTGATATGCAGGTGTGATGTTTCTGCAGTTGTGGCAACGAGGAAGTCATTTTTTAAAAAGCCGCTCTTGGTCTTTATGCAAATTGAGGGTCAGGACACAGTATTGTACGTTGAAGTTTTTGGCCCTGTCAGTTGTTCAGTAGTAAGTATCGCATGGATGGATATCTGTTGAAAGTTCACTATAGTAGTGTGTGTTTGATACCTGAGTGTTGGCACTGAGACTAAAACAATATATATTTTTTTAAATGTATTTTTGAGGAACATGCCGTTCATTTAACAGAGGCTTAAGTTAAATTATGTTTTAATGCAAGAATGTGCCATACATAAGATCAGAATGGTGCAAAAACAGGGAAATCTAAACTTTCACACAACATCTTGAAAAACATTCTGCACTGACCTCGGTGGGTTGAAGGGTTAACTTCCGTTGCATTTGCCACCTCCCCCAACAGCACAGGTCCTTCTGGTGTTTTGTACTTGCGATCAAACACCCAGATGTGATTTTGCATTGCACAGGAAGCCGGTGCTGCACTGCGTAGGGTCAGCTGCTACGAGCAGGGCTGTTATTTCTTGTAAGTGTCAGACACGCCATATTACAGAACAAATTAATGGTCGTAAAGAAGTGCAAACAAAATGCTGTAACCTACTGAGTAGAAGATTTATGTAGGTTAATATCCGTGATTATAGTAGTGTGAACAATGAGCAATGCACAGCAGCAGACTACAGAGTTTGGAGAAGCAGTGAGAGGTTTACCTGGAGGAGTGTGTTTGTGTCAGTCACAGAGGGGCCAGCGTTACATGTCCTGTGTGTCATCTGTTGTCTCTCCATTTGCTCCCCCTGCACTCCCTCTCTCCTGGCTCTTTTGTTAAACAGGGGATTATAACATGGTAATGAGAACTGTCAGCCTGTTCCTGTGGTGATAATGGAGTTCAGAGGTGGATGACATCGTCTCAATCATAATGGAATTAAGGAGGGCTGAGAGAGCACAGACGGAAAGCAAGGGAGGAACGGGCGAGGAGCGGGGAGAGGCAGGGTTTAGACAAAGGTGAGCGGAGGTAGCAGACCTGAGGATGGAGTTCAGAGGAGGACTGGTTTGCAAAATCTATATTATAATTCTGTCCAGTCATTCTATTTAAGGCATGGTCACTAGTTCTGACACCATGGCGATGATCGACAGAAGATCATGAAGCTGTTTAAAGTTGTTCTGTGGAGGTTTTGACCACTAGTAACACTGTAGAGCAACACCACACACACATCTGCTGCCTGTTGAAAAACTACTAAGCAAATATTTTATTAGTAAGTGCATTCAACCCACTTGACACGTCCCAAGGATACACGCAGTGTGTTTTTATGAGTGACACTGAATGTAAACAAAACTGTGCTTGTTTACAAGAAGACTTCCAGAGGGCATCTTAAGTTATTCATCAAGTGAAAATGACAAACCTCTGCTGCTTACATCTTTGGCTGCTTCTCTTGTTTCATAGGAATGAAAATGGGTTGTAAGAGTGTTTTATCAAGAAAAAAATGGGGACTTAAGAACTGTACACACACTCTTATCTAACCCTGTGTCATAGCATTGATGGATGCATTAATCCTGTCTTTGTACACTACATCTTGATTTAATCTTCATTTGTTTGCTTTGTTTTCAGTAACCTTGTGATGATCCTTGTCTGTTGTACAATAAGCACTTTATAAATTAATTTGATTTGTTCTGATTCTGTGTTTAATATTAGTCATGGTAGGCCAGCCTCTTCACCTTGTTAGAGCTCAGCAGTGTCTGCTCCTCAGTGCTGTAATCCTGAATGAAGTTTTTAGGCCTTGAGCATGACAGGAAACATGAATGAGGAATGAGTGTGTTTGTTGTGATTTGGAGTGTGGGTCTGGGTGTTAGCCAGCCTGTTATGACATTTATGTCAGTCTGCTCTGACTTGGCAATATCAGAGGGTTGTCAGCTCTCAGCTGTGTTGCATCGTTACTGCTTATGATGTGGCACTGCTTCATATTATGTAGCATACAACCAGGAGGCATTTTTACACGTTACACCATGTAGAGACATTTCAAAGGGCTCCCGTCACATAACTATAACTTCCTTTTTCTTACCTCCTTGTAAGCTTATTTGTCCACCTGTATTCATGAACTGTCTATTTCTGGAGATGTAAAATGACTCTCTCTGTCTGTAGATGTGATTGGAGTGTGTAAGAGTGCGGAGGATGTATCCCGTATCACCACTAAGACCAGCAGAGAAGTCTCCAAGAGGGCCCTCAACCTAATAGACACAACTGGCAAAGTGGTGACGGTCACATTGTGGGGAGAGGAGGTAATAACTATAATCTCTCTTCTCTCTCTGCTTACTCTCAGGGACGGTTTTGCAGTTTAACATAAAAACGCATAGAGCAGGCTGTAATTAATCGTGTGTTTGTGAAGGTGCCCATCCGTGTACGAGCCTGTGCGTGCATGTCAGTAACATATCTCTGTGTGTGCTCTTGCATACGCAGACGTTTGATTGGGTTTTCTGGGCTGTAAAATTTGGATCGGTCAAATCATCCCCGTGACCTTCAGGAGTGTTTTGGACCAGAGTCCCTGATTTGAGACGGAAGGCTAAATAACCCTCGAATGTGCATGAAATGGCGCTATTCTTCTCTAAGCTCATTCAATCTGCAAGAGCTAATCCCTCCTCTTTGCCAAAATCCAAAAATGACTTTCAAATTAACTTGTAGGTTGTCCAATTATAAAAGCAAACTATACCACATATTACTTTCTGGTCTCTCCAATGAGCTGAAGGCTGAACATATGAGACAATAGCACAACTGCTTTTGCCGTCTCTTACTGTCTTTGACGCTGTTTTTCTTCTCTTCAGGCGGAGAAGTTTGACGGCTGTGGGCAGCCTGTGGTCGCCATCAAAGGAGCCCGCCTGTCTGATTTCGGGGGCAGGTCTCTCTCCGCATTGTTCAGTTCAACAGTCATGGTCAACCCAGACATACCGGAGGCCTTTAGACTGAGGGCCTGGTGAGTCACGCTGTTGTGCACTCACGCACCAGCGCTCACACCCACATTCATAAACACACTCGGCAAATACTTCACACATTATGGTCATGCGTGCAAGGACTACGCGAGGCACGGTATGTGTAAACAGACGAGCAAATCACTCTACAAATCAGAGGGATTGTATGTTCCTGAAGTGCTTATATGAATAAAATAACCTAACTGTGCTCACACACATAGATGAACAAACCTAAGTACAAAGCCCCGATGATCACATGGCAGGACACATGGTGGCACGCGCCTCCTCAGTCCCAGCGGGGCTCGAGACAGGATGTAGACAGGATCGGATGGAGGAAATAACAGAAAAGCAGAGCAGGGATATTTCTGGAATCCAGCTCTGAAGAGCTACTTTAGGTGCACAGAAAGATGGAGCTGCATCAAACTGGATTCTTATTAGCAGTTCCTGTGGAGGGATTTTATGTTATGACTCATTCACTCATTAAGGCTGCTCCCAACTCTGGCCACAGCTAAAATATAAATGCATTTCTTCTTCTTCTTTTTGTGTGTGTGTGGATACATGTAGATGCTTCATTGTGCATATGATTGCCTGTGTGTTACACTGAAAGCTATTTTTAGGCAAAAAATTGCATCAAAGGGCAGGTTCACAGCTTCAAAGTGTGAATACAGTAAATTCAGGGGAGTGTTTGTTAGTACCTGTGGGCATTATTCTCTCAACTATTTCAGTCGTTAATGTCTGTTATATAAATTTGGCTAAGTGCTCCATGAACAATAGCTTTGGCCATTTTTGTGTGTGCATTATTATAGCAGTGTCAGTGTGTGTGTGTGTTAGAGGGAGAGAGAGAGGAGGGGCAGGTTCCATTGCTCCAGCTTTAATCTTGGTCTTATTAGTCTCTGGTCAATACACCATCTCATCCTGACATTCAAAGAGCTAAATAACTAAAAAACGGGCCCTCCTTCCTTTCATTCCTCCTTCCATTCTTCTCTAATCCCTGGCTTTTCCCCCTGATCTCTGCTGCAGTTCGGCCCTCTCTCCGGTTTACATGTTGACAACGGTGAACGAATGACAATGAATGTTATTCAAGGAGCAGACACACTGTTTTCCACTCCTTCTTAACATTTAAGTCCGCGCTTCGCAAAGACAAAGTGTGTCTGTCTGATTCGGGTTCCTGCGGTGATGTGGTGCTCTGTGGGATTGTTTTTTACCAGGCTTGCTTGCATAATTGAAGGAAACTGATGAATTTGGATGATGCCTTGATTAGATTGCTCTGCTTGGCTAGAATACAGAGCAGGAGTCACATCATGCATTAAGATTTTAAAGGGAATATTAAAAAGGTAGATAAATTAATAGCTGGAGTGAGTAGACAAAAAGACAGTTTTAGTTTTCCTTTTTTTCCTCAGTGGAGAAGCAGTGCGTATGGACAGAAATGTCTTCAGATATAAAAAGCTGATTGATGTATGAATGCATTTGTCCATGACAGAGAGCCATATGTCAGATGAAACAGATTGCAGGATGCAGATGCAGTGGCTGTAAATCAGTTAAGGGATTAAGGGAGTCATTCAGTCATGGCTGAAGATGGTTTCTTTAGATCATAGCAGATACAGTGCAGTGTGTGATACAGTGCAGTACCTCCTTCACAGGAACAGCCTGTTTATAACACACATTCTTATATGTAAACAACACACACTTGCTTTCCCGCTCTTTTTTCGGCAAAGAGGTAGATAGACACTCCTGCACATGTTCAGTGACTAATATTGATGTTGTATCTTGTGTACTTTAATCTCTTTGGTATCCGGGGTTCATTAGTTGTGTTCTCAAGCACGCTCTGTTTGTCTTTTTCATTTGACTCAACAAGCCCTTCTTTCTTTATACTCCTTACACTCTAAATAATGCATGTTATGTTTCATATATATGTCTGTTTGGGCGTAGGAGCATATTTGCACATACATTTATGTGTACCTATGTGCTGTGTGTTTTAATTTCCACACTATAGGTATGACCGGGAAGGCTATGAGCTCGACAGCCAATCCCTGACAGAGACGAGGTCAGTGGGGAGCGGAGCAAAGATGAACTGGAAAGCACTGAGCGATGTGAAGAGTGAACAAATGGGACAGAGAGAGAAGGTGCAGTGCATTCTGATCAACAACAACATGCATACATACATACATACATACATACATAAAGTCTCATGGAATAAGACGCCAGTTCCAAAATGACTTTAAAGGGTTGGTTCACCCAAATTACAATAAATGTCAGAGATTGAAATCTGAAACCTGGCGCAGGTGAAGCCAATATTTCTTCCCTGGTGAGACACAGTAAAGGTAAGAGAGACAATATGTTTTTGTGAACCATGAAACAGATTTTGCTCATGGAATTTGTTTGATGTAGTTTTATGTTAATCGACTAATCGATCCAACTCTACAATGAAACAATTGTTAAATCTGTTTTTATTCATGGAGTTGGAACTCATTCTTTATTAATACTCCATGAATGGCGTCGATCATAAAAAAATTATTAACTTGAAGAGTAAGAAAGTGGTGGAAAATGAAGACATAAACTAAAGTTTTAGATTGATTTAGGCTTTTGCTTGATTCGCATTAAAGGGCATTCAGAATGGATGAACCCTTATGAGAACCACAAGCAACTGGGACGCTAATCATTCTTCTTAAAATGCTTTTAAATGGCTGCGTAGCTTCAGTTTTTAGCGAGTCACAAATGTATGATCAGATGGAAATTAAGCCACGAGGTGTGGAACTTCAAAAAGCAAATCTCGTTATCTGTGTTGCAGTTTTAGTCAGATCTCTGAGCCGGTTCCTCATGAAAACTTTGGCTGGTGGCACACTGTTTGTGAGTCAGAAAATCCTTCCCTCACTCGGCCAGCTGGCTACTGTTTGAAGACGAATGAAAAGAAAAACCTCTACAGATGATGTAACATCAGCATAGCTACAGTACAGCAGAGTTTGATAGCAGAAAATCTTTCAACGTTGTAATACAAACACAGTAAACAGTGGGTTTTGGTGTCAGTCCCTGAGAATCAAAGAGCTGGAGCTTCACTGTTTGGTACCAAAGTTTCGCAGTCACACGGGGACGAATCCGTCATGTTGATGGACTTTGACGGCTTTGAAGAGCGTGACTACCTGCTCTTTCTACCCTATCACTATAGCTTATCTCTAGCTCCACATACAGTATAACCCACAGCTGAATTCAACTGTCAAAAGGCATTTTGGAAACATATGTTTAAGCCCACCCCTGCTACTTAACATGGATTTGTATGTTCGACCACATAGAGATTGCACTGAAGGGGTGTTATTTAAGACTATCAGAGGATATTTTCTGTGAGCAGACAGATGGATTTAGTGATTTTTAAAACTGACCGCTTCCCAGTCTCATTTGAATGTAAGCGTTTAGACAAACAAATCCGCAATCACTCTCCCATTCATTGTAAATAGAGCAGCTCTAGGCTGTGCCTCGCTATGACTTTATGGATTAGAGTCGTGCTTCTCGTTTTAGCTGTGGGAGGGTGATAGTGAAGCTCTGACATATTAGCTGGACTGATTTGAACACCCGTACGCCGTTGGAGGAGCACGTGAGAACTCTCAAATTGATCCATGTCCCATTTTAAGAAGTGTTATCGCACAGAATTATCATGCTTTTGACTAAAAGTAGAGTGCGTGTAAGTGGTATGTGCCACTCCTAAACTTTCTGCCTAATTAATTAGGTTTATCTCCAACTAGTCTCCCTCATCCCTCACGTTTAATTAGAAGGCACTTACGAGTAAGCTTCAAGATCAGTTTCATTTCTAATAAAAAAAATCTAATTATGTGTTGGAGGTGGAGGAAGCCTATAGGGCATAACAGTACCGGAAGGAAAGCAACGCGGACGGAGAACGTGGGAGAGTGAGAGACGGCTAGAAACGCCAGGCAGGGTCACTTTTAACTTCATGTCACTTACAAACTTGTGTTGACGGATGGAAAGGAACAAGGCCCCTGGAAAAAAAAAAAAGTGAAAAAGCAGCAAAGAGTGTGATGACTAAGAGAGAACCGGTGACAAGGGGTATTGAGGAAAGGATACAGATAGGAACGGCTAACTGGCAGATGTGGGAAAAGGAGTTGAAAGGTGAGAATGTGTAAATAATTTAAGCTCTGATTTTTTTCTCCTCTTTTTCTGTGTTCCCCCCCCCCTTCCCTTATTCCCTTTGTCTTCTCCTCTTTTCTCTCTCTGCCCCGCGTACCGCCAACCGTTTCTGTAATTGAACGGCTTTAAGGAGGTTGTCTATCACATACTCTGCGGCTGCAGCTTGGCTAATAATAATGGAATCCAAATCATTAGCTTGTAGTTTGAAGAAACCTAATTTGACATTCTACCTGTTTGTCTCCATGTATGTGCGTGACTGTGACTCTGTTTGTGTATCTGTGCGTGCTTGTGTGTGTGGATGTAAGTGTACAAGTCATTTCTAATTAATGTAGCAATGTGTGTGTGTGTGTGTGTGTGTGTGTGTGTGTGTGTGTGTGTGTGTGTGTGTGTGTGTGTGTGTGTGTGTGTGTGTGTTGGGATTTTGGGACAAGCATTAAAGTTGGCATGTGCAGCCACGTCAATTATGTGAAGTAGATTTTCACTTGGTTGCCCTTCCACATACAAATTTTAATTGCGTTTAGGTGCCAGAAGGTGACGCAGGGATTTGGTGTGATAAGAATGAAAACTGTTTTCAGTGTGTGTGTGTGTGTGTGTGTGTGTGTGTGTGTGTGTGTGTGTGTGTGTGTGTGTGTGTGTGTGTGTGTGTGTGTGTGTGTGTGTGTGTGTGTGTGCGTGCGTGCGTGCCTGTGTGTGCGTGTGTGTGTCTGTGAATGTTTTTTTTGTGTGTTTCTGTGTTGGTGCTCTGCGTTCGTCATGCTGCCCTTCTAGGTTCTCCTCAGTGTGCTTAAGGTTAAGACTTTGCCCCAAGGTTTCTGTGTACACACTGGAATACAGAGGTGGAGGAGAAACAGCACAGAAGGGGAGTGATGATGACAAATGCAGGGGGATTTATTTGGAGTGGTCTAGTTGTGATGGATTCGCTACGGTCCAGATTCTGCTGACCTCTGTCTCCACGTTCTTGGTGGCATCTGCCAACATCGCAAGCCCTCAACAAGCCCCCAAAGAAACGTGTCATGTTCTCCCCGTCACGTGCACCCTCCTACCACCTTCCCCACCCATCGCCTTCCCACCTCTTCTAGCCTCCCAGCACTCCGATCTGCCCAAGTCTGCAAAATGTGATGAGGCAGGCATGCGGGCAGAAACATGGGAGTGGTGTGTTGAGGGGGAGAGGGCTGTTGCTAACGGGAGAAATTCTCCTAATTAAAAAAACCTCCTTAGTAAGTGTTTCGGAGGGGTTCTTGCTGTGTGGCATGGGCGCTGGGTAGATGGACGGGTGGACAGATTATGAGGCTGTGAGTCAGTGTTCGCTAGCGGGAGGAAAGTGTCAGAGAGCTCTAAGTCTGACTGACAGTATCTGCAGAGGTCGTGGGGACACAGGACGGCATCAGCCAATCTCAGAAGGGATGCAGGGAACACAATGGCCTTTTCACATTGAATGCTCTCACTGAACACTTTACAGAAAGAGTGGGTTGTATAAAGAAGGAACAGCATTGCTCAGTCAGTGTGTGTGTATGTGTGTGTGTGTGTGTGTGTGTGTGTGTGTGTGTGTGTGTGTGTATGTGTGTGTGTATGTGTGCGTGTGTGTGTGTGTGTGTGAGAATTTGGCCGGCGTCCTAGAGAGAGAGTCTTTGATAGACTCATTTAGGCCAACATTAGTAATGAGTCTGGCCCAGCTCTAGCTTGTAGTTGTTGTTTAGAATGCATTTTAAAGCATTTCATTTTAAATTCTGGCTGTAATTCCAACATCTTGTTTAAGGCCTGCTCTCCTGGTAGAAGATATACCCTCCGGTGGAGCTGAGAAAAAGCATTTTTCCCTGTGCTTTCTCTCTTGTGCGTATATATCTCATTTATCGCTTTGTGTTACATCTGTGTGTGTGTTCGCATGCAGGCGCCGACACGTGTGTGCCTCTTCCCAGTGAGACACAGTTCATCTCCTGTGTGCATTCTTTATATTTATATTTATGGAAATCGAATGCCGTGCTTCTCCACAGGATGAGAGAATAGCCTTTTTTTCCCCCCTCACAATTAGCATTTCTTTCCTTTTTAGCTGTTGATTTTAGCAGTGTGAGTTCTGGCGCTTAAGGTGCTAATATCTGTTTAAATTACAGCAACATCGCTGCATTTTAATTTGATTCGGTTTGACTGTGCGCACTTCAATTTAAATTCATAACTGAAGGAAGTTTAGCTCGCTGCATCTGTATTGCAAATGTCTTAGTTTGGGTCCTTGCATATAACCTTGCATGTTAGCATGTGTCTGTGTGCCGGGGTGTGTCTGTGTGCTTGACTGTGTGTGTGTACATTAGCACAATTTATGTATTAGAGAGGGAGAGAGAGCGAGAGATTCGTCTCATCTCACATCTATTATGCATAGAATTCTCAAACTCCCCTCGCTCTCTTTTTAAACTGTTCCAAGATTGTCTGGAAGTCAAATAGAGATGTGTAAACAGCGTGCATCTACCAGCTGGACTGACTTGCTGGCAACAGTTTTGCTGATGATGCCAAGTTTGATCTGCGTTTATTTTTATTTTATTTAATGTTTGTCTTCTCACCCTAAGCAGCTTATTCACATTCTTTAAATTGTTGAAGGGTGTGTTGCCTGCATGAGAAGGAGCACTCTGGCTCCTCCTCATCTCTTAAGTGTTTTTCAGTCTGATGGGCTTTGGTTTCATGACGTTTGTTGTGTGCTGCAACATTTAAAAATACCAATAATGATTACACAAGTAAAATGCCAAAGATTGCCATGTGGACGAGAACAGAGGATCAACCCGAGATTATTCACCCAAAGGTCTGATGAGTGAATGATTCTTTCTAATGTTGCTGTGTTTGACTGTATCCCAGAGCGGTTTAGTGGGACTGATATTACAGACTGTTGGGAACCATGTTGGCACACTTTACCCAAATTAGCTCTGGTTCTTGAACCAGTACTGTTCAGAAGTCTCGAAACGTTGTTTTTTTGTAGTGAACCAGCCCAAGTTTCCTCCGGTTTTAAGCAGAACCGAGGGCATTGTGCAATGCACAGCGGAAGTAAACAGTAGCATCGAGATGTTAGAATTTATTGATATGATTGTTATGATTATCCAAAAACAAGCATGGACCTACTATTGATAAGATTGATAAGAAGACATAGAAGACAAAATGGCCTTCTCCATCCTCCCTTTCCAATATGACACACCTGCTGATATTGTCACGGTCCACACTTCAGGAAAACCGCCTTTTTGTTCCAGCCAGGAACCAGCTTTACGGGTTCTGAATCAATATATTTTTGTGCAAAAGGCTCCGAATGGTTCAAAATTAGGTGCGTGACTTGACAGAATGCTTCCCATGCTGGTGGAAAAGGAGTTCACGGTGCTCATCACCTGGAGCTGCATGGTGGTCATGAATGAATGAATGAATGAATATGGCCTGTACAGTAGTTATCATGCAGATGGATGACAACACGCTGTCAATCATTGTGGTTTGAACATCAGACCAGACAAGGTTTTTTCAGCTATGGACCGTTTGGTAGCCCGCTGGAAGCATGTTTTAGTTTACGGTTGGCAGGAGAGCTATCCTTTGATTTAATCCACCATTGTACAACAACAAGAAAGACTTCAGCAGCGTGTGTTTTGATATTTGTCACCGTACACGATCACTGTCATGTGATTTTGACTCTTGTGCTGTGGACTCGTGATTACTCATTGCGTTCTTACGGCTTGAGCCACCTGGCGTCTTGTTCATCTACCAAGATGCAGCCTCCTACATAACAAACGCTTTGATGAGATGTCTTGTTCCGCTGCATTCATTGTACACCTGCAAGATTGTGTTCAGACTTGTTCTGTCCTGGAAAACATAAGGGTGCATTTTTCAAATCTGTGAAATCACCTGTTTATATCCTGTTAATGTAACGACTTGCACAGATACACAAAATGCCATGGACCGACTGAATCTCTATTTTTAAGACGAAAATAAGTGTTTGAAATGAAAAGGTTAAACAAGCTATATGTCTTCATAAATGTTACAGTTTACTAATCGGACCTTTTTAGTGCTAAGAAGTCCATAATTATCTGTAGCTCGTACATGAGCGGAGTATTCCCATGTGCATCTATCTTGGTATAGAAGCCACGTGACCTTACACATGCAGCCTGAAATGAGAAGCAGTTTTATGTCTGTATGAGCGGTGTAGGCTTGAAATCCTTTTTCTTTCTTTTCCCATTGGAAATGCACTGAAAAGCATCCTGGTAACACAGTTTTACTCCAATCCAGGACTCCAAAAACAAGAGTCAGATGGATATGTGCTGAAATTCTTATGAAACAAGACAACTATACGGCAGTCACAATAACAAGTTACAGTTATCTTCATGTTTTTAACATCTGCCAGTACTACAAGCAAGACACCACAGACACATTCAAAGGAGAGCGCTGCCAGTTTCTCATGACATTAACATGAACACTGGTGCTCTCACTCCTCCTCTATCACCAGTCCCTTCGTCCTGCAGCAGTTATAATCAGTCAATTCACCATATTTCCAGTGACTTGATTTCTGCCTTTGAGGGTCAGTGTTAATAACTGGTGAATCATCCTGCCACACTGTCTTCTCTCCCGGCTCCAACGGGATTTCTTCCACCGTTGTGGTTCCAGTTGCCAAAGTGATGTGTTTCATGCAACGCTCTGGGAAGATGTCTGGTCGGGATTTAGTTGTGGTGGGATGACATCCGACCAGACAGCTAGCCTCATATTCTCTATGCAGGGGCAAACGTTTTCATTGAAATGACAATGTTTAAAGTTTGGAAGATTTTTCCAGTACGTGACTTGATTTGCAGGATAGATTCTCCTCGGCACAACATTGTGAAAGGGCGCAGCACCTGTAAATTAACTGCATCCTGTTAGACACTCAAAATGCTGCAGTTTGATGCGATTTGGAAGTATCTATCCCCGTAATTAGATTTCTTCCCGTCTCATTTTTCTTCTCTCTCCTCAGGCGGACTATTTCAGCTGCGTGGCGACAGTGCTGTACACTCGCAAGGAGAATTGTCTGTACCAGGCCTGTCCGTCCGCAGACTGCAACAAGAAGGTCATCGACCAACAGAACGGCCTGTACCGCTGCGAGAAGTGTAACCGAGAGTTCCCCAACTTCAAATACAGGCTCCTCCTCTCTGTAAGTGCACGCACTGCACATCATTAACACTTGTTTGTCACACATGCCGCTGACTTTGAGGAATATTGTCACTTCTGTGATCACACATGCACACATGAATGATCTCTCGCCCCCTTCATCATCCCTGTCTGTCTGACTCTCAGGCCAATTTAGCAGACTTCGGGGATAACCAGTGGGTGACATGCTTCCAGGAGACAGCTGAAGTCCTGTTAGGTCACAGTGCAGAAACACTGGGACATCTCAGAGACACAGTGAGACACACACAAACACAAACACAGATATACGACCACACACTGTTCTCCTTAAACTAGTTTGTTCACATCTGACAAGAAAATTGCCTTTACAATTTTTTCCAGGAGGTCTAACTTTAACAGACTGCCTCCTGTAAACCACTGGCCCTGACTTTGTATCTACCGCCTGTATGTGTGTGTGTGTGTTCTCAAGGATGAGGCTGCATTTGATGAAGTCTTCCAGAGAGCCAACTTCACCACTCACATCTTTAAAAACAGAGTCAAGCTGGAGACGTACAACGTAAGTACCTATGGACGGGGGCGCGCTGGAATTCAATACAATGCAATGCAATTTATTTTCGCAAGAATAAAAGAGCAGGAGATAATGGCGTACGATGCTGCTCATCATTGTCCTGCAAACAGTGAGATTTTTTTCTTTAAGTGATCTCTGCCTTGCAGGAATACTCGACCCTGATTGGCTCGTGCTTGTCTGTTACAAACAGCTGTCTTATCGCTGTTCTGAACAAATACACCAGCAGGCATTTTTATTTCTTTCGTGCTCTAATAATGGTCCTGGAAAAAATGGGTTTTTCAAAATAACCTGAATTGTAAACAAGTGGCATTGTTGTAAAAACGGTAAATGGTCTCATTTAGGGTCAATTTCACGATCTAACCAAAACACAGAAGCAGCTACAGTAAATGTACCTAACCTGTAGTGTTGTGTGTGTGTGAGTGTGTTAAAGAAGTGTCGAAAATTGAAATTGGAAATTAGTACATATTTAATATTCCTCACAGGATTCTGTTTTTGTCAGACTCAAGTAGCACTTCCTGTCAAGTTTTCTGATGACAGAGGACTGCTTTCCAAACAGTGAGTCGCATAGATGTGTAGAAGCTGAACATTCACTGTTTTATGTCAAGCATCCATGGCGTTAAAGCGCGATGCATTGTGGCGTGAGGTTCTAATGAATTGGCTGCATGCCATTTTGGAGGATGCGACAATGACTCCTCATCAGTTATTATGTTCCGTTGAACTTCGGCCCCAAGTATGTGAAGCCACAAAACAAGGCGCACTAAGTGTAATATAATCGTGACACAATGTCAGTCAGACAACATGAATCCAAAATCATTTCAATTAGTATCACAGTGACAAGGGACTTATTATGTAGCCAGTGCACTTTGGATAACAGAAAACAAATGCAGCTGTGGATTCATTTCTCTTAATTAGGCACTAATTAGCATTTAGCTATTGTCTGTCTAAGCCTAATTATCTTAATTATTCACAGGCTAATTTGCTACTTGGGGCACATACCAAGAGTCTGAGTGGAATGATTGAGATGTAGGATGAGCTCTGAACGATCGTGACCTCCAGAATACCTACAAGGAATGCACGGCTCACAAGCCGCCCTCCATAGTCTGGAAAATAATGTTTCAACTTTTCGATGAGGAATTACACAAACACAGTCTTTATATGCTGTGTTTGTGTGTCATTTCTGTAGCTGTATTTAACATACAGAGGTGTTTGTTGAAGTGAAGAGGAATAAGTTATGAAGTGAAATGAGGTGAGCTTTCTGGGAACAGTAAATGTCAGCATACCACTGCTGCCACCTGTAGTAACCAGCTCTATGCGCGGAGGCTGGAGGCTAGAGTACGCAAGTGTTGGTCAGAACAAACAACATGCTGATGATTTAGCTTTTATTACAGCTTTCCGAGTAGCCGGGCTTAAAATACAGTTTGTCCTCGGGGCTGCATTACAGGAAGAGTCGTCGAAAATAAATGGTGCAGGTTAGAAAAACAGTGTATTACTTTACCTACAGCAGGTCAGTTTAACACAACAAGCCATTAATGGATTGCATAACAAGGCACAAGAAGCACATGTCCTTAAAGCCTGTGCAGCGCAGTGCAGGCCTGCATTTGAGCCAAAAGTGAGACAGGTACATTAATTTAGCAAGCTTACACCACCACCACCGCAAATCTGTAGCTGTATCAGTTCTTGTTGCTGATTAAATTTGATTATACTTACTTCCAGTCTGCGATTCGTTTGGAAAATCCTCACCTTTGGTTACACATCAAAGGTGATATTGAACCTACAAGAGGAACGGAAGTGACGGAAGTGCTCAAAACGGCACACAGCAGTGCTCTGTAAGTGCTCAACAGGTGTTGATGACACACCTTGGAAATAAGTTCCATACACTTAAAAAATCCTGACTGTAAGTTTCCTGTACTGTTTGGATTAATCAGTGTATCGCTGTCACAGTTTTGAAGCGTTAATTGAAGGAAACTCAGTGTTTCTCAGATACTGAGCTCTGAGCAGATACATACGCTACAAAAGGCTCATCAGTGCATTCAGAATTTATTTTCAGCAGGTTTTAGTCAAAGTTGACTGTCTTTGTTTCAAAGCTTGTTATTTCAAAAGACGAGCACAGACCGGAGAGTCTGTGATTCATGTGTTCAGAGCGTCTTTCTACCTCGGCCTCAGTTCTTTGCCGCAGACGTGTGACTGCGACACAAGACGAAAAGATCACACATCCAGCACGGCGTTTTTATAAAAATAGAAAATTGTAATGAAATGTCAGAGCTTAACAAGATTAATGAAGTTACAAAATGCGTGCTTTGTCATTTTTCATAACAAGGACACAGAGAGAGAAAGGACAACTGAGCTTAGGATCATATTTTAAAGTTGCTCTTTTGATGTCTCTTGAATATAAACTCAAGTTTGCTTTATTTCAGGGCAGAGCAGAGATGATAAACTACCGATTTTTAGGCTCTCAGTTAGATACTGACTGTTACACAGTGGGTGACTTCAGTGCTGCAGCAGTCTTTGCTGCTTCGATTGATTTTCAGATTTAATTTAGCATTTTTTAAAAGCTTGACTATTTGGAAATGTTGGACTATAGTTCATGACAGATTTGCTAAATTTTCATATAAATGCCTGTTTTCTCACTCTATTACTGAAGTGATTCAAGAGATGAGACTCGATTCAGGGAAAATCATGTTCGAGGACAACAGTACGAGAGACAGTTTAAAGAGGCAAAAAACTGAAATGAAAAACTATTTAGAAGGAAATAAATGAAGTAGTCCCAAAGCCAGTGACCTCCATAAGCTCTACACATTACAGTACTTAGGCCATATACATGATTTATGCATTGTTTAAGCCACAGCGTCGGTATGAAGTATTACTTTATGAAAATACATGAAATATACAGAAGGTTTATATATAATTTACTGCATATGTAGTAGATATTTGTCTGTAATAATGAAGTACATGATTGAGCATATAAATATATAGACATTACAGTATAAATGAATTGTAAGCTGTGTGTCTGTCTGTCTGTAACTGGAAGGCAGACGATGGGATGATTTAAAAATGTTTAAAAATGGGGACAAAGGCACAGGTTTCTCATCTCTGACACTCAAAATGTTTGCACACACACAAGAAGACAAATAGTTGCGTAAAGAATGAAAATAGATTCCTCGAGGGAGAAGTTCGAGTTCTCGGCCTACTTTTCTCACCTGGCCAGTCTCTGCAGGACGTGGAGTTTGATTGTCATGTCGTCGGTTTGGGAAAGTCCTGCGTCCTAAAGGTGTGGAGAGAGAGGGTTTCACACACCGTTCGATCCAACGGGCTGCTCTGTGGAAGCATGCTGGCCCCTTATCGGTGCTGTAGTCCAAGGGAGTTTCTCCGTTTGATGTAATCATCGTCCCCGCAAGAAGTGATTGTTTAGAAAGAGCAGGTCAGATAGTATAGCCTGTTTATACCTGAAGCAGATCAATAATCTCAGGGTGTAGATAGAAGTCTGCACAGCCTTACAAAAAAACACTTCACTATATTTAAATAAAATTCCACCTTAACCGTCTGTCACATTTCATTAAGGTGGAGCCCCACAGAGGCGGCAGAGTGTGCAGTTGAGCAGACACTTGCGCTGCAGATTACATTGGTGGTAGAAGCCCGTCTCCCTCCGCCACAGGTGGAGTTAATGGAATTCAGATGATGGTGAAGATCAGATTTGGACTGCGGGATTGGATTTGCTGAGCACAGATGAGTGCGTTTTTCACATAAATTGTCAATCATTTGCATTTATTTAAAAGACAATCCGAGGTAATTGATGCACTCAGAATGTGGGAAAGTGCATCTGACTTCCAGCCGCAAACTGGATGCAGCATGTCGAGTCCAAGGTTTGGTGAATTCATTCCAGGCTGGAAGATCGTCTTAAACCTGTGACGTGGTGGTGTTTAAATATCTGTGCTTGTATAAGAGTGTTAGAGCACCTGTCTGTCTGAAGTGATTTAATTGATTTGGTCTAAATGAATACATTAGTGTCAGAGGCGACCTGTTTTTCCTGCCTGATGTGAACAGTTCACTTCACATCATCAAAAAGCTTCTCTCTTGGCCTCGTCAGCATCACGTTCAGGTCTCAGGTATTCTTATGTCTCTTAGTTCCTTCTTTACCTCGTATCAGACGATGCGCACTCATGACGAGGGTGGGTGGACAAATTAACAGGGACACTCAACAATACAACATATTTTCCATGAAGAGAGTGCAGGGGCAGACGTGCTGTTTAGTTGAATGTGTTAGTGTGGCCTGTCTGACTCATTGATCCTTTATCTGACTGAGATTTGTGCGAGTTAGAATCTGTGACCCCGACCATGGCTCTGAAATATCAGCGGCCTCACTGTGTATTGATAAATCCACGACCCTGTCCGTGGTGCTGAAGTAACAGATGAATTTGTAATTGCGCCTTTTTCTCTCAGCCCTGCCCTTTTGTCTGTTTCATCTTAGATCTGAAATATTCTGTAAATGTTATTCTATGAACACTTAAGTCTCTACTATATTATAGTCTGTATACTCCGTGGAGTAGTCTCACCTTCATTATCAAAGTGACAAGTAGCAACGTGTGGTCACAGAAGAGTGAGAGGATCGTAGAGGCACACTGCTGCCTATAGTATCTCTATTAATCCAGGGCTATGTCGTAATCAGTGCTGTGTCCGTATTTTGTCTTCCATTTGTAATGTCATCTTTAGGGATGTTGCCAACTTTGTATTTCATAAGATAAACAGGAAATTATACAGCCATGTTAGCTCTTTGAGGCTGTGCTCAGGTACAGAGGTGCTTTGAGCTACATGCTAACGTCAACATGCTAACAAAGTCAAGTGAATTTTATTTATGTATTCCAATAACACGAAGCAGAAATTTCCCTCAAGCCTGTACAGAATACCAGTCCCTCTATCCTTAGACCCTGGATTCAGATGAGGAAAAAACTTTAACAGGGAAAAAATGCTAACAGGTAAAATGTTTACTATGTTCAGCAAGTTTATTGTTAGCGCGCTAACATTTGGCTATTAGCACTACGAACAAACTACAGCTGAGAGTCATGCTAACAGTCATTTGTTCTATAAAATTCTTCTCATTAAATCTATAAATGATGTTGCTTGATGATGTACATGTACACATGCAGCTCATCTGTGTATTATTTGATTTACACCCTCGTCATCTCTGCAGGGCTCCTCAGCTTTATGTTGTTTTATTGTCGGTACAGTGCAGCACCTCATTAATTCTCTGCGAGGTCGTGGCACCAGGAGGAGGTGTGTGTCGGCCATTTGCATGTGTGTGCGTGCAGCATGTCAGCATCCAGAAGTTGTATTGTTTAATTCCTCTGGGACGAACCCCACCATCTGAAACTGAATCGGAGAATAGGGGTGACTGTTAGGCCACGGAGTAATTGTTTTCTCCAGATGTGATTGGAATATTAGTGTACGCACATTCAATTAATAAGCCTTCTTCCTCTCACTGACCATTATTTTTAAAGAAGCTGTCACTTTCTGTGAAGTAGCACCTTTGTCTCAATAGCCCCTCGTGTTGTTTAATTTGCCTGCTATCCTCAGGTAGATGCAAATTGAAATAGTAATAGAGGTGCTGAATCACAGGAGATAATAGGCAAATGTTAAATCCTAGATGCTGGTTATGCTGGCTGAATCGCTAATTGATTAACGAATTGTCTCTGGATTAATCTGTTTTATACTGACCGTGATTATAATGGGAATGAGTTTTTGATGTCTTCATGAGAAACCACTGCACGATTTGATCTTATTTAATGTGACGGCTGATGGTGGCCGTTCGCACAAACTGTTGAGAGTGAGCGACACTGAATCTTATGGCCTTCGCTTTCTCATTGGAAATCTTTACTGTGTAAGTAGTAGAAGTACAACACAGTTTTAGGACAGAATATTCCACCTTTTACCCTCTGTTCCCCCCACAAATTACATTCACCATGGATATTTTCACATTGGACGACTTGCAGCCAAACTGTACCCAGTCCAATCAGGATGAGTCGTCCTGTTGTATTGCTGCAGTTCTCTGATCTGTACTTCTAATACTCTCATCGACGTGAGCAAACTTGCTGCCAGCTCTGATCATGTGGTGTGTCACAATCGCTGCAGGTGAAAAATATAATGTCGAGAAGCCTGTGAAGTGCCGGGAAAGTCACATGCGTAGTTCGTGGCTGGTCTGTACTCGGCTGCCGTGTTTGGTGTTCTTGCTTTGTTTGGATTCTTTTCATATTAGACAGGGTTTAATTAGCATCGGGTTTGTTAGGGTCCACTGTCTTTGAGTAGGTTTGTCACAATGTTTTGTTGAGAAATCCTTGACTTCATCATCTGTATGAGGCGTCTGGAGTCTACAGGAGCGGTTCCCAAAGTGGAAGCCTTGATAATCAGCGAAGGACGCTGCGAGATTCCTTCATTTTTTATCGTTTGTTTAATGTCCATTTCTATTAAGTATTCACTGTGTGAAGTGTGTCTTTGTTAAAAGGATTATCAAATCACCGCATTCTGCTTCGTGTTGCACGTCGCATACTGAAAACACGCGGTTCGGCCCGAGCTGAGGGCGTGATGGCGCGGGCTCGCACGGTAACAAACCTGTGAATTTTCCCAGTGCGCATTCAAAAATAATGACGGTGAGAGCAAGCAGTGGAAAGAATTGTCCCTTTAAATGCTGATACAGTCTGAGATAAGCAAACAAACTGAAATTGGACCGTGCAGGGAAATCCACTGGGCTCATACTTTTTGTATAGATTTTGGCTGCTTTTGGGAGATCATTGTGCTGCAGTGCATTCAGTGTGATATTGCCAGTCGCATCATATATCTCTGTGATCTGTCCTTTTCAGCCTCGGTGTGAATGAAAAATAAAATATGGGCTTGCCTGTTGCATAAGAAAATACCTATGAAGGTGCGCCATAGTTTGAAGCACTGATCTACAGAAAGTCGTGTCAGCTGGGACCAAAGAGCAGCCGACAGCTGACAGCAGCAGACGGCTCGGTGCCACCAGAACCACGCTCCACCATTAGATGATAGACTTGTTTATTTGTGTTATGTGTTATTTCTTCAATGATGCTCATCAGAGAGGTTAGAAATGTCTTTATCAGATCAGCCTCACTTAATGTGTTTCTTCCCTCCTCAGGATGAGAGTCGAGTGAAGGTAACTGTCATGGAAGTGCAACCCGTCGACCACAGGGAATACAGCAGGCGGCTCCTCAGCAACATCCGCAAATTGGCCGGATGAACTCCCAGTCCCAGTCATGATGGTGATTAAACGTGTGTCCGGCTTTTTCCGCCAACGAGATAACAGCCTATCTGACCGAGGCAGCAGAGGGGCGGACAGTGATTCATCTGATTTAATGGCAGCCAAACAAAAGACTGATATTTAGTTGCTCACTTCCTTGAACAGGCCGATTATGAAACACTGGAAATGTGACGGAAATAACATTCTGCTTTTAATCTAATAACAATTCAACAGCAAGGTTTGACTGTTTGATGAACAGCGTTTTAGGCCGGCTTACATTTTTATTCATTTCATGTATCACAAGATTGCAGCGTTTTCTTTTGTGATTCATCTCTCTGGTTTCAAATCTGTGTTGGTGATGCTCAGTGTTGATGAAGGCGACCGTAGATGAGTCAGAGCTCTTTTAATTTTCATTGTTTGCTTTTAAAAATGAAGGCGGGGCAAAAGCATGTGGGAGACGCACATGTCGCTGTTTGTTTTAACTGTGTTCACATTGTCCTTTGTGTTTTCAGAAAATACGTTTGGTTTGCTGGGCTTCCAAAAAAAAAATCACACAAGGAAAGAATGATTAAAAAAATGTTGCTATAAAAATTTTTGTCTTCATCACCGTTTTTTAAAGAGTCGTGAAAAGTCTGAAAAATCATTGAATGTCTGTCCACAAAATAAACTTTAGAGGCTCTCACAGTTGCCACCACAGACAGTGATGTCATAACACCTGTTATCGATCAGTCATCATATTGCTCTAATACAAATGACCAAACTGCATCCCCCTCTTTAACCTGCTGGCCCCCCTCTTCACCAGCCATCAGCAGAGAGAGTGCAGGACCAGAGGGGTTGTTTAGTTTCATATTTTAATCTAGTCTGTCTGACTCATTGATCCTTTATCCGACTGAGATCTGTGACCCCGACCATGGCTCTGAACTCTCCGCAGCCTCACTGCGTATTGATGAATCCATGGCGCTGTCCGTGGTGCTGAAGGACC
Organism: Chaetodon trifascialis; assembly: GCF_039877785.1. Classification (NCBI taxonomy): domain Eukaryota; kingdom Metazoa; phylum Chordata; class Actinopteri; order Chaetodontiformes; family Chaetodontidae; genus Chaetodon; species Chaetodon trifascialis. The sequence goes on along the minus strand of NC_092071.1, from coordinate 11,017,618 downwards.
ACGCTCCTGAACTTGTTACTGCGCCTTTTTCTTCAATCTGTAATATTTTCTAAACTGTACACCATAAATACTCATTTCTATTCTGTACTGTAGCCTATAAGCTCTTCAGAGTTTCACCTTCATGATCAGAGTTACGAGTAGCAGCGTGGAGACCTGAAGAGTGAGAGGATCACAGAGGCGTGCAGCTGCCTGTAGCGTTCCTGTAATATTTCTATTATTGTTTTGTTGTGTGCTGCTGAAAATAAACCCCCCAGAGCAAAACACCTCTGTAACAAAATATTTCCGGGGAGACATGACGACAGATTTTAAAGTTTTTAAAGTTTTGGACCATCTCCCCTCATTGTCTCATAGTGGACAGCTTCGGTTTATAGCAACACCTAAATGAACTTCAGAATTTCCTGGTTCTGTCAATTTCGTTCATTTTATCATTAGGACTTACTGTTACATACAGCTGGATGTGACATAAATGATGAAGATCGAGAGGCGAGGCGATGAGAGTGTCATCCCCACTGATTTTCCATCGCTCATGTTTTTGTATTCTGCGTGTGTTAAACAGGTCTCACAAAGTCTAACTGGGTGAACTCAGGTACATTTCACTGACTGAGAAATCACCTTCACATCATTGTGTGCGTATCAACATTTCAGACTAGTTCATGTTCACCGCGGGTACATTCAGACACTGGAAAGCAAGGACAGGGCTTCAGCGGCGCGCCTCTCCAAGGTGTGGCTCAAGGGCATGACACTGATTTATGTTGGCAGCAAGCCGCCTGCTCGCCTCACTCCGAGCACCATCAGCACCATCTCCTGCCCGCCGTTTGGGGGTTTAGGAGATTAAAACACACAAACACTGATCTTTTCATCCCGGTGTCACTTGCCTTAAACTTTTTCCATTATGGTTTTTCCCTTTTGTGTTTTGTTCAGAGCCTCTAATCATCTCTATTGTGATAAAAACAGGATCCGACTTAATGCGTTAAACGCAGTGGCCTAACGAACTCATACAGGCTGCGTTTTAAACATCAAGTGAAAAGTGCAAAAGGGTTTAAGTGAATGATTAAAGGCTGCTTTTGATCCATGTGTCAGCGGAAATGGTCCCACGCAGTTCAAACCATTCGTAATTCACATGACACCTACTTCTGAGGTTGGCTTTACTCTGAAACCTCGACAGGTCAGGAACCAAATCAGGACGTCTTTTTTTTTTTTTTAAATCGCTGGCAGAAGCAGCTGCAGTGAGTGCGACTCTGTGTTCTGTTCAAATCTAAAAAAGAGCCAGTGAGATCAGAAAGTCATTTCCAACTTAAAGCCTTGCTGGTGATTGAGACTTAAGATGGAGACATGTCAGTCTGCATCCCCGAGGCATTATGGGACAGAGGAGGACATCGTGAAGAGATTAAGAGAAATACTTTTTTTTTTGCATTATCCTTGGAGAACTTTATCTGAATGTGACGTGCTGAGCAGTAGTGAACTGAGTTGCTGGTAAGGTTGTCATATCTTCTTTCAGGGAATGTGGGACCTTCAGTCTGGTGAATATGCGGTTTGTCTTTATCTGCGAATGTGTGTGAGGCTACAAGGACAGCAAATGGAAATGAGCTGCGGTTATCACAGAGGTCGTAGCCCTGATCACAGTCTATCTGACCGGCGTCTTATCTTTAAACACACTGTAGTTCAATCAAGCCTTCCTGTGTGTGTGCCTGAGTGTGTGTGTGTGTGTGTGAGAAAAACACCACAGGTAGCACCTGCACAGTGTTTCTCAGGGCTGTTCTCTTACATTTTAAGGCCCCCAAATATGCCTGAATAGAATTAATCATCTTTATTGTCAAGACAGCTTTTAATTAACAAAGCACAACATGAAAACAGTAAATAATTATACACAAGAAAATCACTAAGAAAATACAAATAATAATAAAAGAGACAACAAATCCTCTAAATTACAACATTGTGGTCATGCAATATAGAAAGAAATAACTGGTGTTTTGTGACGCCTTTACAGACATTTATAATGTAAATACAGAAAAAAACAGACCTGGAACCACCACTTTATAAACATTGACACTGGAGACACAGGCCTCTGACACACACACACACACACACACACACACACACACACACACACACACACACACACACACACACACACACACACACACACACACACACACACACACACACACACTGTAGGTGTACCTCTGGAATAATGCCTTTCATTGTGGCGTTGTGTGCATTCATATTCAAATGCCATTTGTAAACTGTAGAATCTGCCCACACTTAAAGTCCTTCCACACTCACACAGCTGTTTTCAGCCATTAAACCTCTGGTCAGGAGGCGACTGCAGAGAAACGCTTTGACCTGATAACAATAATGGAAATTGAGTCAGCTGCTCAAAACTAACCAGAGAGTGAGGAAGCTGTCAGTCAAGCCCTGCTGCCCACAAGACATCAGACAGGTGAAAACACCTGAATCAGCGGACGGTCAAATATAGACATAATCCATCTGAAGCTGCTTGATGACTGCCAGAAATGCAAAAGCAGAATGACATGCACACTTTAGCTGATTAGTTACAACCATACATATTGTACATAGATACCACATCACCCGCTGCTGTTTATTGGACAGTTGCGTCAACATGGCTTGCCATACTGGTACACGTCTATCTACAATTTAAACCATAAGAACTCAATGAATTTTCAACTGATTTGCAAGTGGTTTGATTTGTTACAAACGCCAGCCATGTAGTTATGTTACAGGATACTTAAAAATGCAGGTTTTCATACTAAAATACTTTATATATTTTATATATTGTCAAAGACATGTTTGTTTGTTCTTATTCTGTTGGCTATCAGCCAAAGGCAAAGTCAGGCACTTAACAAAGAACTGAAAATGTTATTATGACATATATTCTTAAAACTGCATCATCCTTGGAGGACTGTATCTGAATGCTTCTGGTTAGGTTGTCATGTCTTCTTTCAGGGAAAGTGGGACCTGCAGTCTGGTGAATATGAATTTTGTCTCTATCTGCAAATCAATATACTCTTAAAACTGCAATCACTTATTTGGCCACTTGGGGGCAGCAGAAACAAGTCAGCCAACAGTTGTTTATTTACACATTCAGCCACATTAACACTGATCTGGAGTCATGTTTCAGGCTGTCTGATGAGTTTAAGACCAATATTGACTCTCTTGTAGCTCTGTTTTTGGTCTCCACCAGCTCCTCCATCAACAGAGGAAGTATCTGACCCTTTAACTAGCTGTGTTTACTAGCTAGGTGCCGACTTGTCTATGCAGGTGGTGGACAGTGGGGCTTTTCCAGAGCTTTTTTGCTGAAACAAACAACAGGCTGCAGAAAACAGCACTGTGAGATAAGGCTGAACAATCCATGCCAATATTATCTAAATCGCAAATGGCCAAGTGCAATATTCCCCCTTCACACTGTCACATTGTTTTCATGTTGTCACAGTATTAGAAAAACAGGCTTTATGGTCCAAGTCAGTAGAAGGTCTGCTTAAAGGCCGTGATCTGAAAGTTTGACAATATAAACAAAAGAGTAATTGAAGCTCAGAGGATTCTTCCTTTGTCTGAAAGGGCGCAAACTTCAACTATCACACACTTGCTTCTTTCAGAGAGCTCATCATTGCCTCTTTATATTTTGTTTTTTACATCTGGAAAGACTCAAACAAATATGTGAACATAAAAGTGCTGCGGGGGTTCAGATTCAAGTTTGTGAAAACACTGAATTCAGCCGGCACCCGCCATCCCATCAGCTATCTACATGTTGTGCTTTGATGTGCATAACTTAAAAACTCTTGTTGAATCCACAACATGCATCCGCTGGCAGGAGGAAGAAGACCGTGTTTCCCCACAGCTCGGCGAGGACTGTGCTCGTCGGTTTGCCAACTTCATCTCTGCTGGTCTCGCAGAACACTTTGATAGACAGTTTGACTGCCTGTTTCTGCTCAAGCATTTCACACTGTTATCAAGGACCTGTCACTCTCACAAGGGTATTTATAGGCTCTGTTTTCTGCGTGTGAGTGTGCATGAATGTGTGCAGACTCTCAGATCTCGGTTAAAAAGGGCTCCGGAGGCAGGAGCATGCGTGTTCATAACAGGAAGCTATAGGTGCAGGTTTCTAGCTCTAACTCGCTTAACTTTCCTCTTTTGTAGCAAGCCGTTCTTTCTTATCTTCAGCCCTCCCTTCTCGCCTCCGTCCTCTCTTTACATAAATTACCCAATCCCCCCTCTCGCCCTACTCATTCCATTATTCTCCTCATCTGTCTTTTCCTGTCCACCTACAGTATCTGTTGTTTTTTTGTTCATACTGTTTCCACCAGCATCATCATCATTTCTCTCTGAGCTCCTCATCGATTTCTTTCTCCACTCCACGCTGCCTCTCATCCTCTCCTGTCTTTGTTTCTCTCCTACCCACCACCAGTTAAATAAACCTTCCCCACTGCCCTCTCTCTTTCCATCATAAACAGATTTGGCCTGAGGGCATTTATGTATGTTTTTGTCTGCTCCACTTGGAGAGCCAGAGGCCATGCCGGCACCAAGGCCAGCATGCAGCGTGCACGTTATGTGCCTGTACTTATGCATGATAACTCTTCAGAGGTAGAAGGATTTTAAATTGCCAGTGCAACCCAGTTTATAAAGCTGCGAACAACATGATGGATTGCGACTTAGGTGGGGAAATTGTTGGATGCAGTTACGACATACAATGTTTTAGGCACGCATTAGTGGCCTGTCTGAGTAGGTATATCAGTATCACGGGCAGATTCAATTGACATTATCGTGTTTATATGACATGCATACGTAACAAGTGGATGATAAAATTGCAGGAACGTTCGCAGGAAGGCTATGAGAGGGTGTTGGAGCGTTACATTAAATGTCACAGTGGCACAGACTTGCCTAGAAATGAAAGCTAACACTGACACCATTAGACACATCAAGCATTATTATGCAATTGTAAATGCATAATCATCTGAATATTTATCACAGATATGAATCAGGATTTATTTAATGGAGATTTTTAAAGCTTGCAATTTCTGTTGAATCTTTGTGATGATATGGCGTTTTGTTTGTACTCTGTTTGTGCTTTGTGCTGCTTGTTCTCTGATCAGTTCCACTTTTTTTTTTTTAGCACACACCTGATCATTCTGCTGAGTCCTTCTCACTTTGTTTTGCATTTGCACCCCAAAAATTGAAAATACCGTATTATTAAAGATCCCCTCCGGACACATTTTTGTTTTCCACTAAATCTCCTACATTGAAAAATTCAGAACTTACAGATTTTGTTCGTTTCAAAAGTTTAACTGCTGGACGAGAGATGTCTCCTACGCCAGTGAAAAGGCTTTTCGTAGCATGTGTGCACTGCAGGTGTCAAGTTTCCACATCACACTTGTGTCAGTTGCACAGATGAATGTGAAATCGGCCTTCTCATGTCAAATTCAGCACACATTATTCTGCAGAGTCAAGGGGTGGATGTAGCTCAGGAGGTGAAGCTGGTCGTACAGCGATCACAGTGTTGGAGATTCCATCCCCACCTCCTCATGTCCACATGTCAAAGTGTCCTCGGGCAAGACACTGAACCTCGGTTTGCTCCCAGCCGCCGGGGATCCTCAAGCCGGTGCATTCCTAATTGCTGGTCTCAAGCTGAGGAGGGTTGCATCAGGAAGGGTGTAAAAAGCCGATGCTCAGTCAAACATGTGGCTCATAAAGAATCTGATTTCCATGGCAGGGTGAGCGGGGCCGGCTTACCAGCGAGATGGAGACAGATGATCCGCTGTTGTGACCCCCCCATTGGGAGAGAGAAGAAGACTTTTTTGCACAGAGGTCAAATGTCCAATTGAATTTTCAGCAACCAGGCTCCATTCGGCCCGCCTCAGCTCCACCCATGTTCCCCCTCTTTGCCCATTTTCGGATGAGCCTTAGGTTTACCTCAGTGCATCGTAAAATACTATCAATTCTTTCACACTCAACTAATCATGCACTGCATGGGTGCATGCAGGCTTTTATAGCACATTTAAGGAATTGAATTGGGACACAGTGCAGACTACTTCCTCTCTGCTTAATGATTTCCCAGAATGCCTTTCAGCACCCCTCAGAGATAGGATGAGAACTTCTTGCACTTATGATGTCGGTGAAGAGAGCAATGGCAATATCAAGAGAGCAGGAGGACCATAAATTTAAGAGAAACAGATTGAGAGAAATGTGTGAATAGCAGGCATTACTCAAAACACTGTATTATATTTTGGTCTATTGTGGCTGCTGTCGACGGACAAATTGGTGTCTCTGGGCTCTGTTCTAAAGAATCAATGGTGCAGAGTGCTGCGCTCACGCTGTGGCAGCTGACTTTTGGATATTTCATTGCTGGAGGCATGTGGCACAATTGAAGTGCAGTTGGAAACAGGGTGTGATTATGAGAAATATATTATCAGGATGTGGTAGAGGCTCGCGTCAGTCATCATCAATCAAACAAGCCTCCCCCCCTTTCTTTTCTAAAGAATTGGTCTCTGCTTCATGGAGCTGAGAACAGTTGGGAGTGGATTCATTACAAAAGCTTCTCTCTGGAGGAAACTGATGTCTTTGTGTGGGAGATGCAGAATTGCCTTGAGTGAATATGAGGCGCCTTAAATTAAATTAACTTAGATGATACAAACCTGATTCCAAAACAGTTGGGACGCTGTGTAAAACATGATAAAACATAATGTGATAATTTGCTCATCCTGTATGACACTCAATATACACTCAATTTAAAACAGTGCGAAGACAATAATATATTTAGCGTTTGACCTCCTGAGCTTCATTTTTTGTAAATAAAAGCTTATTCTGATGCAGCAACATGTTTCTAACAGGTTGGGAAAGGAGCAACTAAAGACTGGGAAAGTTGAAGAAAGCTCTAAAAACACCTGTTTGGATCATTCCACAAGTAAACAGGTTCATTGTAACAGGTGATAGTATCATGATTGGCTATGAAAGGGGCATCCTGGAAAGGCTCAATCATTCACGAGCGAGGATGGAGCGAGGTTCAACACTTTGTTTGACAAACTGCTGTCTAAACACAGTCTGTTTGTGAAGGATTGCATTCTGTTTTTATTCACATTTTCCACAGCCTCCCAACTTTCTTTGGGATCGATACATATCCAGAAACCGTTTGATGATACTCGTTCAAACAGAAGTGGTGGCAAAAGTTCAGTTTTTCTTCTTGAGGGGCATCAACCAGCCAGGATGATCTTAATCCACACTCCGCGCTGTGGCAGATGGATGTCAGACCGTATAGCGTGCAGTATGTTGGATGACAGTTATTCACATCACAGCCAGATCAGCTTATAGTCAGTGTGACAGATTTTCCCCCTCTCTTAGGAATTTTATCAGGTCATTAAGCAGCATATGAACTGCGAAAAGTGTGTTAACTGACTGGAACCATTCTGGAGTTTGTCTCCTCTTTTTAACTTTTTCAGCAAAGAGTAATTCACAGAATAATCAGTCTTTGAGATATATAGCAAATAGTCCGGCAAAAATTCTGCTTTCAGATCTTTAATATTAAAGATCCCCTCCAGATTTATTCCTTTCCACAAATAATAATATTAAAAGCACATCTGCCTTGTTCCCCTCATTGATCATCAATCTATGAATAAGCCAACATGTTTTGTTTCCACATCACACTCGTGTAAGTTGCTCGTTGGATCACAATCGGCTTCTGCTCGTTGTGAGGGCAGATGAGTCGAATAACAGTGTTCTAGGGTTAAACTTTGCACAACCACTACAGATCAAACAGTTTGGAATAAGATAAGATAAGATAAGATAAGACTTTATTGATCCTGCACTGGGGAAATTCTCTTGTTACAACCGCAGAATAAGAAGGAGTGAGAAAACAGAACAAGTAGAACAAATAGACAATAAAAAAAGATACAAAAGCAACTATAGTAGGCCGTGTACAATACATAAAAAGGAATTTAAAGATATTTTGCCAAAATACACTGTCTTTGCGTTATTGCACAGTAAATATATATGTGTGTGTATATATATACTGTATTGCACAGATTGATGTTTTTCTTCTTTCTTTGATAAAATGGATATTTTAATATGGATAAAACAGTATAATTCAAATGCATTATTCACATTAGAAATGGTTTTAGCCCCAATAATAATAATATTTGAATTATTAAAACTTCCATTTACTCGATATCCTCACAGTGCTGCACGACAGGAGAACCTTGTTATAAATTTTCTTTTTTTTAGAAGTTGAATTTGTTTTGCAGCCCAGAAAAGATCATTACTGAAACACAACAGTGCAACTGGGCTCTAAATATTTTAGGAGCCTGTTTTTCTTTGGGTCCTCCGCCGTCTACTCAGCGGTTAGAAAGAACAGGTTTAAACTGTGATTAGCTTGTATGTTCAGCTTTGCTAAAGCAACACGCCTGTTAACTCTGAAACCCTGAAACCTGTTCCTGCTTAAATCTGCACAGATTTTGACGCTGAGCTTCAGATGTCTTTGACCGGCGACTGGTGATCTCTTTCATTTGACTCTCAGCTCAGAGGAATCTTTGTCTCTCTCTGCCCTCTCAGTTGTCAGTCTGGTTGGACCGCTGTGCAGCGTTTTGTTCTCCAGCTGCAAAACATTTCTTTTGTTGCAAACACTTTGTACCAAACATCTATTTGCAAAGAGAGCTTTCTACAACCTAAAAGCATGAAAGACCACTCAGAAATATAGAGTAGTCCTCTCAGCCATCTGTCAAGCTTCGTGGCAGGCGATTCCAAACTTTTGAAAGGTAGTTTACATCACTCTGCACAATGAAGGTCAAACCTCCAGGATAAGCTAAACTTTTAGAGTGGAGGGGAGCTTTGAATGATTTATACCTTCATGTTTCTGGTAAGATCTGAAAAGATACAGATCAGATATGCAGATTCAGCACTGGATTCAATAAAATCACCCAGCCCTGATGTCACGGTGTACTGACACACGCTGGAGTACAGGTATGTCTGTTAAGTTGTTCTTGACTGGAGAGAAATTAAAGGCAAGACTGATGAATGAGTGGAAGAACACAACAGATGCACATTGTTCCATATGTGTTGTGTTATGGTGAATAGAATTAAATGGCTTTCATCATCACCACATCTCAGCCCAGATGAGTTTGGAGATTTGGAGATTCTTTGCTCAGATGCATTAAAGCTGCTCTCGTGGTTGTGTGCTGTGTTGTTTTTTTATTTGTCCTCACATGAATCACTCATATGTTTGTCCATGCATACATTACTTGGTAAAACAGCCAAATTGGCACAGAACAAAACTGCATGCTGTGCTGTAATACATGCCATTGAAACTGCGCTGCCTCCTATGATTGCTGCTGCCATAGCTATTCATCCACCTCTCCCAGTCAGGTTCCCAGTAATTGGACAAAATATCAGTAGGTGGGAAAGCAACCTGTGTACAGCTGAAAAAAAGTCACTTCACTGGCACAAAGTACGTGCTGTCTTTTCTTTGATAGATGTTGTTATTGGACGCATACAGTAAATGTAGAATGGCAAGTCTGCAAAGACGCTGATCTGAACTTTACACAAACCGCAGCGAAGCTAAATGACCGTAGACCTACTGCGCAAGGATTTACAGTCCAGTAATTCCCTGCTTTAAAGTTTGTTATTGCAATAAACAAAAGAAAAATGTAAATGTTTCCAAGGCAACAGCAGACACCAAACTGATTTCTAAGAAATAGGTTATGGTTATCATTTTCCTCAGCTTGGAAGTAATAAAAAGAAAACACAGAAACAATTTGTCATTAATCTTCATCAATCTGAAACAGTTTCCTGTTACTCTGGACAGTCCACAGCATTGTCAGCACCTTTCATTGGGACTATTTCTTCACTAGTTCCCTGATTATTCAATATGGCTTTTTTTTTTTTCAAGTACTGACTACTGCAATAATAATCCATTTTATAACAACAACAATGATAATCATTATCACAATGCTGCTAATACTACTACTACTAATAAAAGTGATATTATTAACCTTTAATTCAAAGCAGACTTGATTGAATACAAACAGGGTGAGGTCTACAGCCACAGTGGCTCTGTGAGGCTTCACATGCATCTCAAACCAGTGGGACGAACGTCAAAATGCTAACACGCTCACACCGACAATGTAAACATCCTGATGCTATCGGGGATAATGTGATGAATAGCAAGCCTATCACCTGTGACATATTGTGTCCCGGATGTCAAGTACAGAAAGTGAGAGAGTGTGAACATCCATCCATCATACATGTCAAAATGTGAGCAAATAAACCCGAACTGTCTGCATGGCTACGAGTGGAAGAAAATATGTAATAGTTTGGGTGAACCAGCACTGACTGCTGTACAGGTGTCATTCCTCACCTGTCCACCAGGCTCCCTCAGTGTTCTCTCTGCACACCTGTCGCTGATTCCTTCATCAGCCCTTGTGACCTGCTCAGCAGCTGCGCCTCGTTTCAACATTAGCGTGTCTGTATATATGACAGTTCACATTGGCCTCTGGCTTTTGTCAGGCTGTCCTGGCTGCCTTCGCTCCTCTGTGCCTGTTCTCTGTGTTTATGTTTCTGCTGTTTTGTGCTGAAATCTCTCAAACCTGCAAGCAAAAGAAAGAAAATCCAGAATTTTATTAAAACCCCACAAAGTTTTGGGAGCATGACAACTTGGCAAGATGCTGATCTGAGGGAACATTTCCAAATGTAATTCATTCTTAGTGTGCTTGTTAATTCCTTATGCTGTACCCATCTGACGGCTCAGTGTCAGTCCACGTGACGCCGTCTCTGTGCGCACCTGTAGTGTCTTCTGGATGAGCCGGTAGATAATGGTCTTAAGCCTCTATCTTCATAACCTCTAATCTGATCGCAGACAGATGACTGAGATAACTCCCCCTTGTTTGTTTTGCTTATCTGTAGGATTAGATACACCTACTGGAAGAGTTCTACCTTTCCATTACCAGGTATAGAGAGGAGGAGAGGTGTGGGCTTTTATAACGAAGTCTGCACAGATGAGCCTGATTTCACTAATCGTGCATTCATGACAAGACTCGATGTTTTCCACCTTTACATTGCCTTACATATTGAAGCTCACACTCATTCGGGCCTCACTTGATGGTAAAACAAAGTTAGTCACATGTCACTTGTGTCTCTACCCTTTCTGTCATTTAAGTATTTAAAACTTCTTTGATCAATATTTTTATGTTAACAACGGATCAAATGATTGTGTGTGATGCAGGAAGACTGTCAGTGTTGAACCCTCAGAGAATGATGACTTGACACTCTTCCTCTCAGGTCTGAGGGAGCGTTTTGGCATCTTTCAGTTCATTGTTTTGATGGCGGACAGATGACAGACAAAGTTAGTGACAACAGGTGAACATAGTGGAGCATTTAGCAGCTGGAGAGCTGGTGGAGACCAAATAGAGCTAAAAGGACAGTGAACATTTGTCAGGTGAATGAATGCAAATGCTGCTTGGTATATGCTGGACATTTAATGTTCCATATCAGCTTTATAAGGTGATGATACGTTGTGTTTACAGCTCGCTGAGCAGTCCCCAAGTGGTCAAAAACCATGATCATCTATGCATTTCAAATGAGACAAATAGAAAACACACAAAACCACCCGCAAGCAAAAGCAGCATTCCCTAAGAATAAAAAACACGAGATGAGGAGAAGAAAGCAGTAATGAGAACCAAAGAAGAGGCTTATATTTGCAAAATCATCAATATTTAATTTGTTAAATCATTATGACCAACAATTACGACTACAACCATAATGACCCTCACAGTACCCTGAAGCCATTTGTTCATATTCAAAATAATCAATGCAGCGACGTTCTGTTCAAATTAACCAGATCAGATATAAGATGATCTGAAAAGAATGTAATGTGGTCCATCCTCACATCCCGTGCATGAGCATGCAGACATCCCAGGGCACTGAGTTTATTTCCTCTCAAAGGAGGCTTCACAAGGGGAGGGCTTAACATAAAAGAGAGCCATGGTGATTATACACACAGCATATGGATAATTCCCATTATGCCAGCATGTGTTTTGTAATGATTTGTTTAGGAATTGCATTATCCTGCTATGGAATCAGTCAGCAGATGTGGTGATGTGTCTGTCTGCTGCTTTGCTCACTCCTATCCATGTTTCCAGCTGAGAGCTAAGTGGAGACACAGCTAATTACCCAGTTTACACGGCAAACGTAATTACACCCCTATGGGAAGTTACACGTTGAGTGTGCAGTACGCACTGAATGTGAGGAAGACGGGGGGGGGGGGGGGGTGGGGGGGGGGGTGGAGGCTTTTTCCCTCTGTGTGTGCGTGTGGATTCATCACAGGTACATCAGGGAAGATCTCCTTGAAGCTTACAGAACAGGTTAATATTTAATTAAGCACCCTTTAAATGTTGCTGTTCAAGCAGGATTAATAGAAACAAATAAAAGAGGCATTAGAAAAGGCGAACATAATAGAACATGTCTGCCTTGCTTCTGAGCTTTCAATACCTGGTATCTGACTTAGAATAAAACAATGCAGCTTGAAGCTCATAAATCTCTCTCCCAGAGGGACGTGGCTAATCACAGACCCACCACATGTCTGAAGCTCAGTTATTTAGCCAGATTATCAGTGCAGGAGGTAGGTAGCCAGCAACAATGCTGCAGACCACATTGCTGAACACACAACCTCCGGAGGTGGTGATTGCTGAAATTTTTGCATTAAATTAGATTTTAAAGGAAAAAGAGGGAGAAAGCTTTATTAAATAGGGGATTGGAGAGCAGAGGCTGTCAGAGTGGGGCTAATGTGTACAAATGATCTTTTCTTCCTCATGCTATGATATCAACCTGCTCGACGACTGCTTTGTGTGAATGCACCCACACTCACGTGTAGCATGTGAACATGTGAGCGCACACGTCTAATCACACACACAAATCCACATGTCAATCATGCTCTTTCAGTTATTTCAGCTCAGTTATGTCTTGCCTGCTGAAGTGATCAAACCCACAGGAAGAGACTAAAAACACAGAAAATACAAAGTGGAGTCACAGCAAAAGCACCAATCAAAAACCATCACCAGTGCATATAAGGTGTAAAATCGCTGAACAACAACAACAACAACAACAACCGCACCTTTTAAGTTTGAGAGAGGAGAAAACAGAACAGAGCAGCATTTAATTATCCCTGTAGGGAAATTTACCGGAACTCATTACAGCAGCACACTCTTGCTGCAGGTCATGAAATCGTCACAAAACTCATGAACAAGGACACAAATTTTTAATTTTTATTGTGAGATTTTCAGCAAAAATTAAGTATCTTTCATGCAAGCACCAACTCAACAATAAGAAATATGCAGCCTCTGGTTAGACTTTCAAAATAAAGCTCGCTGAGAAACATTTCAGACGAGAGCTGCACGTTGGTTTGGCTGAAACATCTCCTGTGTCAAAGTCCTGCGTTTGACTCAGAGCTGAGAATATGTGTGTCCATGCACCTGAAATGAATAAGTTAAATGTCGTGATTATTTAACAAACTGCCCTGATACTGGGCTGGTGCCAGACATAACCAACATATTATTAGAAAACAGTTTCCACTAAGGTATTGCATAATCCAGCTCAATAGAGAGAGAGAAAGCAAAAGGCAGATAGGATGCATCCTGTCATGGTACAAGTGTCTGTCACTCTGCACTGCCTGCTCCTTTTCTTTGTGCCATAAAAATTGATGTTTGCCCTTCCATCTTGCAGACTGTTCCAGTATTGTTGGAAAATGGAAAATGCAGCTTTGTTGGAGGACACACTTGAGTATCCTTTTTAGAAAGTAATTTCACCAAGTGGCAACCAGATAGGGCTGCATATAAAGGCACCTTAAAGGTGGATGTTATTCACTGTTAATAGCGCTTTTGTTGATTTTTGGTGAGTAATTTGTCCACATTATTTGTACCTCACACGCATTTCAAGATGACATCAGGAGCATTAAGAGATCCTGTGGTTGTGTGCTTACAAAGATATGTTGTTGACAGATTATTCAGAATATTCCTGATGATAAGGTTTAGAGATATGGCTTTAAATCATTCATGCTGGCTAGTATCATGTAGGCTTGATCCTAAATGCCGTGAAATGTCTGTGGCCTATAAAGGAGATTACACCTACATAATCCTTATTTAATGCACGTTTAGTGATAGCATGCTGGTTAATTGTCACTGCACAATAAAACAATAGGACCTTGAATCTGTCCGTGCGTGATTAAACCCTGTGACTGGCTAATGGACCGCTGTCCATCCTTTTTTCACCCATTGTTAATCCAAACTTCACGGCAGGAGATGAGTGATTGTGCAGACTGAGGCTGGTATCTGTATATCTTTTGTGGACATGATGGATGCCAGTGCCCTTGACAAACGAAGAGGGTGGCCAATGATGGGCGAGCAGGGCAGGACTAAGAGTACGCTTCCTGTCTGAAGTTGCATATTGAAGGTTTGAAGTTTTTCAGTTCAACCACCACTTAAAGATCATTACACTGTGACCACTCTGCTGCTCTCATCCTCTTCCCATGGATCCTGTTGTTCTCTCGATGTCTTAGAAATGATTATTGTCAGTTTTTATGTTTATGCTGTCACTGTTAATGGAAAAGAATGAAGTGAAAAAACCCAGAAGTCTAGCAGAGTTAATTCTATTTAGTTTTTGTTGTTTACAAGATTTAAGAAGTTCAGACTAGGCATTAAAACACAAACACTCGCTGGCTCACAGTCATGCAGACATGCCAGTCTTAATAAACATACGTTTGCACCAGTGCCTCCTCATGCTGGTTGTGTTGACATTTCCTGCATGTTGGAGATAATTTACTCCAATAAACTTAACTCTTAACATTTGGGGTGAGGGTTTCCTGTAATCACCAAATGCAGCAGCACATGAGCCTTCTGGTTCGCCCATCAGCAAAGCTCAATATAGAGTGATATTAACATCCAGGTGACACCAGCCAACCTACAAGGGATTTGGAAGAAGTTTTGGAAAGATTTTTTATGAATGAATGAATGAATGAATGAATGAATGAATGAATGAATGAATTTTGTGAGCCTCTCACACGGCATCAGCAATGCAGCCTCATGATCATTTTATGTCACATGTTCCAAACATCCTTCAGCTGTGAATGTCCACGACCCGCCTCTGTCAAGCTGCCATGTACACATTTTTCACTCATTCAGTCTGCATGCAACAACGCTGAACATCCTCGCTGTTACCTGCCGCATGCTTTGAGAAATGAAACCCACTCCCCCTCCCCAGCCTCCTCCTTTATCAGTATAGCTGTAAATTGTTTCTTTTAACATGCGCTCATGTTCATCAAATCAAATGTTGTGTATCTTCAGCTCTGCCGGGGGAGAAGTGTCAAAGTCTGTGCAGAGCCACACCGCCAAACTCTAATTACACATTATTGTTGCGATAAATTGTTAAAACCTTGACGTGGGCGTCCCCAGTGAAATGTTTATTTTTCCTTTCTCGGATATTTCAGTGTTTTAAATCTTTTAAATTTGATTTTGGCAGCAAGCGCCCATATTCATCAAGGCTCAAAACATATCAAAACGAGGGAAAATCCATAAAAGGAGGTATCAAAATGAATGGTAACAAAAAAGAAAGTGTAGATTTGGATGTGTTTTAAAAGGGGCATATACCCTTTAACAGTACCAGCCTTTTTAATCTTCTGTAAGTAGCATCTTCTTTTTCCCTTTTTAAATTTAGCCTTCTTTGTAATAACATAACCAAGACCCTCTCTGGTCGTTTTGTCTTCAGTCTAATTAGAATCACTCTCTCCTCAGTCCTTCGCCTTCTCATTTATCCTGAACCTTCTGCTAATGAGTTGAGCTTAATCAGGCATTCCATTTCACTTAGAAACCAATGAAATGCTGAGATCACTCACAAGTGAGTTTCCATTAAAAAAAAAAAAGAAGCAAGAGTCACAGCAGATTACTTTAACACAAAGAACTCTCTTCTCACAGCGTTGTTCCACAGACGTAATTGGAGGGAAGGTTATCGCATCGTGGACGGCGAGCTGAAAGAGGTGTTTCACAGAGGAATAATAACATATTTCATTATGGATAGTCTTGTAGTGAGGTTGTTCAGGGGAATAGTGACTTATTGTGTTGTCTTAAGATTGCGGGAGGACATTGT
Organism: Chaetodon trifascialis; assembly: GCF_039877785.1. NCBI lineage: Eukaryota > Metazoa > Chordata > Actinopteri > Chaetodontiformes > Chaetodontidae > Chaetodon > Chaetodon trifascialis. Next base: position 11,001,487 of record NC_092071.1, on the reverse strand, counting down.
TCACAAAGGATATTGTTCATTCCTCCTATCCCTTAGACCACAGCACTGAGGACAAGAGAGCCAGAGAGGACACACACAGTGTGCTGCATTCAAGAGCAAGCAGTGTAACCATTGATCAGTGTGGCTGCTAAATGATGAGCTAATTTATGGCTGTCCAAATGCACTGACTCAGAAGGCAACATGTTGTGAGTAGGCCGCTTAAATCAGTGACACACCTCCTTCTGCTTCACAGAGGTAAGGGAGGAAAATGAAGGGCGTGTTATACTGCATCAGCAGTCAGGGGAGGAAGTACAGTACTGCAGTTCACAATTCTGTGTACAAGGCATGTGTCAGCTGTTAAGTTTTACTGCTCATCTGCTTTCAGAGAAAGTTAAACCTCCCGTTTGTAGAGTTGGACTTTAAACCTAAACTGACTCGCTTCATGATCTCAGTCAGCGGCTGAATGTGAATCCTCTGTGGAGTTGGAAGTCATTCAAGCATCTGGCCATTTTTGGATGGTCCGCTGCTGATGCTCCACTTAACATCGAGTGATTGTGAAGAGTCCAATGAGTTGCAGGTGATGCTCAGAGCAGTGGAGTTATTCAGTGTCTGGGTTACAATTGATCTGAGGGTTGAGTACGCTGTTGGAATAAGTGTTAGGGCTATGATTAAAAAGTGGAGTCGGGTGTAAGGTTTTGAAGTCCGAAGTGAAGCAGCAAATGCAGGAGGTAAGTCTGCCACTACATTTGCTGCGTAACATTACAAGCATTAGTCTGAATTTTTTATCACTGTGTCATGCTTATATAACTCTGACCTGCCTGCACGGGCCTACAAGGTACCATAAATTCATATGAGGCAGGTCCAGAGCTCTGCGGGCACATTTCATTTCTAAACAACAGGGAAAGTCCAAAAATAGAGAAGCAAATGAAGCCTCTTTCATAATCATATCCACAGACCATCCCCGCCTGCAACGAAATTCAGAAATCGTGACAAAAACATAAGCTATGTAGTATTCAAGAAAGCAGAATAAATATTAATTAAACAGTCCCTCTTGCCATCTTTTCCAGGCTTCTGAGACAAAGTTAGCAAACTTAAACAAATTACAAAGCCGTTCCAATTTTTGCTCATCCACACACCAGAATATGTTGGGGCTTTGTCGAGCCATTTCATGGAAAATTAACTCTCTTAAATCATCATCGTTTGTACAGCACAAAAGAAAATGGGACTGGCTTTCTGCTTCTACCAAATCACACAGCTCACACAGTCACTTTTCCTCTGGAATACCTTTGAATAGACCAACCTCAGCGGCCAGAGGAGGACCACCAGCTCTGAACTGGGCTTCCCCCGCTACGGTTTAGTCCTCTACTTTTCTGATGTGTCCCTTTCTGGCTTGAAAAATCATGTTTTAGTGATTAGGTATGCATTTATTTATCTACATATTATTTCACACACTAATCCATATCTAATCATCAGTACAGTATTTGTGTTTTCTCATAGGCTTCTTATGTTGCCATAGATGTAAAATTGTGCAGCTTTTTTTTTTCCGAGAACAAACTGTATGTAATTTAAAAGTACAGATCCAGTCAAAAACATTAAAATGGCCGTGTCAGCACATCAGCTCTTTCAGATCAGACGCATTTCAGCAGCATCAAGAGCAGCAAAGCCATTTTTAGTTGATTTCAGCCAGTGAGTGTGCAACCTGTTCAAGTTCAAGCTCTCTTTCGAGATCAGCATGGTGATGTGCGCTTTGGATCAGGGATTAAATCTCATTTTATACTGACCGTGCTCCTCACTTTTTTGTGTTGCCTGCAGAAAAATAAAACAAATCAATTGAGGTGGCATGCTGTCATATCAAAATCCATGTGCAGAAAATAGCACCTATGAACTAGTTCTGTCATGTGATACAGTTCACTTGCCTCGTGTTTGGCACATTATCATTTCTACACTGCCTTTGACTTGGATTTTTAACTTTGTATTATGTTTGAGATGTCGAAGTGTAACCTTGTTTTTAGTAGACAGGGTGTGACGTCCCTACCACCGTCCAGAGAGCTGTCCTTGGCAGACAGTTGGCTGACAGTGGAGGGCCGTCACTTCATCTAGTCCGCCTGGGCTCCCGGGCTATAAAAGCCGACCCGTGCGCTCCTTCCTGCCTTTCTTCCTTCAGCTGACATCCACCCAGCATCACCTTCTTCTCCTTGTGCACCTTCAACACCTCCACAGCACATGTCTCACACATCCACGCTGTCCTCACTGAAGTTGTTAGTCTCACACCCTGTTGTTTATTTTGTGTTAACTTCAACTTTAAGTAAATCTAGTGCATCTCTGTGTGGACTTTCTCCTTTACTATTTAAAAAGGAAATTCACTTTGTCAGGTGTGTAAGATAAAAAAAAATGTAGCAGTGGAGTGTAAGACATGAATGAACAGTCCCAGATTTGATCTGATAAAATGTGTCTAATGAAAACTTGTCAGCTTTTGTTTTCTGGGACTTTTATTCCAAATGTGTGGTGCGTGGAAAACAAATTAGTTTTGACACTGGGGACAGTATAAGCAGACCCATCCCGCACAATCTGGACTATTCTTAACATAGCAGCAGGTTTTAAATGTATTTTGAAATTCTTTGATTGTAAAATACACACAGGAAGCCAGTCTGCAGATCTAAGAATGGAAGCTGTTGGACGGACTTTTCAGAGAGACCTGTGCAGACGCCGTCACAGTAGACGAGCCAAGCGAAGATGAAAGTTTTTCTAAATCCATCCAGTATGTTCTTTAATTCTTGATTGGTGATAAAGGCTGATGTATTTGTTCTAATGTTGCAATGCAATTCAGCCGAAAAACTGGCTCACAGGACTCGTAAGGTTGCCCGCATTGTAGCCAAGAGGTTCTTTATGTGTGTATCTGTTTTCACATTCGTGAGATAGAGGGGGGATGCAGACCACCATGCAGAACTAGGACACACATATAATGTAGGTTAGCACTTATGAGAGAACAGGACTGTCTGTCTGGGACAATTCAGCAGAGACAATGTGTGTGTGTGTATAACCTAAAGAGTAATACCTGAGAGGCATGTTTATGTGTGTGTGTTCCTGTTACCCATAAGTCCTGAGAGAAAACGTGAGCAAAAGTTCCCCAGCTCGTGGAGTGAGTTAGCTGTCATCAGTAAATAGCCGCCTGTGTGGGCCACTGGGCAGGCAGAAATAACGAGGACTGAAGACGGAGCCAGATGGATCTTCACTTCACACAGCATGACTCTGCTCGACTTTCTAATGGACGGCGTTTTGTTATGTGAAAGGAAAACTTGGGTCAGTTTTCTGACAGTTGTCTCTGTCTAAAAATAGACAAATCTTTATTAGTGTTTGGAAATGCTGAGCTGGAAACGCTGAAGGCCTGCGCATGAGGACAAAACGAGCACGTGCCTCAGCAGTCAGCGGTCGTATTGGAACAGTCCTTATCAGATCAGCATTATTTTAATCTCAGCAGATAAAATAATATTGTGTTTGGTGATTGAATGAAATGACATCATAAAGAAGCTCCATGGTCCGTACATTTCGATAGATAGAAAAACAGCAACTCAACTGTGAAATGTTGCATGAGGGATCATGACTAGACAGGGCTTTTTTTGACAGAACTTAGTGCTAAGTGAACATCTTCATGCGCATGTGGGCATTTGTGGTTGTGCGTGTTTGTTCTTGTGTCTGGAGCACTGACATGTGTGTTTGCAGAACAAATGGTTTAGTGGAGTGTACAAGCATGGCCAGCTGTATTTGTCTGCTGTAAACCCCCCAATCTGGTATCACCAGAGCACATTGTCTGAGTCATCCAAGTGTGTGTTTGCGTGTGTGTGTGACTTAAGCTGGAACTCATTGTGCTTTGTGGGAAATTGTACGAAAAGCAAATGCACTGTGTTTCTCTGAGCTCTCTTTTAAATTTTGAACAACAGCCACGCAGCAGTCACATAGCATGAAGTGATTGTGGAGAAGCTGGATATGGTTATTGGATGCTGTAATATGTTGCCTGCAGTGAGGCCAAATATTACATCAGGCTGAAGTGCTTGAACAGCACAGACTGTTAGTGCGAACGACTATTTTTACTCATACAGTCCTGGGCAGAGCAAGAGGAAACGCTGAGGTTAAAAGGCTTCATTTAGTGGGGCTTATTAATGGTTTAAAGTGCAGAATGGTTTCTACCTCACAGGGTCTTCATCGGGCTGCTAAAAACAGATTGATTAGACCTAGCACTCGATGTAATCCATCATGCGATAAAAAACTAAAAACTAAACAAAATATGTCATGAAAATACAATCAAGCTCTTTTTCTACCTCAGTCTAAATTAGCGACTAAAGAAATGGCACGTACGGTAAGTGCTACAACAGGCAACCTGGCAGCCTCCTCAACATCTGTTCGTGCATGCAGAGGTATTAAATCAAGGGAGTTTTCAAGAGATAGAAAACAAGTTAGAGCACACAGGAGACCACAAATCATAGACGATGACTTCTGCCTGTCTGTTGCCTTTTTAGATACATTTTAAAACGGCATCCACTTGGTGGCAGCGGACACACAACCGGAAACACAACACTGACATAAGTGCATATTTACACCATCCAGTCTCTATAATGATACAGAGCATCACTAGATTTCAGTTTTTGGTCACTTGGTGAACATAAGTCTCTCTTTTTGCTCTGCTTTTGGTCTCTGACAACTCCTGTGGGAAGTCTTTGGCTCTCCAGCTGCTAAATGCTCCACTATGTTCACCGGCTAGTCACTAACGGTGTCTGTCTGCCTTTTGGTGCTGGGTAGGTAGCCTACAATGGGTTTATAGAGCTTTTTTGCTGAAAACATCTGCGGCAGGAAGCAACACTGATGGGAGCTGTGGGAGTAAACCAAAACAGCAGGCTGTTGGCTGCAAAACCCCCAAAAAAAAGTCAAAAAAAAGAAGAAGAAGAAGAAGAAGAAAAATGCTGATATTTTCTGTAGAGCTGGGCAATAACTCTCTGTGGGCTTGTCAATATGAGTGGCCTCTTTCACATACACAATGTTGATCCACAAACATGGAGTATAGCAACTTTAAATATAAAGAAAATTGCAACTGCATCCAAAGCACTTATTATGCAGCCATGTTTTTGGTTTGGACATAAGTGCTCCTTCTATAATTTATGCACACCTGGCAGCACTAGAATCCACAAACTGAATGTGAACCCTCTGTTTAATTCAAAACTGCACAGGATACACATATTTTTAACAATCACTAACAAGTAGTGACCTGTGAGAAGTTTTTCCACTGAAGTCTGCTTTTAGAGAAGGTCACGGGGAGCTCATAAACTGCCTGGAAAGCAGCCTCGGGTTAGATAGTGATTTGTTTTTGTCGCAACTTGAACTCGTGCATTGTATTTCATCAAGATAATCTTAACTTTAGTGGTATTTTTTTTAGCCCTCGCTGCCACCTATGGAGCAATAAAAGGGTTAGAAATTCAAAATGCATCATTCCTGCTCAAAGTCTTTCATGTTAATGCATTATGGTTTAAGGTCTTTTTTGTTTTGATCTACTACTAAAGCGTGTAACGTCTGCATCATGAGAACAAGGTTGAAGCAACTTTGTCACAGCAGAACACAGAAATGTCTCACAGTCACGTGGAGGGGGAGGAGGTGATTTACTTGACAAGGATGGAGGAAGGGATGGATCTCAGGAAGCTGCAGAAGAAGAAAAGACGAGAGGATTCCACACATAGGGATGAGGGGGGAGTGACAGGGTGACATGGATGGGTGTTGCACCCTCCTCCGGTTCTATTGGTCTTACAGTGATGAAAGTGTCAGCGGCGAAGACAGTTATCTAAGAAGCGCAGGAGGGGGGAGAAAAACAGTGGGAGAAGGAGAAGAAATGAGGAGAGCAATGAAATGAGGGAGAGGCAGAGAGGAACAGAGCTGAGGGAGAAGGAGAAACTGTAAGGATGAGGTAAGAGTGTGAGGGTGGGAGGAAAGAGAGGAACAGCAGGAGGTATAAACACTTCGAATGTGAATCATAGGCATCTGGCAGGAAAGGAGTGGGGGGGTGGGGGGTGGGGGGGTTGAGATGTGAGACATAAGGAGAGGTGACAGAGTTAGAGAGTGGGGGAGTGAGACAAAAGTAGGCAGAATGATGGAGAAAATGAGAAGCTGAGAGGGTTTGATGGAAGGAACAAAAAGCAGCAAGTAAGGCAGAGATGATGAGCGGAGAAAGAGGCAAACAGAGTGAAATTCATGTAAATCAGCATGTTTTCTGTATGTCCTCTTATTTATTTGGTTAGGGCTTGTAAGGGTGACGGGCTTCCCCTGTCTGGCTGTGTGTGTGCGTGTGTTCATGTGTGTGTGTGTGAGAGAGAGAAGGATGGAGATAGAGAGTGAAATGTGACAAATCTTGTCAACTTGCTGTCCTCCCACATAATCTGCTGACAGCTTTTCTGTCCAGTAGAAATAAATAAATAAAAAAGATTTCAATTCCATCATTTTCCTCCTGATATTAATGAGCTCTCGGATGGGGAGCTGAGAAAAGCTTTGGAGAGAAACAGTGAGTGAGTGACAGTGAGTATTGAATCGCTTTCTTCAGGAAGTTTTTAGCGGAGTATAAACAATTCACAGCTTTGCCCTGTTTATCACCAACCGGCACATCATGGATCGATTCCCTCTGTTTCTGCAGAGTTCCACCGGTCTTTTGCATACAATAAAGAAAGCGAAGGCATGTTACGTGCATGAGCCACCATAAAACTCTCATGAGCGCTGCTGCCTGTGTTTTAGGTGCAGGAACACAGGGGGGGGCTTCAGCTACAAAGGGCTCCCTGCAGGTTCTGCCTCTGATGATGTGCCTGTTTGAACTCAGGTTAAATTCAGGTTCAGCTTGAATTGTCAAGGAATCTGATTTTGTGTTTTGTTTTGTTGTCTGTGAGTTCATTTCTGAGCCAGTATGAACCGTTCTGTCATGATGTTTTACAATTTTGGGTCAACACAACACTGGGTTTATTTTACTGAGTGGTCACGGGGAGAAAAGCCCCGAGTGTTTGTTCTTTTAGTTTTAGGTTACCTATCACTGCTTGTTTCTGATTGGTTATAATGTATTTTGTGCAACTAACAATAATCTTGTGACAGTTTTAAGGTAAAAGCTTGTTGTGTCTAACATTGGATCAAAATCATCCTATTTTAGTTTGGGTAAAATAAAAAATGCCACAGCCGACAGTGATGTTTGGTGTGCAGATGTCAGCTCTCTGCGTTGTCAGAGTTCAACAAGTCCTCCAAATGAACCGACAAAATAAGTCATTTCTCGTTGCCTGTAAAAATAACCCCCGTGAGCATTTGCAGACGAGACGTCCTTATCAACAGGACGACGGGTGATAAAGAGGCGAAATAATCTCAACTCAAGCGAGATTATTTTGTCACGCATACTCATCCCAAACTCAAGAATGAACTTTCACGCTCAGGACTCATGACTGTTGAACAATTCCTCCCAACCCTTTGTGTAATATATTTGGATTTATGCCAGATGCTCGCTCCATTAAGCTCAAGTGGTTGTAACATTTACCTCCTTAATTGCTACAGGGCTTATTCTCCACCTAGCTTCACCAGATGGATAAGAAACACTACATTTCCTAAAATTAAATGCTCACTTAAAGGGACAGCGCAACAGTTTATGAGGATCTATATCTATATCTATATATCTATATCTAGTTTGGGATGTTTTCCAGTTACGGTGACTATTTGTTGTGCCTCACAGCAAGAGGGTCACCGGTTCAATTCCCGGGTCGGGCCCTTCTGTGTGAAGTTTGCATGTTCTTCCCGTGCATGCGTGGGTTCTCTCCAGGCACTCCGGCTTCCTCCCACAGACCAAAAACATGCTCGTTAGGTTGATTGGTGACTCTAAATTGCCCCTAGGTGTGAGTGTGAATGTTTGTGTGTTTGTGCCCTGCGATCGGCTGGCAACCGGTCCAGGGTGTACCCCGCCTCCTGCCCGTTGACAGCCGAGATAGGCTCCAGCCCCCCTGCGACCCTGAAAGGGATAAGCAGCATAGAAAATGGATGGATGGATAGTTTTTGCAATACTATGGACTACTGCTGTTACATAGGCTTATCACATAGGCTTATAGGCTTGAACCTAAATGGATTTTCCCAACATTGGTTAGGAGAAAGGGCTGCATGGTGGGGCAGCAGGTAGTGCATGTGCCTCACAGCAACAAGGTTGCCGGTTCGATTCCCAGGTTGGGCCTTTCTGTGTGAAGTTTGCATGTTCTTCCCGTGCATGCGTGGGTTTTCTCCGGGCACTCCGGCTTCCTCCCACAGACCAAAAACATGCTCATTAGGTTAATTGGTGACTGTAAAATTGCCCCTAGGTATGAGTGTGAATGGTTGTGTGTTTGTGCCCTGCGATCGACTGGCGACCGGTCCAGGGTGTACCCCGCCTCTCGCCCATTGACGGCTGGGCGAGAGGCACCCCCCGCAACCCCGAAAGGGATACGCGGTATAGAAAATGGATGGATGGATGGATGGTTAGGAGAAACAGCGACTGCTGGTAGGAAACAGGAAGTAAACAGTGGTCAATGTCAAAAGTTACAGACTTCACAAGGTTTCAAGGAGGCGTCACTCCCTCCACGGTTTGCCTTTGCTCCTGACAGAAAGGGGTCATAATTTGCACATCCAAAAGAAGTCCTTCTTAGGAAAAAGTAAACAAATAATGCAGTTTTTGAGGCATTTCACCCCCACAAATCGTCTCATGATGATCTTGTATACAGATTCTTCATTGAAGCTGTATAAACTCTGTTTTTATGGAACCTTGAGAATATTTCCATCAAATGAAAGTATTCTCAATACACCCAGTTTCATGCAAACTTCCTCAAATTTCAGCCTGACATATTTGGTATCTTTGGAAACTTTGGCATCTCCACTAGAATTTCGAATGAAGTTCGGTCACTGAGGTTTGAGGTTGAACGTGCCGGAGGTGATTACTCAGTTTTTAAAATTATTGTAGATTATTTAAGATTATTTGTGCGGTCACTTGAGAATTCAAATCAAGGTCACATGAACTGTATACTACTTTCTGCTGGTCTACAAGTAAACTGCCCACCCAACAAAAATCTAATCCGTAATGATGATAAATGCCGTGGCAACCATCCCCGCTAAGGATGTGTCAGTAAATACCATGGCAACACGTTGTCAGTATTTCTGCCTTGAGGAGTTACATGAATGCCACATTAGCCCCAGTCTCTAAGGGTGCACCGAGTAGTCCTGTGACTTGGAAATGATAATAACCAAATAAACATTGCGTTCTTTGTTGTAGCCCCCTGCCACACACACACACACACACACACACACACACACACACACACACACACACACACACACACACACACGAGGGTGTTTGGTACACACAAGGCTTAGGCGGCTCATAAAAAAACAGTTTAAAACATGATGGATCAGGGAATCTGCAACAGAAGTCGGATAAACAGGGTGAGGTTATGAAGAGAAAGAAAATAGGAATGAGAATGACAGGAAACTCTTTTGTTTCTCCTCAATTTTCTGAGTCCTGCTCCCACCCCGTCTCCTCCCCTCCCCTCCCCGCTTGCCTGCCATTATGTGAACACTGAAAATGTGCACTCACACACAAAAAAAGCTCAAGGCGCAAGCCACCTACACTTAAGTTATTGTTCTCTCTCCCTCTTCCTCCCTCTATGTGGTTTTAATTTTCCAAATGCTTAGGCTTTAATTAATAAGGGAAAGAGAGAAGCCCTTAATTGAAAGCATTCCTGAGAATATCAACCACTGCTCCTGAGGACTGCTCCATTTTCTCTGTCTCAGCAGCACAAAGCCCAAGCAAAGCCTCCCACTCCTCATGCCATGTTCTCATCAACATTACATGAGACAGCTCTGGATAATCTTAAAATACAAATTTACAAAGTACAGATTCTTTAAGTTTCCCAATATTTATGAAATAATACACCTGTGGGACTTTGTACAAAATGAAAACTTGCTCAGATAACTGTGCAGGCACACAGGTATGGAAAAAGTCACTTGTGTAGTTTTTGAGGTATATTCATGAGTAATTGGCTAAAAAACATAATCTACAGTGCTGTACTGCAATTGCTTTTTTTTTTTTTACAGGATAATATTGCTCGCAAATTCTCAGTAAAACCTGTGATTGTACTGTACATTTGAGAATGACAATGTAAACAACAATAATGATACACTACATTAAATGAAAACACAAATGATACTGAAAATGAAAATGCAGTAGTAAAAATGTAAAAAGTTGCACAGCAACCTCTTCCCTGTAGGGTCTCAGTGTGCGCCGCCTCTGCTGACTGGAGGTATAGATTAAATATAACTTTGTCTATCTGCACTCAGTCATAAACTACAGTGTGTGATATGATGAAATCTCTGCTTCAGAAGCCACAGACACTACAAAAAATTGATGATGTAACATATGCATGAAAACATGTTTTTGGCCCAGTGAGTAACCTTACAGCCGGTTTCTGAGGCAGCCGATCAAAATGGAGCGGCGCAGAGTTGAAACCTGCACTCCAGGCTAAGAGGATTACAGCTGAACATCATCCAGCGTCCGCAGCCAGACGAAAGTCATTCTTGACTTTAAGAAGGACAGTCTCAGTATTGTGTGCTCTCAGGCCTGATTGGCCCTATTGTACACTGGCCTACAGCAATTTGAGATACTCACAGTATCTCCACTGTTAACAGCTGCACCAAAGCTGCCGCACTGCCTGGGAATGTAACCTTATATTGTCATTCTGTTTATTCTGCTGTCGTACAGTTCGATACAGTGTTGAACCTTACGCTGAGGACTGAGACATAAACACTGCCCGCTGCCTCCTGACTACAGATTCATAATCATTCATAACTTTCAGCGTAAACTCCTGTCGGCCATATGGTGCATTTGTCTTCTGCAACCAGATGATCACTACCTCCACATCTCAAAGTTCTGCAGCTGCTGTACTGGGACAGTTACTTTAAATAGAAAGAAGTCTGCCTCCTACTAGAGGTACAACAGTTTGGAGAGTAAATTAACTGCGTTTTACCTGACAAGCCCTGCACGTGTTAAACATCATTCCAAGAATTTTGGGTTGACTTTCCAAATTCAGACAGTGCCATGGGGACCTGAAGCACAAGCCAGTCAACTGAGGGAGTTTGACTGGGACAAATTTCCAATCCAGCATCATTGAGATAGGTAGTAGCTTTCCAACAAGGGCTCTATAGATAAGCAAATACAAATTAAGCTTCTCAGCCAAAGACGACCAATACAGTTTATCATGCAAGATACAATAGCCAGTACTGCAGCGATCACCAGTAATAAATCTGAGGGCATAATGATGGACCGAGTCTGGTCATGTAAGAGTTGAAGGAGAAGCATTTCTATAAATCACACCTCCATTGTCTTATCTGCAGTAAGTACTAGTTTAAGATTAATAAGAGTGCCTTCTAGTGCATTAAAGAAAAGCTGCAGCTAATTGCTAATTGTACAGAATCAGCAGTACAATAAATAACTGTATCATCAGCATGAGGAGTGCTGTACGATACAGCTACTGTATGATTCAACTATGTTACATAGAAATATATAAAATATGCATCTGGCTTCACAACAAAATGCACACATAGACAATGACAACTCAGACAGCTGAGTATAATATGCATTAGTAAAGAGTGAATTTTCTAAAATGCTCTACTTTGCATATTCAGCCTCGTCCTCGGCAATCTTCTGGCAGGATCTGGAAAGGGGAGCACGTGCAGTGAAAGACAAGACAGTGCTGCTCTTTCATAGAGTCTCTGGTGACCTGGCCTTCTCTCAGCAAGTCCAAGAGGGCTGATGAATATTCTGGGGGAAGCAAACAAATGTTTAGGTCAGTCGGTGACTGTATATTTGACTCACATAATAAAAAATATTTAGGAACTGACTGAAACTGCTTACCACAAGCCTCTCCTTGACTACCCAGACACCTTTGGGGAATCTTGAGTCAGGAAAGCATCATACTGTATATGTAACTCACCTACGCTGGATGGAGCAACCGCTTGGCTGCCATTATTGTGTAATTGCAGGGCTGCCAAGAGAGGGCTGTTCAAAAAGTAGATCATGTTGTACTTATGTGAATAAACCATCTGGTTTCTACAGACAACATATATACTGCCAAGGAGGCTGTCAGTGATCAATACAGAACCCACAGTTCAACTACCAATGAATGAGTCCTCGTCTCAAGAATAGCTCCTCTTTGGAATCCCAGGAAGTAAACAAAAATACTCAGTTTGATACTCGACACAACAACCGGCCAATGAAAATAAACCAAAGTGACGCCTCTTGTGTCAAATAGATAATCTTAGTGATTCCTGGATAACTCCAGAGTTAACTCCCACAGCCCAGCCAGCGCGCTGCCGTCGGCTCAGGGAATGGTCGGGCTGAAAGCTGAGCTGTTTGACTGTGGGTCCATATAGTCGAAAGGATAAAGTTGGACAGCTATCTGATTTTGTAGAATTACGGACTTTTTGGCTTGTTGCCATGGTTTGGCAAGCTAATCAGTGGTCGCTGTCTGGACGGGCTGCTTGCAATTTCTGAATTCATTAATATTCTGCGGGCCGGATGGGAAGCTTTAGTGGACCAGATGTGGGTCGTGGGCCGCCAATTGACTGTCGCTGGTGCGGAGTGTTGAGGCCACATTGCCACCCTGTGACTAAAAAGTGCCACAAGGCCATTGACAGGACAGAAGATTCAAACACGGTGGATGCCAGTTGATTAGATACTGAGTTAAAACTAAGGCACTTTAATAGAACAGCCTGTAATAAATTCTATCTTCATCGATGTTTTTTGTTCAAACTTTTTACGTGGCAATGATTAAACTTGATTAAACAACTCCAGAGCTGTTTCAGAACAGAGACAGAAAATGTTAAAAAAGAAAAGTTATTAACAGCCAACTTAAACCAAACTGCCAACAGCCAGAAAATCCAGCCTCTGACTGAGGCTTAGTTTTCTTTGACATTTGGTCTGAGATGTATTAATTCAATTATATGTTAATCATTGAGGACAAAGTCATAGTGTTCAGTCGTACCAGACTACACATACTGAGATGTTTCTATCATTTTGCCCTCTTATGTTATGTAAATATCAACTTAAATTTCAGAAATATAAATTTCATCCTAACTATAGCATAACATAAACCTAACACAAAAAAATAATGTTGGAACAAGAATCCATGCGTACAATTACATCACGTTTTTCTTTTGAATGCTTTGTAATGTACTGAAAGTTATTCATGAGAACGTGCCTCTTTAAATGTCTCTCTACACACTGGCGTGTACATGTGAGCCTTTAAAGGGGGATATGTTTGCAATGAAGAATATCAAGCATATCAACATGTGAAGTCCTCAGGCTTGCACTGAGCTGTGATGTGACGACCAAACAGACACTGATGGTGTGGATGTTGCAGGAATACACAACAAGGACTTGGCCATTTTGCCAGCATTGGATCAAGCACTGCATTTGTTTTCCACCATAACAGCGGGTTCTCCTTCTTGGACAGGGGATACATCACGACCTCCTTCTGCACAATTTCGTTTAACTGCTGCTCCTCATCCTCTTAATCTCTTATGCTGGAGTCTGATGATGATCCCACTGGGTTGTCTTGTGCTGTGCGGGAGGCTCCATGTTCACTTATGTTGGGCTGCCTTTCTTCTTTTTTGGCAGCAGGCGCCATGGTTTGTGCTGTGCTTTTGACCTTAAATTCTTGCTAAAAGTTTGCTGAACCAGGAATCCACAGCAGCAGCAGCAGCAGCAGCAGCAGCAGCAGCAGCGGCAGCAGCAGCAGCAGCAGCAGCAGCAGCAGCAGCAGCAGCAGCAACAGCAGCAGCAGCAGCAGCAGCAGCAACAGCAGCAGCAGCAGCAGCAGCCGCAGCAGCAGCAGCAGCAGCAATGAGGGCTGTATTTGAAGATTCAGGTTGAAATAGAGATAGTTCTTGCCATTTTTCTGTGATCTGGTCTGCCATATGAGCCTGGTATAACTTGACTGGTGTAGTCTCAAAAGCTGAACTCTATGGACTTCTTGCATGAGCTGCTGCTGACCACTCAAACGCTCTCCTTCAAATGGCTCAACAGCCGTGCTCAGCTCCTCTGGCTTGACCTCGAGTAGCAGTGTTTTCCTCTCTGAGTCACCGGTGAGTCCGAGAGAGCAGCAGTCCCTTGCCATCTTTGTTCCAGCTGTCTGGATAGCACTTGATAAGTGTTGTTCCAGCGGGTTCCTACGTCTTGCACCAGCATGTGTAGTGGAGTGCTTGTTTGCTGCTGCTTGTCCTTTAGCCAGATGCATGCCACCTAACTCTTCTTAAAATGTGACAAGGCACCTTGCAGCAGCCACATGCTTGGAGATGGCTTGGTGGTTCTTCAAAGCGCTTTGCACGACCACGTTCAGGGTGCGACCTGCACATCGCATCAATGCGATTGGATGCAATCCATCCATGCTTTTTTTTACCAAAATCGTCACTGCTACTTCGACATTAGCATCATTTTCATATTCATATTTGTAGCTGTAGCGTGTCTCTCTTCAAGGGACATTGTTGTCAGGCTGTAGGACTCAATTTCCCAAACCTACCCAAGAAAGTGACACATCACCCCCAGGCACGTCTCCGTAACAATGACCATCTAAAAGTCAGTTGTGACTGCAATGCTGTCAGTCTCCTTAAGGGAGTTCTTCAGCTTGCCTTTGATTTCTTCATACTTCTCGGCCCTCATTTTCATGAAGCAGGTTCTTGCAAGAAGTGTGTACCTGGGATTGAAAGTGGAAATCATCCTCTGAAAGCCGTCATCCTTCATGGACAGCGGGTGTATGTCTGTGACAGTCATTTTGAAAATGCTGTCTGTGCACTCAGCTGCTCGCTCGATTGAACGTAGTGCAGCTGTCTGCATGAAGCTGTCAATTTGACACTGTGATTTACTGACAAAGAGGTGAAATTATAACTATTACTGATATTTATTCTTAGGCCTAAATATCATATATTAAGTTCATAAGACTGGCTGCACTGCAATCAAACTAAAGTGGATATACCTGCTGTATTGGATTGGTGCATTTCAGCTCAATTACTACTTACTCCACCTGATATTTTGCTTTCTGGGGTATCTTATGCATCGGTAGGAGGGGAGTAGGTGTGTGTGAACTGACTGCATCTTTCTTATTTTCTGCTCTCTTGAGCAAAACGTTGCTATCTTATATGGTTGCCATAACTAGCCTTCAAGTCAACTACCTATCATGTCTGCCTGGTTCAACTGCCAAGTCGATGGCCGGGCAGTTGAACCAGCAGGGGGCAGGGGGAGTCATTGAGATAGCTTTAACTAAGCCTTTAATTAAAACTATACCTGTAGTAATGTCTCTCCTAAAGTTACAGGTGGCTTGTTCTGGGGTGTATTTTCAGTTGAACAGATGCTAATGAATCATCATAGAACGATTGTAGGAATACAACAGGCAGCAGTGTGTCTGAATGATCCTCTCACTCTTCTGTGACCACACTCGCTACCTGTCACTTTGATATTAAAGGTGATACTACTCTACAGAGAATATAGGCTACACTATAGTATAGAATTGAGTATTTATAGTTTATAGGTTAGAGGGTATTACAGAGCTGAGAAGAAACTGACAGAATGGCAGGACTGAGAGAAAAAGGTGCAATTACAAACCCATCTGCTACTTCAGCACCATGGAGAGCACCATGGATTTATCAATTCACATCACAGTGAGGCTGCTGATATTTCAGAGCAATGCTCGAGGCCACAGATTCTAACTTGCACAAACCTTAGTCAGATAAAGGATAAATGAGTCACGAAGCCACAGTGGATGCAATTTGGTCACTTTGTTAACAAAGGGGATGCCACCCCCCCATCCCATTTCACATCAACTACCGATGACTGGGTTCAACGAACGACAAATGATTTTTGGTAATCAAGTTTCTCAAGGAATAATTTCAGCCCAAGACTGAAGTCACAATACCTGTTGAATGATGGAAAGGTTTGAGGTTACACTGCAAGCCACAGTGAAGCACAGATGGTGGCTGAGGAGCCGGTGGAAAGGTCTCTCGGTCTGGGCTTCAGGGCACTGCAGCACTGGATGTAGGTGCATCTGTCCCTTCGTGATAACATAAGAGCACATGAAAATACAATACACTTCAGGGATTTAATGTAAGCACACTTAAGTCACCAATTATGCCTTAACAAATGGTGGGCTTTAAAAAATACCCAGCTCACTTCAACTGCACAACATGCACCCAGGGGCAGATGCCAGCCCTGTAGGGATAACTGTGAGCTTGATGTCCTGATAGGCTGGAGCTACAGCAATTCAGCAAGACGAGAAATGATTAAATGATGAAATGCAATGCAAAACCACTGCAACCAGTCATATTTCTATTATTATTAGATGCAGAGTATAGTTATTATGTACATATACTATCTTATATTAATATATACACATTCTATGCATATACCCTATACTAATATTAACATATCCTATTTCATTATTAGTCACATGTCTAGAATCATAGCTGTCATTATCATTGTCATCTGTCCATACCTCTCTCTCCCCCCATCTCTCCACCTCTCTAACAAGCCGGCTGAGGCAGATGGTCGCCCACCCAGAGCCCGGCTCTGCTCAAGGTTTCTGCCGGTCAAAGTTTTTCCGCGCGGCTGTCGCCAAGTACTTGCTCATGGGACAACTGTTGGGTCCCTGCACATTCAAGAATATGACCTGCTCTATAGCGAAAGTGTACTGAGACATCTTCTGTTGCGATAACTACGGAAAGAAAGAAATTACCGCTCAGACTCACGACCGCACACTGCTACATAATATGACCGGATTTGATAAAAAAAACAACAAAAAAACGGCCACTTCTCCCTCTGAATTTCTGCCCTTATGAGCCTTTAAACATTACGTCCTGCATCAACTTTTCAAATGATAATTTTCAGGAAAGGTTCAGTTTAAGTCAGCTTGAGCAAAAAGTCCAACCTGTAAGTTGTTAAAATATACTGAAATATTTGTCACAACTCTTAAGCTCCGCAACATATAACCACTTCCGCACCGGACAAGCGGAGTTTGCGGCTAACGGTCTGAAAATGACGTGAACACGTACATCGTTTACGTCAGCGTTGTCGTGGCACTTCGTGTTTTTGAAAAGCAAAAAGATAAAACGTTCATTCTTTTCAAACAGCAATATCACAATGAGTGGTGTGTTGTACTTGATTCAACTCTGCGCAATGAGTTGGTATTGGTATTCAGGTAATATCGACCCTTTACATACTAACTATATAAAGTCATTGGCTAACGTTAAGATTAGGTAGCTATAGCCAGCTTAATTTATTAGTTTATTATTTCAGCTGGTGAAACTGACAGTCGTCAACTTAAATTTTCATGTCTAACAGCTTGCCAAGATATTAATAATGTAATGTAATATTGAGGCTCTTACGGTTTGACAGTAGCTAACGTTTAAACTGACATGTGACATAGTATACCTGCTGACATATATATCCAACGCACCCTCCGTTAAGGCGGTATATTTAAACCGACTGTGTCCGGCCTGCTCGTTCGTTTTACTCTGCTGTCTGCCTCTGTGTACACACTCCGTTACCAACACTGGCTGCTAATGAAGCGTTTGTAAGGACACTCACCTGCCAACAGTCTAATCATGTCACTCCAGGATGGTTTTATGAAGGAAAACATCCTGTGTTTCTACTCCATGCTGCGGCTGCTTCTCACCTCCTTGAATCAGCCATTCGCCTTAAGCTGAAGCGCTGTTGTGATACAGGAGGGTCACTGATTCACTTCACAGAGGTAAGTATCTTATGTTCATGCAAACATTTCATGAGTGAATGTCTGCCACCTGTTCTGTCTGTATGTGTGCTTTGAAATATGGCTGCTGGTTATCTTATTGTTGTCCAAGAGCTGTGTTGTGCTGTTTGATCAGATTCCGACAGATCAGTTAGATGCTGTGTCGCCTTTGTTTGCTTTGTCCACCAAAGCGCCTGACAAGGTTAACCCTGTATCACGTCCAACTCAGTGCACATCTTGCTTTCAGTTCTTTCGTAACCTAATTTAAGGGATCCTTGTCATAAATGTTTGCTTATGTCATGTATTATATTGAGAAAACATTTCAAAATTCTCATGTTAATATTAGTACCTGCCAGTTTTGGCCTGGCTTGTCTCGTCTCTTGTGTGTAATATTGTGGTGTCTGCTTGCTGCTGCCATCTGCCTTTGTGCATTATTTGCATTGATGTCCATTATGCATGACTTTGTTGTTGTGGCTTATTTTTCTTGGATGTTGCATTATGATGCTTTCAAGCTTACTGATTTACAAGAGGTGAAATATAATGTTTGGGTATTATGAACGTTGTGTCCTAAACTGCTGATGCAAAATTTTTTGCAACATTTTTCACTACAAGTTGTTGCTGCTTAGAATATTTCCTATTGGCTTAGTGCAAACTTGGGTCTCTAATATATATATATATATATATGTATGTATGTATGTATGTATGTATATATATATATATATATATATACATCTGTCATGTTCTGTGGTTTCTGCTGCTGGCACAGCTGTACTCAGTCAGTCTTAAGCTTGTTTCCATGTACTGATGGTCATCTGCTGCTTGTCATTGTCTGATCCAAGCCATGAATTGATGCTAAGTGAATAATTACTGTAGATGCAGTGGAGATGTCTTCGCCTGCAGCTCCAAATCAGGTGGATTGTTGATTTTCAATTTACCCATATCAGTACATTAAAGAGTTTATTCCCTGCACTGATTGGAGTTGCTCTTTTGGGGAATAAGCACATGGTGCCCACGTAATATCTGCTGCTGGGCTCTGTATCTAATGTGGTTTTGGAGGAAGTTTATCATCACAGTGCGATCTCTGCTGAGCTGAGCTGAGCTTGGTGTGAGCTTGGTGTGAGTGATGAGATCAGAGCGTAGACATCAAATATCAACTCGGCCCATGTTCTGTATTCACAGGAATCTAGTCTGTGAGAGCTGTCTCACTCTGTGTTGTGTGTTGTATGTGTGCATGTGTGTTTGTGACTGCTTTCTCACATGGCAGTCCTGACTTGGCAACTGCAGTTGGACCGTAAGAATTACAGGCTCATAAATGTAGAAATTACAGTAACACTTCCTGCTTTTGACAGGAGCTGCATAGTTATCCACGTAACTTAAAGCAGTTGAGCCAGTTTAGTCTTTCCCATACCCCCAAACTGAATGATGAGATCCTGCTTGCTCACTCTGAGTAAACAGGGGAGAGGATACAGTCCCCAAAAACTGAACTCGCCCAAGCAAATCTCCTTGTGCTTTCATTGCACGTGCCAAGTGCAATGGTTCATAGAAACATGAGCTCAGAAATTGGGACATAGTTAGTGACAAGATCAAAAATCAATGTGGAGGGTGAACTTAAGCGTCCTAAAAACTAAAAAGAGAATGACTCAATGTCAAAAAGCTGCAAATAATTAATAATATAGAAGAACTTATGGTGAAGGAATTAAGTTAGGACAGCATCTAGATGACAGGTAGGGGACTAAAAGTGAGATGCTGTCTCCTCCAGGAATGGTTTCAAACCACCC
The DNA here is from genome assembly GCF_039877785.1 of Chaetodon trifascialis. Taxonomy (NCBI): domain Eukaryota; kingdom Metazoa; phylum Chordata; class Actinopteri; order Chaetodontiformes; family Chaetodontidae; genus Chaetodon; species Chaetodon trifascialis. The sequence continues at coordinate 10,981,920 of NC_092071.1, read as the reverse complement.
AGCACAGCAGAGCACTCAGAAATAATAGATAGGACCCCATTAGCGAGGGAGCTCTGGGTGATGTTCTTAACTTTCCCTTTTTTTCTTTTTTCTTTCTTTCTTTTTTTTTTTTTTTAGAAAAAAAGTAGGAAAATACAGATGCAGAAATACAGAAAATGCCTTTTTCATCTTTCTCAGGGAAGGTTTTTAGTGGGAGGTGCTTTGAGTATGTATGGCATCCCCAGTTGTGTTGATTCTTGCCATCATGATGCTTTTATTTTCACACCTTGACGTGGAAGTGGGTCACCTACACAGGCCACTGGACACAGGACAACCCTTTTACACTGATGCTTGACGAGTGTCCGACCTGATTTTAGATCTTGATGCGTATAATCTAGGACAGTCAAGCATTTTCTGCAGAGGTATAATCAGGCAGGTCAACTGAAAACACCTTTGTGAACTAAGGTCATTGCTCTGGCAACCAGCTAATCATGCACAGTTCATGTGGACAGTCCATAAGGGGAGGAATGGACAAAGCCTTGAGATGTCTTCCAGACTTTTTCCTACACAGTTTGCAACCATTGACCACCATTGACAGACTTTTGGTGGCAGTCGGCCTGTCAGTTTGATGGTCAGGCTGGACTTTGGTCCAGACTGAAATATCTCAACAAGCATTTCTGTGAAATTTTGCACAGACCTTCGTTGACTTTTCCTGTAGCGCCACCATGAGGTTGACATTGAGGAATTTGGAGCGCATTGTCTTGACAGCTTTTGGGTGGATGTGAAATTTTGTACACTCATTCATGTTCCCCTTGGGATGAATTCTAACAGCTATGCTGATCCCTTAACTTCTCTTGTGCCACCATCGGGTCAAAGTTTTAATCTGTCCTTTGACCTGCAAAACTAATGACGTTCCCAACAGCCTGAGCTGTACTCAGCATATTAGTGTATTTATGTCATTGTCAGCATAATAAGATATTGATGTTAGCATTAGCTCAATGCACCATGCTTAAGTACAGTCAAATAGAGCTGCTTCTTTGGCTGTATTGTTCAGATATGTTTGGTCCAAAATGCATTTTTGCCAACTCTAATTCTTTGTTTCACTTTCCACATTATTCATTATTTAGACCCACACATACTTTCTAACCTGCGTTTGATCATAGTTCACCAGTGCTATTCAGCTCTCAGGTCGGAACCAGCGTGGTGACAATAATGTGTGTGCATGATGTATTTGAACTAATTTCAACATCTGTTTGGAGATTGTTTGGTTGAGGCAACAGCGCATTAAAAATTTACTTAGAAACACAAATATTGTTTCTGAGACAACGCAGAACAGATACAGACTTCACTTATCTAAAACATTAATCGAGGATGATAAAACATTTAATAAAGCTGCAGCAAGACTCCAAAACTGATGAAGACACACTGACACATGTTTGATTTAAAATGAAAACACAACAGACGATGAAGACACCGGCTGCATGTTCAAATGCCATTTCTCAGATTTCCTTGTGTAAGACTCTGCTGCTGAAAGGTTGAAAATGTCTCCAGCTGTGGCTGACTGTTCCCCTTTTTGTTCATTTGCACATGAACTTTTGTTACCCTTTAAAAAGGTGATATTTGGACTTGTCAAGTGACAGTAATAGACACGTTGAATAAAGGAACCACTCAGTATGGCGGGTTGAGACTGAGATGGCGTTAAAGGACCTGTCAATAAATGTGAAAAGTGCTCGAGGATGTGGTGAAAGTTTTGACTGGAAAGAGACGGGCATACATTTTTCCAGTGCTTCAAGTCAGATGTACGGAGTATAGGCCTGTGGTTTCATGCCTACACGTCCTCTTTTGGCTTCAAAATGGCTCCACACTTTGACCTTCTTCCTAATTAGAATCAGTTATCTGCCTATAATGAGCGAAATGCAGCCTGATGGTGTTATGGCGGTGAAAATACGTCTGGTGTGAAATGACGCTGACAGGAAGGAACTGTAAGGCATGTGAGCCGGTGCATGATAGATGCCATGTGCTTGGATGGCGATGCGAATGAAAATCACATAATGGAAATATTCTGTGTTTTTTTTCTAGAGAAAAAGGTGAATGCAGGACAAATGGTGTACGCATCAGTTTGGCGGACACTTTTGCATCCCACTGAAGAGGTCTCCCTTCTCTTAGTTTTCCACTTGTTTCACAAAATCCACTACTGTTCTTTCTAGCAGCGCTTTATTTCTTTATTTTCCCACTCTCCCCTGCTCTTTTCAGCTTTTCTTTTGCTGAGTCTCAACTCTTCAGGGATTCACACAGAGAAATCAATTTTGCTTGGCCTCTTTGCCTTTGGAAGGGAACATAGGCATATATAAATATTCACATGCGGCTATTTCAGATCCTCAGCTTAGGGACTGAACTAGTGGATGAGCTGTTCTTCTGTTTGATCATGAAGCCTGTATACATGCATCTCTATGGATGATTTCTCTCTTTCCCCATGCATCCCTCGTTCCACAGCTCTTTCCTTGTTTTCTCCCTTAATTCCTTCCCTCCTTAACTTAACTCACTTTCCTCTGATGGTCCTCAGCAGCTTCTTTATATGTTTTGATTTCTTGTGCCTCCTATCACTTTCCCAGCTCTACCTTATTCCTTTTCTCTCAGCTCTCTTCCTTTCATCCCTCCCTCTGTCATTTATCATTAGTTGTTCTCATCCTTTGTTCTCTTCATCCTTCTTTCTTTCACTCTGTTGCCTTTCTTTCTCCTTCCCTCCTCACTTACCTTCTTTGTCCTTAACTTTTTCCTCATATCCTTCACTTTCCTCCTATCTTTCTTCCTAGCTTATTTCTCCATCCATAAACTCCTTCATGCGACTCTCCCATGCTTCATTGTTCTCTGTTATATCTTAAGATCTTGCTTTCTTTTCATTACTTTTAATCCTTCCTTTCCTCAGTACTTAGCTCATTTATTTGTTCATTCACCCGTCTTTCCTGCCTTCTACCTCTACCTGTGCATTCTTTATGCTCTCACATATTTGTACCTTTTATTTTGAGTCCCTTCATAATTAATCAGCCTTTACTCATGTGAATTCTGATTCATATTTCACATTGTCGTTGAACTCATTGAGACAGGAGCTCTGAGCTCTGATTTAAACGCTGCTCTTCATCACATCTAGTGTCTCTACATGGATGAACACATGTAAACTGCAGCCCAGGCTTTTCATGGGACACATGCAGCGATCGACTGAACACAGCTCGGAGCTGATGCCGCAGCCAACCATATTATGCCCACTTCCTCTCCCCTGGCTGCTGGTCTGTTTGGCACTGATAACTACTTCATGGATTTCTTTTGCAGATATCTCCACCCGGCTGCCTTTAAATCCTTGTGCTTTTCCTCCATCTTTTTTTCTCTCTCTCTCCCTCCCAATTGTCAGCTTTGTTTTACAAACAGAGCAGTGATACTGTCTCTCAGAGGCACACCTCTTCCCCTGCCCTAGCCGGCTGTCAGGCTGGATCTGCCGTGACAGTGGGCATGCTTGGTACACACCGGTGGACACGCACATATAGTGCACAAACACGCACCGACATGGAGCAATTCAGTGCAAACGCACATGCATGAATGTGAACACCGTGCAAACGATCAAAGCAGACGTAGCACACGCGAGCGCTCTGTTTGACCTCACCTTGACCTGACACACGACACCTCCCTCGCCCCCTCACAGCTAATAAAGCTCGACAGGTGTGTGTTTTTGTGAGTCTGTGTGTGCGTGCGTGCGCTTAGAGTCATTCTGATGCATATTTTATATGAGGCTGCTGAGTGTATGAGTGAAACTGGGACATGAAGGAGGCCAGAATATACCCTGGTTAAATGTGGGTGTGTTTCTCTTCTGGCACTAGATGAATTTGTGTACTCATTCCATTACCTTTTTACTTTTTAACCATTTTTCTTTCCTTTCATTGCCTTATCATTCAGCCTCAGGGCTCATTCTGGAGGTCTGTCTATTAGCCACACTGACACACACGTATACGCACAGACAGATGTGCATTGCTCTGACAAAAGGGAGGCAAACAAACAGAGACCACCTCAGCCATTCGAGGACACTTTCTGTTTAATGTTATTTATAAACAGCTTTTGAGTCTGGCATTGTTTGATAACCACATACAAAACATTTGTGTTGCACAAATGAAGAGAAGAGAGGAAAAGAATAAAGAGATAGATGAGGGACAGAGGGGAGCAACAAGGATGGAAGAGAAAAGAGCAAAGAAGGTGGAGAGGGAGGAAGAGAATAAGCAGACATTCGGGGAGGGAGGGAGGGAGGGAGGGAAAGACAGGGGGAGGAATAGGAGGATAGAAAAGAATAGAGGAGGAGCAGGAGGGGGGCAGTGCAGTGTGCTGTTTATCTTGAATGAGTCAGCAAAACAAAAAAAAGACAGAACTGAAAAAAAAAAGAATGATAGTAATCATATTAAATAAAAAATAAACTTCCAGCCCCTAGCTCCCTGTTTATTTTTTAGGGAACTACCGAGACACGACGGAGAGTTTCTCTTTTTTTCTTTCTTCTCTTTTCTTTTTTTCTTTCTTTTTCTTTTCTTTTTTTTTTTTTTCAAAAAAAGTCATCCTCACAGGAATAAACAGACACAATTTACATCACCTCTGGGTTCACAGCAGCACGAACAAGTTCACCAGTAGAGGTCTCTAATCCTACATGTCAGGAGAACGACACCAGCGACGGGCTTCTGTTCGTCCCCAACATTTAGATAGATAGACACGAAAAGGCGGGGCTCCGCGGGAAACACGCACAGGCGGGGTACAAATGCGGCCCCTGCTCTTGGATTCCCATCCAAACCACGCGTTGTTAGGCTGTCAGCGAACCATACGAATCATTTTTTGTGCTTTTTGTTAGCATGTTCATGATTGTAGCTTTTCAGCTAGGTCATACTTTGCATACAGTGGCAGCTCCTTTTTAAAATATAACGTGTAATGCTAGAAGATATAAAGAGACTTTTAGCATTACTGGCTAGTTAAGGTTCCTGGACGGCCCGTGTGCATCTGTACAGGTTTCACATGTTGTAATCGAGCACTTCAGACTTTGGGTGAATGACTCCGCAATAGTTCAGGTCTGAAGTCAAAACCTATACAGAATCTGTGGCGCTCTGCTCTGGCATTTGAAAGCCCTGGACTGACAGGGGTTAGTAGTTTGCAGTGAGACAGGAAGGAAGGCTGTGAAGGTGATCAGGATTTATCAGGGGTGTGTGTGTGCTTGACCTGCTCCAGTTCATGCAGGGCACTGTGTCCCGTAGTCCTCTCTGTCCTTATTATTTCCTGAAGAAGACTCCCGAGCCTCAGAAAGGGCTCTTCTCAGGCGTAGCAGCATTAAAATCCAACTCTCCAATCAGGGCTTACATATGGCCAAGTCCATCTGCTTTGGAGTGCACTAAACACGCCAGAGAGGACAAATAAAGAAGTTCTGTAGCAGTTTGTCAGTCCCTTTGCCCTGTGATGATCATCACAGATTCTCAACTGCTTTTGTTTTCCGGTATCAGCAATTGATTCTACCATTGCAGGAGATGTATTGCGGCGTTGTGGTGGTCATCAGTACTCCTCCCTGATTGCAGGGCCGTTTTTTTTTTCCAGCATTTGAAACCCTCCTGTGGCTATTTGGATTGAATCATCTCTGCTTGAAGGATGCATTTTCTTTCTATTATCCTCCACGGCATTTCAGGAGGAAAGTGCATAAGAGTTTCTGGGAGTCAGAAGGTTTGTGAGTGAGGCTCAGGGCTCAGCTTCTCCTTGGCCTCCATGAGTTGACCTTTCAGGCTTGTTGAGGCTTCTGTTTTGTAGCCAGCGAGGTCGAAGAGTGAATGAAACTCTCTTGGTTTGTCCTCATTGGCCACTGGCTCTCATTAGGCACTCTTGCTCTCTAGTGTCGCTCTACCCGCATGGCTTTAGGTTTTTTTTTTTTTTTTTTTTTTTTTTTTAAGTAGACACACTCACACAAACAGTAACACAAAAACTCATTCACTCACTTGCTCATTTACACTACTGTGGCCAGTTGCCTCTTACGATAGGTTAGCTCTGAATGGCTTTTACGTCGATGGGTTGCAAGGATAAGGACAACAGGCACCTTTCAACAGGACTAGTTTGACGAATTGTCAGTCATATAAATGTGTCACAACTCTAGTGGTGTTTTTTAGAGTTCAGACTAGAAGCCAAGGATACAGATGTGCAATAACGTGGGTTCACCTTGATGTGAGACATGTAAGTAAAACCACTTTATTAGTAGAAATGTAGTGATTATAGTTATTACTGCTGAAGCGATGATTCATTTGACTGCTTCTTGTTTTTGCAGTATTTTGTTTCTGGATCTTAAGGTGCTGTTGTGGTGAGCAGTGTGACAGTTATGAATGACTTTGCCTTTGTCTCAGCGTGAATGACAGATGGAGGGTACGCTGAGAGAACACTGTTGTGTCAAGAGGGCTAAACATAGAGACTCAGCCTTGAACTGTTTTGATCCTTATTGTGCGTTCTTCTCGCTATTATTCCAGTAAATCACTGGCTTTTGATTCTATTTGGCTGTACAGGTTTTCTAAGTACATAAATTCAGTGAAGCAATCGATGCCACAGAGACAAATGTAAAGTTTTCCTGTTGTTTCCCTTGGTGACATCATCAAAGCTACGGGCTAAATCATTTTCCCTGACTTCAATGTTTTGATTATGACTCGTAAAGTTTCCTGCCTTAATACTGCAGGGACACTTCCACAGTAGATATTTGATAATGTTCTTTATACACAGTCAGTTACACACACAGTTATGCACGCATGCCTCATTTCAAGAGCCAGGGCAGGGTGGTTCAGGAGAATGAATCATAAGGTTGCATCACCAGCACAAAAGTGTCAATCTCCTATCTCAGCGTAGGATCACAGAGATGAGTGACAGCAGCAGAGCTGATGGTAAACAGAAAATATAATCTGCAGGGTGTGACCCAGCTTTATTATTGGCTCTCTGGACCCCACTTGGTGGGCCGACAGAAGTTCTAGGGATGCACTTGTTCTTCCTTCTTGCAGTTGCAGATGGATCATATTTGCCCCCATCTGGAGAATAGTCTTTCTCACCCTCCTCCCGTAGTACCTGCACCTCATTGAGCCCCCCTTTTGCCTTGCGGCCCCGGCGGGTACAGTTTCTGCGGCCTCCCTTAGGTGGCCGTGGCAGGGGCGAGGGTGATGGCAAGCTGTACTGGTCCCCGTGGGGCAAGTACGGCCGCTGATGGTGGTTGTGATGGTTTCTGTGACGATTTAGGTGGTTCAAAGACTCTCCATGCTCCAGCTCCCCACCTGGCACACCACGTGCATGACCCTCACCTGATAAGCAACTGGGCAGCTCCTCTTTCTTCACCGTTTTCAGATCCTTTCCCGCAAGCTCTGGTGGTGAAACGCATATCAGTGAGGAGGTGGAGCCTCTGAACCTCCGCAGCCAATCCCAGAGTGACAGGGCCTTGCAGTCACACTCCCAGGGGTTGTCGTTCAGTCGCAGGTACTCCAGGGCCGGCAGTAGAGTCAAGCTGCCACCAGATAGCTCGGTCAGGGAGTTATTAAACAGGTAAAGGGTGGTAAGGCGTCGCAGGTCGTGGAAAGCCTGGCGGTCAACCCACTGGATTCGGTTCTGGTGGAGAAGCAGGCGGTCTAAGACCCCCAGACCACGGAAAGTATTCTGGCGAAGGCTCCAAAGTCGATTACCATGCAGGAAGAGATGACTGAGGTTCAGTAGGTCAATGAACAGATCGTCTTCCAGGAACTCCAATTGGTTGTCCTGCGAGGATGTTGGGGAAGGAGGAAAGGTTAAAACAGAAGCTTGAAACATGGTGCCATGCATCACACTGATCATCACATCATTTTCTGATTCATTTTACATCCACTCACTGTATTATGATATATAGTTGTATAAACATTATTAATATTGTTGTAGCACTGATTTCAGTAACAGTATACATTTGTAGCTTATAGCTCTGTTCAGACCTCACACAAGAAACCAGTAATATCACATTAATAAGTATTATGGAACACAAAGATTTGTCTTATTACACAGAATACATTAACAAATTATCAAGGGAGTATGTGTTGTTTTTTGATGTACATGGTTGGATACTCAGTGATCTGTACAGCTTCCAGAAGGCATTAACCAGGAAAAAATGGATGGAAATGATCATCTTTGCCCTTTGAGTGCTACGTTTCAGGTGGAGCACTGTGATTTACTCAAAACTAGGTGCCGTCTGCTGTATGTTTGACAGCCAAACTGTTCTTGATTACGTAAGTAAGCGGTCAAACATTCAAGCTGTAACCTTTACCCCCCTCACTCTGCATCAATATCAATTGATTTTCCAATGAATCATATGATTGGATGTCCCTTCCATATCGCAGAAGCTTGTCATAGCTCTTCATAAACCCACCATGTAATTAATGAAATCACATACTCCATCCTGGATTTCAATTCCTGTACTGTTTTTCTACTATGGTTCACAGCAGAAGCTATATTACTTTAGTGGGAGGGCTGCCTTGCAGTATTTTCCCAGCACTCAGGATAACAGCTAACATTTGATCAGCATCCAATTCATAGGCAGTAAGTGCTGAGCCGGGCTGATGGACAGATTACACCGTAATGCGATTGTGGCTGCAGATGCAATATACAGTAGAGATAAAAGGAGGTTATTATCCATGCACCTGTAGGTAGAGATACTGAAGATTATTGAGGCCTGCAAAGATCCCTGGAGGCAGGCTGATCAGGCCACAGTGGTATAGGTGCAGGGCGTGTAGCCGACCCAGACCCAGGAAGGTGTCTGAGGCGATGGCCTTCAGGTGCCGATTGTCCCCAAGGTCAAGCTCCTCCAGGCGGTCAAAGCCGTGGAAGGTGGACGGCTGTATGTAGGAGATGTTGTTGGAGTAAAGCCACAACATGGTGGTGGTGGGCGAGAAGTGGCCACGAAGCAGCCGCTGGATCTTGTTGTTCTGCAGGAAGACGCGCTCGCTCTGGGCGGGGATGCCCTCCGGCACGGCATGGAAGTTGTGAGCCTGGCAGGAGACGGTGCTAGGTGAAGTGTAGCAGATGCAGTGGCGAGGGCAGGGCAGAGAGAGATCCAGGCCACACAGCACCAAGAGTAACTCCACCCCACCATAACCTGAGAGAGGAGAGGAGAGGAGAGGAGAGGAGAGGAGAGGAGAGGAGAGGAGAGGAGAGGAGAGGAGGATGAAAATGGAACAAAGATACAAAGAGATGGAGGGAAAGAGAGCGTGAGAGAAAGACAAGCAGAATTAATTGAATTCATACAGCAGAGCTCCTGTTATCAGACGCATCTTAAATGAAAAACTCATTGCTCTCAGTTTACAAGGACAACAATGGGCATGGTTCAGTGCAGACAAATTACAACGCTGACACAAATCTCGTACAAACACAACCACACACACAAGCGCGCACCAAAATTCAGGGATTGTTTCGTGCGCCCATTCTCCACACGGATTTTTCAATCATTCCCAAACTGTTTACCACTTAACCTTAACCTTGCCTAGCATTTACTGTTATCTTCATCTTAAACGGTTTCAAAATCTAAACCCAGGGGACCATTTTTTCATGTTCTGCAAAAACCTTGAAAATCTGTGATACCAAGAGGCCCCTTTACCGCCACACTCAGATGCATTAAAACACTGCTCAGGTATACAAACACTTTTTGGAGCAGAGTTTGTGCGGTCTTGTGTTTTGTTTTTTTCATTTTTTATCATGCTGTAGTATGATTGTCACAGAGCAAGGCGCATTTTTATTTATGTGTTCCTTGAACAAATCTTGATGATACGGTACACACAGACACACACAGCATCCTGTCACACACTGCACAGTGTTATATCCTTTGGTTATCCTCTAAAGGCGACAGAAAATCGATGCTTCTCCTGCTTACAAGTGAACACGCACCACACCTGTAATACATTCCCACAATAAGGGAAACCGAGAAAAAGAGATAGAGGGAGAGAGGAGGAGGAGGATGAAGCGGGAATCATCTGCAGCATGCCTGTGAAGTGGATATTACTTTTTGTTTTCAGATTCCCCTCCTCTCAGTCCTTATTCATTTGATTTTTTTTTTTCCTGCCTTGGATCATTCCAGTGTTTGATGTATTGTGGAGCTGGGGAGGAAAAAAAGGGGGTAAAGAAAAAGCGATGAGGGTGGAGAAATGCTGATCCGGGAAGTAATTCCCAAACAGAGAGCGGGAGATACGACACAATATGAACATCATGTACTGACATCTGTCCAACCTTGTGTGAGTGTGTTTGTGACAGATGTGATGGACAGATGTCAGGATGACCGGGACACTGCTGCTCTGTAAAGAACAACATGTTCTGAAATGTTAGTGGAGGACAGATCTGTATTATCCTGTGTGGTGCACATGTGTCTGCACTGTATAGCTCTGCACACTTGCGTAAGAATGAACCCACAAGTACCGCGATGTGTTTGTGTGCGTTTGTCCGAATGTCTCTCTATATGTGTTTCATTTTAACTGAAACACATTGTGAGAGCAGTGTGTCTCTTGTATTTGACAAGGCTGACCTTTTTCATCCCTACAAAAACAAAACAAAAAAACCCCACCTCGCACACCATAGCTGCCATCACAGCAGCCCATCATCTGTCCTGTTGTGCCAACAACAAATCAATACTGTGCAATCATCTTTAATACTGGATTCAAAAAAAAAAATTTATCTTGAAACAATAAAACATACTTTTATTATTTACTGAAAACATTATTAAACCCTCTATTTTGCCTGTGTAGCTCTGTTCGGACAGTCCGGACAGAAATATCTCAACATGTACTGCATATAAATTTAGTACAGACATTCATGATCCCGGGAGCATGAACCCTACTTTATTCACTCCTCTGACTTTTCCCTTCAGCGCCACCAGCAGGTTGATATTTGTGGTTTTGAGTGACATGTCTGTCCATCTACTGGATGGATTAGTCAGTATTTTGATTTGTCCAGTTCTTTGGTTTAAAACCTGCAAAACTAATGACATTGTGACAAATGTTAGCACACCTGAGATGCTAAGATGTAACCATCGTAAACATCATACCTGCTAATAATCAGCATTGTCATTTAACTTAAAAGCACCTCTGCAGTCTACATGACAAAGATACATTAATCATAATATTATAGACATGACGGAGATACATTAATCATAATATTATAGACACGTTAATATACAGTGTGCCATTTGATCATTTTACATTCATAATTAGCCAGTGTACAAACTTAAATCAACTAACTGCGAGTTACCTCCACCAAAGAAGTTATGTTTGTTTGTCAGTAGGATTATGGGAAAAATACTGGCCCCATTTTCATGAAACTTGGTGTAAACGTAAAGAATGGGCAAAGAAAGAAGCTGCCCCTCTAGTTAACAGAAATATTTTTCACATGTTTGACAACTATAACAACTCAATGACTATGAGTCTTTGCAGCTGTGTCAGGTGAAATATTTACATTTGCACATTACATTAAATCAAAGGAAATCAGATGGAGAATAATTTTATTCACATTTTCATTCACTGTAACGAGACATTTTGATTTAAACAGTCTGGCCACGTCACATGCATCTATATTGATAGACCCTCTGATGGGTTGAAGGAGGGTTGCCTAATAAATATTTAACGGTGATCAATTCACATTTATTATTGATGCTTCTTTACAGCGTTTCACGTGCAACCCTCTCCCTCCCTCATCTCCCTTTTCTCTCTCTTCCCCGATCCTCTTCCTTAAACTGTTATCTGTTTCACACAGATTTTTTTTTTCCCTCAGTCTGCCCACAGGTTTGATTGGTCAAACAGTATTGTTATAAGCTGGAACATACAGTGTGTATTCAGTCCCTCTGGGCATCAAAGTGATTTTATCTCTCTATTCTTTCCTCCTCTTCTCTACTCCTCTGCTTTATCTGTTCATCTGTGTTGCCCTTTGCTTCATGCTTCTCTGCCTCCTTTCTCCAGAACGTTTACATTTCCCTTCCTCCACAGCTTTATCTTCATATGCTGCTCTGCCCCGCCTGCTGTGTGTGTTAATTAGGTATAAAGCTGCCATTTGCTGCTCATGTATACGCGTGTAAAAATGTGATTCATACAGGCACGTTTATATGTATGTGTGAGTTTTTGTCCTTGTGTTCCTCAGTGAGAAGAACCTCACAGCTCTTAACCGAGCTGTATTTTCTTGGATTGAACAGGGGCCTGTTTTAACCTTTTGCCTCAGGTTTTATTAGATGCTTTGAGCTTAAAGATGTTATTATCAAAATGACATGACAGTGACATTTAGCTCTTTGTTTAACATCTTAAGGTCGTCATGTCTTGGTGAAGTACGCTTGTACATGTGACTGGACCGGGTTCTGGAAATGAGGTATCGCAGTCATTTTCTGTGTTCAAACCTCAACTGCGTCACAAATGGCAACTGCGACTTGTCAGCTGTTAGTGTAAGTTTGTGATGTTACACACATGGATCGGGTGCTCCCACTGGTCCCGTTCTTTATTTATTTATTTTACATTCAAATCGTCTTCAGTACAAGTCTGCTTGACATGTACTTCTGATAGTGCCTGGAGCATTAGTTTGCATTTCCAATCGCTTTTGCGTCCTCGCTGCCGTCTGTTTACCCCCGCAGTCTTTCATTTTTTTTCCTTTTTGTATTTTCATCATCAGTGCTTTATATCTTCATTTTCCTTCTTCCTCCCCTTTGCCTCCTTCATTCTTTCCATCATTATATCCTCTATCTTTCTGCTATTAAACCCTACTTGTGTATGTATACATTTCTTGCTCGTCTGAGGGAAATGTGTGCAGATGTGTGTACATCTCCACTTGCAGATTAACTGTGGGTCTATTAAAGTTTACAGATTGGGAGACTCAAGTGATGATATTAGATAGAAAAACTGCTGACTGCCATATGGCTTTGACACCTGGGGCATCAAATCTCCAACCAGCCTCCAGTCACTTTATTTATTTATCATGTGCCTCGTAAAACATGGAATTATCTCTGTTCACTTGTAGTGTTAGTCTGCTTTTGATAGTAAGGCTGCAAAAGAGAAAAAAAATGGTTTGCAGTTGGAGGTTTCAATAGTGTAAGCATTTAGATAATGCATAAGCTGTTCTAAGCAAAATCTCCAATCCTGCACCAACAACAAATTCTTGATACCTTGTGTTCCAGCATTAAAAACGTGTTTTCACACACCTTACTGTAACTCTAAGTCAGCACATCCTTGGATTTTACCACTGATTTTTTGACTGTCAGCTCCACAGCTCTGGTGCAGCCTGCAATACGTGCATAAATACACAACTAATTGCGAAAGAGCAATTAGCCGAGGCATCAAGGTGGCATTAAGCCAAGCTTCAAACCTGTAACGGCTCCCAGAAAGGAGCATCAAGGTACATAAAAATCTGTTTCACCAGTTATTCTCCATGAAGCATTTCCCCATATACTGCTGTTAAATAGGAAAATGAATGAGTGCGAGTTTCCATTAAAGCAATTCGTGCCTGGTATGAATCTCTGGTGAAGAGGTGTAATGTTTTAAAGCTCATTTGATACCTAACACCTTCTTAAGATTGAAATATTTTTCAGCGGTTTTGTCAGCCAGGTGCTCTGTTGAACAAAGATGGAGAGTGGTATGTGGGCTGCAGCTTAATTGTCTTATGTTTGCTTGTGCTAAATCATTTTCAAATTTGATTACATGAAAGTGGGAAAAGTGAAAAGGGACCAATCAAAGACTTACTTGTCATCTAACATGTGTAAAATAGCTGAACGGTAATGCTTTCCAATTAAATTAGTAAACTTCACAGCCACTACATTCACATACATACATACAGCAGGACACCAAACGGCAAGTAACTGTTGATCATGTCATTCCAAAACCATGGGCATTAATTTGCTGCTATGTAGCTCCGACACTGACTGTGAACCACAGTGTCTGCAGTGTGAGTCCATCCAGAGACCTCTGCTGAGTCTCTCTCTCTCTCATTTCCTGTCGTCTCTCCACTGTCTGTAATACAGGCTTAAAATGCCACAAAAATACTTTAAAAAAATAATCTGCTGCTACCAAATAACAGCCTCCAATCTTCTGGAAAAGCCTTTCATATGATTTTTGAACCTGGCTGCAGGGATTTGCATTTGTGAGATCAAACACTGATGTTGAGTGATAAGGTCAGCGTTAATCCCAAAGGTGTTGGATCGTGTTGAGGTCCGAGGTCACGGCTCTGTGCATGCCTGGACTGCACAGCAAACTGGGAAAACCAGTTTTTCATGGACGTGGCTTTGTGTACGAGTGTATTGTGATGATGATGATGATGATGCTGCAGGGAATCGCCTTCCCTGAATTGTCAAAAAATTGGAAAATTGGAAGCACGTTATTGTCTGAAAATTGAACTGATGTTAAAATAATTTCTCAGAAATCAGCATAAATATTGAGAAATGGCTAATAATATCACTTACATGTGATATTAGGAACCAAACCAAAGTTGTTAGTGTTTACATTTTGCCATCACCACAACTGGACCCATGAAAGAGAGGCCGCTAAGCTACCTAAACCCCTCCTTTGTATGAGGCAGGACGAACACAACACTAAGTAACACACCAAGTCCAGCAGGAATCAATGCTAAGGTTAGAAAGCTAGGCTAACAGCTTGTATCCTTTTTTGAGAAATGAAAAGCTTAACATCACTTTGTGCTGGAGGGGTGTCCACATACTTTTGGGCACATTGTGCAGTTCTGCTCTCAGTAAGGTAATGGATTACTGTCTACTGCACCACACAGTCAAAGATGTTAAACTGGATCCTAATCATCACACGGGTGATGATGTCCTTTTGTCCTTTTGTACACACGCATTGCTTTCACTTCATCCCAGTAATTGTCCATTTCAGCAAGTGGTGCCTTTTTAATCAAAACTCTCTCTCTCGTGCTCTCGCTTGCTCGCTCTGTCTCTGCGTCAGTTTCCTGCTGGTTGTTTGTCTAAATTCTCATCTTAGTTTCCCCGGTTAGATATTTGCTGAGAGCTTCATCAAGCACAGCCAGGGTTCAATTACAAGAGCCATCTCCCTCTTCTGTCTCTCTCCCTTCTTTCCACACCAGTCATGATGTGCACGCAAAAACGCACACACACACACACACACACACACACACACACACACACACACACACACACACACACACACACACACACACAGAAAAGAAAAAGGGGAAAAAAACACATAAGCACATACACATGCTGCTTGTCAGGCCATCATCACAAACACCTCCCAACTACAACTTGGCATCTGGAGGAGACACCTGTCACTCATTCTGGCAAACACAAGGAGAACGTGGGGAAAGTAAAAGGGGGAGGGAAAAGGAGAGCAGGAATGCCAGGGAGGGGAGGAATGGGCAATATCATACTCAAAGGGAATGAGGAGCTCTTAAAACATGAAAGCAGAGGCAAGGGAAGAGAGGCACAGTGTGGCGGTGTGGGAGGGAAAGAGAGCAGAGCGAGGGAGACTGTAGCTAAAAAAGGATGATGGGGATGACAGGGATCTACTGCAAAGCGTAGAGCATTATATAGGTAGGTGTGTAAATGTCTGTCTGCTCCGCACAGAACACAACTGTGACTTCCGCTGAATTG
Organism: Chaetodon trifascialis; assembly: GCF_039877785.1. Lineage (NCBI taxonomy): Eukaryota > Metazoa > Chordata > Actinopteri > Chaetodontiformes > Chaetodontidae > Chaetodon > Chaetodon trifascialis. The sequence continues at coordinate 10,966,319 of NC_092071.1, read as the reverse complement.
CCAACTAAATCTATGACCTTCTGCGAGGTGAGTCCGATAAACACTTGCAAATTGATTACACATAACACACGCGCATACTCACTTGAAGAAGAAAACATTTGGTCACGCTCAGACGCTTTTTCTTGTGCATCCAGGTGCACAGGCACACACTCACACTCAAACACACACGTATGCACGCTGGCCGCAGGCGCATACACCCACATGCAGACACAGATAATCAACCTTAATTAAGCAGCAGTGGCAGGATTTAACCAGAGAAAATATACAATTTTTTTTTTAAAAAAAGCAAGAGCAAAACAGAGTGAAAAAGGAGAGGAATAAGAGGGGAATTTACAAAAATGGCGAGAAGGCAGGGAGTGAGAGAGGGGTGCAGAAGGGACGACGTCGAGCTCAGACACTCAATATAGATGCTGCTCCTCTCTTGTTGGTGGTTGATTTAGCTTAGCATAATCCCAAAGATCATTTAGCGTTGCTCATTCAAATGGTGATAAATCTCTGGCAGAGTTAATGAGAGATTTAAATGGCGTCATTGCCTCAAAGACACAGCTGAAATATCTCTGCGCTATATAATCCTCCCCTCTCATGTAATATAGTACATAACCATTACATCCATCTTCATATTGGAGACAAATCAGGTCAATATTGCCGGCTCTGCACCACTGATCCTCTGTGACCTAGGAATTACTATTTTGTGGTCTCTCAAAAGTTTCTTTTATTCAAAGTCCTTCTTCTGTGACCGACTCTCCTCACCAAAAAAAGGAAAAAAAAAAAAAGCTTACAAGCAGATCGCTGTTAGTCACAACTGATTTCTTGAAAACAGACACAAGAGTAACTACATCCCCGTCTTGATCCTGTCAGTTGTAGAATGAAATATTGCTGACCCAAAAAGACTTTATGGATCCAAATCCATCAGAATTCTCTTTTCACTTTCTATTTTTTTTTTTTTTTTTTTTTTTTGGTGTTTTGTTCATGTCTACATTGTGGAATTTGGTCGTGCCTTTATTGTTTTACTTAATGTCAGGCCATTGACAGACATTAATCAGCAATTTTCTATGAGAGTAAACTTGAATGACTTTTGGGTTTAATTTACATTCTTGGAATTAGAAATTGTGTTTTCTAACATTTTTTAGCCCAAGACAATCAATGGAAAAACAAATGGTAAATAAATGATGATGATGATGATGATGATGATGATGATATAATTTCCTTGCAGCACAGACGTTTTTGATTGAACTGAACCCTCCAGACAGACTGTGTTTTTCTTTCACTACACCATGAAAATGAACTTTGAAATCTTGGATACCAAGAGTGTTCCTGATTGTGCTGCCTGCCAAACAGAAACAACCAAACTGATGCGAGCCTCTTTTTACATCCACATTTGCTCATCAGCTGTCTACCGAATACAAGGATTTTCAACAGCCGACTGAAGTGTCCTTGAACACACCACCAAACTTTTCAAAATCGTCCTCACTCGCGAATCTGCGGTGTCAAATAAACAGCTATGAAGTGCTCACAGTGATGGATGCACATCTCTCGCAAGTTGAGGCCCATAACAAGAACATCAGTGGCTGCCTGGAAAGGATGAAATCTAAAAATGTACAGATTGGTATACCAAAGGAAACAGCCATTATTAATGCGCTAATACTTGCAAATCCTCCAGTTATAGTCCTTTAGATTTTGCATTATAATGGGAAACTGCAGACTCCTTAACCTCAGGATCTCCAGCACAGCGGTGTTGTCTGCCTCTGTCCAGCAGGGAAGCAAAGTGCTTAAAGTTGAAAGAAAAATCGATGTTCATTATCATGAAGCACCTTAAGTGGTACCTCGCCTGTTTAACAAATCCAAGAAGGCCTGCTTGAAAGCTATTTCTCAAGGTATCTTCTAATTAGCGCTGGTCCTGTGTGGTCTTTTCTCCACTGCCTCGCACTCTCAGTCGTCTGATTCTCTGCTCCGGCCCCCTCGGCCCCTGGCCCGGCCTTGTGACAGCTGTTCAGCGCACAACATCCTGGCCCATTAAAAACTACACACACTCTACTCTGATCAGGCGAGCATATATGTCTCTCTCTCTCTGCGTGTGTGCGTGTGTGTGTGTGTGTGTGTGTGTGTGTGTGTGTGTTTGGGACTGAGATAGTGAGGCAGAGACATAGACAGAGAGAGAGAGAGAGAGAGAAAATGCAAAAATAACCTCTACCCTCTTTGCATGCAGTAATTGGGTCATTTGAAAGGCTAAGCTTATCTCAACACTAATCAAGCTCTAATTATACTCAGAAAAACTTTGCCCACCCCTCCCTCTCTCTCACACACACACACACACACACACACACACACACACACACACACACACACACACACACACACACACACACTCTCCATGCATAATCAGATGATGCAGGTCACAGCTTTCCCTATTTAACTCGTGCCTATTAGAGGAGGAAAGATGTGAGCAGGAGTACAGTGCTGCTGCTGCTGCTGCTATCGCTGCCCTCCGTCTCGTCCTGCCTCACTGAAACCACGATGATAACACAGACAGACAGGGTGACATGTGTCAGTGGGAAAGAGAGGCCATGTTCAGACTTCAGCGAGGAGGTGTGGCACCTCCTCCTTAGGCATCAGAGACTAATTTTGAGACCCACGCACTCCTTAACAACTGAATTTGAGAATAACATCTGCAGTGCATAGAGCGGTATTTAAACCGCTTGTTTCTGAATTACTTCTAAGGTACTCTGGTGCACAGTCAGTCGCTCATTTGCATTATTTCGCCTTTTTTCTCTTCACTCCCTATTACCAGAAGTCTTACTTCTCTCTGAGTATCCGAGCTGCTGGTATTCAAAGAAAACGTTGTTTATTGTAAATTGTGGTGATCAGAGTCCTCTTCAAGCAGAGAGCCCAATGTTTGGGTGAAAATGTAGGTGAAAGTATTTTACTGAAAAAAAAAAAATAAAAGCATTCAGCAATGAATGCAAACTGCAAAGTCACACACACACACACACACACACACACACACACACACACACACACACACACACACACACACACACACACACAAATGTATACCCCAGTGGAGCAAATACAGTACACACCAATCACAGGAATTTCACAACTGACTGACCCTGATCTGGCAGAAGGCATCTGTGACTGCTGAGATGGTGTGTATGAACGTGTGTGTGTGTGTGTGTGTGTGTGTGTGTGTGTGTGTGTGTGTGTGTGTGTGTGTGTGTGTACATCCACACACACTCCACAGCGATTATGGCTGAGGTGCTGGCTGCCCTCCTGTGTCTTACCATCACTGGATCTGGAACGCTCTTTGGCAGATATTCTCAGTGGAGAGCGGCGAGAAATGAGCCTGTCCAACAGGCCAATGGGAAGAGGAAGAGGAAGTGCAACATCGGGGTGAACTGGTTCTTCTCTTAATAGCTGTTTGTCCAATTCCCCCAGCACAGGGAGAATCTCTCTTCCTCTTCTTGTGACTAAATCTTTCCCTGCTCTCTACACTGCAGGTATGAATCACCCTTTGTCACCCTCCTCCGCTCTCCTCCCTGTTGTTCGTTTAGTTTCCCATCTGTCTCTATTACAAAGACTGTTAAAAGTACATCAGGGCGTATTATTGCATGCATCTTTCATAGCAATGACTGCGCTCTCGCACCTTGTTTCCACAGTATTTGTTTTTGAGGCTCTCAGAGCGAGAAATTTCCGTCATGCTCTGGGATTACACTTGTAAATCAGACATGCACAGATTCGAGAAAAGAGAGAAGAAAAGCGGAAGACGGCAGAAGGCGAGCGAGATGAAGGGTTGCAAATCCAAATATCCAGAATGACAAGTGAAGTGAGCGATTTCAGCGCGGTGACATGTCCAAGGGATCATCTGTCAACGGGCTGTTTTATCGGATAACACGCTGTTCTTGCACACTTGCCTTTGACTGAGCCAATCACGGGCAGGCATCGGCCATTTTTCAGTCCGATTGGCCCAATAAAGGGGGGGAGATCGGCATCAGGTCTCTCATTAAACGGGCTCCCCGTGGAGAATGATTTTAAACACTGTAGAACTGTCAGCGCTTGATGCGATCTGTTCAGTTCCAAAATGAGTTATCCAGCAGCTGACAAATGTGAGACCCACAGCAACAAAATGATTAATGACTTGAGAGCACAACTACATATACAGTGCACTGTGCTGCAATGAAATTGCCGGATCAACCCCCTCCATCTAAATCCAGAGTGTCAATCTGAACTGTTTGTAACTGCTTTCAAGTGACAGCAATTCAGCCATTCTCACAACACCATTAGCATGATATTAGAGTAGCAAAGTGCTTAGCAACCCCTTTGGCCTGCTTTTTCTTGTTGACATTTTTCACACCGCGCCGCTCGAGGAAAAAAATGTTCAGGTGAAATGACAGAGAAATAACGGAGAGGAGACATCAGTCAGGAAATATGAGAAGGGCAGTGGAAGGGAGAGGAAGGATGTATGACGGGAGAGCAGGAGGAGGTGTCACAGCTTTTCTCCATCAGCTAAAGAGAGATGGATGAAGCGAGAAGCGCGTGTCGGTGAAACTCCCTCAATAAGTCATCGCATCTGGCTAATCTGAAGGTTGCCGGTTAAAGTCCGCCATCAGTCACGGTGTTTGGCTTCTGTGAAGGTTAGACTCATCTGCCTCGCCCTGCTCTTCTTCTGCTTTCTAGTTTGTTATGCTGATCCCACCACGTTCCCTCTGTGGGTGCTATAAGGCTGTGTTTTGTTTCTACATCATGAACCGGATAGCTCTTCCATTATGGAGGTCCTTTTTTATAGTTAACGAGAAGCTTCACTGAAAATCTGTCAGGGGTATAAAAAACTCTCCGCCTGTATGGCTCTGAAAAGTTTGTAGCCATCTCCTCCACTGAGGATAGCAACTGTACAGCTTGGATTCATCTTGGTGTTACAGTGGAGTCCAATGGTGACTCAGTCACAGCACGAAATGTCTTTAAACATATCAAAGCATTCACAGAAGCCTCTCAGACCACGCCTGCACTACAATCATCCACTCTGCTGCGTTCCAAACAATCCTGACTGCCATTAAATCTCTAAAAATACTGCACGACTTATGAGGAGGCACTATAGATGTGGGGCTTTTAACTCTATTGAGAAGAAGCTGAGTGTTCCTGTTTGAAAATATTGTAAGGAATGATTCAAACCTAATGCGGAAATCCCAGTAAGTGAAAATCAATACTTTTTAAGCATTGCCTATTTGCAAGTGCTGTCCTACTTACCCAATCATCAGCTTCAGTGGTTTTTGTGTATCTAAAGGCAACAATGTGCTTCAGACAAAGTGCAAGACTGATGTAATGCTGACCAATAAATCATAATTTCATTGTCTTAGCGATATGAAAATGGACAATAAACAAATCAATCAGCAAATCAAGCAATATTGCACCATTAGATCTGAAATGAATACCCACCAAATGTAGGTGGGAGAGTAGATTTTCCTTTTGGCGAGTAAATCCCGGAAGGCTGTCAGCCGCACTGGCAGGTAAATGTTTGTACCAAAATATGTAAAAACTCTGCTGACAGTCTGTGCCATGTTTGGGTGGCTGCTGTTGGACACACACACGCATACACACAGAGGGACTTCACAGTGCATTCAGGTGCACGTCGTAAATTCTGAAATCTACAACACTTTGAACAGCGAAGCACATGGCACTGACAGGGACTTCATGGCCCATTCAAGGACATCTTGTAAATCTGACCACTATGGCTTTTTTAAATTGGAAAATGTCTCTTTTTTTTCTTACTTCCATTTGTTGACATACATAGGCCTACATCTGTAAATACTTTCTCGTTCAAATTTCAAAATTCATTTCATTTTGAAAATCCTATTCAGAAAATTTTTAGATTGTTCTCAGTAAATTCATATTCTTGTTCAATTAACTTAAAGTAATTAAATACTACAGTTATACCCAATATGCATATATTCAAAAAATATGCATGTTTGAAAAAATTTGTTCAATTTCTTTATTCAGTGGGTGTAGCCTATTCGGTGAAGCCCCTCCCCCCTTCTCACAGTGATTGGCCAGGTGTATGTGACGCAGTCGGCAGGGTTTCAACTTCTCAAAATCTCTTTTTCATTTCACAAAAAACTACCTAAATCACTGTTCATGTGCGTAAACGAGTGTAACACCATGAATGCCTTCAGGGACAGTCTGTCTAGTGTGCACCGTTATCCCCATTTAAAAGATCATCATGTCTCGCCCCACCTTTGAGTGTGACCTTTGGGTGCTTTCCAAAACCCGTCACTGTGCCTGTTTGCCATGGTTTCCATTCACATTTTTGAATTCAGCTCACAAAACAGCACATGCCATTTATACCAACCAGGATTGACTACTCTGTGCGGCACATAAGGAAAAATGTAATGGGCACTTACAGCATTGTAAATGATACAGACGAATAAAACCATGATGCATAGAGTATGGGCTGTATCCAAATAGAAAAGATACGATAGGGTCTTACTCACAAGCTCTCAAAAGACTGATGTTTACTACAGCATCTCTTACCACCTGCTGCTGTTTGATTATCAGCTGAGAGACATTCAACGTCATACCTGCTGCCTCATACTGTATGACACCCTTTTTATGTGTGCTAAATGTACTGTATGCATCCCACTGCTGCTTGACCAATTGCCCCATTGGGGACAAATAAAGTTACTGATTGAGTGACTGATTGACTGACCTGCACTCCATTTAACCAGGTTTCCCCACCCTCGCTGCTGCTTAACAAGCAGCAAGCCGACATGGCCAAATGAAGCACTACACGCGCTTTGCCTTCAGACAAGGTCAGCGGATATACTCCTTTTTTCTGGGGACGACTGCTGATCTGAATTGTGACTTTCTTGAATTTTGCACCCCAGATAAAAATAAGCCAAAGGCACACTGGCATACACACGTTTGGTAATCTGATATTTCTAAAAATAAACTCTAGATTCACTCTGTAAATAACTTCTGTTTTATTCTCAGAGAAAAAAAAATGACAGCAGCTTTACAGACGTTGGCACTTTTTCTGTGGTAAAAATATACTGTAGGTTTACAGAAAACAGCATTGAGAGGTTTTAAAAGACGTTGTCGTCAGGGCCGCAGTCAGTTGAAGGATTATTTTCTCAGTTTAATTGATGTTTTGTCAGTGAAGATTCTTATCCAGGTGATAGGAGAGTTGACGAAGTGGTGAATCTCCATTGGTGACTTGATTTGAACCACTCATCTCAAGGTGATGTTTTTCTCTCTGTGTCCACGCTAGTATATATAATCACATCTATGCTGACGTTTGTTCTTGGAACGGTAGCTGTAAGGTCTGAGCATGGCATGATTTTGATGTGTTTTTCTCAAGAAAGATTGGAGCACAAAGCTTTTGGTTGCACTGGTGGAGCGTCTGAGTGGGCGCAAAGCAGAAATTATGTGGCATGGCACCACTTTGAATCATTCAGGCTATGCTTAAGATTTTAGAACAATTTATATTCCTACAACCAGCCCCCAAAATTGAATCACTCCTCGTTCCTCTGTTCATTCACTCCCTGTTGTCATTGCTGTAAATTATTCCTTTTTCTTTTCCTTCCTTCCACTCTCAGGGTCTTACTGACCTTGTCACCACATTCTTAAGCCCCCGTGTTTACAGCCTCTCCATACCTGCACTTGTACTACAGGATACGTTCAGAAATTCTGCAGCTTAATTACATTTTTTTTTCTTTTCCAAGACCCTCTCCATACGTTTTAAGAGCTCAAAACCTCCTCCAGTTCTCACAGGTTACATAAGAAATGCACTTACATTTATCATACACTGATTGTAAGATGGCACAACCAAACGTGATAACTCCTTGGACCACTGTAGCAGTGCAATGTAATTCAGATAGGTTGGGTGGGAACAAAGCCCAAGAGAATGAACTGAGTGACTAACCCAATAGAAACCAAGACTAGAAACACAATCTCGTTCCCTCTCTCTCTCACACACATGCACACACATTAGGTTTTCATCACTTTTGGGGACATTACATAGACTACCATTAATTTCCTGGAGACCATCACCACTACTTGCCCTAACCTTACCCTAACCATTACCCAAGTCTTCAGCCCAAAAGTAAAGATTTACATTATGGGGACCTTCATTTTGTCCCCACAAGTAAGGTGAGTCCCCAAAATGTGACTGTGTAACAGATTTATGCCCCCACAATGTGAGTAATACATGGACACACACACACTTGAACTCTTTGTTATTGGGCTACTATATATATATTCTTTATATTATTGTCTTTTTTATGTATGTTATGGCACAATGACAGGAAGTGGAGGTCAAAGATTTCACTACATGTACTTCTATAACCAGTATTTAATCACTAAACTTTGAACTCTATGTTGGGGATAAACTCATTGTTTTTTGATTTTATCTGCTCCACAGGCGAATTTCTGAATCTGGGAACACTGAGTTGAGGGAATGGTGTTTGCTGCTGTTTTTAGACACCACAGTAACTCTGCGTGCAGTGCTGGACTGGCGCCCAGCATCACTCGGAGGTCAGCAGCACATTATAATGAAGCGGCAGCCGTTGTAATAGGTCCACCAGTGGTGGGTAGGGACGGTAGTGTAGCACAAAAAAGCGCGATGAGGACCTGCTGTGTTCATTCCTTAGCGTTTTTCTGATGCTACACCTCTTGGTTCTTTCCAGAGATGGGCCTCAGACACCATTCAGATTCCTCATCTTCCAACCATTTGTCCGAAAACTTACATTTCCCCATTAGCTACGTAGTTTGACACCTGGGTCCTTTGCATAACGTCATCAAGCAGCAGTCAGTCAGTAGGTCGGAACGTTTGTCCTTTTGAGATGACATCAAATCCTGCAGGATTTCATAAATAAACGACACAGACTCCCACTCCTTCAAACTTTTGACTAGCCCTGTGTATTGACAAAAATTGTTAATTTGTATAAAATGTATAAAATGTAATCCTTCAGAAAACAGTGTTTCAGACATTTTAATACCTTATCAGGACTTTAATTGCTGCTAGATTGATTTATCAACCTTTAATACTATTTTAGACCCCACCGACACCTTGTACACCCCAGTTTATATTCAGTTTATTTCATTTGACAGCAGATTGAATGATTGATTGTCCAGGGTTAACTGCGACACGGTTTCTAGAAAGACCTGTCACTACTGAGCACTCACATAGTGAGTGCTGCCTGAGAGTCTAAACTCTGGGTAACGAATTTTCTCTCAGAGGTCTCGTTTTGATTCTCTTTATATCAGAAGTAATTCAGTCTTTTTTTACACACACACACACACACACACACACACACACACACACACACACACACACACACACACATTGCGCGCAGCTATCCTTGGGAGAATATTTTAATGGCTTCCAATGGAAGCTGAATGGAAGCCTTCCATTCATTGTACAGCCTAACCCTGACCTTAACCTAACATCACTCTAACCTTAACCAGGACCTCAGAAATTATGTTTTGCCTCATTAGGACTGGACTTTGGTCCCCATGGGGACTACTGGGGACCAAAGTTGGTGTTTATACTGGAAAAGGTCCTCAAGAGGTAACAAAAAAGCTTTGCAAGCACACACACAAACACACAAGGACAAGGCTTCTTCAACAAAAGACATGTTCGTGATTCAGGATTTTGAATTAAACTAAAACATTTTATTTCAGGCAGTGTGACTCCCCTCTCTCCCTCACCTGAGGCGACTAACGAAGAGACAGAAGTGTGTGTCCCTGATCTTTTTTCAGCACAGGGGCAACGGCACTCATTGCAACTCCATAAATGTTTTGATTTTCTTCCTCAAGGCCACACACGTCGCACGAAAACACCTCCAAATGCACACACCTGTGAGCGCCCTTTGAAAAACACAGAAACACAAAAGCACATACGTTCACAGGCACACACACACGCACACACCCACATGCCTGTGCACACATCACTTCGGTGGAGTATAACACGTGCAAACACACACAACACCGTACACTCATTTATATGCTAAGAAGCATGCATGAACACACACACATTTTTTGCTTCCACAAACGTGTACTACTTCAATAGTTTCACAAACACATGCCATCCCACGCACACACACAAAAACACACACGCACACAAATGCGCACACCAGCTGGAAATGAATTATGAATGTGTATCCCCGACTCCGTCCTCCTTCGCAGCTCACTATGTCCGTCCGCTCAATCCACCTTCACCTTGGCTACATAATCCTCTCAATTTCGCACCCATTTTGTACCACCTTCCTCTGACCCCCCCCCCCAACACACACACACGCACACTCACTCTGTTTCCACTCCTCTATTCTTTCTCCTCATCTTCCTCCTCCTCCTCTACTCCCAAATGTGTCTGAATTAGGGTTGACCCATGCAGTGTGGCTCTGAATTCTGATGCTTCATTTGTGATGCTCTGCATTTAAAGGTTTTGCTAAAACTGGAGGTGTGATGTGCGTGAGAGATAGAATTAGAGGCAGTGTGTGTTTGTGTGTGTGTGTGTGTGTGTGTGTGTGTGTGTGTGTGTGTGTGTGTGTGTGTGTGTGTGTGTGAAGGGGAGGTTTCTGGTCTATTTGTATTTCTGAGTCTACACTCACATTGTGCCAGCTAAATTTGAACAAGCTGCTTGTGTGTTTTCACCGCCATCTGAAGTTTGTTTTCATGCCTGAACATTAGGAAAACGTCTGGATCTCTTCTTGCTCTGCACCCTTTTTCCAGGCTGCTAAACGACATCACAGGTTAAACCTCCGTTCTGTGCCCTCCTACTCTCCATGATCACATACCGTTCCAACACAGCTGAACTCACGATCCAGTTGTTCTCATAAATACTACTGTTAACTACCACGCAACCAGTATTTACTGTGCTCCTGCACCAAGACGTCAATCAAATTTTATAATTGCAGATGAATGACTGCGGCTGCCCTATTATAATCAGCTATATTGGCATTTACAATGAGTCATCAGATCACCATAACAAGGATATAGGCAACAGAAAGTTGGCTTTTTAACTTAATTGCCATGCAGCATGTTACCAGGCACCTTCGTCATATTACAAAGCCTCTGTTTCGTTCCCTAAACTAAAGCGCAGGGCTTGAGTTTTTATATGTGAACACTCTGGAGCAGCTTAGCGTGGACCACAGCTGAAACAATTAGCTGATCAATCAGTTCACTGGTCGACAGAAAATTAAACGGCAACTTTTTTAACAATCAATTAAACATCTCAATCGTTTTCTAAGCTAACATGGCAAACACAGATGTGAGGATTTGTTCATTTTATTTGTCATATGTGATAATGAACTGGGGCAGCACAGTGGTTCAGCAGGTAGTGCGCGTGCCTCACAGCGAGAAGGTCGCCGGTTCGATCCCCGGGTCAGGCGGGGCCTTTCTGTGTGAAGTTTGCACGTTCTTCCCGTGCATGCGTGGGTTCTCTCTCCCACAAACATGCTCATTAGGTTAATTGGTAACTCTAAATTGCCCTTAGGTGTGAGTGTGAGCGTGAATGGTTGTCTGTCTAGTGTGTTGCCCTGCGATCGACTGGGTGTGCACCCTAACTCTCAGCAACCCCGAAAGGGATAGGTGGTATAGAAAATGGATGGATGGATAATGAACTGAATACTTTTGGGTTTTAGATCGCTGATTGGACAAAACAAGTAAAAGCATGCAAAGCACACAAAACACAGAAGTTGTTCGACTGCTGCTTTGCCTGAAGAGGAAATGAAATGCATTTATTTGAGGTATATTTTTGGTGTCGATATCTAATTCGGAGGGGGAACAAAACTTATGTAGATGTAAGTATGTGTGTACAAGAGAGAGATGGAGGGGAGAGAGAGAGAGAATGACATTTTCACTCCAGCTAGCAGAGGGCTGGTGGGCAATGCCAGTAACATAAGTCTGTGTGTGTTTATGTGTGTGCTTATGCCTTTTAGAAATGCCACTTTCTACTGCCAGTTTATGACTGCCCTGAAGACACACACACACACACACACACACACACACACACACACACACACACACACACACACACACAGATAGAGGGGTTGTTACAATTGCTTTCTGCTGCAGGGTTTTTGCATGATGGTAAAGTGTCTCTTTGCAGGTAAACTTTATGCCAGCACCTTCCCCACCCCTTCTATCCATACGCACACACAGACACACAAGCACACATAAACACAATTTTTTCTCTCTCTGTCTTTATCTTTCCGTTTGTCTGTCTCTCCTTCAATTAGAGCCCATATGCTAGAATGCCCCCAGCTCTCCATGTGCCCCTTTGAAGTGAAGTAGATTAAGAAAACAAACGTTTGGAAAACCATAAATGAGCGTTTGCAGAGCTGAGAATAGGAGCACACACACACACACACACACACACACACACACACACACACACACACACACACACACACACACACACACATTCTCAGAAACACATTTATTAACGTGCATGGACAGTATCACAGACATGCATGTGTACAGAAACACACAGATCTCTGATGAGACATGGATGGATTCATTCATGTCCATCTGAACACACAAGCACACGGTCGCCTTATTAATACTGGGTTCAATATTCCATATGACCTCTGCCTTTCATAAATTTATTGTATGACGCATGTGCTGAGAGATAGGTAGAAAAAAAAATACTAAAAGTGAGTGGCTTGCCGAATGTATTCAGGAGAATGCATTCCCTGCTGAATGTAGAGCAGGTTTGGGAAATTGGATTTTGAAGCCATTTTGTCCACTTCTTTAACTCCATAGATTTCTCTGCTCAATGTATTCACTGCACAGGGATTTGTTACCTGTAGTGCAGTGCACTATCTTGTCTCTCTGTGGTTGGTCCTTACAAAACATTCACAGCGATTACACTCTGACTTTGCAGAATGTGCATAACACTGCGCACACACTCGGGCACGCACAGACGCACAAGCTTCCTGCTGTGCTCAGCTGGTATTTACATCCCATCCCATAAGGCCTTGGGATTGCCCTCACAACATTTAACAACTAAGTAATTAACAGCAATGCTTCTCAGCTGCGAGGGCGAGACAAACCACATGCACACATTAACGAAAACGCACACAAACCAACACAAATATGCACCAGCGGAGAGGCCCACTCCAAAAAATGTCGAGAAAGATAATAAAGTGAATCATGGCAAACACAATGCAATATCATCTTAAAGGATTATTCTACTCCTTTACAACTTTTCAGAGTTTTACTCATAATTTCTGTTGGTACTAAAAAAAGATAAATAAGATATAAGTTAATTGATCTTTCATGAAGCCCCGTGCCTCTTAGTTACTGTCGCCAATGTTTGTCACACCTTCTGTTCATCAGCCGTGGAAGATTTACGCATTTCACACATTTGCAATAACTTTTTAAACATTGTGTCTTTGATTTCATACAGAAATAGATAAAATAAGGTCATTTGTAGCTGACGACAGCAGATTTATTTATTTATTTTTTTTAGCTTGATGTGATCAGCTGTAGCCAGTTATCATATAACATAATGGCTGCATACATCCTGTAATGCTAAGAAGCTTAAAGCCACATGTCCCAGGCAAAACGTCTGCCAGCTGGTGATCCGTGTAAAAGACATGCATCGCTCTTTTATTGCAGGGTTGATCTAGTTATAAATAAAAAATGTTACTGAAATGCTGTTCATTCAAACCCAACCTTCAGAAGCTCACTAGAGGAGCACATTCTCGAACAAGAAGCACAGCGGTTAGATTTATGCTTTAATGTTTGTAAATAACAGCGTGCTTCACTTTTGCATGAGAAAGGATATGATTTTCCAAATGTCACACCATCTAATGGGAGTTTGGCTGGAGTCGCTGCAGTGTAAACTTCCAAAACTAAATAAAGAGCGCTCTGTGCTCTGAGATAGAGGCACATTGGCTTTTACTCAGATAAATACTTGTTCAAGACTGAAACATCTACTGACCTTACCTGAAACCCCAAATAATAATATAGATAGCTTATGGCACGTCCCTTGCCTTTGGAAATTAAGACTGTGTAACTACTTGGAAGAGAAAACAGCAGTAAAATTACCACCCAAACTCTCTGGAGTAAAGACCCATCACAGCTTATTTCTGGATCGCCGTTGGTCTGCTGAGCTCATTTAAGTTGTGCACACTCACAGTTTTACCTTTGTTTCACCCAGATCTCAGCAATGACTTTGGTGAGAAAACCTGTATCATAACCAATAGAAATAGTGAGAAGTAATAAACCGACTTTAGACTCCTCGACAAATAATGTCAAAGAACAGCACTGAAAACGTTAGATTTGACTGCCACGAAGCAAACCTTCTGCGTCTGTGAACAGAAAGCTGGACGACACCCCCGCAACTCCACATTCAAGAGCAACTTTTCTGCAGCGACGTCTGATGAGACAGTCTGACAGCGTTTCAGGAGCAGACAGGAGAGTGGTTTCTCTTGTTTCTCCTCCAGTCTCCTGAGGTTAAGCTATTTGTTTGTTGGGTTTTAGTGGGATCTTGTCTTACGGCCATTATGTAACAGCTCCGGCTGTGACAAGAAGGTGAGAAGGGAGCAGTGGGAAATGCTCAGTGCATGCGTGGGCAGGGCGTGTCAGCATGCATGTGTCATGTGTCTGAGTTTATGCAGGCATGTTCCCGTGTCAGTGATCCCCAAATGCGGTTCTGTTTTCTGTCTTACCGTGTATTTAACTGGAGTCACCTGTCAGCTCAGGTGTAAATCAGGCCCTAATTAGACTGCTGGAATGAAAACTACTTGACAGAATAGAAATCCAGAATGAGAGGATTTGGGGAACTGGTGCATATATTCAAAGTGACACCATAAAGCAATGAATCAAATCTGCCTGTTGACAGGAGCGACTTCTCCTCCCTGACTACATTTCCACACGCATCACACACCAGATTATTTTAAGAAATCAGATAACCTGTTTACATATGCTCAAATAGTCTCGCAACAGCACAAATCAAAGTTTACATGTAGTAATCTGGTCAGTAATCAGATTTCTTCTCAACCTACTGCGCTGCTGCCAAAGCAATGCTTAAAGGTTCGGATTATAAAAATAACTTTTTGCTATTTTTGCTGAAGCTGTCACTACAGTATATCCTGACAGTCGTACATGAGAAAGATAATCGGTGAAAAAATCCAGTTTCTCCGACTGCTCCAGTGGCATTTGCAAGAATCCAGTCCGCCTGAACAAAAACAGCCAATCAGGGCCAGTTTATCATTGACTCTTTGACCAGGTCGTCAAATCCCGAAGCTTTGGGTCCAGTAGCCGACTCAAAACATTGATATTTGATTATCTGGCAACGAGACTCAACGGTCGACTGTCTCTCTCCAGAATTGCCTGCTGCGCCTTTGACCTGTCCGGGGTCTTTCTCATGCAAATAGAAAAAACGCTCAGAATCCACAGAGTTTATCAGATTGTTCTTGCTAAAGGGATCTGTTCACAGCATGCTTGAAAAATCAGGTTATTTTGGAGTCTATCCATCTTGAGCTTGGCCTCCTTTGTTGTTTTGCTGAACTCTGCTGATCTACTTAGACTGACAGCGAGGTGCCACAGTTAATACAAAGATGTATTTTAAGCTTGCAGGTTGCTTTTTTGGCTAATGGCTGTACATGTTTACTGTATTTACTGAGAAAGAAGCTTTCAGTGTTTCCTTACCATCTAATGCATTAACATGGAAGGTCTAGAAAACAAATGCAGAGTAGCGTAGGTGAGATGCAGACATACTTCACATCCTTGGCCACTGCAGTGTTGTTTTACACCTAAGCAAAATGTCTTCCATTAAACCCACTCTGCATATGTCTGAACGCCTGTTCTCCAGTTAAAGGCTCTAAATCCATAAAATATGAATTCTTGCCGTATTGTGAGACATTTAATCAGATCTTATAGGTCTTTATGTGACATTACAGTAAGTTAGTGTGGTACGTTCTTGTTCTCTAAGATGATGGAGGAGATCTTTGTCACTGTTAAATTTGGAAAATGTAAAGTTTTTGATGAATTGCAGGAATAAAGGTCCAGTGTGTAGGATTTAGATTTATTGGTTGAAATGGAATATAACATTTATAAGTATATAAACGCCTGAAACTGGATTTTCTTTACCTTAGAATGAGCTCTTTATATCTACAGAGGGAGCAGGTCCTCTCCACATGGTTGCACTGCCATTTTGAGTGTTATGCATGAACGCTAGTTCATGAACTCGTTCATATTTTGGGCGAACGTGAACTGAACGTACTGTATTACTGCCTGTTACTGTGAACTCGTTCATTCTGGTGTCTGTGAACGGCACGCTCTCAGTTTAACATCATTCAATAGGGTGCCAGATTTCTCTAGAGACTTCCAGGCGAAAACCTGGCTAAAACGCACCGTGAACAGGTGGTAATATGTAGCGGAAAAAACACCCAGTCTGGCAACACCAGCCACCAGTGTCGCACCGCCGCGTGTCATCAAAACAAAAAGCAGCATGGAGGCAGCAATGCAGCAAGGAGGCGTCGTATGATCATTTAAACGAGTTTTGTGACAAGGTCGGTGAGGATGGGAAAAATCCTTAGTTACAGTGTTAAAACTGATAAAATAATTGCTGTCTGTGGTTCTATATTTCTAATAGTTCATTTTTGGAACGGTGAACTTAGTTCAAAATTTTGAACCATGAACTATGAACTGAACTAACTCATTATAAAATTTGTGAACTGGACTTTGAACTAGTTCATGTAGAAAGTGAACTTTCCCAACACTGGCCATTTTTATACAGTAGCCCAGAACAGACAAACTGTGGGTTGTCCTGAGGGGAGGTGAGGGATATTCACTTGATTGCAATCTGCAACCTCATTGCTCAATGTCACTAAATCCTACAACCTAAAGCTACAACCCCGAAAAAAAAAAAGACACTGTGACGGTGTGTAAAATCTAACAGTGAAAATGAAGAGCAAGAAGGTCGTGAAGTTGAGAAAAATGTGTAGGTCAGCGTATAAGAACAACAGTAAACCTTCCAGTCATAGCGCAAACAAGAAAATATCTCTCAGTACAGAAGTCGCTGGCACAAAAGGACCATCAAAAGTCATTTGAAATGGGAACATACAGCAGTCACATATGGATGTTGGAGTGGTGCACACATGCTGTATGCTGCTTTCAACTGACCTCTGAAACATCTCTGAGCTAATGGTGGGTTAGTCATTACAAATGTCGCTAGAGCTCACTTAGCCTTGAAAGTCGAGCCAAGATCTCAAACTTTCCAAAAATAATGCGTAATTAAGTCAGGCTGAGTCTGGGGAAGTTGCTTTGTAACGTTATGCTCATAACAGAATATTTCCATTAGGATTGATATGTGATGTCATAAAACATGGCCTCAAAAACTCAGTGCAGATACAAAATATGCAACATTTTGGGACAATTTGAGGGCACGGTTTGGGTCAGTGGGGATCAAATAATTATGAAAAATGCCAATACTCAATCTATCTAAAAGTCTGACAGTAAAAGGCTCTATTGCAATTTCTGTCCTCGCCTTTTGCTTTTCTCCAGCCCGTGTTCAGTTGATATGTAGCTGCTGTTTCTCTTTGAGATCATAGTCTAATATATTTGTGATGTCTGCGTGTGTGTCGTAGGAACTGTGCTACACTTTACTGTACCCGGCAGAGCTGCCCTTATGAGATCCTAAAATACTGCACAGTGGGTTTTCTGCCTAGAGACAGACACAGACACAGAAAGACTGAGTAAGAGAGTAAAGATGAAAGAGGGAGAACAGCACAGCACAAGGCGGGTTGGGCCTGAGTGAATAATAGGCGATATATAATGGATGACAAGTTGACCAAGTTCTTTCTCTCTCTGTCTTTCTCTTCCTCTGCCTCTTTCTGTCTCTTCTCTTCTCCCTCCCTCTGCCTTTTTCACTTTCTCCTCTTTTCCTCTGTGCTTCTCCCTCTCTCGCTCTGACACCATGTCACTGCTTTGAGGCACATGTTCTGGAAGAAGACGGCGACTGCCATCCTCCCCTGAGCCTCTTAGCTGCCTTTGGAAGAGAGCCGCTTTACTTTATGGGCTTCTCAAATCTCCTGGAGACGTTCTCTCTACTTCTCAAAAAAAGTCCGATTAGAGGACAAGGGATGTAAAACAGGAAGAGAGGAGAGACGATGGAGGGCGGGCGAGAGAGGAGGAAGAAATGACTGGAAAAACAAAGTAAGCACAGATTTTCACAAGAATATAAAAAGTGAAATGGTGTAAATGGGAAGAGACACTGCGGTGCAAAATTTGGCACCTGTTTATACTCTTTTGCACTTAGCAGAGCAACGTCATATCCACCCAAGAAACGGATAAAATAGTGCCTTTGAAACACAGTGAATCGTTCAATGAGTGACGGCTCTAGCACAGCTGTAAAAAAAATCATTTATTATTGCCTTTACAACGATAAACCAGCTCCAAAATGACTGATGGAACAGACACGAAGAGAGAATGTGTCAATTTTGTACATTTCTTTATTCATTTATTGTCAGTCGTAAACATTTGCACCTGTTCTGAGAAAGCAGCCCTGCATGATTTGCCATGCTTGGCAGCAAGTGGGCTGTAGAATGGTGCAGCCCCATGTTGTTTTGTCTATAACAGCTGTGTTGGTTGTCCATAAGCTCCTAAGCTGCCTTCCCTACCGTGCCACTCCCTGTGCTGCACAGACCTCCTGTGGTGCTCCTCTGGTAAGTTTATTGTACACATCAAAACAGAGCGCTGAGCATATTACGGCATGGAGAGAGCTGGAAATAATAGCCAGGCAAACATCTTCAGCCTCGCTCTGCTTTGTGTATTGGTATTTGAGACCGAATCCACCTTGTTGTTCAGACAGACAGGAAAGAGGCAGGCGGAGGTGGGAAAGACTCTTTCTTCCTGGATCAGATTTATGCTTGTTATTGGATATTAATGCCAGAGCTGAACAAACGTACATATTCTGGTGGGGGCCAGTTCAGTGACAGAGAAAGGGAGAGGAAACAAAGGAGAAGAAGACATGTGAAAGGAGAGTTTAAAAGAAGCAACAGCTGAGGTGTTTTCTTTTTCCAAAACATCGAATCTTCCCTGTTGGTGTAACAGTTGTTCAGGAGTCAGCTGGGACCCAAATCACACAGCTCTCTGGGACCTGCTCAGTTTTTCCATCACTCCATCTCAGTCCAAAACATTTTCGCTTTCATTGATAATCTCAGCTGCTATAATGTTATGGTGGAAACCTACGATTACAAGCTGTTATTGCCTTATTGTTATTGGTATTTTGATTTAGTTTGATCTCTCCTCATCCATCTTTTAGCTGTTAACCACATCAATAGTCTCTCTCTCCCCTGCTCTCTCAGCACAGCAAACGCCTGCAAGGACATTAGCTGAAATATTTAACACAGCTCTCCCTGAATCCTCACCCAGCGTACAAGCAGCGCTGTGTTAGCAGCATTAACCGTGCTCCAAACAATGTTGATGTTGTCTCCGCTGTACCGCGCTCGCTGCCCATCAGTAATTGGCAGCGTTCAAGGTTTACGGGGTCAAAACTTGATTTAAAATGAATTTGACTTTGTTTTCCAATTACTGCGTTGTGCTTGGATAGGCTGAGACCAGGATGCCGCAACAAACATACAATAACACCCATCTGAGATA
The DNA here is from genome assembly GCF_039877785.1 of Chaetodon trifascialis. NCBI lineage: Eukaryota > Metazoa > Chordata > Actinopteri > Chaetodontiformes > Chaetodontidae > Chaetodon > Chaetodon trifascialis. The sequence goes on along the minus strand of NC_092071.1, from coordinate 10,946,714 downwards.
TATTCCAGTGAAAGAACATGCATCCTTTAGTGAAACATAAACAAAAAGTTGAGGCATTTGTCACAGCTGGGGTCTGTTGTCAGAAGAAAAAATAATTGGTTATTGGTTTGCTTTGCACTTGTATGCAATGACAACTGAAATTGTGGGTTTTTTTTTATGCCAACCAACATGGAAATTGTATTTCAGCAATTTAATACTTTGCAATGATAGATGTTTCTCGTGACTGACAGGGTATTTTTTGCAATCTGTTTAGAAACGGGAGTGTTGGGTTTTTATTTTCATTGTACATTTCACCATTTACTGCTGCCATACCCCAAAGATGTCTTTCTGTGTAAAATCCTGCACACCATTAAGTTAATACTAAATCCCTGGCCTACAGATATTTTGTTTTATACTGTAGTACGCCCACCGCTATCCCTGCACAGCCTTATAGGAAAATTCCTTCAAAAATATCAGCTAGATCCCCTAATTAGCTCAGTATTTTCCTGATGTCTGAAGGTTTCCTCAAGCGATGCAATCACATGCAGAAGGCAAATCTAAAAAGATGACCTTTGGTGACCCGAAAGAATCTTATGCATGAGTCAGTGGAGACGAAACTGCCCCACAGAGACTTTAGCATTATTCTAAAAACTACACATCAAGCAGATATATGCATATGCAAAAACAGGACCACAAATATTAACACACATTTACACATTACGCACCAGATAATTCCCTTTTTAGCTACTCATAAGTCTGCCTTTGTTGGCACCAGAAGTGGAACGCCGACACACGGCAGGATGTTGTGCAAAGCAGCAGTGTCAGTATATTCGTACATAAAGTAAAAGATTCAAGCATGCAATTACAGTTCGACTGTCATCATAAGAGTCTATATATATGCGTGTGCATGTGTGTGTGCGAGCATGCACGTGTGTGTGGATGCACTGCTGTTTGACGGACAGCTGAGGTAATTATAGTTCCACAGTGGCAGTAACCCCCGCGCAACCTCTCAGGCTGAGTCCTCGCAGCCCAGCACTGATGAACCCCAGCAGGGAGGGTAATGCCAAAATGTAAGCTTCCTCTGCTGAAAATATACCTACCAAATGACCGGGAGAGGAGACACAGACAGAGTGAGGAGGAAGGAGAGGGAGAGAACGTAAACAAAAGGAAGAAGGCGCACAAGTTGGCCAGGACTGAACTGACGAATCAGGAGGGAGGAGGTGATCAAAAGAGAAAGGAGGAGAGAGATGACCAGGAAGAAAATTATTTAGGCCAGTGTAAAGAGGAAGGAGGGGAAGAGTGAGGGGTGGGCAGCAAAGTGGTGGGTGAGGGCGACAACCACTGTGTGCTGCTGTGCTAACAGGCACAGGACCAAAATAAATCTGCAAGACCGAGCAGAGGTGAGAAGAGGCAACCATTTTTAATAGAGAGCGAGGAGGGAAAAAAGAAAAAGAGGAGGAGGACTTAAAGAGAGACGGAGGCTGAGGGGAAGGAGAAAATAGTGATTGCATGAGCAAGGGGAAAAGTCAGCAAACAAGGCGTGGAGAAGACAGAGAGGGAAAGTGCACAGGACTGCAGCGATTTGTAAAATCATGTCTACGTTTGGGTGTGAAGTCCTTCTGAAGTTCTTAGCAGGTTTTTTCTAGTTTTAAACTATTGATTTGCTCCATCAGGTTAGACCATGACAACTTAGCGCCGCTCTAAAATCAATATTTCATCCATTGTTAATATACAAATGACTGTGTAATGTGATAGACTTATCACCTGAGCGTGGTTTCCCTCAGCTCCACTGAGCATTAAATGCATCAATTATTTTCCGCTGCGGCAGGCAGCTGTTTTCAAAATGCTCTGTTAAACAAACTACCAAAACAAGTTTTAGGTGAGCAGGTGATGCTGAGCTGAGAAGACAGAGAGAGGAGTGACAGAGAATTGTCTGTGGAAGTTTTCTTTTGTAATTTAACCTATTGTTAGTGGAATAATATTTGAAATGTGAGGCGAAAAACTTCCCAGTGTCCTTAATATCCTTGGTAAATGTAGTTAAAATGTGTGATGATGTAACTGTTCAGAATGAGCCAAGTGGTTTTGTGCCTAGCCAAACATTAACCAAAGCTGCGGTGGATCAGGATGTGGTGTTATCTTAAGCTTTTTGAAGGCACTGACGAGCACTCTTCTCCTGTTGATGCGCCACATCACAAAATGCACACATGGATTATTTGGTAAGTCTCCCCACCTCTTTCCCTCATCACCAGTCAGTTTGAGGTGGGATGCCATCCCCCTTGTTGGCAAAATGACCAAACTGCATTAACCTGCAGTCCCCCCTCTCCCTCCCCCAGCAGCAGAGAGAGTGCAGGGACAGCGGGGTTGTTCAGTTGAATATGTTCGTCTAGCCTGTCTGACTCATTGATCCTTTATCTGACTGAGCTTTGTACAAGTTAGAATCTGTGGCCTCGGCCATGACTCTGAAATATCAGCAGCTTCACTGTGTATTGATAAATCCATGGTGCTGTCCATGGTGCTGAAGTGGCAGAGGGATTTGTAATTGTGCCTTTTTCTCTCGGTCCCCCATTCTGTCAGTTTAATCTTGGATCTATATTATCCATCTATAATCTATAAACACTCAATTCTGTACTATATTGTAGCCTATATAATCTATGGAGTAGTCTCACCTTAATGATCAAAGGGACAAGTAGCGACATGTGGTAGTGGAAGAGCGAGAGGATCATACAGACACTCTGCTGCCTGTAGTATTCCTGTAATATTTCTATCATCATTCAGTAGCGTCTGAAAATGCTCGCCCTGTGTAACAAAACATTTTAGGGGAGCCATAACTGTATACATGGCGTGTGTGTTGGTTGGTGTCATTCTGTCATTCAAATCCAAATAACAGTTCTCTTCCCCTTCCTCATCCTGAACCCATCTGTGCATCCCCCCGCCCCCACCCTTCACTCTCTCCATCACTCCCTTCATCTCTTCCCCTCTCCCTCTGATGTCTCGTGTCCTTCTCCTGTCATCTAACGATGTTAGAATAATTTGTAATCTGTGGGTTTAGTCTTTGGAACAACTGTACTGGAAATGTTAACGTAAAGGTTCACAGAGCAGCGGATTATATAAGTTAATGTGATGTACAGTAAGAGAAGAGCTCAGAGGAGCTCTGTTAGTTAGCTGTCTGATATACAGCAGAGTGAAACATGCTCTGCTGAGCCTCATAGAGCTCCAGTGATAGATGATCAGTACAAAGAATCCAATGAAGGAACTTATCTGGGGGTAGAAATAATTTATTTCTAATTCATATATCGTTTCATATATTTCTCTTTGTAAGTTGCTCGTCTACTGTTGAAACTGGACAACCCCGATTGTGTAAAATATAAATATATATATATGTGTGTGTTCAACGACAACAGTTTCATGAAGTGTTCCAGGCTCAAATTGAGAAAGTTGATGAGGTAAAACATTCAATATATTGTCTACTGTCTTGACTTTAGGATGTCTGCTTGCTTTGCTTCTGCCCTGCAGTTTCCAGCTACTTTATGCTGTGTCTGTAACTTTTGCTAAGCAGGGAGGCCTTATACAGTGAAAACCAGTCACTCAGACAATCCGTACCTCTGCTAAGGCTGTTCAGCCCTCTATCTTGTAACATGAATTTTTAATATTCAGACACATGGAGGTAGAAAATCATCAGCGTGTACTACCTATCTAAGTAAGGTTAGTAGTGGTAAAAACATTCAAAAATGTCCTAATGTGCATTAAAAAAATGACCTTCAGTGGTATTGTATTGCGATGATATCGGCATATTGTGTTTTTACAAAATTGTCTTTCCAAGCAGATTAAATTAAAAATAGACTGAGTTATTGATGCTTTTGTTTTACATATTTTATAAGATTTCCCTCATGTCATGTTTTATTGTGGAAGGTAATTAATTGCATTGAATGCCAACATAATTATTTCACATACTTGAATGTATATATCAATATATATGTATATATTAATATGTACTATATATCACAAGAAGAAACATTCTTATGAAAATATGCTTATTCGATTTCTTGCCGGGACTACAAGCCTCAGCCACAAGCCAGTTAGCTTAGCTAAGCATAAAGCCAGCAGACCTGACTCTGTCCAAAAGTGAAAAAAATGAACTGAGTATTTTTTTGGAGTCTTGTCATCACCTTGAGGTTGCCAGGCAACCAACAGAGACTTTGAAACTATTGATTGAACTATTCCTCTTAAACTTCAAAACAACCAGGACTGGAAACACATCCTCCTTGTCAGAGGTAATAATAGTGCAGGCGTCTCTTCATCACCACATAACTCCTTCAGAGCAAAAACTCCTAACCAGAAATGATCTCCATTAAGGTGTCACTGTACAAAGCTGTGGCAGGAGTGACATCTTCCACACTGTGCTGACTGCAGACACGGTTTAATAATGAACAATAATACTGGAAGAGGAGCAGAGATTGACTGTGCTCCGACAGAGATTCTTTCAGCGGAGGAAATAAAGATCATCATATCATTCCATGGAAAAGACATTTCATGCCTCCATGTGCTTTTGGTCTACATCTGTTTTTTTTTTTTTTTTTTGCAATTCCACCAAAAGAATCACAACATTATTGTGAAATGATCTGAGCAACCAAATATGTATTTGCTTTGCTGAGGCATAGCATTGAATGTAAAATATTACTGCGTGTAGGAAATGAAATGGAATGATCAAGATGACTAACATGATGACATGATGGACCTGATGCACACAGTCTCCATCTCCGCTTCACCTAATTACTTTGGGGCACAGAGTGCAGATATGACTCCATTTCAATTATTTAGATTCAATATCATAACAGTGGAGTGGTTGGCTGAAAAGAGGAGAAAAATTAGCCTGTGTGTGAGTCTGTATGCGTGCACATTTGTATTCCCAAGAGCGCAAACGTGTGTGTACCTTTGTGCATCTCCGCGAGTGTCTGAAATAGAGACGCCACAGCCTCGTCTCCGTATGACACAGACTGTGCACGACAATGCTCTCTGAGCCAATCAAAATCAGCAGCGAGGGAGCTTGTCCAATCAAAGAATAGGTGGGATATGAGGTGGAGGAAAAAAGGAATTTGAGAGAGGAGGCAAGAGACAGAGACAGAAATGTTTGTGCTCCAAAGACATGAAGCTTAAAGCTAACATATCCTAACAATTGAAATAGAAAAAAGAAAAGAAAAAAAAACTATACCCACAATTTATCTCCAGTAGCTGAGGATGATCATTCTAATCTTCAGTTGCCTGGTAGTGCTTCTATGCTACTAACTCTGAAAATTGGCTGTTTCCATGTTGATTGCATTGTTTGTATTGAACTGTCTGCACTTATTTTCCTGCCTGTCCACATTGCAGGAGTTTTAGATGTGCGAATGTGCAATATAACGTGTAAATAAACCGTTAACACCGCAGAGAATTGGAAAGTTTTCTGATTCACATTCACAGCTGAGCTAAGTGTATTGATTAGCTGATTGGAAGTCAGCTTTTTGTTCCTCACAGCGGAGCACACACGGCCCAAGTGTCACATGTGAGGTGATGTTTGTCTCCCAAGCTGACAGCCCACAATAGAAACACCATAAATGTGTGGCTTTAAATTACAACACATGCAGGTCTCTCTCTCTCTCTCTCTCTCTCTCTCTCTCTCTCTCTCTCTCTCTCTCTCTCTCTCTCTCTCTCTCTCTCTCTCTCTCTCTCTCTCTCTCTCTCACACACACATGCACACACACTCTGAGGCAGAACTGCTGACAGCAGTCTCTGGATTATCTCTGAGCTTCTCCATCCTTCTTCACGATTCACACAACCATCGCTGCCTCTCTCTGTCCATTTCTCCATTCTCTTTGTCTCCCCTGCTTGTTTTGCATTCGGCCTCCCACATTCATTTTTTTTTACCTACGTGTTGGTACAGTATGTGTGTTGGAAGATGGACATCCTGGTTTTCAGCCAGCTGGCGTGTACATATAGAAGACTTATCACAGCCTGTGACTGATTTCAACCCCCCTCTACATACAGTGCAACCACTTGCTCAGAAAGCCATATAAGTGCTGTTATTTGTGCATGATTGAGCATAAAAGACAAATAAGGGAATGCAAAACAAGCAAAGAAAAGGCCATCGTGGGATTTTCATGACTTGAGTGCGAGTGCGTCAGAGTGTGATGAAAACACTGTCACACATGCAGTGGCAGCAGGGCTGAAATATGTGTGTCATTGCCGTGACTGTCAGGTGCATCACTCATACTGTTGCACTGTAAAAGCTAAACCACTGCAACCAGTGGTTAATGAGGTGTGTTCAGCACACTGGCAACCCTAACCATTATCTAGCATGCAGGGGGACAAAGCCACAAGAGGCTATTGATTATCTATTTGACATGCTGCTGAAGCTGGGAGGGCAAGAAGAAAAGGATAGACAAGGACGAAAAAAAAAAAGAAAGTGAAAGAAGACTGAAAGAAGGAGACGGACAGACGGAGAGCCAGACAGATCACATTAGATTAGATTATGCCTGATGCAGAAACACATCAGGCATAAGCTAAGATAAAAGCTGTCAGTGTTTGTGTGTGTTCAGAAACACAAAGGGAGACATGAAAAATGGACCCTCTTGCAAAATGAACTCTGTTGTAAGCAGGGTTTACTTTTATTATGACAAGATTTGTCCAGTTTGTTGATGGTTATAACATGAAGGTAATATTCAGCTGGGCACTCAGCAGCTTAGAGGGAATAGGAAGCTGACTGTCAGGCCCATCACTCTATCACCGTGCTGCATATACTGTAGGAATGGGCAGATTGATTCAAAACATATTGACGTGTACACACTGACCTCTGGATCCTTGATGCCAGACCAGCTCAAGGAGTCTGCATCAAGCTCCAGCCCACATTGTCCCGGAGTCACACCCCCAAACTAAAATGGAAATCATTGTCGCATCCTGACTGAGACGAGCATTATTACTGAGTTGTGCATTACAGTACTGTGATGACTTTTGTTGGTAACGAGTAGTGGACGCAGACATTTTGACTCATCAGAGTAGGAAAAGCACAGATTTTACTAATAACGTTAACGATGGATGTGTTCTATTCAAGTGTCCCAGGAACTCATGACACTGTGAGGCAACATGAACAGCACCAGGACCCTGAAAGTGAGGCAGCTAATTAACTGAACCATCATTCATTTCATTATTTACACTTGCTTTTCTTACTGTGACATGCTGAAACGTCTGCTGTGGGATAAAAAGGCTGTTCCCTAATTACATTACAGTTGCTAATCCCAGTATTGTTTTGTTACTGAGACATCTCAGGGGTCAGCTTGTTTGCTTTCTTACCAGCGGTTGGATTGAAGGCTTCATGCCAGTTTAATCTATGTGATCAGCGGACAGACTGGTCCAGGATGCGTTAGCTTGGTGCAGAGGCCTCCAAAGCTGTCTTATTTACATGTTGTGTCTTCTTAGCTAGCCGCTGGCAAGGCTGCATTCAGGAGTCACACGGCGTTTTGGGGACACTGTTTGAACCCTGCAGCTTCACTGTCAGGACAAGACTTCTGTTGTGCTGTGCACAATTATCTGCAGCTACCCTAGCTGTTGATGGTCATTAAAATAGCTCCTGTTGGCTGCTTTTTAAACCACATGTACAATGGTGTGGGTGTGGGGGTTAAAAGGTACAAATGACTTCTGTTGTTGAGAAATTATTAATGGCAGTGTTTCTCCATTGAATGATAAATTCTGAGTATTACTATAAGATGCATGGATGTGTGGATCTCTAACAGTCTCCCTGCTGACTGATGATGCAAAACAAAAAGATGCTGGATAAATGTTTGAGGCTGCAGTTAATTTTTTTTTTTTTGTTTGCCAGTTTTGTTACCTTGAGAGGAGACTGACAAAGTCCTCACCCACAGATGATTATTAATACAGTGGTGTTTAGATTGCTGACTATTGGCAGGAATCAAGACAGTTCATAAACTGGTAATGATCAAAACCGACCTCAGTGTGGAAGGAAGAATAAGTAAAGTCTACATAACAACTATAATGATCACACAGATGTGTCATTTCAAGGCTGACAGTACTCATTCTGTTTTTAAGTAGGACATCGCCATTAGCTTGTGTGTGTTTGTGTGTGTGTGTATATGTGTGTGTATCTCTGTCCCACAGCTGGAAACCAGAAAATCAAGAGTTTAGTCTGTGATGTTATGCTGATTTACATCCTGGTGCCGCTCAGTTCACAGTTAATCAGAGACTAAATTTGAGGATTCATGATTGTTTGAATATCATATTCAAATAATTTCAAATGCATCATAATAATTGGTTCTGAACCATCAGCTCTGAAAATAGAGATGGATTCCACCTGAGAATGTGCAGAGAAACGAGGCATTTCTCATGCAGCCATCGCACAAGACGGTTTCAACATGTTACTGAGAGCAAAACTGAATATACAGCGGAGAGACCGAATTAGAAACAGGCATTTATTTCTGACTTTTAAATGGCACAACAGAAAGTAAGGGTGAGGGATATCTCACTTTATGAACAAAATCTGACATTTCCAGCGTTTGTTATTTAGAGGTACTCTATGCTGTGGAGATTTTGGCCAGCTGCATAATGGAGAAATGTTTTGGTGAGCGGGTGTCGTCCTTGTTTGTGAGCACATAGACAAGGACACTGTGACACGTTACATATTCCTGCCAGCTTCAGAGGGGTGTGATGCAAATTTGTAGTGCATGCAGGCTATATGCTGTCCCTCATTTTCAGGCTATTTGCGGCTCGAGTGTGACAGAGACTAGTTTTCACGACTGGCTCGATGTTGGCAACAGTCAAGCACCAATTAAATCATTCTCAAACATGCAGCAGTTGCAGGATTAGTTGATGTGTCACTGGTCAGTGTCAAGATGAAAACTACTGTCAGGTACCACGTGGTATGTCCTGTAATGACTCATCGTCCAGCATGGACCTAAACTTTACCCGAGCTCCTGTACTGTCGCACTGAACACTATTGGATTCTGAGTACATGATATTCATCTGTTAGGGTGCTAGAGACTGACTTCCAGGAGCAAGAACGTAAACAAACAATGGCACCCGAACTTGTCCACTATGATACAACACATGGCATAAAGCAATCGATCGTAGCAAACGATGGCCATTTTGGTTACCGATGCCCTTCCTCTGTTGGGATGTCATGGGCTGATAGCGTGTCGTCTGAACCCAGCTCTGCTTGTTTTATTTGGGAGGGATTCACTGCCAATGATCACATCTCTGTCTTGTTCCCACAGAGTGTTGAATACACACTTTCAGGGGGGGTTTCAGCCATAAGAAAATGTGTGAGAAGCATGGACAGCTTCAGGATGAGAGAGAGACGTCGTCCCTGCCTCATTCCAAATATTATGAAATGCATAACTCACCACTTTGAGACAAACTTGTGCTATTGTTCTCACCTAATCTGTCATACCGTGGATTTGTCTTTGTTGGAAGATGTTTCTTATCTATTCTGAAATGTTGTGGCTGATCAGAGGTGTGAGGTGTGAGGTGTGTATGGTGTGAATGGGTCAGAGGTCCGTTCTTGTCTTGATAGCTGATGCGTGGACCACGCTTATCACTGATCTGACATGAGATCCACACGAAATGAACAACAGCATAAAATCATTATTTCTTTCAGCGTGTCTTTTCCACCCCCCGCCCCCAAAAAACTTTTGTTTTTTTCAGCGAGCTCAGGTCTTTTCTAGGGGAAAAAATATTCATGCAGTTTCTGCACATAGTTCACAATCTGCATATCAGAGTTTAATTTCTGCATTTCATTACATTTTACCAGACTGTGCTGTTTTGGAGGTGTTGGATGTTGTGATTCTGTGAAGGGGGGAGATGCATTAGTGGAAAGGTCAGTGGGTTGCCATTACTAAAACTGTTGTATTTCTGCCCTACACAGCACAATGTGACACACCATCCATTCCCTCTCAGAATAACTGCTCCCACAGGGATGAATTCCACCCCCCCCCAAGTCTTCTTCACACAGGCCTTCCATTATCAAAGTCATCGGCTAAAGACCACCATCAATACATACGATTGACCAGTGATGCCAAAGAGGAGACGTGTTACTTCAGGGTCACAGCATCTTCTTCATGTTAAACAGTCAGTCTCATAGTCATTCAGGTGTAGAGGTCAGTGTGGGCATTTGTGTGCGTGCGTGTGTGTGTGTGTGTGCATCTCGAGACCCTTATGAATGTTGCGTGTGCAGGGATCTGTAAAAAGGCGTCAGGTAGCTGGCTTCATATTTCATTTCCCAGGAGGCCTCTCTCTGGCTGAGCCAAGGTCAGAGGTTATCAAGGATAGAGAAAAATAGGATTTATTGTGGGACGTTTTCTACCTTTAGCGAGGTAGAGACAGAAATTAGAGCAGGATTAAAAGCAGAGTGTGTTGAAAACAGTCCCCAGGAGTGCCGATTATAACACACACAGTCACTAAATGAAGCCATCACGAAAGCAGAGAAATTATACGGAACCTTTAAAACGCAAGTAAATAATCTGCTGTTGCTGCGCCTGCATTCACAAAAGAATTCTTGCTTTCTGCACACATCTGTAAACATCCCGCTTTACTTGCCCTGATCTGCTGCAGCTTTAACTGCGAGGAGGAAATTAACGCACAATGGCATCAAAAGCTCGCCACATGAGAGAGTCCAGCATGTTACGTGCGCTTCGACCTGCACTAGCTGCAGGCCCAGCAACACAGTAGCATGCATACAGTTGTTTGCAAGGGGATTTTTGTTTTGCTGAGAGAAGAAAAGTATTTAAAAAAAGCTTTGATAAAGCCGTAAGCCTTAAATACACTGGGATATAATAGTTGACGCATATGGGTATTAGTGCAGTTAAGATTAACTGCTATGATAAAATATGAGATAATGCTTAATAAATGAGCCGGCCTGCCTGCCAACATGGAAAGACCCCATATGACAAAGCAGAACAGTGCAGCTGAGGCACATCATGTCCTGTTAACTGTGCTGCTTGTTCTGTGTGCAGAGATTACTGATTAAGGAAAAACGTCACAGATTTGTTCCTTCAAAGCATGCATGTCTATTTTAGACTGGTGTCATTTTTCCATACATGTGACTGTATAAACATTAACCCTACAGGGTCCGAGAGCACTGAAAACATGTGAAAACATTATAATACAACAGAGGAAGAGTAAAAATCGGCTGGTCAGAAAATTTGCCCTCATTCTGAGCTCATGAGATTAAAACTGTGGTCTGCGTTCGAGCAGGCAGAGGTCAAAACTAACGATTTTCTTGAAGAACAGGAAATGTTTCTCCGCACACTTGCGTGATCACTTAATGAAGCGTGGCATTGGGTAGTGCATGGTGATGCAGCAGGGAGGTGAGAGGCGACGAGAGACAGGAGAGGGTTGGGAACAAAAATCAGAAGAGTCACAAGCCAAGGAGGGAGGAGCCGAAGTCTGAGCGATGACCCAGTTGTGAGAAAAAAGAAGTGAAAGTACAGAAAGAAAGAAAAAAAAAAAACGCAGAGAAAATGCAAGATGGAGAGCGGGATGTATTTTAAACATGATGTCAAGTAGGTCAGCTTCAGAGTGCCAAACCCTGTGCGCAGGAGTCATGCAAACACAACCCTAGACTATGACTCTTCATGTGTGGACATGTTGTTGACATACTGCCTTGAGAAAAACGTGCTGCAGTAAGCATTGAAGTCATCACACGTGAATGAGCTGCGAAATGAACACGCAGTACCAGCATAATCAAAAGTTTCAACCTACATCCAGTGACATGGAAAGAGAATATGATAATTGTGCATCGCTGTGGGGATTTAAGAAACATGTGTTCTATAATGGCATCGCTCAGCTCTCAGCTCAGCTCCACGGTAAAGACCCGAATGTTCAGGCTGCACCAGATGAACTGTATCCATGAGCCAGATGTTGGTGCAAACAACAAACCGTACGTATACAGGAGATTTTGTGTAATAAACAAATAACAGTAATGAATCATAGCATCTCCACTTCTTTCAAGCAAACAGGGCTGCTTTTATCATTTTGATAGAGAGAGAAAAGAAAATTATAGCTGTAAAATAAACATTATATAATAAGATGAAGCAGCACTAAGTGTTAGCATCACATGCTCACAATTGCAATGTTAACGCGCCCATGTTTAGCAGGTATGGTGTTGATATGGCACGTTTGAATTTTAGCATTTGCTAAATACGGGAGTGTCATGCACTGATTTGGTCAGAAATGGAAATATTGTACACAGTGAAATTTTGAGCTGATTGTAGCACGTGAGAAAGGTTTGTGGGATTAGCAGAGTTATTGCAATTCATCCTCTGGGGACCCTGAATGCCTGTCCAAAAATTAATGGCAACATTTGTTGAGATATTTCAGTTGGGTTTCTTGGGTTCCTCCTGCATGAACCATAACAAAGCAACATGTAGACACAATATTTAAAAAATGTGAGTGTGCATTAGAGCAGTCCCAACCTGATGTGATACCACAAACAGGTTAGAAAAAATTAATGTGACTTTCTTCTGTTCTGCTATTCTTGTTGTGAATTGGTCAATTTGACCTCTTCAGGACAAACAAGAAAAATGGGTCACATGAAAAGATTTTTCATTTTAAGGTGTCACAAACTGAAAGTTTGGGAGCTGCAGCATTAGAGCGCAAGTTGACAACACAATTGTGGAGCGGCTGAGCTGAGGAAGCTAACGGTGACAGGCGGGAACCAGAAGTGATGTGACTCATCCATACTGAGCATCCAACTCCATAGCTGAACTGTAACTGGTCCTGACTGTACATCATAAAACTGAAGCAAACACAGATGTATATGCAGACTGACTCTTGTGGGTCAAACATGATGTGAGATGCATATGGACCAATGCAGCGGTGCATAACTGTAATGCATACATACACAAATATGTGCAAGCTAATATAGTCTGTCATTTCAAAACGGTCTACTTGCTATACATATAAAGCTCACTATAGAACTGTGCTGCAGGCAAATGCCAATGGCATGAATATTGACAGTGGCAAATGCTACTGTACAAGTCATAATTATGGAAACATGGGGATAAGAGTGTGAATATGAATATGGAGATAACCATAGGAAACAATGCAAATATGTCATTGTATAATAGTAAAGTTAAAGAATTGCTGCATTCAGGCTCAAGATGGGCTTTAGGGGAAATTAATTCAAGTACAAATGCAAACTGAAAACAGGTTTGAACCAGAATAAGAATGTTTTTATGCAGGAAAAAAAGCACTTGATTCCCAGAAGTACATTTGCATACTGTTTTAAGCTGAGAGACAGCATCTGTACAGCTGGAAGTTAAGGCACACAGGCAGTTGAAAGAATCAAAGCGTTGACTCTTGCATTATGCAACAATACATGTTCTTAACAATGATAATTCTATAATATCCCTTTCTTCACAATTCCCTGCTCTGCCTCTCTTACAGCGCTCACTTCAAAAAGCCCATACTCTGGCTTTGCTCACTCGTGTCACTTTACTGTCAAATCGTGGGTTTATTCTCTCTAAAATACATTGATTTTACAGTGGAGTGCAGTGGATGATCGCGTCAAAAAAATTTCAGGAAGTGATTTTGTCTTTTGGTTTGAGTCCCCTCACTGAGAATATTTCGGCAGGGAAAGTTAATGGGTAATTTCAATATCTGAATAATGATGCATTGTTGCCTTTTATGAATTCATCCCTCAGAAAGCTGCATTTCCATTAGGCATTGTGGCCCCATGTAAGAATACAGCATCACGCTGCTTCCTGACATACAATGAGCGAGCGAATGGAGCACAAACAATTACACAGATACTACGAGCAATGTCGCATCGTGACGGGGGGATGTTTGTGATTCCTACCTCTGCAAATAGTTAATGTTAAGCTAATGTTTGCTAAAGTACGTTACCTTTTGTCAGCCTTATTTATAGTTGGAGGACAGTACCCCCCTGATTTCCTTCCAAACCTCGTTGTAAAAAGGGTGCCGTGGATCATATAAATGTGGCGCTCCTCAACCTTATAAATTAATCTCTCATCATCTATGCTGCCTGCTGACTGGAGGGAAAAGGAAATTAAAGTTTGACCTATTTTGACTGATTTTGAATAAGATGGAGGTGGAGCAAATGCGTGAAACTTTGAAAAAAAAAAAAAGAATCAGGGCAACTGCTCGTCGAAAGACTTCTGTCACTGCGAAAAACAGAAACAACTTAATTCTTCTTCTCTTGCTCGCTCATTCGCATCGCTTCCAGTCAGGAGGCGGTGTCAACCTGTAGCTATCATACCACCGTTGGTCTTTCCCAGCTTTCAACCAATCAGGTCTGGGAATGGAACAGATGTGCTGCAGCAGCTTGAGAGTGCACCATTTAAACAGAAAAAGTTAAAGAAAAAAATAATAGAAAAATTAAAAAAAAATGGCAGATTTTCCACTTCAGTAATAAACAGCATGCCTCACCATTTTGACTTGATTTGTTTGGAGGCAAAAAAAAAACAAAAAAAAAAAACACTGTGTGTAAGAATGTGAAATTAGGCCCCTGGATCTTTTGAGGGTTTTTTCTCCCCCTCTACGCTGAGGAGCATATTGTATGTAGTACCACTATTCCCAAACTGGGGTAAGTGTACCTCCAGGACTTTTGGAGCTCTCCAGAGGGGCACCAGAGGAGATTCTAAATTCAGCATCAAATTATTAACGATGAACCTCATTAACTTTGAGAGCCTTCTGCTTATCATTGCCTCCCATAAATGTGAGCACTTGTTACTAGAATCCTTAAAACGTGTTTCGTTAATAAAGAATAAGTTGAAAAGTCAGCACAGTTTTCTGTTTTCACTCTTTGGTGGTGTCATATCTTTAGGACTAAAAAAAATCTATATTTATAGTGTTTCTTTTTACTTTTGCATGACATTTCCACTCTGTCCAGCACCTACCAATCATAGTTTGTAGCTGTCTTTCAGTATGTCGCCCTGCTCAGACCTCTTGTGTGCAGACTGACGTCGAATGCATCTCTGGCTCTCACTCTGTCATGAGATGACGGTATTTTACAGAGGAGTCCAAATGAGAAGTCGTGAATAATCTTGTTTAAAATCTTGTTGCAACATTGCGCATTAGCTCGCTCTTTGATCTGCACTGTTTCTGTGTGTGCCCAAGGCAACAGAAGGATGCAAAGCAGCAGGCAAACAGTAGATCAGTCAGGCACAGCGAAGAGATTTGATATTCCTGAATTTCATCTGCTCGTCGTCCAGCCAGTGACAGTGTGGAGTTATTTTCTAAACGTCATGCAGCTTGTCCGTTCCATCTCCTCTCACATGGACATACTGTTCCTTGTCTGCTTTCAGGCCAGACTGAGTAACTTGGAGTTCAATTGCTGCAAACTGTTTCCATATCACAGCGAGTCCTGTCAGAGGATAAGATTGAATCCCGACCTGCTCCCTCACTGAAAGCCACTGCAGATGAACGTGTGGCTGTAAAAGCATCAGCTAATGCTTCAACATTGTCAATAAGTTTGACTTGAGTTAAGTGACTTCATCTGGAAACCAAAGCTGAGAAAAACATTTTGCTAAACTGTAAAGATATCGATCAACTACTGCATTATGGGAAATCATCCAGTATCAATCAATCAGTAACCTGAAATGGACTCTGAGTGCATATCTCCACCAATGCTGGTCAATACTCAAGTGGCTGTCACAGCGTCGAGCATCATTCTTGGCCATTACATCTCATGTGACGTTGATGGTATGGATTTAAAATCAAGTCGCATAAAAATAGAAACGACCCGGCAGCTCCGCTTGATTCCAAAATAAAAGCACAGATCAGTCACGAATAACCAGAACACACATCGTCACAACAAAAACATTTACATTTCAAACTGTTTTCAGCAAAGCACTTGGATTTAGATGAACAGCACACTGTTTCTAGATCACAAAGTTTAATCAACTGTTCTGTCCTCTCAAGGTTTATCAGTTCACCAAGTTTAATGGAAATCCAATTTAAATTTTTGGGGGAGAAAATCACTTGTTTAGACAGACAGAGGCCACATTGCTGCTTCTGCTGCTACAGGCAGTACTCACCCCCATCCTCCTCCTAATAATAATAATAATAATAATAATAATAATAATAATAATAATAATAACTCATTTATGCTGTGCTTTTTGCAACATATATTAGATAAACTGAAAGAAATGACAGGTTAGACAAGGTTACAGAACAAAGTCATATTAGAAGTGGTTCAAAGTAAAACGTAATCAAAGATAATTCAATCAGGAAGTTCTCGGATTGACAGCTCTGCATGGATTTGATCATGAAAGCACCTTTTAAAAAAGAGATTAAGAGATTATTTTTTAACTTTTCCTTTAGTTCTTCAGACATGTCATCCGAAGCTCCGGGGCTCTGACTACAAAAACCCTTCACCTTTTCTCTTTGACTTCAGAAAGCCAGGACCATCCTCCCCGTGGAGTCCAGGCTGCATACTGGCTCATAAGGGATTAAGAGGTCTGATATGCAGCAGGAGGTTAAACCATGCAGCTAAATGCTGTCAGTACAATCAGAGAAACCGTTTTTAAACTTATTGGCAGCCAGCGTGTGGAGGCTGATACAGCCTCCATTGTTAGGCTAATCAACTTTGAGGGAACGCATTGCCACAAGGATTATGATTCTCTTCACAGAGTACAGGAGAAATCTGAATAGATGAGTGGGGAAGCATAAAAAATGTAAAAGCTCCCATACAGGCCATGAGGTCTCGCTGGATGGTTTCATGAAAATGAAATGAATCACATGCTATGGCCTTCACAGTCACCAGATCCCAACCCACAAATGTGTTAGACAGCATTTCTGCCAAGGCACATTAAAGCTGGTCTGTGGGCTTGTGGTGACCCAAAATCTCAACAGTCCAAACAGTCCTTCAAATTCAATGACAAAGTATGTTGTTTGTCATCTGTGACACAGATCCGAGTGTTTCCTGATCTGATCTGTTTTGTCTGTGCCTTCCAAAGCTTGCGCACAAAGACCCAAATATGCAAAAGCTTTCTTTCCTTCAGATTCATAAAGCTGTGTCTACACATGGTTATGTTTTATCAATAAACGCTGTAGAAAGAGACAGATTTACACTCCTGTACTGAGTCATAAATGGATATAGATAAAAATGACCAGTTTGGATATTGACACTACAAAGAAGTGGTGCAGTTTCAGAGGTTTGTGTCACATCTACGAGCTGCTACAACAATGCCGGGGCAGCTGTCGATACACACAGTTGTGGCTATTTATACTGCCTGTATCATTAATTCATCATATGTAATCAATCATCATTATTAAACAGCAGAAGGATAATTGATGACTAATTCATAGGGCTCATATTGAAACATACTTCACAAAGTACTTCACAGTGGAGCTGATGCTCCAATGTGAACAAAAAGTGATGCAATTCTTCACATTTAAATAATTAAGAAAAATGAAGTGTATTCATAAGTGTTGAAGGCAAACACACCACTAAAGGCCTCACCTCAGCCTCCATGCCGTCATTGTTGCACTGGAACTGAACCCTCTGGCTGCAGTCTTTCAGCAGAAATCACAAGAATTATTTGGTCCAGTGGAAAAAAAACCAAATACACCCCCCCCCCCCCCAAAAAAAACCAAAAAAACAAAAAACAGCACGTCATACAGCCAGTCCACATGACTAAGGGATTAGACCTCAGCAGAAAGCTTAAAGAAAGCAAGGACCTCAATACCAAATTGATTTGTGTTCGATTTTCCATCCAGCTGTACAAAGGCCTTCAGGCTATTTTATTAGCCCAAGGTACGGAATCTGCTGCTTTCATGGGCTGCTTAGAATCATGCACTGTTATTAAATAAAACGGAGTCTGGGGTTAGAATATCAAAGGTTCAGTTTTCTTTTGATTTTCTTTGTGAGAAATCTGTCTCTGCGTGACGGAAATCGATCAAATACACCCTCCATTAATCTTACTCTCACTTGTATGAGAAAAAAAGCATTAAAAAAAAAAAAAACAACTGTATTTCTCCCCTCTCACTGCCTCTCCGGGCTCCCAGGAGGGGTGCTCAGTGGGCAGCCTGTGCTAACACACACATGCACATGCACACATACGCAGTGACCGTATGTGCCTGCAAACACACAGGGTGTGGGTGCACACTCACATAAACACAGACACACACACAGAGCGGGTAATCTGTCTGATTGAAAGAGCTTTCAGACGGGTAATTAAATTTCCCAATGATCCGCTGCGGTGGCTACACACGAATCCGGCTTTCGGAGGTGAGCAGACGACCGAGACCCACAGCAAAAACACACAGCTACTGCCACAGAGAGCGAGAGGGAGAGGCAGAGAGGGGTTATATTTCATGTTGACAAGGACAAGATAAACACTGGGGCCTTTAACGACCATTAGCTCAACCCTAACCTTCATCTTCAGCACTTCTGCCATCCCAGCGTAATCCAAAAACAAGCACACGTGCACACACGCAACACACATGCTCACATACTCTTATCAGCGCTACCTTCCACCAGTAATGACAGTAATGCCATAAATAAACATTTTATAATACCGTTTCTGAATATTAAACGCACGCACATGATGACACCTATAATACACATGGATTACTCCAGGTGCAGTTTCAGGTACATAAAGCTCATCAATTTTGGGTTTTTTTTACAGAAAAATTACCAGATTTTTAAAAATTTACTTAATTTTTGAGGAATAGTTCAACACTTTGGGAAATGGCATCCTTTAGCTGACAGCTGTGTGGAGACGGCTAGTTTAAAGACACATTTAATGTCTTTCTAAGAGTGAGATGAGAAGATCAATATTAATCTAATCTTAATCATTCATACATTATAAAGCTGGAGTCAGGACCTGGTTATCTTAAAGCAGATTAGCATAAAGACTGGAAGCAGAGGGAAAAGCTCGCCAAGTCTAACATCTCGTTTAACCCGTTCATAAATGCGAAAAACACAGTTTGTGAATAATGTGGTGTCACCATAAAGAAGTCGCCATGTTTTCTGCCGCTGTGTCTGCACAGAGACAGAAAACAAACCCCTCATTAGACCCTCATGAAAAAAAGTTTACTTTCAAAATGTTGAACTGCTCCTTTAAACAGTTTTTTACTTAGATTTTATGGTCGTCCATGCAGCAAGCATTTTGTTGTGTTTTCTGCTGCCAGTCGACACCGGTCATCTCAACAGCACACGACGCGCTTCACGCAATCAAAAAGGCAAAAGACAAAAATGATGAGAAAAGCCAAATCAGATGCTGATTGAGCACCAGAATGCCTCGAAGTAATTTAGGAAAATAATAAACTAAACAGTTAAACTCCCATCCAATTTCACAACTGATAATTTGATTTGAAAAATAAAATGCAAAAATAATGAGCCCACAATTACTTAATCGCTGGTCGAAGCTATGGTTTGGGGGGGGGAATCACTTGTTTTCATCTTGCCTGTTTCCTCCTGGTAGGTGGCTGGTTTCACTTACAGTATTCATCCAGCCGGAAATAAATGAGCAGCGTTATTAGAAGAACATGTTGTCTGTTCAAAGCAAATAGAGGCTGAGAAACACAATCACAGCCGGCTGTTGGGCTAAATGTTGCGCATCGGCTGCAATGAGAAGAACAGAGGTTATAGAAGCAGCGGTGTGATTTGATCACCAATTGGCATGGCAACCAGCCCTGGCTAAGCAGGCTAAATTAATTGAGGTCCCCCATGTGAGGCAAAGGCCAAGCTAATCGAGCTGCTCAGACTCAGTCTGTTAAACTCGAAAGGCAATGACAGCAGGTTCGACACACATCTGGATCTGTCATCAAACACGAGTTAGCCAGCAGTAGAGCTTCAGTGCCTTGGCATGTAGTTTTGAGTGTGAGTGTATTCATTCCTGCAGGGAAATTCTTTTCACTTTTCAGCGTCTCCTCTGCGCAGGAAGGTCAGCGTGGCAAGCTCAGAACAGAACAGGATCCCCGGAGCTGGTATGGATACAGTGTAGTGCTCAAGGACACTATCTCTCTCTATCTCTGATTTTTTTTTCTCTTTTTTTGTCAGCTTGCATGAAGTTCACAAAGAATAGGTGACTTGTGTGAGAACAACATAGACACACACACACGCACGCACACACACACACACACACACACACACGCAAGCAGCGCTCCCATCGCTGCCTCTTCTTTCTTTTTTCATATGCAGTTACTCAAATCTGCTGATGACAACAGCGCACGTCTTCCTCGCCCATCTGGACAATATGTGCCCAGGGTACATCTCTTTGTGTTTGCATTTAACAGTGTGTGTGTGTGTGTGCATGTTTGTGTGTGTGACAAGAGGTAAAGAGGAAAAAATAGAGGCTAAAATGAAAGAAAGCGCAGAGAGAACAAGAGAAAGGAGGCTCGGAGGTGTGTATAGTGGGATGTGTCTTGTTCTTTCTTGTTCAGTCTCTTTTTTTTTGTCTTTCCACTGTAATTAGACAGCTCTGTGTGAGCGGCATAGCAAGCAGAATGAGAAAAGAGCCACAGGGAGGTGGGGGGGGGGGATTAGTCAGGGGAGACATGATGAAGCCAAATGCTAGAACAGTGTGGGGGCCATTAGATTAGATCAGATCGAAAAAGAAAGGTGGCCAAGCAAACAACATGGAGTGGCTCAGATGAGACAAGCCAAAACGTGATATGATATGATACCGCGGATGTGATGATAAACTCCTCCTCTGTTTTTAATTGCGGATGCACAAAGGTAGCATGATAATGGAGCAGTCAGAGGATGCAGAGTGCTGAGGTTCAGTGCAGCTACTCCATCTGTGGTGTTTATCTGATAACTGATTTGCGAAATTGGGACATGAGAGAGAGGCTGGGACAGGAGAAAGCTGGTAGCTGAAGGGGGGGAGAGGGTTGTGAGATAGTGAGAGAAAGACCAAGGTGAAGAGGGGTGGGACTGGGAGCAATTCACAAGCTTGTTAAAATACCACTAATTACCAGCTGGCCTTGCAATATAATGAGTCCACCTGAGTGCTGAAGGGAAACAGTGAGAGTGATATAGTAGGAGAACAGAGGAGCAGAGAGAGAAAATGAACGGTAGGAGAGAAAGATTAAGGAGGAACAAACTGGGATCAATGAGGCACAGTGATCATGTAAACTGAAGCACTGTCACATCAACAGATAGCGGGAGAGGCTGTAATTGTGAATGTGCGATGGAGAGATGCTCATTGTGATGCAGAGAGGAAAACAGACCTGAGACTGTAATTACAGCAGGAACACTGATCAAGTTGTGCATTACCTAAACTAGGACTGCAGCTAATGATACATTTCCTTATTGAGCTCTTGATCACTGTTTTGACAGCTGAATTGATAGTTTAGTCCATAAAATGTATAAAATAGCAACTAGCTATGCTATTGCTGTTGGCTCTGTGACTCTGTCCTTGGGCACAATGGCGCTATGGGCTGAATGCTGATGTTGGCGTGCTAACATGCTCACAATGGCAATGCTAACATACTTACATTTATCAGGTTGTGCTCACCACGTTTGCCAGTTGTAGAGCGCCTTAGCATACTAACATTTGTAAATTAGCTAAAAACACAAAGCACAGCTGAGGCAGGGACGCAGGGATTTGAGCACAAACCACAGTAAAACTTTGACCTCAACGTGGCACTCGAGGTGAGGAGGTCACCGTAGTCAGGGGAGCATGAATGCCTGTACTAAATTTCATGGTAATCCATCAAATGCTTGAGATATTTATAATGCCAAGAGCCATGCAAAAAACATCCAGGTCTCAAAGCCACACATCTTCAAACCAACAGGCCAAAACTCAAATATATGTAATAGAAATCAGAGCACCTTAGCATGTCAGGTGTATGTCTCTCTCACACATCGCTCATATTTGTATTTTTAGATTTAGTTTTTTATGTGTGTAAATGAATTGTCTACATGTGCTTGAATCACCTCTTGAGGGAAGAATAAATTGAATTGAACTGAATGAATAGTCATTTTCAGCACCTGCTCAAATATGTGACCACGAACTTTGGCGATAAATCTAGAGCACATAACATGAACACAAACATAAATCATTACATAATGTCCAGCTATTTGTGAGCAGAGATTATAAAGGGCGCAATAAACACAAGCACGAGATGACTGTTGTGTCATTTCTCTGCTTTATTGGGGAACAGAGTTTCTGCTCCACGAGGCGTGCACACTAACCACTGAAGATACAGATCCACGGGATGGAAATAGACTTTAAAAGGTCAGAGCTTACAGCAGCATTGACAGTACTAAATGTGGTGTCCTTGTGGAGCACAGCAGCAATAGAAAGGAGACTGCAGTACCTCGTTGGAAGCACAATGTTTCAAATTTCTGGTTTAGTAAGTCCTGAGTGTTAACTGTGCTGCTGTGGGAAGGTTTCGCTGCAGATAAAAATATGTTTTGAGCACAAAGATTATTTACCGCATGGCCTTTAGTCTTTCTTCCTTTGTGACAGACGACAGTAGAGTGAGACAAATGTCACAGACATGAAACCGGGGCATCACTGGTACGCATTAATTGCTGAGCCAACTGAGCCACCAGGATGCCCTGAGGATTTAACATGTGGCGGTTTTGACAATGAGGAACATTTGACTGGAAAAAAGACAACACATGCGTACACTCTGCAGTTACTTCACATGCACATACAGGGCCGTCGCTCCACATTTCCTTAAAACACTTCAGAGATTTAGTCTCTAGCTCAAGGACATGCTTCCTTTCTAAATGATGCACTAAATGATGGAGCTACTGTGGTTGAAAGATACACTGTGCCAAAAGCAATAACTGTTTAATAAAACAATGAATTTGTAGTCCCCTGTCGCATTAGCAGAGACGTAGAGCCAATCTGAGTCACGTCTTGTTACTCTCATTTTTCAGCATTATTCCTTTAAGTTTTAGCATTTTATAGTCTTTTGTTTATTGCACTTGAAATCAACATATCTTCATTCCTAAATGACCGAATAGGTCCATTGTGAATGACATACAGTATATGACCGCTGGAGAGAACCAGCAGCTGCACCTTCGTCATCATGTGGTTAACGTCGTAGGTTTCGGAAAAGATCATGTTTTGGGTTTAAAATGTTACTGTTAAATATGTTATGTAACCTAGGTCTAAAAAAAGTCGACGTTGGCTTCCAGTAGTAGATGGGATGTGAACGGCGGTCTCCTGAGTGAAAGTCCTGTGTTTATTTGACCCCTCCATCCGTCCCACCTTCCTCCATATGTGGCCTTTCTTGCTCTTTATACTATGTCACCGGACTTCCTCCTTTGCTCCCGTCGTAATTAGTATGGTCACTAGAGGTCACCGTAGACCACAGCCATATCGGTTGTAGACAGGCGACCTATACGGCTATTAAAAAAAATGACCTTTTTTCTTAAAATGACCTCCCTCCCTTCCTCATATGGGGCCATGATTGGCTACCAGACTCGTCATTATGTCTCAAAATATTGCTTGTATGCGCACGTGTTAAATTCAGATTTAAGAGGAGCACAAAAGTCCCTGTAGAGATGAATGTGAAAACAGCCTTCGAGTGTCTAACTCACGTACATCACTCTGCACAGTGAAGGTCAAACATCCAGGTGGAGTAACAATGAGAAACGCATCTTTGAGTGGAGGAGGATTTTAGAAATAGATCAAACAATAAATCACAGTGTGTACCATTTACAAATACATGTTAGCCAAGTATGTAGGTGTTTTAAAGGAAGGACAGGCTTTGGAAATCCTCCATCAGCGAGTAACGTCAAGGGGAAGAACAGTGGAGGGCTGTTGATGTGCCGCACACATCGCTGACCTTGGTGCATATGAGCCAGAGCAGTTTAAAAAAGAACATGTTGCCTCTCATTAGAAAAACAACAACACACACACAAAAACCATGATATATGTTAATGACTGGCTTGATAAAAGGAGCTAGTTACAAAACACATATGATTCATGAGCAGCGTTCTGCTGCCATGTTGATGAGTAATTATGCTTCTGCTTTCATAATATGCATAATAAGTTCTGGATTATTTTGGTCCAAGCGTTTAGCATTGTGCAAAAAGACAATGTGGACTAAGCATAGACACCTGTGCTGAAGTTCTGTTGACTGTGGACAGAGGATTCAAGCCACAGATTTAAGGGAGCATGCTCGCACAGAAGTCTTTACCACCGGACAGCCTGATTCAGACTGACGTAGCTGTTGATGAGTCACCCGTTATTAGAGGAGATGAGAATGCATGAGTGCAAATGCATGCAAATGTATCGGAAGACAAATGCCAAATAAGTTCGTAAAAATGCTATTACAAGATATGACTGTGTGACAAATGGTGTGTCTGTGGGTGGCTGGGAAACTCTACTTTTAACACTATGCAGCATGTGTGATTTCAAAAGCCCAACAGGATGTACAGACTACCTCCTTTTAACTGTTCAATCATGCGGCTCAGCAGGAGACGCTGTATACAAAATGTAACAGTGCTTTGTACTTTATAATCATCTCTGTCACAAAGGGTTTGTATTCAGTGAAGATATTGCCACTCTGGGAAGCAGATCAACACTTAAGTAGAATCTATAGGACGTTCTCCAACTGCTTGGCATGCTGCATCGTGAGCACAGGATCAAGGGAGCTCATGCGTCTGACAGCAGCACACATCAGAGCAGCACTCTCAATCAACTTTGCACTGATGGTGGGAGTGGGAGAGAAGCACTCTGTCGTCATCTCCTTAAAGCTCTGCTGGTTTTCCTGGTGGTTTCGATAGCCTGCGTTTATGCATAGACTGTTTTCATATTGCTTCGTTGCACTGTTTTTTCATGGAGGTTTGCAGCAGTTAATAGGATGCCCCCTCCATGTATTCCAGTTCCTTTACCTAAAAGCTTACCACTGGGACATCTATCTGAAATTTCAGAAATGTTTTAGCTGCACTGAAACAAAGAAAAAGCTGTGGCTCTGCCTCAAAGGGTTATCCGCATGGGGGGACCTGCTGTCATGCCACTCATGTCCATGAGCAGCAGTGGCCTTTTCCAGAGTACTGTAGGATGCTGATGAGGACACTTTGACATCTTCTGCTTTGCAAGTTTTAGTCCTCTCTGGCTGTGAATGTATTCCTGCATGCTCCTCAGCTCTTGCATTTTTCAACCGTTGACACAAAACTTTGAAGGAAATTTGAAAGGAAATAGTGATGTGCAAAAACATCTAGTGGTGCATCTAGGGGAAAGTTGCCAAGTTTCCAAGTGGCTCTCAGGGCTCCCAGTGTCTCTGGTCGTTTCAGCGGTCTTAAAGTGTTGCTCTCATCCATCTGAACTGACTTACATCTTGAGTCCTAAAGCAACCCCAATGTGTAGTAGCAGGCACAGACTCAATATTACGGCTCACTGCAGCTGCTCCATTTGTTCATATTAGTAGCAAACTGATGGAGTTCTAATATAGTCTAAGGAGAGCAAACAGTAAACAGTAAGGATGATATCAGTTGGATAAAATTACAACAACTCAATTCCTGAGAATCCCTCGTCCAGTGCGGGAAAGGCAGACTGCGTCACTAAAAATGATAACTACTACATTCAGACTCATTACTGAATGCAAATCCACTGATCATAAGAATTCAAACTTTAATATATGTTTGGTAATATGGTCTGCATGGGTATGACGTGATCATGTGACTGAGTTTCCTCCATTGTTTGAATGAGTCATGTTTGAACTCCAGATGCAAGTAAATGCAGACAGATGGCAGCAAGATGCCAGCCTGACTACATTTGAACATTGCATCACCCAGTTTCCAATATTGGCCTTTTTGCACTGTTGATGAAAGTTGCAGTGCACTGTGGACTACATCTGCCAAGACTGAAAACCTCTGACATGTCTGGGTGTTCAGGACTTCTATGCTTTTAGAATCTTTAAAAACTTCCAGACAGAGATTGGGGTGCTTGAAGACGGACATTGAAGAAATAGAAAAAAAAAATAGTTTTATCACAAATCTACAAGCTCTGAATCCAGGTAAAGCACAACAACCTCTCCTTATTTAACACTCCAGCACTGTAAAACTATCTTTTCAGACAGTGTCAGTTTGTTTAAACCTTCTTCAAAAGACATGACATCGCTCTTTGACAACCTTGCATAGTTGAGTGCCTACCCTCTGAAGTAAGATGACAGACCAAAACATGAAAGGGAAGCTGTTTTTGTTGCACAACATGAATATAACTTTGCAAGTTCAGTGTCTGGAAACATTTGCCCATGAATGTTAGACAAGTCTGAGCCTGAGTTGAATAAGAAGTTTGATATAACATGTTGATGACCCAGAGAATCTCTGCTTCATGCACCGCTTGGTTTGAGAATATAAGCCTTAAGTTTGAACTACTGTCCATCCGTCTGCACTATGATGTCAAGTGGATACTTCATCCATTTGTGTTGCGAACATATTTTGATAGCTTCCATTCTTTTGTCTACGCTGGCTGCATTAAACGCTGAGCTTCCCTATTCGGCTGTTGCCTCCTTTGCATTGGCTGCTGTTGGCTTTGTGCTTCATTGGCTTTCAATTTTACAGCAGATGAAGCTCTCTTTGTTTGATGTAAAGGTCATTTTGAAATTGTCTCAGACCCTGAGATGGGTTTGGCATTGTGAATAACCCTTGAGTGCTGAAAGATCTGTCGCCATCATTATCAACATCAAAGCATTTTCTTCACACTGTTTGCAATATGTTCTTCTTGTATCCAGAAACCTCATCCATCCGCATTATAAACTGCAAAACTTCTCCATTATTTGATTGCACAAAATTGATGGTGCACCCTCAGAAAGCCACCTACTTAAGAAATAATAACACCGGAGTCTTGTTGCTCACTATTATTTCTGTTGTGTTTACTGTGTGACCGTTTAAACTAGTGTTTAAAAAACAACAATACAGCATTTTAAATAGACAGCCAACATTTACCAACACGGCACAATGAGCTAATAGTATATCTTTTGTATTTAATGTCATCAAGTCGTGCGAAGTGAAATAAAATTGCCTGTCATCTCAGTTAAAGCTTTAAGGAGCCAGTTCAGGGAATTAAAATATTTATGAGCTCTAAATGTTTTAGTGTTTTTCAGCAGAACTGTCTTAACTGTCTTAACACCTCCCACACTTCAACCAACCACTGCCAAGCACAGCTGCAGCCCTATTGTTTGTCCCTGAAACTTATTTTTTATTCCTTAGCAGACAAAAGATAATGCTTTTTTTTGTGCTTAAATGAAGTGTTTACTGCGACAATCCCCCAATTTCAAGTTTGTTTAACTTGTTGCCCATGTGATTTCCATCACGGGAAAAACTTTTGTTGTTAGTTACTAAATTCGTGTGCTGCGTTTAATGCTGAAAGTGGCAGATGTAGGAAGAAGCAGTCGAGGTAGGTTTTATAGCTGTGAAGGAACAAAATGTTTTTGGAAATGGGTCTGTGTTTACTTAGGATGCAGATTGCTTGAGGCGATGTGTGACAGCGAAAGCTTGGGATGGAGGAACTTGGCTACTCACATCGAGGCTGAATTTCCAATTTCTTTGCAGTTTCTTCTGAGCGGCGACGGGAGAAGGGCCGTGACTCAGGTGGTTGAGGTCACGACTCTATTGGGCATCCTCTCACGTTCGCTGCAACCAGCCTGGCGTGGTCAGTGGCTGAGATCTCACAGATTTGAGAACAGGGGAGGTTTGTCACAGAGGTGAAAACTGACAGGGGAGGAGAAGATGAAGGAGAAAAGCATTGGGCTGCAGGAACTGTGTCTGTTTTTGTGTGGAGGAAATCTTGACATACGTTACATTTGTCAGTAGTAATAGAGAGGGTTTCCAGAGTCATGTACGAAAATGGACAGAGCTGCCACAGCTGGTGGGACCCTGGTATATTCTCAAGTCACAGTGGGTGTGTAGCTGTGCACTGAATGCACAACACATTAGGGATGGTTGCTGTTTTCATCAGGTACACTGATGAGGTGAATCCAGGCAAGAGCCATTATCTCTTATGGAGTTCCCTTATTAAATATCAATCACAAGTTAAACAGAACACGCAAACATGCTGCTCACAGAAGCAGATGAGTTCCAGTGAAAAGCTCATGATAATTAAAATGTGACAGCAGCTCCAGATCAGGAAGATGTCCCTCATGTTTTGCACATTCAGCCTAGTTGCTCCTCAGCGAGGGAAAATATGGTAAGAATCATCTGAAATTGAAATTTCTGACACTAACATTAACTCTGATTGTACCTGACCGCACGCTGTCATCTCTCCTTTTAATTGCTTTGTTTTCAGCCTTGAAACGGCTTGTGTTGCCGCAGACCTTCTCAGCTGATTGCAATTAATTGTAATCTACGCACATTTGCTTGCTCACTCCACGCGACACACCTGTGTACATGCATATTCTACGTCCATGCAGACGTCACACAGTCCCCCCGTGTCTCTGCAGGCTACTTACAAATGAACGTGCTGCCGTGCTGTGATGTGCTGCCACAGCTGTCTTATCGTTTCCAGTTTGGACAGATTTTTTTTTATTGCCGCTCACTCTCATAGTTTGTCTGTGCTGACGTGCTGGTGTGCTCGAGTGTGTATGACTGCGGCGCACGTGTGTGACAAAAACAAGGAGGGGGACGAAGCAAATTATTTTTTGATGGGAAGGCATTTATTTACAGTGATGGCAATGAAATCTCCTGTAAAACTGCTGTGGTAATTGGCACATTTTCATCTGGGACACAATTGGAGAGAAGGAGCTCGTGCATGTGCGTGCACATGTGTAGATATGAACATATGTGTGAATGTACTTGTGTATCTCCTTATTGGTGCACTGGGCCTGTTTTGCATAAATGCCTTCCTCCTGCGGCCCCGTGAAAGAAGATGTGGATGGGGACAATAAAGGAGGATTAGATTTTGTGTGTGTGTGTGTGTGTGTGTGTGTGTGTGTGTGTGTGTGTGTGTGTGTGTGTGTGTGTGTGTGTGTGTGTGTTTCGGCTGTTGTCTGAGGAATATGGGGAGATGATTTAATGTGAACCTCCAGGCGATGGAGTCTAAAAGATGATGAGAAAGCATCTCACACGAAGGCATTAAATAGCCAATACTACGGTATTAAATAAGTTCTGTTTCTGATTTGGACAGGGACACTAACACGTGAAATAAAATGTGAGTCCATTTTCCTCTATTACAAAAAGCACATTTGATTTAACAGTGGGATACTTGTGTTTATGCACAGAGAGAGATTATTGTGAGATTATGTTCCTGGGGTGTTGATCCCTGCAAATGGGATCAGACTCTGATGAATATGACAGCTGAACAATATTTGCTGAGGGTTTGAATGTTACGCCTCTTCCTGCTTGTGTCTTTATAGGATTACAGGCGTGATGTTACATCACCAAGTCAACTTTTTCACTTAAAACGCCCAGAGACCTGGCACGAATCACTTTTGCGTGTAAATATTAGCATTGGGTTTAACCTCGGCAGATACGCGGGTTTTAAACCGTCGGGTCACATCAGGTAAGTAGTCAGTCATGGTAAGTATGCTGAAAGGCCTCTTAAATGCTCTCCTCTGAGTGGCAAAACCTCTAAATTTGCCATCCCAGAAAGTCATGGCAAACTATGAAAAGTTTCTGTATATGCTGTTTGACCCAGGTCTGTGTGTACGCCTGAGTATTGCATTTTGTCACTTCAGCCCACTCCCATTTCTGCTGTCTGCCTTTGCCTCTTTCACCCTCTTTCTCTCTTTCCTCCCTTTTTTTCTCCACACGTCTGTCACACCTCAGACATTTCCTCATCTTCTATCTACGAACCCTCCGACGTCAAGCGGCGGGGCTGAAATAGAAGAATATGAAATATGAAACAGTGTTACATAAGGGGGACCAGCCAGCTGCAGAAAGTTGAGCTAAGTTACACATTTGTGTACAAGAAAACACGCTCTCTGACAAGAATACACAGCAGTCTCACCAAAACATATTGCGTGTGTCCTTAAGGAGGATTTCCTTCTTCATAAAACATTTGCAAAGCCGAAGTCTTGCACTGTGCAAAAATGGAAACTGGAATTGAATGGAATGGAAAAATATTGCTTCATAGCACCACTAGTGGTCAAAAACAGCACAGGGTACCTTTAGGGTCACACTGATGCAAAATTCTGGAAATCCAATATTGACATACTGCAAAGTATTTGGAATTGAATTGAATAAAGCAGTCTTGCTCACTGATATGCAATACAAAAGTACAGAAAAATATCTAATTATATATCCAACCTGGGGCTGCACGGTGGCGCAGCAGGTAGTGCGTGTGCCTCACAGCAAGAAGGTTGCCAGTTCGATCCCCGGGTCAGGCTGGTCCTTTCATGCGTGGGTTCTCTCCGGGTACTCCGGCTTCCTCCCACAGACCAAAAACATGCTCATTAGGTTAATTGATGACTCTAAATTGTCCGTAGGTGTGAGTGTGAATGGTTGTTTGTCCTTACATGTGGCCCTGCAATCGGCTGGCGACCGGTTCAGGGTGGACCCCGCCTCCCGTCCATTGTAGCTGGGATAGGCTCCAGCCCCCCGCAACCCCGAAAGGGATAGGCGGTATAGATAATGGATGGATGGATATCCAACCTGAATTCAAGCTGAACCTCTGCTGAGTTTCTTGAGCCCTTTCTTGCCTACTTTGTTTGGTTCAGACTTTCAGTCTTTTCAGTTTGGTCCGAACCAAAATTAGAAATTTGAAACCTCCCCTGGATCGTGGTCAGGACCACATACCTTGGTCGACAGAAAAGATATTGTCTCGCTCCAGATCAATTTGGACCGTTTCCCTTTGTTTCTAGTATTTTTTTGGATGCTTCGGACTTTGGGACCAATTACAGGAAGTTCTGGCAGCCCATTGTTGCATCCAGAAAGAGGAGAAACAAAGCAGCAAAGCAAAATGAGCCGCGGTGGCACATGGGGAGAGGAGGGGAGCAGATGTCTGACTGACATTTGGTCCGTCACCTTTCTAAAGAGCCAGCTGGAAAAAACTCACAAAAAATCAGACACCTTTCATTCTCTTTCTGAGAGGATCAGAGAGAGAGGAACTGAATCGAGCTGAAACACGCCGACGTCAGACACACGTCTGTCTACCAGCCAATCAACTGCAAGTATAGGAAGACGCAGCGCACGGAGGAGATGAGGACAGGCCGTGACAGTTTTTTTTACTGCGGTAGAATAACTGCAATGTGAAAGCAAAACTAACTGGATCAGATGTAAACACTGTAACATGAACCTTGGGTCAGACTTTCAGATGTCAAAAAGACCCTGGACAACAATGCAACAACCCCTGACCCTTAGACACACACAGTGCAATGCAGTCACATCTGTATCAAAACACTTATTTTCTTTCCACAGAAAGAAACGGGAGAGCTCTATTTTCTCTTGATCCTGCTCCTCCGTCCATAATACAGAACATAAGCCCCATACACCCTGTGTCTAATTCTGTAGACTCTGGCAGTGGACGGTGTTATGAAACCTCTTCTCTGTAATCAGCAGCATGTCCTCTTTGACCTCCACAAGTCTGGGTGTGGGTGGGTGTGTGTGTGTGTGTGTGTGTGTGTGTGTGTGTGTGTGTGTGTGTGTGTGTGTGTGTGTGTGTGTGTGTGTGTGTGTGTGTGTGTGTGTGGGTGTGTGTGGGTGTGTGTGGGTCTGTGTGTGTGTGGGGAGAGAAATTGTTTATTTTCCTTCTTCTGTCTACCTGTTGGTGTGTGTGCTTTCTCTATATTTAAGTTGTGCATGACAGGTTGTGTGTGCGTGTGTGTGTGTGTGTGTGCGTGTGCGTGTGTGTGTGCATGTGTCTCTGTGACATGTTCTTGGTGGTGCTTCTCTAGCATTCAATCGGTCCTTCTGAGGTTACCCAATGAATGAATGAATTTATTCACTGATTAAAAACACATAACGTCGCACTGAAGTCATTACATATAATTAAAAATCACAGAGGATGAAAACACAATAAAGCCTGAAGGCTTATTTCCATTGTGGTCCTCTTGTATAACACTTAGCACACCACGAGATAAAAGCAAAACAGCAAACAAGACAAGCGAAAGCAATGCAATCAACATATGAATAGAAGTAGCAGGCGGAGAGGTGGCACTTTCAACACGCTCGTGTTTTTGTGGTCACGGAAAGTTGAAATTAGAGTCGAAAATGCTACTTTGTCCCCATTTCTTTAAACATGCTCTATGAAACACTCCATTTCAGATTTGTGGGCAAATTATTCCCCTGTGCTGCTTCTCTGTAGAGAAATGTGTTTTGCCCATTAGTCTGTCAAAGCTGCCTCTTGTAAAGTAGCTGTGATTGTCTCTTAGAAGTGAGGCATAATTAAGGACTTTTAGTGCCATATATGAAGTACTTTGGTACCAAATTCTGCTTCTTTCTCTCAGACTGGATCACGGCTCCCAGAGTGAACTTTAACCTTCTGTTTCCTGAATCTAAATATAACCATGAGGTTTTAATACCTGACCTTTGCTGCAGTTTTAATATGAAGTAGTCCGACAAAGCTTCTGCGTGACCACCAGTAATCCTGCTCTCTGAACAGGGCTGTCCTCCAGAGGGAATACTCTCAGTTTTGCTGCCGGTAAAACTTTAAGTTTTCATGCTGTCACTTCGTATCTTTATGAGCATTTTCATATTGCAGCGTTACCACCGAATTGGACTATTTTCCCACTATTTATTTTTATCACGTTGTTCACGTGAGCAAGGAATCAGCAGCAGTTTAAAAAAAGGAAGGGTGACTCAGATGAGCAGGTAGAGAAATAAAATGTTAACACAATAAAATCCACTGGGGAGAGGAGTCCTGTTGCAGAGCTGCTTTATATGCAGGGAGCCAAGTGCCTGTTAAAATGATGTAAACAAATATTGTATTGCTCAGAGAGCTGAGCTTCTCTGACAGCCCTTTAGATATGACGGCGCAGATAAAACACAGGATGTGTGAGCCACCTCTGCAGCCACTCAGACCTGATGCATCCTCTCAATAGAAACCTCTCAACAAACCAAAGCTCTACGTTGAAGTCTGCTTGATTTCACATGGCTATTTTTGGTTTTCCTCCATGTTAACTAGGTAGAGTCTCCACATTCACGGCTTAAATAATGGGAAAATTTCCTAGTCCCATTGCAGCATGGCTGTCAGGGATGCTGTGTGAAAACATCAAAGCCACCGCAGCCCCATTTTCTTTTTACACCTCATCAATTCTGCTCCAAATTCCTCTTTTCTCTCCTCTCTCGCTGTGGTTTTTAATTCGCCGTCTACTTAGTCTTTGTGACAAAGATTACTAGACTTGAATTCAATCTTACTGCACTCACAGTACAAGTATTGTGATATGCACAATGGTCAAAGAGCTGAGTTACGGCAAACACAGTACAGCCAGTGTATTATAGCATTGTATTCTGAGCATTTGCAATTACAGTGATGGTCACAGTAAAAGAAATATTCGTCACAGCAAACAAAATCAGAGTTCACTTATCTTTGATTCCAGAAATATAGAAAAACGTGGTAATGTGTATATAATTGTGCACCGAGGTGCCCATTTCCTGTGGAACTACAGTACATTTGCTGCAGAGATTAAATTAAAACTGACGTGACAGTGTGTTTGTGATAGACCTCCCTGACAGTATACACTTTCTACTGTTTGGTACAGTTGTAGTGAGTGTGTGTGTGTGTGTGACGGTGTGAGATAAATGCAGCAGGATTGTGAACTGTCTCCTATATCACACATCAGATCCAGTGGCAAGATGAACTGCTGTGGAAGCAATCATTTTCCGTCTGTGTTGCTGAACCGACGACCTGCTCAGCGTGCATCTCTTTCTCTTGTCCAGTGCATGCTGGGATGTATGTGCGAGCGTGTGTGAAGCTTTGTGGGTTTGAGAGTCACAGCACAACAACCTAACAGGTTGACAATGCACTTTGCAGGTTTCTAAAGCTTCCATCGGTAACATAATGTGGCAGGAAGGAAAAGCTCACAATAACAATAAAGGAAAGAAAAAAAGAATTAGCAGCATGATTACTTTTATGTGCCATAAAAATCCTATATGTATATGGAACTGTATTCCACTTTGACTCATACTATGTTCCTGATGAATCATCAGCTCTTATATGTTATTTTTCAATCCTTTACCTCAGGATGGGGGCGGTGGAGGTCAGTCCGTTCATCTCTGTGCAGCTCCACAACATAATATTTTCATATCTACTCGTCATACTGACATCAAACTGTGTCACAAGGTCCCCTAAATCATCACACAGCTATATATATGTGCGTGTGTTTGTGTGTGCATGAGCTTGTTCATGCTTAAAAGATGAAATCTTGCCATGTTAATGTTTCCCTCCGGCCAAATTGTCAACTTCTGACTTATTGGAATTAAATTCCATTATTTTGCACTTGATTTGCTCGATACCCAGACAATAGATGCTTTCCTCTTGTGTCAAATTGTCAACTGTGTACAAAAGCTATCAAAACCAAGGACATTCATGGTCCCGGAGGATGAATTCTAGTCCACAATAACAACATGACATGAAGAAATGTCCTAGTCTGACACCATCAGATTACCGGGAACATTGCTGAGCACGTTCATGGTATCATGGGGATAAACCTTTTTAGGTTTTAATGACCCCTTGGCCTCTCCTCAAGCTCCACTCTCAGTTAAAACCATTTTGGTCGCCTTACTGGAAAGGCTGTAAAACTTGTAAAATCATCACTCTGTTAGTCATTCCAGCTCTGCTGTACCCTGGAGTCTTAGGACTGTTTTTCAGACTGTAAGCCCCTCTGTTTTAATTGCAGGATTCGAAGTAGCCATTATATGTAATACTGAAATTATTTATGGTCTTGTAAAATGTATCTATTATGGGAAATGAAATAATTTCCTCTGGATCCCCATTGCTTTTCCACTTACTTAAAAGGTTTTGTTCAGCCAAGGCTACATGAATGGCCCTGCACATATGAGTGAGCCCATTAACTTTGTATTTCTTGCATTTCTTTGATGTCCTTCTCTTTCAGTCTTTGCAGAGACTAGCCTTCAATCCCCGCTATACTTCAAGCTTCCTCTTTGCTCCCTCTTGATCCTCATTCTCACGGTAGCGCTGCCCTGTTCTTACCAAACAAGCTCCTAATGAGGCCAAACCTCCGTTTTCACACACGGACACACGTACGCACACCCACGTGCAGACGTACTCATGCATGCACGCTCACACCCGATCAGTTCTCAGGGTGGTGCTGCAGACCCTCGTGGCTTTGGTGCAAAATCTCCTCTCCATCTGTCAGTGCTTTACACATCTCACTCTTTCCCTCTCCGTCTCTCATTTCTACCTCTGAGGAAAGTGGGACGATGACACCGATCACAAGTAGAGGTGACACAGATAAGATGGACACAGTGACATAGCGTAGAGGACCCCTGGCCTACACCTACCCTTGTTTTTAATTCCTGTCTCTACGGTATTTTCTAGCGGTCTGCTCTCCCCGGCCCGGGAGCAGCAGATGTTACAGAGTTAAGCTGTAATCGTTCTGCTTTAGCTGCAGGCGACAGCTGTGCTTATATATTCTAAAACAGCAGCATCCACTCCACTGTACCGTCTCCCTTCCTGTTGGAGGAGTGATAGTGACTGGACCAGGTTTATATCGCTGCAAAAACCCACTCTCTGCTCCAATACACTCTCGACTTTAACGCTGTTCATTTGCATCGATCTCGCTGTGTTGGCTCGATGAGTCGCTTTCTTTCTCATCTATTCAAACCATTCTTTTTCCATCTCGTCTTTGTTCGACGCCATCAATCTGACTTTATGCATAGTCTCCCTGTGTCATTGTCTTCCTGCATTTCAGTCTTTTGCCTCACTGTCTCATCTCCGTCCAGAGTTCGGTCTCTCTTTCTTAATTGGTCTGTCTATACTGCCACTGCGTAGACAGGCTTAGTGCTTCTCTAGCTTTCTCTAGATGAAGGAGAATTGATTGGTTTACCCCAAATACCATGGTGACACAGTCAATGAACGTACTCACAGGAACAAACTTCATTCAGTACGGCCAATACTCTGTTGTTGTCTAGTGTGTGTGAGTATGTCTGTGCTTGTGTGAGACTGAGACAGACAGAGTATCTGCAGTGGAGTTTGAAAGACTAAAAATAATGCAGTACTTTTTTGGGTCTAGCCTGTTCTATAATAGAAACCAGCACAGTGAACTGCTCTTTACTGAGAATACTTCAGTGCATTTAATATTTACTATGATGATGCTCTTACACTGAGTACTTAGCAATCAGCACTACAGCAGACTAAGCCTCTATTTATGCATCACTAGCTGCACAAGAAACCAAAGATAAAACTGTTCCAGTGTGTTTACTGTAATGAGCACATGTGGCTTATGAGAAATATCAACTTCACGGTTTCTGTGCTAACCGCTGGATGACATGTGACCTGTTGCCGCTCCACTCAGTCTGAACTGTTAATCCCTCTGCTCCCTGGAGATCAAGTGACCTCCCTCTCCAGTCAGGACAGCAGTGTCTGAGTCATAACCCACAATCCCCTCAGAGGAGACTTTCACTTCCCATGTCTTTTAAAATCTAATAAATGAAAGCTAATTCTGACTAAAAACATACTATAGACCTGAAACAGTTAGTCGATTAGTTGATAGCCGATTATCAGAGAGTGATAGCATCACTTCAGTCAATTTCTCAAGCAAAAATGTCGTAAATTTGCTTGTAAGCTGCATGATGTTGCAGCATGCTCTGTAGATGCTACTATTAATGGAGAAGTTGCCCTCTCTACGTCTTCTGTGGAAGAGTGGGAAGCTTTTGCCCTTTGACTGAAACGTCATTAGTTTTTGGTATTTAGCTGTACCGGAAATACTGCAACCCGACATTACTTCACCTGTGATAAGTATATATCTGTGAAAGTTGTTGCTGATGCAGAGTGCATTGTCAATGCCTGTTTAAATCTACTTATGTGGAGAAATACTCGAACGTGTGCCACTGATTTATGATTTAGGACAGCAGAAGTGGAGGGACACAGATGTGCACCGTGAGGAAACACAGTCACCATGTGTTTATGACCACAGTGATTACAGTCAGTGTGCTTATGTGACTGAGCTTGTAATTATTAGCCAATCCTTTCTCCCAGGAACTCATCGACTTGTCTCTTTGCAGATGGTCTGTGTGAATGTTTCTGCAAAATCGTTGGCGCTGGCAGTAAACATGTTGTGTTCAGAAGGAATGCTTTGTTGATATGTTAGCATAATAAAAGCAGTCTGAGTTATGTTTCCCCCAAAATGTACTAAAGCTCCTGAAAACTAGGTCTCAAATCTTAAATATTCATGACTAAATGAGTAACAATCAGTGTTAAAATTCAGAAAAAAAAAAATGCCTTTGGTGATTATTTATTAAGAGTTTAACACTCAGAAAGTCAGCTAATCTCCATAAGGGCTGTTTTGATCAGATGTCATTGACAGCGGCTGGCAACAAAGCAAACAACTGCACAGCTCTCAGCAGACTTTTGCCGCCCCCCCCACCCCCCGCCCAAACTGAGCCCTGTCCATCTTAAACCAGCGAGAAGACGTCATGTGAAATAAACAAAACAGGAACCAGTGTGTTCATGTAGGACTCACTCAAAATAAGAAGCAGATTGAGAAAAAATGTTTTCAGGGCCTTTAAATTCAAACTAAATATTTGCATATAATTGAAATTCTAGAGAGCAATGGTTGCATTAGGTGCTGTATATGTTGTGTGTGTGTGAGTGTGTGTGTGTGTGTGTGTGTGTGTGTGCTTTGGATATCAGTGGCTCATTTAGAAATAAACTGATACTCGCAGTCAGATAAGAAGCTTACTGTGTAGTGAGACCATCTCATAATTAAAACTGAATGTGAATAATCTCTAGAGAACATGTTTCATTAACGCAGTGTAACTGGTGCGTTTACTCCAACATTTATGTATGACACATAACTGTCCCGACGTCATCCTGTGATAACATCTCTGTCGGGCTATAAAAACAACGTGGTCTGATAATCCAGCCATAAAACATCACCAGAGCATCTAGAAGTAACAGTGCTGACAGGTTTGGCGTTAAAGCGATGCAGCTGTCCGAGGCAAGAGAAACGCCACAACTTTGTCCCCCAAAATGATTTGATTTCTTTTTCTGTCCCTGGGGAGAAGCGTTCAATTAAAAATGCAGCTCTGAGCGGAAGGCGACAGCCATGCACGAGTCAGCTGGTGCAGAGTGGGATTGATAAACAATAAGCTGTCAGCATGATAAAATATGCCTAAAGTAAAGAAAGGTGAGGTTGGCACAAATGGGCCAAAACTCACAAACACAACCACACACACACAAACTCTGCACACACGCACACACCTTGGGAAGTGATGAGACAGCTCTACTTTTGAATTGAAGCTGCCCATCTTTGGCCAGGCCATAAAATTCCCCTCAGAATCACAGGTCTGAACCATAAAATTCCCCATGATAAAGGGAATATATATGACAGCCCCCCCTCCTCCACCCCAGCCCTCCTCTCGCTCTCTCCCTCCCTCCATCCTCTCTCCCTCTCTCTCTCTGGGAGATTGCTGTGGATGGTCCATCCCCTTTGATGTGAGCGGAGCAAGGGCTTAACTCTGCTCCGGCCTGGCTGAGTGACTCTGATTCCAGAAAGTATTACCATGCTAACTCTTTAAGGTAAGCCTGTGCTCTGTCGCCTCTGGACCACAGGGGGGCTCGTGGGTTAATGCTGAGGGATTGCTGGGGGTGTGGTGGTAAACAGTGCCCGGCTAAAGGTGCAAAAATAGTCACACAACAGAGTTTGTGCAGTGTTTTTTGTATCTATACTACAGGTTTAATCCAATGTATCTACCTTTGCTGAAGTGTTCTTATCGTTAGTAAAACACCAAACGAGCGTCCAAACAAGTTGCAGCAGTGGGAGGGGATTGAAGAAGTGGATTACATGTTATTACCCTCTTTTCTGGTGACATCTCAGGATTAAGTCCCTCCATCTCTGACTGCACCATTTAAACAACACAATACTTTATTAACCCAACATCCTGCGTCTCTTCCCGGCGTGGAAACATGTCATCTCTGCTGATGACACACATGTAAGACTTAACTGGTTATTCCTGCGGCGTCCTCAGAAGCTCAACTCCCGCATGTTGTACAACCAGCAGCGCACATGCACATGTGACTACATGAAAAACCTCTTCTCTGAACGTGTCTGGGGAACTGCTCGTGAAATGACATTTGGAGACGATGTAGCTGTCTTGATCTGTTGCCGAGCGGAGCGTGTAAGGTCCCTCAGACTAGCAGAGGAGACAGATGGGAAGAGACGGGGCAGGTAGGAGGAGGCAGGGGGAAATGCAGACCAAAACACATCCTGAGAGGTAGGCAGGAACCCTGGCACTCTGTATTAGTGTCATATTTCTAATGGTTTCACATTTTGTACATTTCTGATAGGATGCGAAAAACCATTCTTCATTTTGATTAAATTTTTCATGTTTCATTTCGTTGCTCATTTGTTCTGATCTCCACGTAAACCCGCTTTTTTTCCACTCCTGTGGAAAACAGATTAGTCTTCTGCTTTCCAACACAAAAATTTGGTTTATTTTGATGGCAATTATCATCCACAGAAATCAATACTGTGTTTCTTGTCGCCGTCATGGCCCCAGGTAGATTTCCATTTAAATAAACTACACTGGGCTTTGCAGCGCTGCAGCAGTGTCAGTTGTCTCCATCAATTCTCAACATGAGATTCTGTGGTTTCAGCACAATGTGAAGCTTTCCAGGATTGCATGTGCTCAGGTCAATGGCCGCTGACTGATCAGGTTAATGCAAGGGCTCCCTTTAACTTATGCAACACATTTATTTTGGCAGAAAAAATATGTTTATGGCCAAGTTTAATATTCAGTGATCAGTGATCCTCCCGTCAGCGCATATTCATCGTCAGCATGAAGATAAAGAACAACCTGTCTTTACAATATAGACAAATTTACTCATCTGGGCTGCCCTAAATCTTGAGCAGCGCAGCACAAATCTGCCCTGGAGACGCATAATTTGCTCTGAGAGCCGTCGCCCGAGAAGATGTTAGTGGCACGTATTCAGCGAGAGGGGAGAGAGGAATATGATGGATAGGCAGTTAGGCCAGTCAGGAGGTGGCAGAGAGAGAAAGACAGAGATGCGCAATAATGATGTTTGTTTTTGTTTCAAAGGTCAGCTGATTCATCCTCAGTTTAATGTTTACTGTGGCATTTGGTCTAGTTCATTAGGAGATGTTAACTGCAGTCAGACCTTGTGTTCGTACCTGAGCAGGTGCTGAAAGCCTGTCAGAAGTTACCGGCTGCTGAATACAGTGAGCTGCATTCAGTGTGGTTGCATACTGCTCTTGCTATTACAAGACTGATTGCAGCGGCATTGATCTGGCCGGCTGAGAAATCGACCTAAAACATGTTTGACATCGTCTTCTCGTCCATCCCGCTCCGTCTCTTTCACACTATGCCCTCCGTCGTTTTCATCATTCAACAGCACGGGCCGTTTTCCTTCACCTCACCTCTCCACCTCCTTTTACAAATCACTCCCTCACCTCTCCTCTCCTCATGTTATCGCTCTCGCCGCCATCGCTCTTTCCCCAACACTCACCCTCCACCCCACCCTCATCCATCAAGACTGTTCACTTCTTGCTCCACTTTTCTTCACACCTCTGTGTTTTTCCTCCCTGCATCCATTCCTCTTTCTTTGCATCACCTTTTCCTTCCTGCTTAAGTGTCCCCATCCTCCTCCCCCCTTCACCACTTCTTCACTTGTCTCCTCCATTGTTCCTCTCTGCAGTTTTTGCCTTCAACGCTCTTCTTCTTGACTCCAACTTCTTCACCCTCGTAACTTGCTCTTCTTTTTTTAACCTCGCAACTCATCCTCCTGTCCCCTCCCTCCTTGCCTCCCAGGGTGATTAAGTGATGGTTGGGCTGGCACAGCTGGTGTAGCTGGGCAGGCAGCCCATCTTCATGACAGCTGTGCTGCAGTGTATCCAGATCCTTATTGGGGCAGTGGCACTGCTGTAATCATAACAACAACATGGGTCATTCAGGCTTTCTGGAATTCACTGTATTGTTAGGTAGGCATCTGTTGTGTTGTGATTATCTCTTAGGTCATCATATCACTAAATATCAGGTGCAAGCAAAGGTGTAAAAATTCTGTCCTGTGAAGCTCATGAGCATTAATGTTTCTGTTCCTGTGCGCACCTCTGGTCCTCTCTCTCATTTTCCTTTTTTCACTATTTCACACATCCTCCCCGGCGTTACAGCATTTGCTTCACACCTCTTCTGCATGCACACTTTTCATTAACTCACACCTGCATAAGCACATGAGTGTCTCGTTTTGTGTGGGTGAGCTGACATTAACTTATGATCCGGTGGTGCCATCTGTTCAATCGCACATCTGGAGATAAAAAGGTCTGAAAAGTCTCACAGTGTTCTGTGGTGCACCCTGGTTCACAGGGAGGTCACACACACACACACACACACACACACACACACACACACACACACACACACACACACACACACACACACACATGCACACACACCAGGCAGCAGGCAGCGAGTTGGACTGACTTACAGTATGAGTGAGCCGAAACATCTGAGGTAAGCACCTTTCTCAAAGCAGTAATTGAATTGTGCCAAGGTGACGCTGCTACAACTCAGTTATGAGCTTGGTGAGCTGTGCTAAACTCACTATTAGTCACAAGCTGTTGTCTACTTGGTGAGAGTTTTTCCCTCTTCTCTGTGCACTTGTGCATCATCAGTTTTAGGTCACGCTGACAGCTTAAGAAGATTAATGCAGTATTGGTTAAAGGGGGAGAGGGAGTTCGGAGGGTGCACTGTGGATGTCTTCACCCTTCCTCCCTCTCACCGCTGAACACTCTGTTCAGCTGTGAGACAAGCATACACTGGTCTCTGCATTGTAGTAATCATCCTCTAACAGACCCTAACCCTCTACGTTAACTGTGCAGCACCCTCCGACACAGATGCTGCAGGGACAAGTCTCCCATAAACACCACTTACGTGGGACAGCAGCACACCCATAAACCAGCTCTATCAACAATGGCTATACCATCTTGACACTTTTATTTAAAGCTCTCTATATTTAATGTTGTCTCTCTCAGCACATACTGTAGCTCGGGGTGAACATTCTGGGCCATTCTTACCATATCAACCTGTAGTAATCTGCCCATGATTCAGTTGTGTACGTGGCATAAATGAGATGTTTCATTCCCGGCGATGAGCCACCATTTGAATGATTGCTGACATAAAATCAAAGCTCGCTACATAATCGAAAAACTCACTATGGATTATTACAGCTGCTACCTTTAGCTCATCATGTACAAATCACGTCCAATTTGCTGAACACAAAGCAGAAATGGGGCAGGGTTGGTTTAGTGTTTTGTATTTATCCTTTGATATGTTCAAGATTTAAAACATACTGTATATAGAGCTTCATTCATTATACTTTCATTTATTAGTGCATTTATTTTATTACAGTCCAGCTACAAAAATAGCATTTCTAGGCTTGAATTCAATATGGCAAGAAAAAAACAGCTAAAAACTAAATATGTAAAAGCCCATCTGAAGTATTCTGACTCAGTCATTCTGGAAAAGAGCATCAGCAACGCCTAAAATATAAATGCAATGTCATGAAAATGACTGTGGTTTGTGCAGCGATGTATAATAATGATGCTGATTTACTTGAATATTAGAGTGAGCACACATTTCTGACTTTTCCAGCTCTGTAAAAGTTCGTCTCTGATTACTTTTTTAGTTGTGTTCCAGAAAACCTCCACACTAGATCCAATAAAAGGGCGTCATGGGATTCATCTGTACAGTGTCCCAGCTGAGCATCTGATTGTTATGTAAGACTAAGTGCGAAACACACACATGCACATACACACACGTGAATACACACACTCATATGCGCACAAACACACACGAGCCTCAGTGTTATAATGAGACTCAGACCGAAGACACAAACAAGCTGTGGCAGCAGACAAACAACACTTTCTCACACGTCCCTCATCTCCTGTTCTCTCACATCACTCCATCTTTACTTCCTCTCGTCACTCTGAAGCACACATCAAACACAAGCTCCCACAAAAAAGACACTTCTTCTAATTTCAGCCGTTTCATGCGTCACTGTCTTTGTGTGTGTGTGTGCTGGTGCACCTATGTGTGGGTATTTTTTTCCCTATTTGCTCTAGGGCTAATTTAGGAACTTAGTCAGGACTTGGATTTAGCATCAGTAAAAATGGATCAGGACGAACTTCATTAAACCCACTGGTGGGTCCTGGCAATGCCTGTGTGTGTGTGTGGATGTGTGTGTGTTGAGAGTCTGTTGTTATGCAAACTAAATCCCTAAAAAAGCACATATGTATACAAGGGATAGAGACGGAGCTGCGAGTAATGACTCTTTCTGTTATTGCTGTTATCTGCTAATTATCTATTGATAAATATTTTAGATGATTAAACATCAGAAAACTGAAAAATACCCATTGTGATGTCTTCAAACAAAAGAAAAACGGACGTTGAAACTAGAAATTATCAGGCGTTTTTGTTTAGTAAATATCAATTGGCAATTACTGAGTAATCATACTTGTTGTAGACTTCTTTTCTGACGCTCAGCTAATTGATGATTGCTTCAGAACTGCACAGAGGCACAGAATTTTTTAATTTAATTCAATTCAGTTTTATTTATATGACACCAAATCACTGCAGAAGTTGTCTCAGGACACTTTCCATATAGAGCTGGTAAGGCCTTGGCGAAGCAATCCAAAGGACAGGCCCAGTTGCCAGTTTATTAGGTACACCTGGCTAAAACTCATGCACTCTCATACAACAGTCCTGCAGAAAATCTGGTCTCCGTGAATGTCAGAATGTTCAGTTTTGTTGAAGTTGTTTTGGAGAGGTACTGATCATAATTTGCAGTCACTTTTGAGGTTGAAGTTTATGCTCCCGCTGAACTGAATACTGACAGGTGCTTCCAATATTTTCTAGATCACATTTATATCAATGAGGGTTCACTAAGCATGAGAACCTCTCTAAAACATTTGGTTCATTAAAACCTTCATGGGGTTTGTTGTGTAAGACTGCATCAGTATTGGCTGGGGGTACCTAATAAACTGGCAATTTGAGTGTACATGCCAATAGCATTTTGCCTTGATTGTAACTTCAAATTTAAAAGTGGCGATAAAGCTGCAAAACAGCTGCATTTGTGCTTCATTTGTTTTGATTACATCTCCTTTTAAACAATGAAAATGTGCTC
Source organism: Chaetodon trifascialis (assembly GCF_039877785.1). Classification (NCBI taxonomy): domain Eukaryota; kingdom Metazoa; phylum Chordata; class Actinopteri; order Chaetodontiformes; family Chaetodontidae; genus Chaetodon; species Chaetodon trifascialis. The sequence goes on along the minus strand of NC_092071.1, from coordinate 10,902,561 downwards.
AGGTGAGACAAAAAACGGGGAGTCTTCAGTCTGTTTTCACCTGGTCAGTCTGCCTGTGAGGACACTTCAGGTGCTCTTATAATGTGTGCACGTGTATCATTCGAACAGAACTCCAACTCGAAGCGTAAGCACCAGTCAGAAGCAGATGGGCTCGTTAATGCAGTGATGTAGTTATGTAAGACCTGCTACTGCTGCCGCTCCTGTCTGTCTGTACTGCAGCACAGAGAGAGAGAGAGAGAGGGAGGGAGAGGGAGAGAGAGAGACAGAGAGAGAAGGAGAGAGAGAGAGACAGAGAGAGAGGGAGAGAGAGAGAGAGAGAGAGGGAGAGAGAGAGGGAGAGAGAGAGACAGAGAGAGAAGGAGAGAGAGAGAGACAGAGAGAGAGGGAGAGAGAGAGAGGGAGAGAGAGAGGGAGAGAGAGAGACAGAGAGAGAAGGAGAGAGAGAGGGAGAGAGAGAGAGACAGAGAGAGGAGAGAGAGAGAGACAGAGAGAGAGACAGAGAGAGAAGGAGAGAGAGAGAGAGAGAGAGAGAGAGGGAGAGAGAGAGAGAGAGAAGGAGAGAGAGAGGGAGAGAGAGAGAGACAGAGAGAGAAGGAGAGAGAGAGGGAGAGAGAGAGAGACAGAGAGAGAGAGAGACAGAGAGAGAAGGAGAGAGAGAGGGAGAGAGAGAGAGACAGAGAGAGAGAGACAGAGAGAGAAGGAGAGAGAGAGAGAGAGATGGGGGGGGAGAGGGAGAATATGTAAATGAGATCTTGGGAGTAAGGCCCCGTGTGTGTCTGCATTTGTCTGTTCCGGTGGTTATGTGTGTGCACACGTGTTCAGGTGTGTGTATGGGAACAGTGTGGGACAGATGGGAGTGATGTGCTAAATCAGGACGAATTGACTTGTTGTCTTGGGTTTGATGAACTCTTCTCCCTCTTTAACCCATCTCCTTCAATTCCCCACACGCTGGGTAACAGCCAATGCCAGCTCTAAACACTTAACCGCGCAGAGGTAGCAGAAAAGGAGAGAGAGCCAGAAGAGCAGAGAGCCTTAGACGCCGTGGGAACAAATATAGGTTGTAAAGCAATTTTGGTACATGCATATTAATACACCAATGCATTGTCAGATACTCCAGTCGCTCCAGTTCAGATTTGTTGCAGGGGCTAGACAAAACAACATCAATAATGAATGAAAAATCAAGTCAAAAATCAACTATCAAGTGACTTAAACTTAAACACTGTGAATGAATCATAGGAGGCTGAATGCGCCATTTGTTGCCCGACAAATGGGGGTGGGCATCTGAACAAACAACTATGAACCATGATCTCTGAGGAGGACAGTGTGAAGATGCTGCCTGATCTCAGAGGAACAGCAGTGTCAGGTTGAAGATAACCAACAGGGATATGATGGACAGTATAGAGGGAGTTTGTTAATGCTGCTAATTGGCATGCAGACAATTTGACCCACCTTTCTGATGACTCAGCTGCTTTCAAGTTGGAAATCTTTCACATTGAGTTTGCCTACCCCTTGAAAGCACCTGGGTGAAGCTCAGATCCCATTCAACAATCTGCATGTGATAGCAGAGATGCTGCAGTATGAGCCAGTTTATGGAGGCATGTTAAATACCTTATCCTATTTACTTATTTTTCCGTTTCGACAAGTTCTGTTTCCATGGTAATATCCAGAAAAAAATCCAGTTGTTTATGTTGGCAGGGTTGTTTGTAATCAGGAGAAGAAGATGGATATCAAAAGCTTATCTAAAATAAAACCTGGAATTGGAGCTGTTAGCTACAATACAGTACATGCATGCAAACATATTACAGAGAACGTGAGTGGCGCATATCAGAATAACTGGCATGTGGAAGGAAAAATCATAAAAAGATGCGATAAAAAGACTAGGGAGGCAGAGTGAAGAAGGGGAAGAGAGAGGGAGTGAAAGGATGGACTGAGCCGTGTGATCTGCCGTGAGGAAAGCAGCAAGCCCATACTGCTGAGAGCTGTGGACCCCAAACGCCTTATCGGAAACCAAAACAGCTATCAATTATTCAACAGGTACAGAGCGAACCAGCTACAGAGGAGAAGACATGGGAGGAGAGGAGATTTGAGGGGAGGGGGGGTTAGAGGAGATATATCCTGCGTGGGGGTTTGTCACAAAGGATTGGATTTTTATCTGTGTGTGTGTGAAAATGTGTGCAGAAACATGCTATATCGTGCATGCTCATCGATAATGCAGCCATCACTTCCTGACTAATGTATCAGCAACCAGGAGCAAATGAGGTACTTTAAGCCTCGTGCCAGTTCAACAACTTGACAATGAGTCAGATGCAGGTTGATGTTAATGGCTTTCGTTTAAAGGAATAGTTCAACATTTTGGGAAATACGCTTCATTGCTTTGATCCCGAGAAATCAATCTGGCTCTGCAGTCAGTGCTCAGGTTGTCTTGCTCTGTCCAACAGGAAAAATGAGCCTCATGACCTCTAAATTCACTAACTGACATATTGCACCTCGTTTGTTTGACAAATTTGTGATGAGAAGTGTACAGTGAGGAGTTTGGTGTCTTTGTGCCTGCGCACAAACTAAAACCAGTGGTCACTGATCTGGCAACCTCGGTTACAACCGGGTGGATGAACTGGCTCAAAAACAAACAGGGTACAGCCTGTTATTTGATGAACTTTAGAGGTGTTAGTAGGTGTATTTTTGTCTATTCTTTACTTTTTTTAAGTGGACGGATTATAAGATAAGACATGCCAGCATTAACATAAATAATAGAGGCTCCTTCACTTCAGTTAGTAAACAAGGAAGCTGCTGGAAGCGAGTGGTTTGTCCAAGTGTCTCTCCCTCTGGAGACAAGTAAATACCAAAGTTCCTGGGCCAGAGACGGAGAAAGTGAAAATCAGCCTGAAACACACACACACACACACACACACACACACACACACACACACACACACACACACACACACGCACAAAATCAGCTCCCGTCAGCGCAGTTTTCACTCGCCACTGGCTCCCCCGCCCCCCTCTCTCTCTCTCTCCTTGTGCATTCGCTTATCCCCGAGGTGAAGCCTGTTTCCAAATAATCATTTTCTTCCTGTTTCCATCTTTCTGTCTCTCTCTGCCTTTCCTCTCATTCCACATGTCTGCATCAGCATCTGCTTGATATACAGTATAACTCCTGCAGTCCTCCCGCTCTGACATTTACACTAATGATTCCTGAGACACACACACACACACACACACACACACACACACAAACTCATAATCCTTAAAGTCACTGTATACTCACTATGCAATCATACTTATTTGTATCACTTTCATTCAAAACACTCATGTAAGTACACACACCCATGCATCTCACTCTCTGCCTTGTTGAATCTCTCTCTCTCTCTCACACACACACACACACACACACACACACACACACACACACACACACACACACACACACACACACACACACAGTACATGCACGGCTAGCCCTAGCTGTTGCTAAGTGAGCCTGCAATCAGAGGCCTCCACAGGGCACCTGTTACGGAGTAATGTCTCAATTGATTGGGCACTCTATTCACACAGGACCATCCTGCTGTGCGTGCAGCCGACTCTCAAGGTGAACCACTGAGATTCATAAGCATATTAGCGCACCGTATTTACCAACAATTCATCAGTAACCTTACTGCAGCTGCAATTAAACAAGTAGAGTAAGTCTAATTAGAGGCAATTGAGACATAAACCATTTCTGCTTTGTTCATTTTGCTGTGCTAGCCTTATGGTTTTTACACCCCCCCCCCTTTTTTTGGGGGGAGGGGGGGTTGAACAATGTAACAATGTGCAGAGTAATGCTTCCTTTGCTGTGGCTGGCTCCATTAACTTGCACTGTGACCTGGTTAAAAATGTTGAAAGTGCAAAACAGTAGGTTTGCACATAAAGATAAATGTGTCATGGAGCTTTGTTTGCCAAGAAAGTTGGAGTAAAACACCACAGGGCCATTGTGAATTGCCATTTCATGGTCTGTACAGCATCATTTGTAGCACTTGGTGTTTATTTACCATCAAAGCGATTCCTGCTCATTCAGTGCTCCAGTTTTTCTTTTTTTCGCATAGCGTTTGTGTGAGTTTGCGAGTTTATGAGCTCCACGCTGTAAAACATCGGTCCCTGTAATTATTTTAACGCATTTCAACACGGTGTATTGATTGTAAATGCTATACACATTCCAGAAAATTGTTGTGCAACTTAATGATAAAACAGAATTCAGCAGGCGGACCGCACTGAGCTCAGGATACAGCAGAAGAAAGAAGGAGTCTGTGAGTGACCTTGAGATCAGGCAGAAGGAGCGGTTGCAAAGGTCATTGATATGCACGGCCATCGCACGGACGCTCGCTGTGTGTGGCGGTGTGTGTGGTGATGCGTTTCATCCTGCTCTTCACTGTGACTTGCATTAGACATCTAATTGATTATCATATGAATTCCATTCCAGTCATCAAATCCCAAGATGATTTAGTTATCTAATATATTCACAGAGTGCACACAAAGTACCTATATTGTGTCTCTCTGCCTAATCTGTAAAATCTGTCAACTGCCTCAGGAATGGCGGTACTGCAAGAGCAAATTTGGATCAATCTCAGAACTCAATTATCCCACCATTTGGTGCTTCACGACCCGAATAAACATTTTGTCACTAATCCATATGTTATTATCATCCACCAAGGCTATCATAGATGCGTGCACACACACACACACACACACACACACACACACACACAGAGAGAGAGAGAGAGACAAAACAGCAACAGCAGCTTCTAATTGTTTGACTGTAGCTTTGACAGTGGCCTGCAGGCAAAATGTATGTGTGCCAACGCAACTGTCAGCTCAGAGAGAGAAAGTAAGGATGTGACATTAGTCTCTGTCACAGTGCCATCAGATACACTGTGCGATAATATGTTTATAACAGCGTCGATCAAATGAAACTCATCCTATGAGAAAGCGCCTTTGAAGATGACACATTGCTTCAGCCGAATTAGCACGAATGGTCAACATTTCAGCATGAACATGCAGCACGTACGGAAAATGTTTGGGTGCAATCGGGGCAAACTTCGCATTCGTTTAGGTTCAAGTTGAGCAGGAAGTCTGCGATGCTGCTGGAAAGTTTCATAATCAGGCCAGACTTTATTCACACTGTTGGGCCCAGAGAAAGCCATTGGCCCTCGAGCGAGGTCGAGACTGTAGTCTGAATGAACAGTGACGAGCAATTTTACCATCACATATTGATATTGATCAGTGAATTTCAGTACTGAGCTGAAGTTAGTTATACATTATCATGGCTGAAGGTAATATCACAGAACATTTCAGTACTTCAGATATTGCAAATTTTTCGTGGATATTCTTTGGCGGGACCTAGAGCGAAAGCGAGAGGATGGAATCAAATTAAGATGTAATGATAGGAAGAGGAGAAGAAGAAGAGACAGTGTCGAGCCTTTAGAAGTTCAGGTTCACAACTCAAGAAGTAAGAGTTGTACTTCTCAAGTGTATTTCATGACATTATTCCGCAAAAATGTGAAACTATCTGGTCAAACTCAAACTGCTTATGCAAAACCCGACTCAAATTATGCTGTTTTACATATAAATTGAACTTATGTATCCTGTTATTACACCATCAAATCCATAGACGCTACATACTGCTTTGCAGCCATCATGGATTGTGTCGATCAGAGTTTGAAGGAGGGAGAGATGTGAGGCAAAGATACTGCGTGAGGTGAAATATGTACTCTTTAAAATCCATAAATCTTAGAAAAATCATTAGAACTTGCCAGAACTTATAATGTCGTCGCTTTAATCAAAATGCATTGCAATGTTTTCAGAATCACTGCATTTATTTCTCACTCCAGTTCAGCCACCAGCATGTGATGCATAAAAAGTGTTTCCGCAGGCCATTTGTAAATGTTTGCATACTCTTACCTTAGATTTTGAGTCTCTGATATTTCTGAAACTGGATGGCAGTTTGCTAATTAACCAATACTCTCAGGAGTTTCCCCAGAAAGCCTCAAAATGATGTTGTCAATTTAACTGTATATTTTATTCTAGATGATGTAGCCTCGTTTTAAAGTAGCATAGAGGAGCTGCAGCAGAGTAAGGTGGAGCAGAGCCATTCTCCAGTTCTTTAAAGAATATCCTGTCTATCCAAATGCTTTTAAAATCCCAATAAAAGATTTTTGTTTTGATCAATTCCAGCTGATCTCTTTGTCTGATCCACGACAGTCGACAGACTCGAAAGCTTCACGCATTTGTTCACTCTTAATTTCATCCACACGTTCAGGCTGCTGATCAGCTTGCACTGAATGATGGTGTTTTCTGAATTAAATGCTGGGTTTACCTGTGCTTTATGGCTGTAATTATGTGTTGGATGTGACGAAAGATTAATTAAATCAATTTTCTACGCAATTTCCTAAAAGGAAAACTACGTGATTAGTCATAAGCTTTGGCACAATCTGCATCAAAATGAGCTTGAGCTTTAAGAACATAACTAAATTCCTTGCTCACAGTCATATGTAGAAAGACAACAGGAAAGTGGAGGTGAAGCAAATAGTCAATAACTTTATTAATTGGCTGATGGAATTTAATTTGCAGCTATTTTGACAACAGATTAATCATTTCAGTCATTCTTTTTCAAGCTAAAATGCCAAATATTTTCTTGTTCCAGCTCCTCAGAAGTTTTTTATTGGTCATATATGATAGTGAACTGGGTTTGGGTCGGGTTTTGAACTGGATAAAACAGCAATTTGAAGAGTTCAGCTTTAGGAAATTAGAATTTAGCAGCACAATTTTCTGACATTTAATAGACACTGATTAATTAAGACGGGCCTGCACTTTTACAGGCTGTGACAGGGGATAATAAAGCCTTTCTTTTGTGCCTTTCTTAATAAAAGAGCTTTTCTTTTCATAACAAGTTTTAAGGTTTGGCATGTTTTTTTGTTCGTGCAGTGTCAGCGCGTACATGACTGTGAAACGCTGTAGATAAAACGAGAGACAACTGAAGAGTTGGAGACAGAGGCAAAGTCAAGTAAGGGAAACAAATCCAGCTTCAAACAAGCTGGGAAACAAAGCTTCGGCAGCGACCCAAACCAGCCAGCCAGTAGCCAATCAGCCTGCCAGGCCTCTCTCCTCTCAGACTGAGGCTGGCAGCAGGAACCGGCCAAGCAGAGAGATAGAGAAAGAACGAGAGACAGACAACGAGAGAAAGAGAGAGGGAGTTTTCATTACACAGAAACACTTATCCCTCTTCTCTCCCTCTCTCGCTCTTGTTTTATCCCACCGCAGAGAGATACTGTGGGTAAAGGTGACAGACATAGATAACTGTATCTCGGGCAGACTGCACAATTACTCTGAATTTTATTATTGTTACTGACAGCCACATATTTGTAGGAGGAGACACAAAGCAACGCATCAGCCATCACCACCGTGTGTCGTGCATGTGTGTGGGTGGGTGGGTGGGTGCTATCCATCTGAAATTACAGGAAGATTAAAATTAAAGCTTGTCTCACTTTAGCCAGCAAGCTATTGCTCTCTCTCTCTCTCTCTCTCTCTCTCTCTCTCTCTCTCTCTCTCTCTCTCTCTCTCTCTCTCTCTCTCTCTCTCACTCACACACACACACAAACACACACACACACACAACGACAGCACTAATCAGCCCTCTGTCAAGCCCATTAGGTCCCACCCTTAATGAGGAGATCACCCAGCTTGTGCCCTGACTCGGGCCAACCAAGTGAGCTAATAGATAATGATGTGCATGGATGTATGAGTGTTGTTTGCCTCCTCCGCGTTGGGCTGCATTGAAATGACAAATGACAGACTTCCAGTGTCTCTATTAAAGAATGTTTTTCTATTATGTTCTCAGGGTTCAGTCAGCCTTGCGCTACACTCATCACAAAACAGTACCCTGACAATCTGCCTCTCACCGCCATCCCTCTGTATTGTATTTATTTATATGGGGGGGGGGGGGGGGGGGGGTATTGGCAGATGAGTCACCACTCCACAAATACTTCTCTTTAAAATGTATCTGCATATGGTGCAATTTTGTGTGTGTGTGACAGTGTGTTGTGTCGTGGGGACAAAATTCAGTTCATACAGTCACATTGTGGGGGACGCATCTTCCTTATGGGGACAAAACGCAAGTCCCCATCAGGCAAATCTTTACATTTTTGGGTGAAGACTTGGGTTAATGTCCCTGAAATGGGTTCAGGTTAGGCAAGTTGTAGTTAGGATTAGGGTTATGGTAAGTCTCCAAAAAATGAATGTAAGTCTATCTACTGTCCCCAAAAGTGATGGGAACACGTCATGTGTGGGTGTGTGTGAGTGTGTGGGTGGTCGGGTATTAATCACATTGTGGGGTGATAAATCCGCTCACACAGTTACGCTATAGGAACACGTCCCTCCGATTCTTCTTCTTCTTCTTCTTCCTCCGTATAGGCAGAAAATGTAAGTCCCCATAACATGAATTATTAAATTTGAGGGTGAAGACTTGAGTTAAGATTTGGGTGAAGTTAGGTTGAGGTTAAGGTTAGAGTCAGGGCATGGCAGAGAGTGGCTGTGGTTAACATTATCAGAATCATGTAGAATGTGTGTTTTGACTCTGTTTTAAACATCCCACTCAGTGTACTTGCATAGAAGAAAAAAACACTCAAACTCAACCAGGACGAAAAGACAAACAAACAAAAACTGAACAATAAGTTAAGTTAAGGTTTGGGTAAGTTTCCAAGAAATGCAAGTCTATGTAATGTCCCCAAAGGTGATGGAAACACTACTGTGTGTGTCGGTGGGTGGGCGTGTATTACTCATATTGCGGGGACACATGTCTGTTCACACAGTCACTTTGTGGGGACGCATCTACCAAATTGGCACAAAACGTAAGTCCCCGTAACATAAAATGTCCATTTTTAGGGTGAGGACTTGGGCTAAGGGCAAACAGTGGTTACGGTTTGGGTAAGTTTCCAGGAAATTGATGTAAGTTTATGTACTGTCCCCAAAACTGATGGAAACACGACTCTCTATCTATCTATCTATCTATCTATCTATCTATCTATCTATCTATCTATCTATCTATCTATCTATCTATCTATCTATCTATCTATCTATCTGTGTGTGTGTGTGTGTGTGTGTTTGTGTGTAGCCAAGTGTGTGTAGCTACTTTTATGTTTTGCATTATATCTTCAGTTAGGATTGAATGAGTGGTGTTAACATATAACCGCAAGGATTTCTTAGGATTTGTTAAAAGTGATGGTAATTGGACCTTTTCTTTGTCACGCTCATGTGCGCGTGTATGCACAGAAAGGAGGTTGACAATTGGATTGGTGCGTCCCCATCAGGCACACGCACACACACACACACACACACACACACACACACACACACACACAAACACGGGCAAGGTCATTGTGGTAAAACTTAATACCTTTTCTCACCACAGAGCAGCCGCGTGTGTGTGTGATAGTAAACAGCGAGGAGCAGGGCGCGCGCCGGTCCACCCTCTCCCTATAGTGCAGACAAAAGTCAAAATATCGTGCTGTCGGCAGGCTGAGCGCCTCGTGCTGCCACGCCACTGGAACCACACACGAACATAAGCGCGCGCACTCAAGCCATGCGTGCGCGCGCTCACCAAGTGCCCAAACGCGTGAAACTTTTCGTAACGAAAAGCACAATTGACAACTTTCTCCTTAATAGCCTCATCCTCACGCGCTCCCTTTCCTTTTTATCCCTCACGCACACTGGCGCGCGCAGCAACAGCACCAGCCATCCTCATGCAGGTAAGTCCTACAAACTGCAGTGCGGCAGCGATTCGCTATTTTAAGAATGATTTTTACATGAAGTGGATAAATATTTAATTCCCTTTCCTCTCTCGGCCGTCAGAGCGGATAAAGGACGGCTGGTAAGTTGTTGGAGCAGCAGCATGAGGCTCCTTTTGAGACTCCATTTAGCCACAAAAAAAATAAATGAATTCAATAAAATAAAATAAAATGGAAAGAACACTCCAAGAATGTGTACCAACTCACAGACACCCACACATCCACACCAATAAACAGCCCGGCCGCACGCGCTCCACAGCATCAGCAACAAAAACAAGTGAATGCCTCTTTCTCTTACCTCGCATAAACATATTGGCAGCGGCTGTTTGGACCGTCGAGCAGGCTAGTGTCTGTGCGGGAGTAGCATCCTTGTGAGGGTCCGATCCTCTGCTGCTGTTCACCAAATTGTTATTTTGATTCCTTTTGACCGCTGGCGGGCAAGCTGTAGTCTTGTCTCCTCGGTGGCTGTTTTCTGAAGTGAAGACGGTTGGAGGAGGAGAAGGAGGTGGTGGTGGTGGAGGAGGAGGAGGAAGAAGAAGAAAAGGGGGTCGGATGATGTTTGACAAAATTAAGGACGAAAATAGAAGGTCCGCCACTGGTAGAAACGAAGTTTTCTCCGCTCTTGGTGTGAGGTGAGGGGAAAAAACACCTTGTCCCGTCCCAACACGCTCAGATGTGTTTCAGTGATATTTTCAACTCGCCGCCATCTGCTGTTTATGGATCAATAACATGCATTCTGACTTAAGTTGACGCCTGAATTGTAGAGAAATATACTGTCGAGCGCGGATGGGAAAGAGCCCAAAAATCAGAGGAAAGTTCCTTTATGTCTCCATCATCGTCTCCCTGTCGGGGTGCAGGTCAGGTGGAGTCTGAAGTGTGCTGTGTGCGGATAGACGGTGTGAGTCAGTGCTGTCTACTGTCTCCGTTACCGGAGAGCTCCGAGGCAGCCGCTTCAATCCCCCTCCCACTGCGAGATGTGACTGATGAAAGGCAGAACAGCTCTCTCCCTCCCTCCCTCCCTCCCTCCCTCCCTCCCTCCCTTTCTTTCTCTTTCTCTCTCTCTCTCTCTCTCTCTCTCTCTCTCTCTCTCTCTCTCACACACACACATACACACACACACACCATTCAAAGAGGCTTCATTGGCATGACAGCCAAGAAGCCTGTGTGTGATGAAGCAGTTATACGCAGGCTCTCATATTAAAATCCTCCTTGTATCAGTTCTTGCACCCTCTCACTCTTCCACTTATGTCCCAGGCTCCACCGCTCCTTTATCTCCCTCAATTCAATTTCACTTCCAACAATTCGGCCTGCTTTATGGGCATGAGTGCTGCCCAAACAGTATTACCAAAGCTTCAATTACAATTCAATTACTCCGTTTCTCTTCCTCTCTTCATTTACCCATTTGCCCTCCCTCTCTGTCTCTCAAATTGAAGTCCAGAATTTGTTTTTTGGCATGGCTATAATTAAGTTAAGTGCAGTATTGTTGTAGTGTGCTGTGCAAGATTTATAATGCAAGTACAGTAATACAGAATTTCAAAATAAGACAAAAAAAATGCACATTACAAGATGGTTTACCAAAAATCATTGTCAGGAAATCATTTAAAAAAGGAAGAACGGGGCTGCAGATGAAAATTATTGTTATGGTGCAGGCAGGAAATGAGATATAAAAAAAATATAATGCAACTGATTAAAAAAGGAAAAATGCTCTGCTGTATAAAACATACATAAAACAGAATGTGATCATTTGCTAAAACCTCTGACTCAGCTGAACTGATGAACTCAATTGAAAATAATGTGTTTAATGTTTGACCTCATCGGTTTCATTGATTTTTTGTAAATATCTGCTTATTCTGAGTTTGATGGCAGCAACATGTTTCAAACAAGTTTTGCAGAGTGTGTGAAATTCTCTGTTTTTCGGTTGTATTTTGCGACAGAACTTGGTTATTCTCTGTCTTTGTGCAGGCTGTAGTGAAGCAGGAAGTGCTGCTCTTTCCCTGCTTCTCCTTGACACCATCTGTTTTCTCTGGGTTGCCAGGTTTGTCTGTGTCCACCAGTCTCAAGGCTGGCCAGGTTGTCGTCATTCAGTCTGAATTTACTCCATGTCTTCTCCAGTTTCTGGTCGCTCACAGTGCCCAGATGGTATTGTCGCTGCCACTTTGTCTTGTCTGTTGGGTGTTACTTAGCATTGATGCTCACTTTGAGTTTTTGCTGTTGTACTTTTCTCTTATCTTTATCTGCAGGTTGGTCAAGATTGCATGAGGCTTATGTTCTCTCATTTTTCTATGAAACATCCGAAGCAATTTCCCATCCCTTGAATACTGTTGAAACTTCGTATTGGTGAATGTTCCTGATTGTGTATTTCAGTGTGGAACCATAACAAAGTCACTGCAATCATGTGAGGACACATGAAAACCGAAACAAATGCTGATGAGAGCAATTACAGTTTTATTTCTCCAAAGGTTTACTCATTGGCTGTGGCATGTGCCGATATATTTAGCTGTCTCTGGGGAGCTTTTCTCTCCCATTGAATTGGAATTTTATTTTTGCAAAGAATTTGGACCCTTTCTGTATCGTATTTGCCACAGCGGAGCAGAAAATGTTTGTCATCTCATTTTGAGGGCAGCGCTGACACATTGTGCCTTCTCTCTGCTGCCAGGTTTATCTTTGTGTCATCCAGTCTTTACAGTCCCCGTCTGCCTACTCCCTCTCACTTCGTGTTTGCCTCTGTTGTTGCTGAGTGGTTTTATTGTGTTCAGATTGTGACAATAAAGGGTTTACAATCCAGAATCCATCCTCGCTCCCCCGCTCACTCTGTTTTCACCTTTCTAGCGCAATTTTTACCCCTTATCTGTTTCCTCGGTGTTAAAAACTGTTCTCATATTCACATTAATATTTTAACTGCCCATTAGCTACAAGCCATACATAAAACAACATAACCTGAATAATTTGAAAGTGACTTGTAACTGTAGAGCACAAACTGGGAATTCAAGTAAACATGTAAATTAAATATACGAGTGTGCGATGTGACTGTTGTGTGCTGTGATTGGGTTATAAGACCTGTCCATCAAGCCTTCTTGCCCACTTCATATTTAGATATGCATTGTTTTCTAGCTAAGTAAAATTGGAAAAGCACACTGTGCCCATTCATACTGTTGTCAGACGTGTATCTTTTATACCCATGTCTGCAGGAAGAGGGGTTTAGGAGTAAAAGAGACCTGCAATCACTCTCTGTGGTTCTCTGAATCACACTGTGTGTCCAGAATTGAATCTGAGGTGAACTGTACGGGCTCAGAGAAAATCTCATGGGTGGTCGCCAAATATGATGAAACTGTGCCCTCGACGGAAATCTTCCGTCTCTTCGATGCCAAAAAGCAATTTCCAAATGTCTCGTATTGTCTGAAGCACACGCAAAACAAGCTTTTCTGAAGGGTATAATTTAATTGAAATCAAATGGAAGATTCACCATAGCTTAGTGTTACAAAGGAGGAAGGGATTCCTCGGGTGCAGGGAAAACTGGGCCTCAGCATCAAGATAAGAGATGACTGTCTGTAAGTGCCTGTGTCTAAATAATTTAGACAAGGAAAACGTGAGGAGTAAAAAAAAACAAAAAAGCACATTTATATCAGCAAAACAAACAAAAAAGTCTTTATTTCTGGCTACTTGGTGGCAGCAGATAGCTTAAAACACACCATTCCCATATTGTCTCCTTATAAAGTTGTTATCGTGAACCTTTTACACATTCAGCAGACATGCAGCAACATATGTTTCCAGCTATCTGACAAATGTAAGCTGAATATTCACTTTGAAGCATTGGTAGTTTCACTGCACGTCTCCGTATCGTCGCTGTTTCCTGAATCAAATAGCTTTTCTGTAGCTCAGCTCTTTAATTGATCAAATAGCGTGGTAGCGTCCACACAAGCTACATTTTTCCAACCATTCTGATGCTTCATGGAACTTTCTGCTGCAGTGTGAAATAAAACTGCTGTGGATCAGAAAGTGACGCCACCGCCGTACATGGACGTGTACGTGTGGCCGATAGACGAGCTTCATTATGAGATGATGGCTACATCGTCTCTGCTGCAGGGGAATGCAGACACATGAGCTCCAGTTTACTTGATGGAAATGTGGCAGAGGGTGAGGAAGGAGGGACTGATCCCGAGGGAGTCTGGATTTTCCTCTTTATCTACAGTGGTTTGAGTTGAGTTATTCAATTTTGGGTTTGTCCTGCAAATGTGCCAGAGTCTAAATTGACCCCCCCCCCCCCCCCCCCCCCCCCCCCCCCACACACACACACACACACACACACACACACACACACAGATAGATGAACATACACACACTCTTGACACCTGCTTTTTGTTATGCGCAGCACATGTTCGTTTGTTTATTACCATATTGGGTTTTGGAGCAGTGAGAGCAGAGAGCACAGCTGATTGTTTAACTAGTGTCTTTGCCTGTCTATCTGTTTGACTGACAGTTTATTGATCACTTGATAGCACTGACTTGAAATGAAGCTGGTTGAATGTATATAAAAGAAAAAAGAAAGCTTTAATGTAGCAAACTACTTGTTGCTTTAGCGTAGTTTGCTGTAGTGAAGCCTCATTTACTGTAGAGCAACCGGTAGCTTAGCTCACTATACTTTCCAGGTATCTTGCCCAACACTGTCTCTCTCCATCAAGCAGCGAGCTGGTCTGCACCTAAAGGCTCTGGCGGAAATATCTGACTTTTCAGCTGCTAAATTCTTGACTCTCCAGCCAGTTGCCAACTCTGTCTGTTGTTTGGCACCAGGCAGTAGGTAACAAAGCGACCCCCTTTGACATCACACATTTTTTTGGTCCATTGGTGATATGAAAACGTTGGATTAGCACAGCTTTAAAGCTCAATCTTCATAAACTCTAAACTACTACAATTTGCATTTAATGTGTCAGAATGGGTTTTGAGCCCCTGTTCGTGCAGCCACTCTGGCTCCTCATCAAGCTAACAAACAAGGAGAACGTGCCTGATGTTACAACAGAGTAGCACAATGTCCTGAGAAGACAGCAAATCAGGCAACATAAAGACCTGGGTGGGTGGACTATGGGTGTGTTGGGGCTTCAATTAGTTCCCACAAGCTGAGGTGTGTCAGAGTGCTACAATCCCCCCCCCCCCCCCCCCCGAGTTTCTTGCTTTCTTTAACATTTCCCTCCATTCCTCTGCATCTCATCTGTTTATCTTCCTCTTTCCAACCCATTTCTCTTTCCACTTTCCCACCCCAAAGAGTTGAGCATCATTAGCAGCAACAGCAGTTGGATGTCTGTGGCCCATATTCAACATCAAAATAGACTTCCTTCAGAGTGATTTGGCCACAATAAACAGGAAGCTTCTCTACACTGCAATACTGTATGATGTTGGAATAATACATTCAAGAGGCAATAGAGCAGAATTTAAGCATACATCATATTACATTAGTAACTGGCACAGGAATACGGTCTGCTCCTAAATGCCAATCATGACTGTTAATTCCACTCTGCGACGTAAAAATAAACACTTCAGCAGAGCTTTTATCAGTCCATGCCATCAGAGTTAATTCAGCTCTAAATGGACAACTCTACAATCAACAAAAAACAATAGTTACAGAAAACTAATAACACAAGAAAATGTGTTGTTTGGGAGCACAGTAGTGTTTTGTTCTTATTTGCGCTCGCTGCAGAATGAATTGATTGCGTTTAATGAAACAACCATAAAATTTGGGGTGAAATTAATCTTGAGTTCAGGTCAAGAGGCTCTCAGTTTTTCATATTTTGAGTCTGAAATATTACACAAGCAAGTTTTTGCTGGGGTACAAGACGGGGACTATATATAATTTTTGTCGAGTGTTGCAGTCAATTCTCCAGCGCTCCAGTCAATTCTCAAACCTCATTAAGCCGGGGCTCTGTTTATTTTATTACTCTCATGATTTGTTGTTTCTTTGGACATTTTAAATGTAAAATAAATGGCAGGTCTAAGCATGCACGAGTATTATAAGTACTCATGGGCTTACAATACATGGGCCTATGTAAAGCAAACATCTAGTGATACATTTATTTTGATTATACTGCTGCAGTGAGACAAATGTGTGTATAGATTGCATGAGTGGCCTAATAAAATACCTTCTGTCTTCCTCTATAACTGCACTGCATCTCTGGAATCATTTTCAGCTTTAAAAGGCCATAAAAATGTGTAAAATCCAACTCTCATGTGTCCAGGTTATAATGCTGTACAAGTTGAGCGGCTCATATGAGCGAATGGGGAAGGGAAAGTGATTTGTATGGGTCCTGGATACTTGCCTTAATACATCAATTTTATACTTGAAAGTAATGTCCTTTTAGGCCCTATTAGAATAAATGTGCATATTTTAATGAAATTAAGATGATGACAGATTTGAAGATTTACTTGAGTAATGCAATATCTTGTCTGATATTCAGTCTTTGGTAGTCACACTTTGTCCAGATAGTCCAGTGTTGATACTCAGCTTTAAATTACTGTAATATGTCATTAAAAAGTGTGATAATTGTGCAGGAATGCTCTTTAATTGTTTGCAAACTTGCCCATAGGTGTTGGAGATCTGATACATGTGAATATCAGAAATGTAGTCAGGGTAACTCATAATAAAGTTATGATGATTAAATATGAAATTAAAGATGAATACGGCGGAGAGAATAATGTGTTATGTAATTTACTGATGAAGCGTAGTACTTTATGCTTTAAGGGGAACTCAAAGTGTGTTTACTGCATGTGTGCAAAAAGCATTTTTTTAAGGAAAGTAGAGGAGCAGTAGAAGACATCCTGACTGGAAACATAACAAGCTGATGTGGTTTGAGCCCAGAGCTGGTGGACTCTGCCAGTGATTAAAACTGCAAAGAACTTCATTGGTGCCCATTTACCGAGTATCAGTGATATCAATGAGGTGAGGTATGCAGAGCCCAAAGGATACTAAAGGACAGTACCCACCCCAGTCACAGCCTGTTCACCCACCTGCCGCCTGGCAAGCGATACAGAAGTATCTGCTGCTGTACCACCAGACTGCAGAGCAGCTTCTGTCCTCAGGTGGTGACACTCCTCATGTCATCCTCAACACTCCACCATGTATAGTAGTTTTTTTTGTTTTGTGTGAAGCATAAAGGGACTAGAGCTTGCATTTCATTGTACAGCCCTGTGCCGTAGAATGCAAAACAATATGAACCTTGAATCCTGAACATTGAAACTTCTGCGGCCTCAGAAGGAGCTTCATGAAATCTGCCTTAAATGATGTCACTTGAGTCGGCGTGATTAAGGGCTGAAGACTAATAGTCTGAAAACGACAAAAATCAGGGGGTGTGGAGTGAGGAAGAAGCTCCTGATCTCTGCTTGAGGCTATGTCAGCTTACTAGCATAACATGGCTGGAATTGTTGGTGGTTGGGTTGTGTTGTGGGTAATGCAGATGGCGGGAGAATAAACATGGAATAAAAGAGATGATATCTCTGGTTCTTCATCATTGATTTTGATCTATTGTATTTTTTAACTGTATGGGAGTGCAATGCTGCATGGGTGGAGTGTTCTTTTAATTTCTTTGAAACTGGACAGTGTGTCAGTCTGGAGGAAGAACAGCACATTTGTTCAAGTTGTTATCTCAATCATGTAGAAAAGTCTGTTTTCTGTAGCTCATTTTACCGGGAAGCAAACACATATTGTTTAGTGAGATAAAGTCTGCAGAGTGGCTATTCACATATACACTGAAGTCAGTCCTTTATTTGGCAGATAGGGAAAAAAATCCCTCAATCAGGATAAATGTTTGGGTTGCAGAAAACTTGTTTCTTTCATTTGCTATTTGTGTGACTTTCTTATCAATACATGAACACATGTTGCTTGAAATGATGTAGATATGTATAATGTCATGAATCATGTCTTCTATGAGCTACTGGAGGATGTCTAGCTTGACATTTAACATACAGCAGTGTCTTGTAATTGCTTGTGAGATTGTTACTTCAGTGGATGTTTGACCATCACAGTGCAGAATGATGTTCAGTATATGCAGCGTTTGACACCGGAAGGCTTCCCATTCATCTGCTTGCATTCATGCGTCTGATTGTGTAACATCGCAGCTAGTTTTGAAGCCAATCAGGATCCAATATCCGATAGACTTTTTATTTACAGATTGTGGAGTTTCAATGGTGGAGAATGAGTGACGTGCTTTTATGAATATCTAACCATATCAGACAGTAATTGTTATTCAAGGCATAGTGTTTTGAAATGCTTTAAAACATGTCTGGAGGGTGACTTTAAACAGCCACCTCTTGGTGCCTGACAGCTGAGCATCAGCCAGTCAAAAAAAGTGCTTCTTGTATAAAAACAAACAGATCATCTCATCCATTTATTCATAACATCCACACCTCCCATCAACAGCTCTTTCCTATCAAAATAAGATCTGCACTTATGCAACATTATGAAGTGAAGAAATTATCTCCGAACCAGGTTTGACTTGCGTGTGTGAAATCTTGTGGACAAATGTGGTCTTTTTCCTGGTTTTGATGTGTCAACACCGGTCACCCGCCATCTGTCCATCCAGTCACTCATCTGCCAAATGCTGTTTAGTATTATCTACTTACTGGTAACATTGGCAGCTAACCAACCATTGTTTGGGGATTGTATTTCATGATTAAAACTGGTTGGCGGTGGATAAAACAGTCAAACTCGATAAATACTAGGAAATATCAGGCTCTGCCACTGATCGTGCAAGGATTGGATATATTCTCTGTGAGAGAACTTTAGCAGTATTGATAAAGTACTGTATTATCGAGGTGAAAGGGGTAATCAGGAATCAGTTTCAGATTTCAATCAATGGCACGAAGTCTCTCAGTTTCTCTGTCTCACATTAGCTTCCTTTATCTTCCATCAGGTTCCGCTAATAGGTAGTTTGTTATGCCCCTGTTCATCTTCATAATATGAGATTTATCCGGTTCATAATATGAGATTATGAGCCCTTCTGTGTCCTTTTCTCTGCATGTTATCTGGGTCCAGAATGTGTTCTGGATTCGTTTAATTACGAAAGTATTTTTTCCCTTTGCCCTCCCATGTGTCTCTCCAGCATCCCTGCTGTAAATTACTCGCTTCCTTTCTTGTTATCTGCTCTTGTGAGGCTAATTTCTTCCTTGACCAGATGAGCTGTGCCTATTTTCAGTAAATGCTGTGTTACTCTCAGCTAAGCGAAATCTATGCAACACAGAGACATTAATAAGTCCTCTCTGTCTCGCTCTCTCGCTCACCTTGCAGGGATAGGTCATTCACAGGGATGATGGACAGGTGATCTGCGCCGGGCTGCTGTGACCTCTATAACCTTTTAATGACCTTTCACGACCTTCTGACCAGCCGATTAGTGTCTACCCCGTCCCTCTCTGATTAGCCTGAAAATTGGAGCTATTTGGACGACCTTTTCAGCTGAAAGGTCCACTCCCTACTCCCTCTTCATACACTCGTAGTTCTTTTCCACTGCCTTCATTTGCAGCAGTGCTCAACCACACACACACACACACACACACACACACACACACACACACACACACACACACACACACACACACTAAAACACTCAAGCAGCCCATCTCCCATCTCCTCTTTTTGCTTCTGAAGGGTAACATGATAAGGCTTATCGACCACCATGTTGTTAACCACAGCAAATTTGTAGTTGCGTTCTCCTACATTTCACTGTGTCCTCACTGTGGACTCACTGTGGACTCATTGTGTCTTCACTGTGGACTCACTGTGTCTTCACTGTGGACTCACTGTGGACTCCAAGTCTGATTATGTTCCTCAGTTACTCTTCAGTTTCTGTGGCTGCACCAACTTCGGCAAAGTCCTTTGTTTCCTTTATTTCTTTGCATACCAGCATGCTTTTCCTTATTTCTTTCACATTTCTGACTGTGAAAACTACAATTTCAGCTCCATTATGAAACTAGTAATTCCAGAAACGGCAAGGAGCCAGTGAGTCACTTTGTGAGGTCAAAGTGAATCACTGCAAGGAGGAGAAATGGAAACAGAGCCTTTTTTTGATTAAAAGACCAGATTAGAAGACCACCAACAGACTCCATAATGCAACTTTGTCCTCTGTGGTCAATCAACTGCTCAGATGGACTTGCTGTCAGGTGGAACAAAGCCACAGCTGCAGATGGAAATGTTCAATAGATTATATAAATCGGTTACTATAGAATAGATTGTGAACCGTCAGCAGTGCCTGCCCACACACTGCATTTATTCCTCTGAGACTGAACCCAAATGAAGGAGTTATTTTATCTCCCCAATCCATATCTTTCACTTGTCCTATCGTTTATCTTTCTCTCCCTGTTGTATTTTATCGCTGTCTATCTTGTTTTACAGGGTTTGGGGAAATGAGATTCAGAGAAAGGGAGCGTGAGAGGGAGAGAGGAAGACAAAGATGTGTGTTTACTGTGAAGCTTCACAGCAGTGTGCGTCTGTTGGGTCCCTGTGGGAGAGCCCGACGGCCTTCACCTTGAGGTGCGTGCATACAGACAAACATGCTGCGGCTCACACGCTGAAACATGCACAGGAGGTTTAAGCAGTTGTACAAGATAAATGGGAGCGCACACACATTGCAAACCTAAATCTTAAAGGGCCAGAAACATCAGTTATTATTTCCTTATTGAACACTGAGCTGTTCCCTAAAGCGGGTTTGATAGATACTTTTATGATAACAATGCATCAAATGGCAGTGTGTAATGTAGTGAGTCCTGATGAACCAGCAGAGAATTATCACCTGATTTTGCAGCTCCTCTCAGCTTTACAGAGGCTTATACTGAGTTTAAATGCACAGTAAGTAAGATCTGCCACTAGGGGAGTGAAAACAAAAGACATAGTTTATTGACATCATGAAGTAGCACACAAGTCCTCATTCACACAGGAGATGAGGTCATGCATTAAAGTCTCATTCACGTTACGTCTACTCACGTTTGCCGATTTTCTCTGGGTTTGAACATTGTTGGAAACATTTGGGACCACTCAACTTAACATATAACAAAGGTCTAGATGTTTCCAGACACTGTAATGTAGAAATGTTATATATTATATCGTAAAGCCAATTTTTTTGGCTGTCTAGCCCACAACTTTACTGTTTTTGGTTCATTGTCAACGCTCCTGTTGTATCGTTTTCAGCCACAGCAAGCACTGTTAGCACCTGCTTAGCACCAAGCTGCAGACAGACACACTTAGGCACTAGCTGGTGAAGACAGTGGAGCATTTAGCCAGTGGTTGGTGGAGACTAAAAACGGAGCTAAAAGTGAGTGATTACTGGACTTACATTCATCAGGTGGCCACAAACAGGACTCCAAATGAATGATAATGTTGCTCCATACCGGCTGGATGTGTAAGTAAGCAACTATTTGTAATGTTAATGTCATCCAGAGCTGTTTTGTGACTTACTGATATGATTTAATGGTTTTTGTATTCTCTTTGGTGCCTTTGGTCTTTTCATAGAATTTTGTTGACAATAAGAAAAATTAGACGATCACCCGTCTTCAGTATTTTACAAGCCCTCTTTTATTAAAGTGATTGTATCTTTGGTGGCTCCATGTTGGAAGATCATTATGTGTACTGTATTGTGGAAGCAAATATGAACCGCATGCAGACTCATTTAGAGTTTTTGTTTGTAACAGCGCCACAAGTCCTCTTTTATGTGTACATGTTGTCAACATTTGTTCCAGCCTTTCTGGAGTTCTTGGTAAAAACACTGCTTGCAGGGCAACAGTGTCACCATTAAAGAGGAAGCTGAAAAAACACTGCTGGACGGCACAATTATCTTACTGATATGAAAACTGCAAGAAAACATTTGCAAGCTGAGTACATCACCCACCACTGAGCGCAGTGCTTTCTTTGCCAAGCGACCATTCGGCCCCTCGCTGCTCCTCACATTTATTCTGCTTGTAAACAGCAAAATATCAGAGACCAGAGCAAACAACTATAATTCACATAACTCCCATGTCCCTCCAGTAATTAGCCTCCCCCACCATTTCCTCTTCTGCAAGTACTTAATATTTCCACAATGCAATGCTGTCTTACAAATTGTTTTAAATAGCTCATCTCATCCTTAACATTTAGCATTTTCAAATGGCCTTTTCAAACTTCCTACATAATAAAATAATAGTCTTCACTCAAACATTAACAATAAGATTCATGCATATTTAAAATGCAGATATATATATAAATAATGTTTAATTGAATGCCACAGGGAAATTAGAAGCCAGCAACACCAAACAAAACACATAATAACCTCTCTAATATCCTCTCTGTTTTCATCACACATTCTTTTGTTATTTTATGCGTTGTAAAATTTACATTGTAGATGAAGACCCTGATGAACTTTTAAACTGCTGCTTTTGATAAACAGTAATATACAGAAGTGGCCTTTCCCCCCAAAAAAATGAAATGAAAATGTCTTCCCAAAATAGCAGAAAATGTTCTGTTTGCCCACCAAACATGTTTGGATGAAGAACGAGCAAATCAAATTTACATACTACATTTTAAACTGCCATAAGCTGTTAAAACCCCTGCTCCTTTTGGTGGATTAAGCAGTGCTTTGTTCCAGCTTTGATCCTTTTTTTAGGGGGATATTTCAGAGGAAAGATGTCAGTCAAATCATTAGAGATCCAAGAGTGATACACAAGCTAATGTGTAGCCCGTGAGAGAAATCTGAAACTTAAACATAAAAATAATCTTCAGCTGTTAAAAGATTAGTTTGACATTTTTGAAAAAACTCTTATATGCTTTGTTTCCAAGAGCTAAATGAGAAGATTATACCACACTCATGTCTGTACATTAGATATGAGGCTATTTAAAGACTGGAAACAGGAGAAGCCCTGTTGAAAGATTTAAAAAAGACCTTGCAGCACCTGTAAATTTCAGTAAATAAGACTTTTTATGTTATTATGGACTTTGTATCTTCAGGAAGAGCTAGGCTAGCAGTTTCCCCCTGCTTCCAGTTTTTAAGCTAAGCTAAATTAGCAATCTTCTGGTTGTAGCTTCATATTTAACAGAGATATCAGAGTGGGATTTGATCTTTTTATCTAATTCTGTGCAAGAAAGCAAGCGCATTTCCTAAAACGTCTAGACTATTTTATTGAACTTTATCGATCATATCATTGCCTTCTTAGAGCACACTGTTTTTGCCTGCCACTTAAGGACATCTATATAAAGTATGAAAAAAACAACCTAAGTTTGTGTTTTTAGAGACACTACTTTGTGTAAATTGACCCTATAAAGAGGAGATAAATTAAAAGCAACATGTGGTACTATTGTAGGCAAATTTCTGGCTGTGAATCCATAAGTAAAAGGATAATATTAAATGTGGTTGAATTTAGAGAGAGCAGCAGTGAGAAGTAAAGTAGTGAGAGAAGTGTGGAGACTACATATCAGGAGTAATTAGGTGTATGGTGGAAGAGAGAGGAGTGCTGAGTGAGCTAGAAACACGCTGTCTTTAGGCCCTCTCTTTTGTCAGTCGTATTGACCCAGTGGCACTGGCACCTTATCTGTATCACATTTAATGTAATCAACACTGTGTTTTCTGCCCAGAGTGCACTGTGAATACAGATAGATACCAGAAGCACTCCGTGTGGAGTCCAGAGATGCTGGAGAGTACAGAGGAACGAGTCCTTACTGTTCCCCCTGCTCATTGAATTTCTGTACTTTTTCTCATTTTTGTCTTAGAGTGAACTGCATTGTCTCTTGTAAACGAATAAAATCAGGCAATTCTAGTTCAGACCAGCAAAAGAGCCTGTGGGGAGCAGTGTTTGTCACAAATTCAAACTCTTGACTCATGACTTTCTGCACTCAGCACTGAACCTGCTTTTAAACGAGGGTTGAAGAAGATACCAGAGCTGGCTTGAAGTCTTTGAGGCTTAATAAACAAAGAATAAGCATTTTTATTTTTCTGGCATTTTATCAGGATCCTACACTGAAGTAAAAGCTGCAATGTAAAAATACTGGTCCATGTAAAATGTCTGCGTTGGCGTTTTTATGCTATAGAATTATCAGGAAAAAGATACAAAAATGAAAGGAGTATTTGTAATGTTGTGATGTGTATTATATTTTTGGATTGTAATGATAAATGCGCAAGTATGCTTTTAGTGTAGATTGCTGAGGTTAACTGCTACTTTGTGTGCATAATTCTGGGTAGTTCAGTCGATAAATATATGTCATTTTATTTCTTGATCATGTTTTGTATGTACAATATGAATCTGTAAAGTAGCTAGTGACTAAATCCCTCATTCACGACACAATTTGACACAACTTATTCACCTCGTCGGGGTTATGGCAAATATGTTAGCATGCAGTTATCCAGTTACACAATCAGGAAACACAGAGCAGCACAAGCATTCAGTTGAAGTTGTACTTTTGGCCAAATGGCTTTAAGTCCAATATCCACTCTGTTTTAGCCTCCACCAACTCCTGGGGGAAATATCTGGTGCTGTAACTGCTAAATGCTCCACTATGTTCACCAGCTAGTCGCTAATTTGGTCTGTCTGCCATTTGGTATAGAGCAAGTAGAGTGGGTTTTTAGAGATATTGCCTGCTCCGACTCCAAATTCAATTAATGAAAGTGAACCAAAAAAAACAAACAAAAAACAATGAGCTGAAAGACACTAACACGCTTCATGGAGCTGACGGTAGCTGTGGACTCTCTGTGGGTTCATGGCTACAAGCAATCCCTTTCTCTTTACACATAGTCATTTTTAGCCTTCTTAATATGAATATATTGATAAACACAGGGGCTGCACGGTGGCGCAGCAGGTAGTGCGCGTGCCTCACAGCAACAAAGTCACAGGTTCGATTCCCGGGTCGGGCCTTTCTGTGTGAAGCTTGCATGTTCTTCCCGTGCATGCGTGGGTTCTCTCCGGGCACTCCGGCTTCCTCCCACAGACCAAAAACATGCTCATTAGGTTGATTGGTGACTCTAAATTGCCCCTAGGTGTGAGTGTGAGTGTGAATGGTTGTGTGTATGTGCCCTGTGATCGGGTGGCGACCGGTCCAGGGTGTACCCCGCCTCCCGCCCGTTGACAGCCGAGATAGGCTCCGGCCCTCCGCGACCCCGAAAGGGATAAGCGGTATAGAAAATGGATGGATGGATGGTAAGCAGAGCTCTGAGTACGTGTCTGAAGTCCTCATTCTTGTGACTTAATTGTGACTCAAGTTCAGTTTCCAGTATACAAAGTTCTACTCTCTACGCTAAAAGAGGAAGTGTGGCATAAAACCAGCATGCAGAATACTTTGTATGTATGTGTGAGAGCAGGTTGTGACATATAAGGTACTGACTGTATATAAACACACATATCACATATCAGTACTGCCTACTGCTGCCATCTCTTCACATACAATGTTATTGTTCTAATTATTGATAATCATTGACAACATTGGCCGGCTCTCATATCTTTCATTAGTTCAGGCAGCTCATCAATAACAACACTTACTTTGTAGCCAAACCAAGACAGCTAGGTCAGCTGATTTATCTGAGTGACTGGAAGCCAAGGCAGCTCAGCTACAGTGTAAAAAAAAAAAAAAAAAAAATATATATATATATATATATGTGTGTGTGTGTGTGTGTGTGTGTGTGTGTGTGTGTGTGTAGCCTACTAATAAATACAAGAAAGCGTAATTTTTTGCTCATATTTCCTCTATGCAGCTATAATTTACTTACTTACTTACTTACTGTCTCTTCTTTCTTTTCCTCTCTGCCTGTCTCACCCTGTATCCTGCGCTATTGGACAAAGTGAAAATTATTCATGAAAACTAAGTCTGCAACATCTCTATTGTATGCAGTCATATAATGCATGGCTACTCCTAATGGTCCTGCAACAGCAGCTCGGGACTCTCACAGAGTACAATACAGAAAATACTATCCAATGATACAGTGAACATCCCTGTTTTCTATAGTCAAGACACTTTAGAAAACATTCCTCTCACCACAGGAAGCAGAGATCATATAAATAATGTCAGTGACAATCTACCTCCTCAAATGAATCATATATACAACCCTGGTATGAGAAAACAGGGATGCGGTGCAATACATTTCTAAAACAAAATGTGATAACTTGCTATATGCATATATGCAATTGAAAACAGTACAAAGACAATATTTAATGTTTTAACTGATTTTTGTAAATATGTACTTATTCTGAAATTAATGCAGCAACACATATTAAACAAGTCTGGACAGGAGCAACAAAAGACTGGGGAAGTTGTGGATTGCTCCAAACACACCTATAAACACAGTCTGATTACAAATGGCTGCATTCTGTTGTAATTTATGTTTTGTACAGCTTCCCAACTTTCTTGGAATCGGGCTTGAATCATGTTGTATCAGATGTGACTCATCAGTACGTCCGCTCGAAAACTGGAAGCTCCGAGCTTCATCCTCCTCATTCATGTTTCAACATTTGGGAGTCAGTTAGCAGTTCATTGTCTTTTTGGCAGTGTGGCCAAATTCTAAGAAAATACAACAGTGTAAATATGACTGATTTGATCTGAAGTTTTAAAGTAATTAGTTAAAACCATCCGTTATTTATGATTTTACCGTGATAGTGGTGGCATATAGGTTGAACCAGAGGTGCTGAAGTTCGTCCTACTTACAGGTACGATTACAGTTAATTACAAGTGGGATCTTAGTTTTATTGTTTTATCCATCCTAACTACAAGAATCATCTAATCAGCTTAATTACTGAGATCTGAGAACTTGCCGTCATTGTCAAAAAATTAATTTGCTGTTTCACTATGTGTTTTAATTCCAGGACCTACTTCCTTTTACTGTGTCTGTCTGTCATTGGTATGGACGGTGAAAGAAAAAGTAGGTAGGAACATGCTCCATGCGTCTCTCTCTCTCTTTTGTTTTATAACCATCTAACTCAATCTGATAGCAACTAATGAGTGTGATTACTTTAGAAGCTGCTAATAGCTGCAGCTAATCCCTCCCTGCCCCCTTTCATTTCATCTCACTCCGCTCGTCCTGCATCACTCCACGCATCTCTCAGCTCTCTGACTTTGCATGCCGTTATTATGAGACGTGTGACCCCTGAATTCCCTCATCACCTTTTACACATCACTAATGACAGGAGGCATTGTTGCAAATGTCCTACTTGAAGTGGAATTAGTTGCTGTGTGTGTTGTGACAGTAAGTGTGTTAATGTTGTACAGTTCTCTGAGTGGGAGTCAGACAGGCTGACCTGTAAAAATGAGCAATTTGTCCCGCTATCACAGCACCAAAGTGACATTTCACCTTGTGGGTACTTCTTAACCTTTTCGTCATACTTGTGCAGAAGTCTGTCTTTCTTTTCATGAGTGTCATTCACTCCCTCTCTCTTAACTGCAAACAAGCAAAATGGGTCCAGGACACATTTCCTGCTGCAAGATTTAGATGAGGTTTTCAAAATAAAGGTTAAAAGGTGGTGCTGACTAGAGATCCCCAGAGCAGCCCGTGTAAATGAGTTGCTGTGGAGTTATGTACACTAAAAATGGAAATGTTCTGCCAAAGTGAAAGATCAATTGATCTCATGGTTCTCGGTATTCTCATTAATTGCGATCAGGAGGAGAGTCCCATCTGTGTGCAACGATACCAATATTTCTTTTTGAAATATAATCTATATTATTTTGTGTTAATTAAAATCTTGGAAATGCCACAAGCTCTCGCACTGGAACATACTTGAGCCTCATGAGTAATGTTTATGTGAGTAATCTATCAAAGTATATACAGTACATGATCCTGTTGGTGTGTTAGTGTGTGTTTGCTGGTGGGGTGTCAGTTGAGATATGTGTAAGTGCATGACTGAATGTGATTAGGGAGTGGTAGAGGCCATGCAGAGCCATACTTCAAAGAGGAAAAGCATGGAGAAACACATCAAGAAACCTTCTCTCAAGGTTATCAGTCCTTCCACACTGTCTTCCTTTTTTTGTCTCTGCATGTTGCACTGTGATAAGGTTAATTAAAGCTGCATAACGAGCAATTGATACATGTGCACACAACTGCACTGACGCATGTAAAGCACATACTCAGGCTGCACCTATTGTACTGGCTTGACTCGTTAAAAGGGGAAATCCCACGGAGAAGGGTTGCACCTCTCACTTGCAAATGGAAAACAGGTCACCACCTGAGAAACTGGAATATAGTTTTCAATTTTTGGTCTACATCTGGCCTGTGAAGTGACTTCTTCTCAAATGCAGAAGGACACTCAGTTGAGTCATCGCTGCAAAAATCCATTAAGAAGACTCTTAACCTTTACAGTAAAGACATCACATGCATTTAAACATCCTGGTGTGTTATTACTTCAAGGAATGAGAGTGTATATGCACACAGGGACATACACAAATTGTAAATGCATACAGAAGTGGTGTGTAGGTGCAGAAAGTAGATCAGGAGCAGCATGTGTTTTGCTAAGTGTCCACTTACTGCTTTGATATAGCTTCCTCTCTGGTTTTAGCTTTTATCAGTTTAGTCTGACTAGTTTGTCTTGGACACACACACACACACACACACAAACGTGTTTCCATCACTTCCAAGGACAATTCATAGACGCACCTTAATTTCCTGGAGACTTGCCCTAACATAACCATAACCCTTACCTTAACCTAAACCCAAGTCTTCACCCTAAAATTCAATGATTTACCTTATGGGGACTTGCATTTTGTCCCCATAAGGGAGGCAAGTCCCCACAATGCATAAACAGATTTATGTCCCCACAGCATGAGTAATACACATCCACACACACACGCAAACACACACACTTTAAACCTCCTTACTCCCCTCCCCTCTCGCTCCCATTTCTCTGATTTGCAGCAGGAATATTATAATATTTCTGCTCCTCATAAATCACCGTGACAGGGAAGGGCCACATTACACCTGAGCTCAGGAACTCCCCACTTTCTTTCTTCTTCCCTACCTTTGTGTCACACCCCCTCTTATTTGCACTCTCTTTCTCTGTGTCTCCCTCGGGGATCGACACATGGCTCCTCATCAGCGCGGGAGAACGTCAACAGCAGCCTTTTCCCCCGGGTGTGTTTCTTAACGCTCCCTAATTGGCATGTGCATCACGGCACAACAGTAGGCCTGTGTGCGCTTTCATGACAACAAAAGACCTTTAGTAAACCTAACCAGTGCAGCCTGTATGTGACACCTATCTAAAACTAGCGTTGCATACTTAAGGATAGAAAAATAGAAAAAGAAACAATAACAGGGACTCTGAAAGGAGATGGAGGAAGTGAAGACACTCTCATTTGGGAGCTGCCTTGAAGCAGGTTTGAGACCGCACCTATCAAGCAATTGGTGTCATCCCTGCCTAACTACCAGGTCCCAGCTGGGCTCTTTTATACCATGTAAACACTCACAAGACTCCTGCAGGATACAGCTGCCTGCTAGGTGATGTCTCTCTGTGAACATACCATTAACTATTCACTCTTGCCATTTGATGCCTCTTGACATTAGATACATCAGATGTATAAGGTGAAATGGATATAAGGCCTTGAAGGACCACCAAACCAGTCTTTCTGTATGTTACAGCTGATAAACAAACCATGCACTGCTGGGCATATTCCAAGTCATATGGACTGCTATTTTACTACAACACAAATATCAACTTGCACAGATTTGAAACTTGAAACAACATGTAATCTGTCTGTTTTTGTCAAAGCTAATGTGCCATTAATGATTTTTTGTGCCATTGGGGGGCAGAAGAACTCCAAAACAAGCCGACAGACACATATATTTCATATATGATCGAAGTATTAAGTGGTTATGGCGATTGAGGTAGCAAACCGTGTGTGGCTTCTACCAACTCCTCAGAAAAATATCTAGTCTTGTGAAATGTTTGATTGTCTTTCTTTACCAGTCTGTGTCATTTGGTGCCTGTGGAAACTTGGTTGATGAGACCTGGGGGTCTGAATCATGGGGTGCTCCCTCCAAATAAAATGACAAAATTCATGAAATATGCGGGAGGACATCATTTGTCAGTGCCCTCTGAAAGCAAATCGCTGTATAGAGAAAAAATCTGTTCATGATCTGACAGCACAGTGGTTCAGGTGTGGTTTGGTTCAGGCACGAACTTGATGTGGTTTGGTTCGAGGAAAGATGTTTTTTCCTGGAAAAACGTTTTGGTGTGGCCTAAAATGACTAGTTTGTTAAGGTTAGGGGACCTTTGTTGTCATGGTCGTAATTATAACCACATGGTTATGGTTAGGGAAAGATTGTGGTTGAAAATCAACAGCACTGATGGTTGATTGAAATGAGGAAACAAACAGCTGTTTCTCATGGTAGTGTCACTGTCCATGGACCTCAACCTCCTCCATTTGTGAGGCTGTACAATGACATCACCCGACTTTGCTTCGATGGACACATTATAATTACTACAGGGGGCTCTACAGAGGTTTCATCACTTACATGTAAACAAAGGTTTTGTGAAATGACTGGCGTCTCATTTTATTCAATGTGCATAGAGAAATATCAATTAGTGCAGATTTGTTCACATGCCGTGCACTGCAGTTACAAGCCAGAACTCTTCTTGTTATCCAGGACTGCATAGTGGCCTAACAGCAACCTTTAAAATACAAGAAATGATCAAAATCATGTGACCTTTTTCACAGTATCCATGTTTTCTTCTTGTTTCTCCAATGGGGATTGATTTTCTGACATGTAGCCCAAGAACACAATGCATGCTTCCAGCTGCATCACCATGTGACCAAGTTGGTGAGACGTTCCCTGTGGTGATGGCTAACTTATCTCCAGCATGATGTAAGTGCAAGTTGATCTGCGTACAGCAGCAGAATGATCTGATATCAATGGCTGTCAGGAAGGCGGTACGCATGTGGTGATAATCCAGTTCATCACGATCACTGAACATTAGAAAAAGTGAAGAGAATACATTCAAGTGAAGGACACATTGGCCTGTTTTAATCACTTTAAAACATATATACTGGTAGTTAAGCTCAAGCTAAACAACTATTTAATACAGAGACAGACTATGTAACACAAACAACATGGAAAGATCATTTCATCAACAGGGAAAAAGACAAGTATGTAACACTATTTATATACACCAATGCTGTATTTACCAACTAACTAACTCATCATCAGTGGTGGAATATAACTAAGTACATTTACACATGTGCTGTACTTAAGTACAGATGCAAGGTACTTAGTTAGGTAATTTAGTTAAGTATTTCCATTTTTGAACTCTATACTTCTACTCCACTTCATCTCAGAGGCGAATACCAGTCTGCTCCATTCATCTGACAGCTGTGGTTACTTTACACATGACAGTTTTGACAACAAACATTTACAGCAGTAAAATGCGACATACACATTATTGCAGCAGTACTATTCATCCAAAACATCACATAGAACATATACATATATAGATATAGTAAAACTGCAGAATAAGTACTTTTTATATTTTAAGTCAATTCTCTCTGATAATACTTTTACTTAAGTAAAAGCACCACCGTATTACAAGCACCACCGCTTATAATACAATGACAATTAAGTCCTTTATTGATCCATGTTGGGAAACTCCTTCTCTGCATTTAACCCATCCTCACTATGAGGAGCAGTGGGCAGCCACTGAGCGACACCTGGGAACCAACTCCAGCTCCAAGCCAGAGACCTGGTCAAGGGCACTGACAGGAGAACTGACCTAACATATGCTTTTGATGGTGGGAGGAAACTAGAGCACCAACAGGGAGGGCAATAGGGGATGGGGCCCAGGACCCTCTTGCTGTGAGGCGACAGTGTGAACCACAGAGCCACCATGCAAAGTTCTGATTCACACCTCAGTCAGAAAGGTAGTAAGTCTTTCTAAAAATGTATGGTTTGCTTTGGAAATTATAAGATATCTGTCATTTATACTTAATGGGCTATAACATGTAATATGACAGATATGGGAATATGTCTTTCTAGCCTTTATTTATTCGTTTGTTTGTTTTAGTCTCTGATATGAGCTCTGATAAGGCCCCACGAAAATCTGAGAAAGTACAGTACAAAACTTTTACTTTCCTCTCCTGCAAGCCTCCATTAAGCTTCCCATTTGCTCAAGGCAATTGCAATACCGGACGCCCTTTCACCAGAAGTGAGACAGGGATGTCTTTCTCCATGGTCTCACAGAGAGCACTAATACAGTCCCTCCCTGTTCATCTCTTCAATCTTCATCTTCAGCGTCCTCCGTGTCTCCTCTTCTCCCTCCCTCTGGACTCTCATCCTGCTGCAGCCTCTTCTGTTAAGAACTGGTGGAAATGCTCGGCACAACCCAAATGCTCTGATCTACAATTCTGCGCAACGTTGGGGTCATTTGTTTCTCTCAATGTTGGGCCTTTGTCCAAAGACAGCGGATACACCGAAAAGATCAGCAGTGCTGGAGTTATTGCTGTATTGCTGACAGAGGAGTGGGATTGGGTTAATGCTTTATAACATATGCAGCGGCAGGACTTTAATTACTTGATCTTGAAATATGTGGAACATAAAATTAAATAATTGAGCAGCATGTGAAGCGGATGATGATGTGAGGGTAAAGAGTGGGATTTCCCATGTTCAGTGTTTGATTCCCAAGCGTCTGATCATAAAATTTAATTTCTGGTGGTGACACGGTTTATCCCCCCTTCTAGACTTTTATCAATTTGATCTCTTTGATCTATTTCTTAATGAAAGCCTGCAGCCAAAAGCATCAGGGCCACTTGCAAGCCACTGAAGTTCTGCTCGCTCTGCAGCCGGCAATGGACCGTGAATTTGAACAGCGATGCGTCAGAGCCTCATTTTCAGACATATACCAGAGAGTAGCGTTGGGTAGCTTTCCTCGATGGAAAAAGGAGATTTGCTCCTTCCCACATGTGAGAAGAAATAATTTGAGGGGAAAGCATGTTTTCTCTTTTCTGATTCTCCGTTCACATTAACGCGTCCATATGCTCATACATGCGTGCATTGCAGCTGTTTTGCTTTTCCGCTGTAAGCTGCAAAGGTGGTTCTAATGTAAAAGTAATGGAAAATCCACTGTCATCATGCTTGTAAAGATTCTGAAGTTCAACACTCATGGCAGAAGATCATTTACTGATGTATCAGTACAACGGTGTAAAAATGCTCCAGTATTAAAAGACTTGCGTTCAAAATCTTAAGTAAACTGAAGTGAAAGTGCAGAATTATCAGTAAAATGTACTAAAAGTATCATTATGCAGAGAAATGATGGCGTTAATCTGAACATTTTCATTCTTAATATGTAACGATGCATAATATTTTAATTTTTATCTTTAAAAGCTGAGCTAATTTATATGAAAACTAGGATAAACTAGGAACTAACTACCTAAGAATAACTGGGAGCTATCACTGTCAGATGCAGTTGAGCAAATGGTGCAATATTTTCCACTGAAATGCAGTGGAGTCGAAGTGTCCCTCGAAAGTTTTATTGCACAGTACTTGAGTAAAAGTACTTAGTTACATTCCACTACTGAAGATCAGCCGAAGCTAATGTGAGGCTTCAGCGGTCTGAATTTGTCACGTCAGGCGGGTATCGTCCATTGTCTCTTCATCCATCCATCCCAGCCCAGCACGGAAACACTGTCCAAAGAAGTTTTAAGACGTATGTGAGAAAAATGCGAGTATATGTTGAGTGAAGCGATATGTGCCCGTCATTCCTACTAGTTGAGTCATATAATGTGGCTTTTTTGAGTTCACAAGGAGTCCCTCCTGTGTGAGTCAATCAGAATCGTACTCAGAGCCTAAAATAAATACTAGTAGCTCTCAGATTTCAAGGCTCCTTAGAAGGAATAGTCAGTGAGTCAATGGGTAAACTCATGTTTGTCTCAGCAAGGCGTTAGTCTGCTCATGCAGAGCAATGAACGCGTCATTTAAAGGGAAGGATAAGATGTTTTCTAACAGACTGTGCTGTGACCTGATGGAGCAGCTTCAAATATTCCAAATTTCTTTGGAAGGGACTGCAGACCCCCCTCCAACCCCCCACCCCACTGCTTCTTTCTGATTTTTTTTTTTTTTTAATTGCACTGATTAGCCTAAGTGGGACGCTGCGACAACAGTTGCTTTTTGCCAGTGCAATCACACTCTGATATGCCCAATGGGAAAGCACGATGTCAGTCTGTCATTTCATGAGTGTCGTGCGTGCACCAGCAATTTAACAAAACATGACTTCATGAATAAAAACATGCGAAACAAAGCACATGTATCAAAATGCGTTCGATCGTGACAAAATGTGGGCAGATGAGGCTCCTGCAAACAGGATTCTGCCTCAAATCACCAACACGTAACAGCAGATGAAACTTACTGAATGCTTCGGGGGATGAAGTGATGGAAAGATGGATAGACAGTGGCAGCGTGAATGGCTCCTGCATCAGGAAGTGGTTTGAGACCACCTTCGTATTATTTAATGTCAATAATGGAGTCGTCCATTAAGTGGCGCTGGTATTTTCAGTGACAACAAATGACATGTCTTCTTCCTCACCTGTCACCTTCGTCCCATGATAACATCCGTCAGCTGTCAATAAAACAACAAAACAACCTTTTTTTTTTCACCTCGCTTGTCCTGATAAAACCACAGTGGCGTATCCCTGAATGCAATGTAACACTTGACGATAAAGACCCCCCCCCCCCCCCATCTATCTGCTTTTCTTCGAGGACATCCACATTGTGTATGGCCTACATTGCCAGCTCCAGTGAGGATCCAGAGCAGACAGGACATTCGTCATACTCTTCTCTGTCCTCCTTTACATGCACGCAGACTTCACAGATTGCATGGCAGAATGACAGGGTCTCTAATAATGTCGCCGCAGGGGACAGCAGCACTGGTCCTCCGCTGGAGGACACAACCTGCAGGCCGCTCTGACCTCTCTGAACTCGACTGCTCCCCCTGTTTTGGTTCTTGGCTCTGGCTGTGAAGCTTAACCTGCGTGTCCTCATACTCCTGCTGTACCATCACACGTCAGCAGCTGGCTTTACAGAGCTGTCTTATCACACACATTGTGATTCTCAATCTGTAGGGCAGATCTGCTGTTTTTAATTTAAATGGTTTGCTTTTGAATCACAGTGTTTTCTGAATTTCCTAATTACAATATTATGCATGACTCAACTCTTGATCATTATTCTGTGCAATTACTTTCTGTGGCTTTTTTCTGTGTATGCTCGCACACACAGGTAGGCTCGGGTTGCTGGCAGTGTTTTTGTGGGAGGTGTGAGGTTTGCAACAGCAGTACAGCCTGAATTTATGGTGCACTACTGCCCCCCTGTGGACTGTATTTACACATGAAGGGAGACCTCATTTCACCTCACTGCCATAATTGGTAACTTTTTAAATCTTCTAAGAGAGATTTCCAGACTGTCTTCCTTTGCCCAAACCCAACCCTGATACTATCACCTGTTTCCAGTGAACCTGTTTACCTGTGGAATGTTCCAAACAGGTGTTTTTGGAGCATTCCACTACTTTCCCGGTCTTTAGTTGCTCCTGCCTCAGCTTGTTTGAAACGTGTTGCTGGCGTCAAATTCAGAGTAAGCAGATATTTACAAAAATTAATGATGTTAATGAGGTCAAACATGAAATATATTGTCTTTGTACTGTTTTCCGTTGAGTGTATGTCAAAAAGGATCGCAAGTTATCACGTTCTTATTTCTTATCCATAATTTTTCATTGGTTTGATATTCAGAATGTCAAAACTGAGCAGATATGACTTCACAAATCTGTTTTTTAGTGTTTAGAACAATCAGAACAACCGTACTGATTTCACAATTGATATTATTCCTTACAAAACTGGTTTCGAAATAGAACAAATGTAACTGAAAATATCATGAAAAACAGTATTTTACACTTACTTAAACAGCTATTATAAACATGTCAGCTTAACAGTTGATTTCTTGTTTCTTTTAGACTGTATGCACATTATGGCCTTGTGTTATATTTATCGCCTAATTATGCGCACTACTATGTTCATTATGTTACCATTATAACTAAGAGTTGTAGATTATATTGTGCTACAATTAAGATAATCATTATTTTGATGAAATGCTCATTTTCATAGCTTGTTAGTTATTTGTACTATATTATGATGTGATGATATTGTTATATTTTATGATCCACATGCGTGCCCAGGACGCTGAGTTTTGAATAACAGGAAATGTCTAAGTGTGGAGCCGGGACAGCCAGGGAGTAATATGTTACAGCAGCCAATTCTGGAAGGAATTAAAAATAAAAAATGACAGCGGGGATCAGTTTTCTCCACCAGCGAAGGTCTCTCTCCCTCTCCATCGCTCGCTCTCTCTGCTTCCCTGGGGGATCGACACATGGCTCCTCACCAGTGCTGAAGAACATCAACAGCAGCCTTGTCCCTCGAGTGTGTTGTGTTTTTTTTTTTTTCACTCTCCCTAATTAGCATGTGCGTCATGGCCAGGCAACACATGCGCTTTCACAGTAACAAAAGACCTTTATTAAACTCAATTGATAGACTCCTGTAGATGAGACCACTCCAAAAACTAGAACAACATCCTCAAAGAAAACAATGGCTTGTTGACAGAGAGCCTGAGAGGAGACGGACGCAGGAGAAAACAGTCCCTCTGAGCCTGAAGCCTGCCTGGCCTTCAGGCCGCACCTTCAAAACAGTCGGTGTCCTCCCTGCTCAATTACAAAGTCCCAGCTGGGTAAACCCTGACCCAGAGCTCTGTTATAACACACTAATGCTCACAGGGCAGTAAAGGAGCCACCTGTTTTTATTTTCATCTGTTAACAGTAAAGTGTTTAAGATTAATTAACAGAAACTAACACACCAATTATACTTTTTTCTAAAGTTGTGTGTATATTGGGTGCCCATAGTATAGGAAAGGGTGCGATGCAATAATGCTTCCATACAAGGCTCATTTTTCTTTTTATGCTTTTTTCCATCCTCCATTTTTCCCCTATTGAGCACGAGACTTTTGATATCTGTCACTGCTCTGGGCCTTTCCCAAACCCTTAGGAGGACTGGCTATATGCCAACTCCTGTATATCGCTGCTGACGGGATAATATGGTGTTTGGGCTATTGCCTTCATATGTTTGTCAAAAGAGAATCTGGATCAAAGATAACGTCTGTGTTTTTGACAGAGTCCTTTGGGAGAACTGTGCTGCCACTGAAGTTGAAAGTGAGTCTGATAAGTGAGTTCCTGTGGCCTAGAATTAGCATTTCACTTTTATCTGTTTTTTTTAAAAAAAAAAAACCTTTGTCAGTTTTTGTGTGTGTGTGTGTGTGTGTGTGTGTGTGTGTGTTGGTGCACAGAGATGAAAGATTGATTTTCATGATTTTTACAGTAGCTGCTTTGTATCACCTGGCTTGTCTGAGGTGTCACTGCATTCTCATCTGTGTCTTTAGGGGTCAGCCTCCTATCAGCTAGCAACGAGTCCGTCGCTCTGCCACAAAAATGCGAGCACACACTGTACCCGTTAGCTGAGCATCAATCAGACAGTAAAATGTGTTTTCTATAAATGTGAGGTGGAGGGAAGACACGTTGTTGTTTGCTTGAGTATTTGCAGGTTTGGTTCCAATAATTAACCATAAAACATTAAACTGGGTCTTACTGTAAGTCCTGGCTTAATAAATACAGGTAAGAAACATGGATTTGCTGCTCTGGCTAGCTCTTCAGTAACGTGAAGTTTAGCTCAATCTTTCTATGAAATGCATGTTGCAAAAGACTTAGAAAACAATTACAAAAAGGCTCAGTCACTCACAAGTGAGGATAGAGCAAGGTTCACCACTTTGTCAAATACATGATTGTATAAAGGATGTTACTGCATGTGCTCAGGAGCACTTCTCAAAACACAGTTCATTTGCACATGATTGCATCGTGTTTTTCTTTACATTTTGCAGTGTCCCAACTTTTTTGGAATCAGGGTTGTATTTCAGAGTCCGCTGATTTGCATTTTCCACAGAAACGTGTAAAGTCACATGATTATTTTATTCTCAAACTTTCTGTCAGTTGACTTATCAATCAATCATTTCTGAAGTAGTAGGCACTGTAGAGAAGAACATCCAGTGCTGAATAATTCAGACAAGTACAGAAATACACCAGAGAACGCTCGTCTTGTCTTGTCAGTGTCACAGATTTCACTCTCAGAAGTTCTCTTTACTGACAAATCTAACTCTGTATATGATAAAGTCAGATGTGAATGACATATAATGGACACACTAGATTATATTTCCCTGTGAAAACACTCATTGCCCCTCTTGTGCCTAAACTCTTCAAACCACATGAAGTCGACACAAGATTGCAGCATGTCATGTAAGTGGGTGAATGGTTGCAGCCTCATCAGTATGAGCTATATGTTTAGCAGGCTGTTAATCAGAGCTGCTGCTGAAGGAAACTGAAGGAGGTTGGCAGTGATGCACAGGAAAAGGGTTTGATGTGAAAGCATAGCGCACATAGTGTGTGTGTGTGTGTGTGTGTGTGTGTGTGTGTGTGTGTGTGTGTGTGTGTGTGCGCGTGTGTGTGCGTGCGTGCGTGCGTGCGTGCGTGCGCGCGACAAATAAAACCTTTTGAATCCTTGAATTAAAGTATCAAGGCCCTGAACTGACACAACTGAAAATAACTAACATATGATATTTCATTGTATGGAAATCAAACAGTACATCAGCTGTTTGTTTCAGCTAAAAGTTACATTTTATACATTGAATAAACTGTTGCATTCAATCTTATAACTTTTCTTCACTCTTTACTGTGATAGCAGACACACGTTTTGATCAAGCTCATAGAAGCTACAGCAAACAAATCTGATTTCCTTCTACTGGATATGTCAGTTTGTACTAAATCAACTATAACTTTAGCGTTAAAAAACATATACTGACGTTATGTGTAGTGTTATTTAGCCTACTATATATAGTCCTTTAAATGCATTCTTTATAGGTAGTCATGTTTACCAACAAGAGTTTTACTTTGAAAAGAATAAACGGAAGTACTTTTCAGTTCTTCCGGCTGACCTCGCGAGAGATATATCCGTCTCTAAACTTTGCGGAACTGTCAGTATTCTAACAGCCAAGTTAGCGAACTCTCTATCGTCCTTTAAATAACCTGGGATATAACATATAAAGTGCTGTATAAGTTAAATGACAACGACTTGTTCTCCTCCTGAATTTACGTTAATATCTTCCGACTTCACGCACACTTGAAACTAACTTGGTGTAGCTAGCGTTAGCTCGGCTGGCCTCTCCATGGCACCTCTCCGGGTCCTGTGCGTACATGGTTATCGTCAGAACGGCTGCTCGTTCCGTGAGAAGACGGGAGCTCTGCGGAAGCTGCTGAAGAAGCAAGTGGAGCTCGTTTACGTGAGTGCACCGCACAGTGTGCCGCAAGCCAGCAGTGACGGTGGGTCAGCCTCTGCACCTGTCTCTGTATTACCACAACTACCATCAATGATCTGTGTTTAATGTAACTATAAGACATACTGTACAAAAATGTCATATAGCAGAGTATAATTTTATGTCTATACCAGCAATAGTTTTGTAACCTGAATAAGTCCAGAATGAGTTACAGCCACAGTCTGTAGTTTTTGGGAGTTTTTTTGTATTTATACTATAATGTATGTGATCCTAATTTTCTGAGGATGAAAGAAACTTGTGGTGCCTCTGATTTGGATATAAAATAGCGTAAAACAGCAGGATAACCACTTTGTTCCTCTGTCCTTTCAGAAGCTCCAGAGAAGGAGAATGGTTCAGTTCCTGGCCCTGGAGGCGATGAGGACCCCAAGGGTTGGTGGTTTTCTGACATCCAGGCTCGGAGTTTCAGTGCTCAGCAGGAGTGTGAGGCAAGCCTGGGCCTCGCTGAGAGCGTGACTGCTGTGAGAGAAGCTGTGAAGGTCCAAGGTCCCTTTGACGGCATCCTGGGCTTCAGTCAGGGAGCAGCTTTCGTGGCCATGCTGTGCTCTCTTCAGGAGCAGAAACTGGAGCCAGAGTTCAGCTTCCGCTTTGCCATCCTTGTTGCCGGTTTCCGCAGCGCATGTAAGGAACACCAGACATTCTACAGTGCTCCTCTCCAGATTCCCTCCCTGCATGTGTTTGGACTAGAGGACCGAGTCATCCCTGACAGCATGAGCAGGGAGCTCCTCACCTCCTTCCAAGACCCTCAAGTCCTGACACATCCTGGTGGCCATTTTGTTCCCGCTGCATCTGCTCACAGACAAACCTACCAAGACTTTCTCAAGATGCTCCAATGAGAGACAAAAGCCTCAGAAACTCAGTCATGCACTTAAACGTGGCCAGCGAATGTTGAGTATTTAATGTTCAGGAAAATCAAGTGATAACGTAATTGATCCCAGAAGCACTTGGTATAAAAATGTGCTCTGGAAGCAGTTTTTTTCCTCTGATCTGATCCATCAAAAACAGTTCAATGACTGTTGTGCTTCTCAGGGAAGATGTCTTCTAACAGACAATAAATGAAGTGACAGTTGTTATTTAATATATTCTGATCTCTCTTTCTTTTTGTGAGCAACATATTATCTTTAAAGTCCCCTTTGTTGAGACTGTTGCCATGACTTTTCTTTGTACCATATACACAGCTGTTCAGACCTGTGGAATCGCCTGCTACGAAAGCTTTATTCAGTACAGTCACATAGCTGAGAGGAGTACTCCTTCTACTTATGCAAAAAACTTATATTTTGTACATGGAGAGCAAAATGTTGTACAATGGTTCGACCAGACTGATGACTGAAAGGGTAGAAGTAGACAAAGATTCCTCCTAAGAGATCATCGGCCATTGGTAGAAGAAACCAGAAGCTTAGCATCAAAATCTGTGCATGTTTGAATTGGAACAGGCTCCTTTTTCAGTGTCAAGTGCACAGTAATGCCTATAACAAGCTGGAACTTAAACATCAGAATAGAGGTAGAAGGTTAATCGAGGGTGAGTGCTGTTGGAATATCAGCAGAACATACTATGGGCTGACTTCTCACAGTGTAAACCTGTTCAGACTAACCACTGAGTGGACTTAAAGGGCCCAACGGAAACTGTTTATGGCCCAGTTGCAGTGTTGGGGTTCAGTGATGCTCTTACACTTTTCTGGACTGCAAAACGAATCAATATAGAAGGGTATTTAGGGGAAGATGGTTACAAAAATTGTTCTCTCCTGCCATGCAACACTGTTCGGACATCAGCTATATGGAAGTTTCAATCATTAAATTATTATTCCTTTGGGGCTGAAACTATTTCTCGATGTTAAA
This sequence comes from Chaetodon trifascialis, assembly GCF_039877785.1. NCBI lineage: Eukaryota > Metazoa > Chordata > Actinopteri > Chaetodontiformes > Chaetodontidae > Chaetodon > Chaetodon trifascialis. Next base: position 10,861,547 of record NC_092071.1, on the reverse strand, counting down.
TTATCCATTATGGAAGGAAAGAAGATAAACTTGAATTTATCAGAGAATTCCAAACTTTGGAACGATAGTGTATTTGGAATATATTTTAATTTATCATAACAGGAAAAGCACAAGTGTAACTGCTAACATTCACTATGGCTTTGTTCCATTAAAATGTTGAGTGCTGTGCCTTTCCTGCTGTAACACCCCCATCTTCTCCCACATGGACGTGAGCATGAGTAATTAAATAACTGATTGCATCATGAAGTTTTTGTCATTCTGTGTTGAAATCAGAATAGATCAAGATAATGAGATTGAGGCCTCAGTATGCCTCCAACGGGCGAAGCTCTGCAGGCCAAAGCGTCCACCTGCACCTGAATGGTCACTAAATGTCTGCTGTCTTCGCCTCCTCCTGCCTGCATCCTTCTGCCTACCTGCTTTCTCTAATAACTGATGCAAGAAATGTGCAAATCTTGAAGGCATTAACGGCGTTGCACGCTGTTTCACACAAGATAAGTGACGGAAATCGTTGTGTCATGTTGTGTCCGACAAGCACGTTGTTTGAAGTGTACTTTGGCCTTAAGACAGATTGGCAGATGGGAATGATCAGAATGTTTCTTACATTTGTTTGGGAACTAGATATATGAGGAACATTACTCATTTTACAGGAATAAATAGAAATGTATTTCCCACTTTTCCCTGCATTAATCTGAACAGTCAAAGCTCCCCTTTATAAAAACAACGCTACGCCAGGAGAGGACATTTTTAAGTTCTGGGAACACTGCGCCAAGATTGTGGAAAGTTATGACAAGAATTTCAGAGCCACAGTGGAAACCTTGATTTAATAAGTGCGAGTGATATTTTGCATAACGAAGGTTTGCTGACTTTGTTGTGACAGCTGTGTAACAATCGAACCTCACACTGTAATGAATTAACTAAAAAATGTCTGCACCAGAGTTTATGCAAACGCACAGATAAATGCTCGACACACCACCCTGTGGTTACTGAGTCACTTTCACCCGCGGTGATTGGACGAGCGTGGAGTCGCTCTGCCATCAAGAGGCGATGCTCCTCTGTGACTGCTCCAGGTGTGGCGTGAAGGTGTCCCCTCATGTGTGGGTTATATGGAGAGGTTTATGCACGAGCTGGAACGCACACAGTTCAAGGACATGTTGTTCTTTTATAGCTGAAAGCATGTGCACGTCAGACTGCACTCATTCGATTGTTTCCAGATGTGTGCTCTCTCCTCTCTACCTCTCTCCCTCTCTCTCTCTCTCTCTCTCTCGCTTGCTTTCATCTCCCACTGGCCTCTACCTCGCTCCGAACTCTCCTCAACATCCTCCTCCCTTCCACATCCTGTGTGTCATCAGCTTTGGGCGCAATACCCCTATCACATGTCCGCTACATTTATGACAAGGACAGAAATAGTTCTGTTTGTCTGGATGTCTCAAAGCTCACACTACAGACAGCTGTGGGCCGCTGTGGGTGGTAATTTGCCTCGCTGACATGATATCCACTGTAAAACATCTTATATTCAGCATGTGCTTCCCCTATTGTAAACACACACACTCCCTCTCCCAATCAATCTGTTTTAATGTCACCTGTTTGAACATCCAATGAGCCACCTCTGCCGCTCTCACACACGCACACATCACGGCTACGTGGTCCTGTTTCACCATCACAGCCCTCATATTCATCCTCTCCTGTGCTCCCCTGTGGCCCTTGTGTCCCTCCAAGACCTCACAGCCGACACACACACACACACATGGTTTTGATAACAAGTAAAGACGAACGGAGAGAGTGAGCAAGCGAGGGAAACAGTAAAAGAAAAACACAGAGGGTCACTCTTGCCAGTAAGTTTTACAACAGAGCCGTGACTCTCTTCTCAGGAATCCGTTCCCCCTGTTGCACAACAACCGGGAAATAATGGAATGAGAGACAGAGACAGATGAGGGTGGAGTTATCCTCCCACTCTCTCTGCCTCCCCCCTCTCCCTCTCCCCCTCTGCCTCTCTCTGGCTGTTGCGGTTAAAAAGGGAGAGTAAGGGCACATTCAAGTTTTCGCCGCGATTGACTGATCACTTTTTCCCTCTTGCCCTGGTGGAGTTTTTGGGGTGGGGGGGGTGGAGGGGTGTGTCAGAGCACAGATGGGCTCTATTTTGATTATGGAGCGTTTGTTGTTATGGGAGATGGGAGGAGGGGAGGGGCCACGTGGTGCGTGTGTCTATATAAGACTTGCACTTAAACTCCAAAGAGCCTGGTCATCCCATGGCCCAGGCTGGCCCAGACTCTGACAAAGGTGACCAACTCTGCCTGCAGCTTCCTCCACTGACAGCTCCCACTGGACTAATCTGAGATATTCAGCAGAGGATTTGAAATTTTATTACCTGACCCACAACTTTTGGATTTACATGCATTTTTTTGCAGCTATTCACCATCTTTTACTTTTGATCATCGTAATCTGCATTGTTCTGCGAAGAGAAGGTGCTGAAGACAGAGGGACTGTTGCGTAGTTTGGATTTTGTTTTGCGCACCTCTGTGAAATTGATTTTAATATCAGCTCATTTAAGTCTGCATGTGTTTATGGGTGTGCTTGCACTGTTAAATTTGGTATGCTGGTGCGGGTGGATGTGATGTAACCTCGTGTTGGACGTCTTCCAGAGGTATGGCCTGTGTCCAGTATCACATGGGGATTCAGCCATGCCTCTCTGCTTCCTGTGTTTGTTTGTGTGTATGTGTATGCGTATGGGTTGGTGTGTTTGTCTGTGCATGTGCATCTGCATAGTTTGCATAAAAAAAGAAAGTCACCTCATGATGTTAGAGCTAGCTAGACATGCAGCGTGTCTGCCGTGTGTGGTGTGTGTTGACATGTGAAAGCGGGAACAGAGGGAGTATATTTAGAGTTGTCAGGTGAATTGCTATTTCAAGAACAGAAAAGGCAGGAAAGTCAGTTAATGTCAGCTAATGACATGAAACTACACGGTGAAGACGTCTCTGCTGCAGTATTGGTGTGATATCTGGGCCCAAACAACGGGCAGAGTGTGTTTATGTGGGTGTGTGTCTGCATATTTTTAGTCCTCCATATGGGTGTGATTTGGTCATTTGTTATTCCATGCTTGCATACTCACACACTTCTGGTTTTCTTCTACTTTGTGGTTTTCTTGTTTGTGTGGACAAAGTGTACTTTGGCTAGGGCCAAAACTTGGTCTGGTTTTTTCCCCTCGTCCTGTCATCATGGGTACCATGCAGTTTCTCTGTCTGTCCCTCTCGGATATGCAACTTACTATTACTCTGTCATCTAAAAAACTTCCTGTTGGTTGACAGTCACAGATTTGATCTCCTGCATCATCCTGTCTGTGATTGGCCACTCGACCTTGTTCGGCGTGGGCGTATCCGGTTCTCGTACCAGATGTTAGTACGTTCAGAGGTTGCGCTGATTGTTGTTGACCAAGGAGGTACAAAGGTGAGTTGAGGACACAGCTGAGGCCGTCTGAAGTAAGGGCAGCAGCCGCTTCATGTATGATGTCATCTGCAGTCGTTTGTCTGCTTGTGTGCTTTGCTGGACTGTTATAGAGGCCATGGTTGGGTCCTGGCGAGGAGAGCTGTGGTTTGGCTGTCCTTATAGGTGCCTAACTGACACTACTGGGGTAAATATTAGTCATCGTGACTATGGAGGAGGACTGTGGTGGTAGAGTGTGCATAAGACAGAGAGAGAGAGAGAGAGAGAGAGAGAGAGAGAGAGAGAGAGAGAGAGAGAGATCGAGAGAGAGAGAGGCATGTCTTGGCTCACATATGCAAAAAAAAAAAAGTGAACACTGTTGCGCAATGTTGTTTGGTTCCAGACAATTATTAAGAGGTTTGGAGGGTAAAAAAGGGACTTAACAATAATTCCATCACGAGACTTGCTGTACTTCTGTAACTTGATAACATTTGGAATCCTTTGCAGACGAAACATTTTTGGAGCATTCATACCCAAACAAATAATAATAATCAAATAACTTCTGAAGTAATGAAAGTCCTAAACATTGATGGGTGTTCACTTACACCAGACTCTCAGCGCTGCACTGGGACCTAATGTGCGACTGCTTAAAGCCTGAGAGTGATATACTAATATTTATTTGATATTACAGCTTTATAGGTTTTCATTTCTAACAATTATATATATATGTATTAATTTTAGTTTCACTGGTTTCAGTGGTTGTTCAGTAGTCAATTAGTGGAACGCTCCTTTAAATGTAGCTTGAACAGCAGTGATGTGTGTGTGTGTGTGTGTGTGTGTGTGTGTGTGTGTGTGTTTGGACGTGTATTACCTCTGCTGTGGGGGCATAACTCTCTTTACGCATTCACATTGTGGGGACTGGCCTTTCTTATGGGGACAAATTACAAGTCCCCTTAACGTAAATCATTCATTTTTAGGGTGAAGACTTGGTTTGGGTTAGGTTTAGGGTTTGGGTAAGTCTCAATGAAATGAGTGTAAGAAGTCGATGTAATGTCCTCTGAGGGAAACAAAACTGCGTTTGTGTGTGTGTGTGTGTGTGTGTGTGTGTGTGTGTGTGTGTGTGTGTGTGTGTGTGTGTGTGTGTGTGTGTGTGTGTGCCAGACAGCTTTACTTCTCAGCCCTGAACAGTAAGAGTTTATGTGCTGTTGTTTCTCTGTCAGCACATGAGCTTTTACGGTGCAGGGAGGCAGAGGATAAACAACTCTACATCCCTTTTCTTTTCTTTTCTTTTCTTTTCTTTTCTTTTCTTTTCTTTTCTTTTCTTTTCTTTTCGTCAACACACAGCAAATATATTTAAAAGATTGAGCACCAAGAAGATGATGCGTGGCAGAAATGTGACAGCTGAGGACGCAGTGAAGAGTAAAATAGTTCAGTTAGTATGTTTTGTGATGCAGTTATGTGCATCATATGATTGTACCACATGTCTTAGTGATTAAAAAAGGCCAGCAGTCTACATGGTAAAGTGGTTTACATAGATTTTTGATGTTTAGAATGAAAAACTCATCTGACCGTGGTGCAGCCGTGCTCTGTATGCTAACTTTTGTTGCCTGCGTCACTGCACTGATGCTGGCAACGTGCACCCTGAGCATGTTCGCATTTTTTCACTAACTTCAAAACTCAGCCTGTCAACGATGTGTTTGAACCAGCTATTCTACTCAAACCTTAAACAACACCACCATCTGTCACATGAAAACCGAACACGCTGAAGACAGCTGCTTTAGCAAGTATCAACAAAACACTGTCGCTTTTTCATTTTTATTTTATTTCATTAAATCAGCCACACAAAATGTTTCAGCTTGGAGCAAGTTTTCAGCAGATGACACAGACAGATCCTGACCTGTAGAGGGCAGAATAACTCTGGATATTATAGAGCAGTGCTTGAGGAAGAGTGGTCAAGAGCTCGTCCGTTCTTTGCAAGCGTGTTTGTTGTGAGTATGCCATATGTGTGTATCTCCATGTGTGCATGCATACATGTGATGTAGCCCAGCTGTGTAGGACCCAGTGTGTGGCTTATGTCTGCCTGCAGGGTACGGCGCTGCCTACTGGGAATTCCTGGCTGTGCTGCTTTGAAGTGAGGCTGCTCTCCTCTGATAAATAGAGAGGGGAACAGGTGTTGGAGCTGGCTGACTCATCCGTTCAGCGTGTGCTCTTTGCATTCATTACTGTACTCAGTGATCAATCCGTGAAGACACGAGCTCTGCGTAATAAAGCACAAGTGAAAAGCAATATGTGTCCGTATGTGTTATTGCACACCTGGTTGTTAAACTTTCTTTGGTGTATCACACAGTTTACGTCATGTCTTTTATGTCTATTTATCTATAAAATCAAATGAAAATTCAGTCACTTTGGGATCTTATCTAAGGGCTCACACTGGCACATGACAACTCCTGCTGTACATGCATGAGTGAACGACCTTTGACCTACTTCCTAGATGAGAATTTCAACTCACAAATAAAAACTTACTATCTCTAACTTAACTTTTTCCAGCCTGTCGTTTCTGCTTCCTGATGACGCCTGCCCCTAACGACCATGGCTGTAGACTGTTACCATGGTGCTATTGCTAGAGTAACAATCTAAAGCCACGGTCGCCATGGAGACAGCAGGGTGGAGGAGGAGGAGCCGGAGTTGGCATGGTAACTGGAAAACTGCAAGGTCTCATTGGTTTGAGCGTGGATATTACGCACTTACATGGTGTAGGACTCCCCCAATGCAAGCCCACACAGGTTTCCTTCCTGAGCAGGAGAAGAGAGACGGACCAGAGAGAAAACTCTAACACGCAGAGCCTCGGCCGTCAAGTCAGCCATTTTAAAAGTACTGAGCAGTATTCCCGTGGTCTCTACAAGTCCGTGTTGTCTTCAGTGTGGTGTTTGGTGCATTACCAGGCTTCAGTAGCCATGACTGTAGACTGTTACTGTACTGTGACACTGTATAAGCAGTAAGCAGTCTAAAGCCAAGGTGCTGATGCTCTGGCCAAGTTAGGAGGATAGGGAGGAGACGGCAAGAAGGACAAACTCCCCTCATGGAAACCTGCATCAGCAAAAAGAGGAGAGGATATAGGTTTAACATTACTGGAATCAAAAGTGACAAAATTCCCAAGAGGCGGAGGCTGATCAATACAATGCTTGTCAACCAGGGGCATCCCAGTGACCGAAATAGTTATCATGGAGAGATCGCTCTGAGATAAGATGCTGGAAACTGCTGTTAGTACTTTATCATGGTAACGTTTTCATCAGCTGGGGCTCTAGGTGTAGATGTAGCATCATCCCTGCATCAATATTGCTGATCCTGTGCAATCAGTTTAAAGCAGTAACATGTTTCTGACCTGAGGTGAAGACTCTCTAAATTAGCTTTTACTGCTGTGCTCTAAACTGAGGTAGGATGGAGAACAAAGAGACATTGATGGAGAAGTTTGTGTTCATCTTTTTAAACATTACAGAGTGTCCAATTGGCAGTCTTGTGTTAATTTGAACTGAAGTCTCAACCCTGGTCTCCCACCATCTAGTCAGGGACTCATTTTCTCCTGTAATGACCAGTGTTGTAGCTGGCAGGACAGAAAAACATTAGTCCAAGTTACAATTACAATATTTATTTATGTATTTATTTTACAGATGATACCATTATTTACACTAATGTTTCAACAAGTGAGTGGGCCATCTTTCCGGAAGTGTTTGACTACAGCAGACGTACTTTTTAAAAATAAGTGAGAAAAAAATGCATCAAAGACTCAATAAATCATCCACAGATCAGTCAGTCAACCAATCAAACAACGGAAAAAAAAAAATAAAATACAAAGTCCGCAAATATTCTCAATCATCCGGCTCATTAGAGCCGAGAAAACTTTATTTAAAAACTCTTGCCAAGATTGGCATTCGGCATCATCCACCCACTCCTTTTCCTGTCTCTGACCTAGTTTGCAAGTGTGTGTGAGAGCAAGTGAGTGAGGCAGAGGGACAACCAGAGAGAAGCAGAGAAAGATCGAGTAAACTGTTTGACTATTTTGAGATTATTAATCAGTCTGACTTATCCCAGAGAAGAGTAAGAACTTTGGAAGACCGTTCCCTCATAATGCATGCGAATTAACTGGGGTCTTACGTCAGGTTGGGAATAAAGTTAATAATATTGCATTGGCTACTATATCTACAAGCAGCCAGAAACAAGTCAATGTTGAATACAAATTTTAAAATATTGACCACTGACTAATTTTCTTGAAGTCTCTCTCCTTCTTACCCTCAACACTGTTAAGCTGCTTGGCCTTTGATCTTTTAACCAGGAAATGTACCTGATTAGATCTGCTGATTATTATGGTCTTTGCTCAGTGACTTACTGTTTGGGGATGGGGGGGGGGGGCATATCAGAGTAATGCAATTATAGTACAGTATGTGGAAGAAGACCAATCAAATAGCTAACTAAAAATTATATACAGCAACAGCGAATCAACTCTTTCCAGCGAAAAAAGTCATGAAAGAAAGTCATCGGTTTTTCACTTTTTGAAGGATTCTTCACTTCCAACGCTTAGTTTCATTCTGTATCAGTTCACAGAATAGTTTTTGTGAGGAGCAGCATCTTGTTTGTGTTGATTCAGAAGGTGTCTCTGCAACAGGTTCCCTTTCACCTCAGTTTCAGCACCACGGCGCTGGGACAGCGACTCAGCGGTGCTGCGGCTCGGCGCTGTCTGCGGTGCTGAAGCGGACGACGCTGGCAGCAGAGAGGAAACGTAAAGGCTCATTTTTACATCAGGTTATAGAGTCAAGCGTTCCGAATCTCACTTTATTGTGACTTTTAAAGTATTTCAACCCTTACAGATATGTCAAACCTATAAAACGTTACTCTAAGTGACATATTGTAGCGCCCTACTTTCTCCAACGTAATCGTGTCTGACGTGGAGCTCGGGCTCCGCAGTCTCTTCTCGCATTACCGAATAGATGTTGGTCAGGTGACGAGTACCGTCACGCGTCTCAGTGCTCGACAAGTCACATGCCCGAGGGTACGGACATATGACGTCACGCCACACTCGAACCAATCGGCTGTCGTCCCATTCTGCCGCCTGGCTTATCAGAGCGCGTGGGCAGTGGCTTGGTCTGGCTCGGTTTCCATGGCACCGGGGAGAAACCGGTCCGACCGTGTAGGTTGACTTGACGGGCATGCGGATCCCTCCAGTGAAATGCGCACGGAATCATTAAAAAGTGAGCCGGGAGCTTGAGCCTGGACTTTAGTTGAGTTTCACTCTTGTACTTTTTGCATAGACACACACGTATGTATATGTATATGCACAGTATATACATACACTATATATGTATATTCATATTATTTAGCTTTACAAAGTCATAATAAACACTGGCTGATCAAAGACAGCGCAACAGTGGCCACAACAACGAGTTGTGAATGAACAAGGGGTTTCATTGACTCGCTCCACCCACTCCTCCCTCGTGTTGTCCGTGCACGAGCCTCTCACATTGCGCATTCACACCCCCGCACGCTAGAGGATCACACTGCAGTGTGCGCGTTCGTGCATGCGTGCGTGCACGCGAGCCTTTAAAAGGGTTATAGTAGGTGACTGCGTATCATCTGCAAAGTGCGCAAGAATGACGCAGGGCTGACTTCACCGGGTGACGACGTCACAAACTAAGACTGGAAAAAAAAAGTTAAAGGAAACGCCGGCCGGAAGTGCATGAAGGGGAGAGAGAGGGGGGAGGAGGGGGAGGGGGGAGAGGCGGAGGCGAGGAGCGTGCCGCCACACCGGAAGAAAGTGATCGCTATAATGTCATCACTATCACCGGAAACCTCCCGGTGCCACGCGCTACCGAGAACGAAGAGGGGCTGGTGAGGAACACTCCCCCACCTCCACACTCCCCCCGACACGCACACACTCATACAGAAACCTGCGTAGACAAACACACACACACACACACACACACACACACACACACACACACACACACACACACACACACTGGGGCGACGTGTTTGCGCAGCTGTGTCTGTGCACGTGTCAGTGTACATTGCACGGTGGCTTTTGCACATCTTAGGTGGACAACACCGGACAGCCTCCAGAGGGTCCAGTGCTGTCCGAGAGGCAGCCAGAACAGCGTCTACCTGTTCAGTTCTGAACCAGCTGCAACCTGTCTGACAGGTGAACCTAAATAACCGACATACATGGTCATTTATACATGTATGAATATATATTTGTACCGTGCGTGATTTGACCAGAGTGAACAAGATTGTCTTTACTGAGGAGACAGTAAAGACACATTTTGATGGCGATTTTTGACCGCATTTTCTATTTTTTGAGATTTTTTTTGTTCAGATGGCAGGCTGAATGCTGCCCACATGGGAGAGAAAATGAGTCACACTGCACCAACTTCCAACTGGAGAGTCAAGATGAGAATTGTGTCAGTCAAAGCAGACTATGGGGCTTCTTCAGGGGACGGCCCGTCCAATTCACCCCCTGGCTGCACTTAACCCATATCAGAGCAGTGTTTTATTCTCCCCCAGGATTTGGATAAAGTAACACAAAACCTGGTCTGTAGAAATAGGAATTTTTAACTTACCTCAGTCAAAGTTCCCTGTGTGGCCATGGCTGCTGTTCCTTGCTGCAGAAATATGTCTGTCCTATCTCTAAACTCGCTGTCTTCATCAACATGAGACTGTCAGAGCAAATCTGTGCCATGCTGTCTTCGCGCACAGACGCTGTCGTCCCTCTTCTCCAAAGTCGCTTCCCATACAGACCGGGCTCTCCCATCAACCGTAGGCTTTTTATAGAGATCCCGTAGTAACTAGTAGAGGGAACGGAGGAGGGAGGAGGGGGAGGGAGGGAGGGAGGGAGGGATGGAGAGAGGGGGGGAGAGGGAGAGCTCATTCAAAGATTCACCTACACATGTACGTGCGTATCCCACGTCATTGAACGGAGTGCAGCTATTTATAAAAGGGAGGAAAAGTATAGCCTGAATCACTGTGCAGGTCTTTAAAAGGGAAGATGAAAATAGCATATTTGTTGTGTATGAGCTCTTTACTCCGAGGTGTCAAATATTAAAAGCTCTAACGAGAAAATTCCTGTAATATGAAGACATTTAGAGTCTCGGAGGTACTCATTAGTCAGTCGTATCGTATTTCCATCTCCTAATATTCCTATAATAGCATACTTATTACGTAATTATCCCTTGTTAATTTTCGCAAGGCATGCATTTCACATTCTCATTGTCTACTTTTTTGCCAAGAGTACCCGCAAACATGCTGTAATTTCTGCTGTCAGGGGATTTAATCTGTTGCTTCGGCGGCAGTATCATGTTCAGTTCAAGTGAGGCATCAACAAATCTCACGCTATATGTTTAAAATCGATCAGATAAGCATGAAACAAGTCCACGGCTTCGGTTCTCTGTCGATGCAGTCGATGTATTGGAAATTTATTTTCTCGATAAACATCAGCTGATAGCAAGCATCTAAAGCCGACACTTGTCGCATATGTTTCAAAATTACCAAGTGACCAGCGATGGGCAAATCGTGATGTTTAGATTAGGCGATGAATCACTGCAGCCGCCTGCTTAGAGTGACTGGAAATGTTTGCTGCAGTGCACTGATGGTTTTTTCTCCTTAAAATATTGATGTATTAAAAAAAAAACAGCCAAATATGCAGCCCAGATTCAACACATCGGTGGAAGCGCACAAGGACGGACGTGACAGGAGTCGTGCGTAAATCCATCCCGACGCTGTTGAACTCGCAACACGTTCAGGGAGATTTGGGGGAGACCCTCGTGCGTAAAGAAGTGTGTCAGACATGCGTAGGCGCGTGCAGTGAGAGACTCCTGTAAATTAGACGCACTTTGGGCACAGGACTGAAGTGCCCCTTGAGTTAGAAAAGCACAGAGTGGAAGTTGAGAGAAAACTTATACGCCCCTGCGGGCTAGGCCAGGTCTGGATCAGTCTCCCGCACGACCCACCTCCACCTCCACACGCCTCCTTCACCCAGGCATCACTGAATAAAATGAGGATGATTTCATTCTTATTCACTGTGGATTTCAAAAGAAAAAAAAAGCTTATAATTTGTAATTCAACCCTCAATTTAAAGTAAAATCCAAACCAAAGAAATATCATTTTAGAGGTAGCCACTGCAATCTGAAGGGAAACCTTCCGCCCTCCCTTTCCTTTGATTCTTATGATTTAAAAGTAGCCAGATTCCACAGTTGAAGCCACAGACCTACACCAGCAGATGTTGAATGATGTCTCTTCACTCCAAGGTGTAATTTGAAACCTTTAAAAATAAGTTCTGCTTTATTACACTCATGATGTAATTAATTTTGAGCTATAAAAATGTTTCTGAACTTACCATAAAAACAACAAACACAAGCCCATTGCAGCATCCTGAACGCCTCATTGACCTGAACAGCAGGGCGACAGCCTGTAGCGATGATGTGCTGTTTCTCAATGTTACTAAGGTCATTCTCATTGGGCCTCAATCTTCACCAGAGGCTGCCAGGACTCCAAAACCAAATAATCCAGTTTCCTGAGCTTGGAGTTTGAGAATACAGTGCTAAAATATTCAACACTCGAGTTTCGTGTATTTACTTTGCTTTTCCCAGACGTTTCAACCATATCCCACAGCAGTGCTTAACTGAACAGACAGGGGTGACAGTCTCTCCCCACTTATCAAGTGACCAAAGTCCTGCACTGATGACACCTGAGCACATGCCACGCACTGAAGAAGATCATGGGATGTGGTCAAAAGCTTAACCTTGAGAACATTTTACCACAGTCACAGTTTCTGTTCGCGATCGGCCTACTGCTGCAAAATGGGGACATTTTCTCAGGATCATGGTGGAAACCTTACAATCTTACAAAAAGAGAAGTAATATCTTAGTCAAACACTCTAAGCCCACAAGGTTAATCATTAATTAAATATCAGTGGACTGACCCCAAGAAGGTACACCCGATGACAGGTAGCGGAAGTTGCTTGCTATTTAAGAACAAAGCACCTTCAGCACTCTGCCTGGAAATTAATCTTATTAAACGTAGGGACACGTGGGACATCCTGGTGGCCTAGTGCTTGGATCTTATGACTGGGATTGTGGACAGTTCTAACTATCTTGGGGGTTTCTTTCTTTAATGGCTAGATTATGAGAAGTTAACATATTTCAAACACTTTGCGAGGTTGAATTGTTGCATAACTGACACATTTTTGTAGTACTACAATAATAAGGTCAAGAATACAGATGTTTACTTAAATGTGGACATCATTTTGTCTCTAATGAAGAGATCTAAGATACTTTGCTTGTGAAAATGGTTGAAGGATGACACAATATGAACAAATGTATTGACCACTGCTCACTCTGGCCATGACTGTAAAATCTACATTCATATCCCAACTAGAGGCAGCTTACTGGGGTGTGTGCGTATCACTTAACAGAAAACAGCTCCATCCTTCCAGCATGATAAGAAATCAGGACAACAATACACCCACAGAGGCAAGTACAACATTAGATGTCATTCACTCTGTTATTACATCTTACGTTTAGAGTAAACTCATCTCAGAAATTATTCCAGAGGAGGAGGAGCGTGAATCTCTCAACCTTGGGCCTCAGATCTCCACTTACTGCAGCCAAACAGCAATATAAATGTGCTGACGTGCAGCAGAGGGTAAGTGTTGTGCAAGTGTGTGTACACAAGCATACACAAGTCAATTTCATCATGCTACACCCCACATGAATATGCAAGTGAGTATGTGTGGGGGTTGGGGGGGGGGGGGGGGGGGGCTGAGTGATTGAAATAGTGTGAATGAAATTGTTCCTCACTTACTCCCTCCTTAATCTTCCACTCCCTCCCATTACTGGCCCCACAGTGCCATAAACACAAACATCTTCTTTATCTCTTCTTTTCAGCAATTTTGATTTCATCCTACTGATTACGTCTTCAGCTTGTTAACCTTTTGCCTCTTGCTTTGACACCAAGCCATTATCCCACTGGCCGGCCGCCTTCAACTCATATTCAGTGCTCAGCTTCGGTCTGGAAGCTTGACTGTGAATCAGGATGCAGATTATTTCCTGTTCAAACCTCTCATCTGTCTGTCATGCCCAGTTGTTGGCTTTCTTTTTATCTCCTCATCTGTATTCCAAACAGAGAATGCAGTCAGATAAGAGAGAGAAAGAAAAAAAAAACCTCATCCCTCCCATACACTCTCCTCTCTCCTCACAACCGCCTACCTTGCCTTCCCACCTCCCCTTCTCCCATTCTGACTCATACTGAAATCCCAGTGAGCCTCCTCTCCCCCCACCCCGCACCCCCACCCCTCCGCTCTCATTTGTGTTTTCTCTCCCTTTGATTGCCAAGCTGGCTCGAACGCAATGAGCAGGGCGAGAGAGAGTGAGCAAATGAAACAGATAGAGAGGGAGAGAGGAGCGGAGGGATGGAGACAGGGAGGGAGAGAAGGAGGAGGAGGAGGAGGAGGAGGAGGAGGAGGAGGAGGAGGAGGAGGAGGAGGAAGGCTCTATGCTGCCAAAACGTGCCCGTAATGAGGATTCTGTCAAAGGAGAACTGAGGAGGAGGAGGAGGAGGAGTGTGTGTGTGTGTGTGTGTGTGTGTGTGTGTGTGTGTGTGTGTGTGTGTGTGTGTGTGTGTGTGTGTGTGTGTGTGTGTGGGTGTGTGTGTGTGTGTGTGTGTGTGTGTGTGTGTGTGTGTGTGTGTGTGTCTGTGAGTGTGTGTGTGTGTGCGTGTAGTGTTGGTGGGGGTGTGTGTCGGAGTGAGATGGAGGTTTGGGAAGAGTGGGTGTACATTAGTGAAACCCCTCTCGCCCCCACGCCGCTCCCTCCACTGTCTCCGTGCTCTTCTTGCCTACAAGATTTGTGAGATCACAAACCCACACTCGCACGCAACAGCAACCCAACATCCACCCACACACACACACACACACACACACACACACACACACACACACACACACACACACACACACACACCGCCTAAGCAGAGACAGACACTGTGAACCCATATCTTCTCAGAAACTTTGAATATGTGTGTCTTTTTAATGTTGTGTGACGGAGGGGGAGGAAGAAGCATGTAATGGCGTATGTACTTCCTGCCTTGACATGTGTTCCTCATCCACCGGAGCCAATTAAATGGCTCCAGCAAAATTGACTTACCTGAGATGACATGACAAGGTTATTACCCTGATTTCATTACATTTGCAGAGCATCTGTGGCAAGTGATGCCGAGACGGGCTGTCCTTTTGCAAAGTCATATGCCATCTCTTCTCATCTGCTGCAACTCCAACAGTGACTCACACAGAACTTCACAACATTATGCCAAAATCATATGCTGAATGGAATTAACATGCAATGCCAGCTGTATGCGCGTGTTTGTGTGTGTGCAGGCGTGGGCAGTCGTTTGTGCATGTGTTGGAAGGGGGTGTCAGTGTTCGAGCGAGAGAGTGCATCAGTTTGCAGGAGTTCAGCGTGGGGATCATTGGAACTTTTAGCACAGATCACCAGGAGTGACATATGTGTTTATATTCACGTGTCAAAGTCCACGCCATGCCCTCATGTTGTATATACTGCATATAGAGAGCCTGGTGAAAATGAAGCAGGGACTTCCATGTAAAATTCCTTAAAACTCACTGATCTGCCAGTGGGGCAGTCATTACAAACTGGAAACGTGAGTGCTGCTTTCCAGGGAGTGCTGGATACATACATTAAAAAACAGTCAGTTAAAACAACAGTTAAAAGCCTGTAGACTAGTGAGTTCCCACATAAGCCTGTCTCACTGCTTCCAGATAGTGGCACCTTAATACTGGAGGCTACTCTTGAACTTCTTCTCTGCTCGCCTGCAGCCAAATGCGGTTCAAACACACAGAACTTTGCAATGAAAATTCCACACAAAGTTATAAAATACTACATGTGTGAAGCTGTATTTTGGGGAGAAGAGCATCATGAGAAATATTGATGGAAAGGTGCAGCCATTAAAACATTCATGTTCAATCAGACTAAACGGACCGTGTGGAATAAGATGATTTTAGCAACCCTGAAGCTACTTAATGAGAAATAAGGCGAAAACTGTTCATTTAGCGTTGAAGATGTAATGTAGTTTGTGCACAGCAGAGTCAGGAGTCATGACATATAGCTTTGTTCTTTGATTAATGCATTTAATACAACTTCCATCTAATGAGGTCATGAAATGCAGTCAGTGGCTTCCACTGTTACAGTCGGACTTCCACTGTTACAGTCGGACTATTGACGCACCACTCCATGTACTCCAACTCATATCATCATTTCGTTCATCCTTCCCGTCCCTCCCTCTTTTTTGTGAATTATACATTAAAACCAGTTGAAATGGATATACTCCAAACATCTAGTGCCAGCAAATATGCGTCACACAAGCCTCTGGCCTCAGACTCTCTTTCTCTGTCTTTCTGTCTGTCTCTCCTGCACACACACTCATGCCTTCTTTCGTGTCTGTCTCTCTCACTACTTGAGATGTGGATTCCATTTCAGTCGTCACACTTTCATCTCCCTGCCGTTTTCATTCTCTTTTATTTGTTACCCACTTTTCAACTCCAGCATTTTCATTCTGCTCCAGCCTCAACCACAATGTCCCGCTCTTGTCTCCACCTTTCTCTGCTGACTGTATTCCCCCATCTGTCCTCCTCCTCCTCTTCCTCCTCCACTCCAGTCATCTCTAAAAGTCATCTCCTCCCACCTCCCAGTGTCCCAGTGGGGGGAGACAGAGAGACAGACAGAAAGAGAGAGGGAGAGAGAGAAAATGAGATGGGGGCAGGAGAGATCGAGATATGATTGGGCTGGAGAAACCCCCTGGTGTCAGAAATTCACCTGCAAAAACTCCCTGCTTCCCCCGCTTTTTCTCATCTGTATTCACAGTCTCTCCTCTCCTCCTGCATCATGCCTCCTCACCTCTCTCCCTTGCTTCCTCTTTCTCTCTGTCTCCCTCCTTCCCTCCCTCACTACCTCCCTGCCTCCCCTCCTCTGTCCTTCTGTGTCTCTTATCATCCTGCATTGCTCCACCTGCACTGTGGTGCAGCACTGACAATCAGAACTCTGCACACATACGCACACGCACAGAGGCACACACACACTTACTGACTCTCTCTCTCACACACGCAGGGAGACACACGCCCACCACTTCCGGCAGCCCCCCTCTCTGTCTCACACACCTCTCCACTGCAGACACGAAACATTCTACAACCCCTGGTGTGCCGGTGCTTCATCAAGAGACACTGTTAGCACTACATCACACCAGTATTCTGCATTCATACACAATGTGGCATGTCACTTATTTATGCCATGTATAAATAACTGTGATAACAAAAAGAAAAACAGAGAAAGAGTTAATGACAGGAATGAAAGGATAATAATGATGATAATGATAAATGATGAAAATAATCATAATGATCTGATCTTAGTTTATTCTTGATTTGTATTGCACCTTTCTTTTCTGTGCTTTACATAACATATATATTTAATTAATAAAATCAATTAAAACAACAATTAAAACACTTTGGAATAAACAGAAAATTTCATGAATGAATTAATTACCTATAGATGTGTGTAATTAGCCTGATTTTCGCAGCCTGCATGTCCTCTCTCTGCTGCCTGCCAGCTTTTTGATTTGGTGGTACAGCTTAGATTGGCGGAAGTAACTTCTGTTACTGTAAGAAGTAATCTATACACACATACAGTAAGTATGTGGAGACGTTCCTCATTACTATGCTAAAGAAGCAAGCCAAGCACCTTGGATGAATTATTTAGTGACAGGATGAAGGAACGTGTGTGTGGACAAAGAGGAGGTTTGGCTCTGGATGAAGAATCATGTGTGGGAGATCTGTAGGAAGGACAAGAGACTCTGGCCCTTTAATTTGGTGTTGCTAGGGAAATGAAGCTGTTTACTCTAGCGTCAGCCACATCAGCCACACCAATGATGTCTGCATGAATTCTCCACCTCATATGCTCACACATACACATGCGCTAGTCAGACTTTCTGTGTATCTTTCTGCCATTTGTTTCTGCAATTTCCCTCCACACCTCCTCATGCAATTTGTCAGTTCACATCAAAGTCATGAATGCAGACAGGACAAGAAAAAAGATGTAATTGGGAGGAAATGTTGGACCACATGGACATAAATTACCTTGATGGAAAACAAAAGTAGATGAGAGAAAGTTCGTTGCTGGGCCAGTCCAAAGAGGGTTGGACAACAGGACGGTTGGGCAAGACATGAGAATAAGTAATCTATCCTGACATCTAGTGGATATTGTGTAGAACTGAGGGTGTGTATGTATGTAGGATAACTGTCTGCTTCTTTATATAATGTGCAGACCTTTAAGCCCCCTTATCCAGGCCTCATATTTAGGTCAAGGCCTACGTAATAATTACATAACAACATATTTCAGAATGACACACATTTTGTGAAATTATAAGAGAAAATCTTTCTAGAAATTATAGACTTAAGTCATTTTAAAATGAAACAAGAGTTTAACTGAAAAGATAATTATAACATTACATTTAGCCTGGTGTAAAAGGGGACAACTTTGTGCAATCATTATCAAACACCCTTGTAAAATAACATATCTATGTCTGCATAAACAGGATTGATGGAAAGATATTGTGCCTATTTGTTAATCAGCTCACTACAATAAAAGGATTTCAGAACAGGCGGGACATAATCCACACTGAACAACCTAAAATAAAATCAAGTAAAATAAAATAAAACAAAATAAAATAAAGATTAAAAGATGCAATAATATATATATATATATATATATATATATATATATATATATATATATATATATATATATATATATATATATATATATATATATATGCTGCCTGTTCTGAAATCCTATCTATCTATCTATCTATCTATCTATCTATCTATCTATCTATCTATCTATCTATCTATCTATCTATCTATCTATCTAAACATAGACATAAACAAAAAATACAATATTCTGTGTACTACGAAACAATAACAAATTATTTTTGTCGTTCAGCTTAAACAGTGAAATTTGTTGTTACCTAATAGTACTGAAATAGTAGTATATTTGTAAAATCTTAATGCAGGAGTTTTACTTGTTATGGAATATTTCAATATTCTAATGTTGCTGCTTTTACCAAAATAAAGAAAATTAACAGATTACGTTGAAAGGGGGGGCCGTACTGCATTACCCGACAGCCTTTGCTCTAACGTCACACGGTGAATATGTTTGAACCAGTTGAGCCACCATACTTGTTGTGTTTGTTTTAGTGAAAGCAAAGATGGCGAACGAACTGGACAGAGTGCGAATCTCAGCTGCGGAACTCCGTGCTGAAGCGTCGAATTCAATCAATATTACGGACTTTCAGAAAGGTGAGAGGAAGTGGACTAGGTGCTTGAAAGGAATACATTCGCGAAAAAGTCGATAACTTGAAACGAAGAAGTATCCCAAGTTAGCTGAAAGTAACATACGGAGTCGCTAAGTTTGTAACCAGCTAATGTTGTTAGCTAGCAAGCTATCTATCTACCTGTCCATTCTTTGCTCTCGCGCGTTCTGTTTTAAACGCCCCCTTTAACCGCAACAACACTAGATAAGTTATCTGCGACTGTTGTGACGAATTAACCCTGTTTTTAACATTCATCGGATCGTTTCCTCTGTTTCATTCCTCTACTTTTTATTACATTTGTGCAAGTAATTTGTATGTAACGTTGTATGATTTTGCTACTGATGAGCTCGACTCCTGACATCGTTTACCGTTATAACTGGTTTTTACATCATATTTATCACTGGTTGTTATTTTATTTTTGACGCTGACTTTCATTTATAGATTCATGAGATTGTATTGTTTTACTGTTGTAATTTTTATTCTGGAAAAGTTGCTTTTTCTTTGTCTGTGTTTAAGTTTTGCAATGTGATGCACTTTACACACTAACTTTAGAGAAATAACTATCAATCATTACAATTAATGTTTTCTGCTGAAGAGAATGGACGGTTCATTTGAAGACTCAAATTAAAAAGTCGTCAAAATAGTGATGTTGATAGATGAATTCTCATGTTATGGCAAGTATACGTATGTTTTCCTCTTTGGTCCTGATTCTGAACATCTAAAACGTTTACATTTCCAGCGACTTGGTTCCAGAAAGGCAGAACTTCAACGAATAAGCACGATGGTGTTCTTTAGTTTTCCTGTGACAACAAATCCAACGGAAAACAGGCTGATCTAGCTCATCCTTCAGTGTCATAGCCCTTGGTTGTTGTCCAAAAACTATTAAAAACACATCAGTGAGGCAGTCCACTGTACTTGGTGACATGTTCTTTTGTTATTATGAACATAGGGACTGTAATTTATTGAGTCAATGCTGCTGCTCTCAGTACTTGCCAGCTCAACAAATGCATATTGATCACAGCTGTAAATTATTCCCAACAAATGCGCTTTTTACTCCTGTCTAAGTAATATTTACTAAAAACTAAAGTGACCTCTTGATTAAATTTATTATTGAGCCCTTTTTAGAAATTATTTATTTGTGATCGATCTGTTCAGATTTACGTCCTCAGTGGGTATAAATGAGCTGCGGTCTCAGCGCCAGAGTCAGGGTAGGGAAGTCAGAGAGTACTGACAGTCTAAGGCATTGATGAATTTGTTCTTTTCAAGGGATTTCTTAATAAGAAAACTCAAACAGAACAGGACAGCCTTAATCATTATACCCAAAACCCATCTATGTTGTTGATTACCAACTTTGCTTTTCACCATCTTAATTTCTTCTTTCTGTGTCTTTTTCTTTCTGCAGAGGAGCAACAGGAGCATCGCGTGCACAAGCAGCAAAGGAGGCGTGAAGGAAAGCGCCCTGATCTGCAGCGCTACCAGTCAGTACCTGGACACGGACGGCGTCATCGTGACAGTGAGGAGGCAGAAACTGGTCAAGGTGATTCCCTGGCCACTGATTCATATGAGCATGAGCAGCCACCACAGAGTGAGAAAAAGGATGTGGCTGAAAAAGTTTTAGAGAGACAAGGATGTGGAGACGGTGGAACAGGTACTGACAAAAAGGAAGAAGACAGGGTGAGAGGCGATGGTAGTAACACTCAAAACTGTGGAAAAGGCAGCCAGTCACAGGCTAAAGCAGAAACAAATCAAGCTAAAGGCTTTGCTGAAAATGAAAGAGAACACCAGGAACCTGCTGGAGCTGCTAAGCCAACAAGGAAAACTCGCAAACCAGATCAAGAATTTTATCAACCTGGGAGCCGAAGAAACATTCAAGGGAAGGATTGTGGTGTTGGAAGAGAGCAAGATAAGCTTCCCTCACGGAAGCATGAGCAGAAAACTGAACCAGAGTCCCAGCTGAGTACGGGGGAAAGGGAGGGGAACAATAAAATATCTACACAGAAACAGGGAGGGAAAGATGAAGGAAAGGGTAAACAGGACAAAGTAAAACTGTCCAGTGAGACAAACAGAAAGAAAGGAAGCCGAGATGAGAAAAAGCCTCCTTTACCCTCGGATGCTTCAGTGGAAAAAATTACAAACAAAGTAGAAAAGCTCAGCGTCAAAGAAAAGGGTAAAGTTGGATGTGAAGGCCGAGTTGTTGACGAGTTAAGCTGCAGGACGGGAGAAACAACTGATAAGGAAAAGAGAGGCCAAGAGGGAGGAAGAAAAGAAGTGGAAGAAAAGGTAGAGAAGAAGAGGGAAAAGGGAAGCCGCAGGAGAAGAGGAGGGGAGAAAGAAAAAGAGAGGAATCAGGATTCCAGAAGAGCAGAAGATGAAGTAGGTGGTGGAGGAAAGAGTGACTGGGGGAAAGCTGAGAGGGAGAGAGACAAAAGAACAGCAGAAGCGGATAGGGATAACAAACCGGGTAAGACAGGAGAGACACATCAAAGCAAAGGAAGAGAGAATCGCAGAGAAAGCAGAAAAGGAGATAACAACAACAACAACAGTCGATCCAGAGATGCTGAGAAAGATGCTAAGACACAAGGATACGTAGACAGGGCCATGGAGAGAGGTGATAAAAAGCAATCCAATGCAAACATCACAACACCAACTTCAAAACGCTATTCCAAATCAGATATTCGACGCTCACGGAATCGAACTTACAGCAGTAGCTCAGCCAGCAGTGTGACCAGCCTGGATGGTCCTGGACTAGGAAAGGATGTAGAAAGTACCAAGTGGTCACGCTTGGAGACTCGGCACAATAACAGAGAGGGGATGGGTAATAGAGGGGAAGGAAGAAGGAGTCATTTACATAGCTGGACCACCAACGGGGAATCCTCGACAGAATCACTGGAAGGGAGTGAGATGAGTGACATAGCAGAAGATAGAAGGAGGAGAAGAAGAGGTGGAGAGGAAGAGCTAAGTGCAGAGAGAAGGAGGGACGAAAGGAACAGACCGAAGGGAAACAAAGGTGGAGGTCGGGGAATCCTAAGAGTTTCTCTAGAAAAACAGTCAGGTACCTCATCACATAGTGGGGTTGCACAACATCACAAGCAGGGCTCGGTCCCTCGTGGCAGAGGTGGGGGTATCCTGGTGCTTCCAGCCCGTACAGACATCTCTAATTCACCTGAGGTTGGGCAAAGGCTTCTTTTTGGTGGAATTAGAGGAGGAGCAGCTTCCAGGAGTAGAGGAGGCAGAGGAGGAGGAGTGAGACGACTCTGGGATCCAAATAACCCTGACCAGAAACCAGCTCTGACCAGCGCCCAATCCTCACAACATTCATCTCTCCAGCAGCCTGTGTATCTTCAGACTGGAACTGGATATGGACAACTTCACTTTCTGGACACGGACGATGAGGTAGCAGGCAGCCCTCCGGTCCCGCAGGGTGAGCACTTTCGATCCAAGCAGGCTGCTACCATGGCCTACTACAAATTCCAAAACTCTGACAACCCCTACTGCTACCCCATGCCAACCAGCAACCCACACGATCCTGGCACTGTCACTAGTCCGCGCTATCCATACCCTTATCATGTGGGGCCCTACCAAATGGCTCCCACAAACGGTATGTACGCGGGTCCGGGTGTGGGTCAGTTCTGTGGGAGTTACAGGGGAGCAGGTTATTCGCAGTCAGGTGCAGGAGGTGCTGTGACATTTGAAGAAGCGGAACACCAAGCCAGAGGGGAGCTGGGGAGGCTGCTGAGGGCTGCGGATGCACAGGAGCTCCAGCTCAGTAACCTGCTGTCCAGAGACAGAGTGAGTGCTGATGGACTGGATCGCATGGCCCAGCTCAGGTGAGGATGCAGGGGAAAAGATGTGTGTTTTGTGTGTGTGTGCTTTAAGTTTTACTCTTTTGTTTCATGCTACTTGTTTGGCTGTCAGTTGCCCCTTGGGACTAACTAATGATAAAATCAACAGAGCAGATTCAGCTGGCATATTGAAAGTGCACTGTCCTGCCCTCCTGTTTTCTAGAGCTGACCTTTTGGGACTATATGAGCACATGATCCTGACAGACATCGAGTTGTCAGACTCTCAGAATGTGGATCAGGCTCTGTGGAAGAACGTCTTTTACCAGGTCATAGAGCGCTTCAGGCAGCTTCTCAAAGACCCCACCTATGACAACACCCCTCACATTAGGAACATGCTGCTCACACTGCTGGATGAGGTAAGGAATGTGTGCGAAATTTGGACAGAGTAGGATTTCACTAAGTCACTTTTTTATAGGATTCTGAATGAGAGGAAAAGCTGAAGTGAAGTTTGCATGTTTGTATACATACGTACATTAATGAGTGTAACTTCACTTGTGCATTATGATTATTGTCTGTTTTA
This sequence comes from Chaetodon trifascialis, assembly GCF_039877785.1. Taxonomy (NCBI): domain Eukaryota; kingdom Metazoa; phylum Chordata; class Actinopteri; order Chaetodontiformes; family Chaetodontidae; genus Chaetodon; species Chaetodon trifascialis. The sequence continues at coordinate 10,838,351 of NC_092071.1, read as the reverse complement.
CAGGGAGCACTATTCTTTGATGCGCTGCTTCAGAAGCTGCAGACAGTATACCAGTTTAAATTAGAGGATTACATGGATGGCATGGCTATCAGGACTCGGCCATTACGCAAAACGGTAAACTCATTTTAGGCTGTGTGTGTGTCTCAAATTTATTGAGCCAGGCAGTGATTACATTTCTATGTTACTAACATTGTAGTTTCTAAAAGCATGTTAATGGTTTACTACTTGTTAATTGTGTTAACAGTGATGTCCTAACTGAACTTTGGCTCAAGTGATTGTTAAACATTTTCGTGTGTTTCTGTCTCTTTCAGGTAAAGTATGCACTGATCAGTGCTCAGCGCTGCATGATTTGTCAGGGAGATATTGCACGTTACCGGGAGCAAGCCAGTGATTCGGCAAACTACGGCAAGGCTCGCAGGTAGGCTGTAATCCGAGCATTCTCTGGGTACTGTGAATTTCCTTTTTGGCATGGAAAAGTACAGGATGTGTGTTGTCATTATATATTTGATGTCAGGAGGTTACGTTGTCCATGTCTGGTAACTTTTAAGTCCAAGAACGAGGGGTCAGGACTTAGCCTTTTGTTGTGGGACAATTTTTCCACCTTTCCTCCTAGAGAAAGTTCCTGTACGTTTTTTTTTCCTGAGATGCTAGCTGCTGACGACAAGAAACTTTAGAGCATAACTGAGAAAGTTCCTTTCTAGCTGCATGTGACTGTTTAGATGAGAACCTCATAATTTCTAAGGTAGAACCAGAAAACAAAGGCGAAATCTTCCGTGGTGTTCCTCTGGTGGTATCTCATAACTCCGTCTTTCTTTTTTTCTTAGCTGGTACCTGAAAGCCCAGCAGATTGCCCCCAAAAATGGACGGCCATATAACCAGCTTGCCCTGCTGGCAGTCTATACAGTAAGTGATACTTTGCTTAAGTAGGGATGGAAAGTTCAGAGTTAGCTGAAAAGGATCTGTGCGGGCACAATTACATCACTGGAGTTAAATAGCTGGTTTTTGTGACTGTATTTCTCCAGGCATGTCCCCGAGACGATTGAATTCTACAGCTGTACTTTGAGTAATGGTCTGTTTGTGCCTGCCCAGTGTGTCCTTGTTGTAGGATACCTCCCTCCTCTCACTCTCTTCCCACCTCTCTCACTTACAGAAACGGAAGTTGGATGCTGTGTATTATTACATGCGCAGTTTGGCAGCTTCCAACCCCATTCTGACTGCAAAGGAAAGCCTGATGAGTCTGTTTGAGGAAGCAAAGCGAAAGGCGAGACACACATTTCTGTCATTAACTTGAGTCAGATGATTTTTCTTGGCTTGAAAACCTTGAAGGTCACTTCAGTTCTAACATAAGTGCACAGCCTTGAATCTGATACACTCATAGATACTGAAAGTCAGAACCATGGAAATGAACTGTTGTGGTTTGTTAGTGGACATTAATTATTGGTTGGAAGAAAAGTGGTCTGACAGAAGTATAATCTCAAAAGGTTATTAAGAAATTAACTGTCAATGTAGCTGGGCTGCCTGAATAATTGTATTACTGTTTTGATTTATAACTCATATTGCATTTATACTTGTTCAAGACACACACACTGACTTATTTTATCATGAACCATGAATTCATATACATATTAACATGTATTAAATAAAGACAAATATAAAGACTTTGTTGACTTAGGCAGTGCAGGTGCTTCTTGTTTACAGACTTTGTTCTTGCAGGCTGAGCAGCTTGAGCGAAGACGGAGGCAGGAGCATGAAGGGGGCTCCAGGGGTCCAGCAGTAAGAGGAAGAGGAAGGGGGGAAGATGGAGCACGTGTGGAGGTTTGGATTCGCCCCAGTGGACAAGCGGCAGCGGCATCCTCACAGAGAGGAGGTAGTGAATCCAGCAGAGACTCCGAGCAGGACGGAGAGCTGGGCAGCCTCAGTGCTAGTGATGTAAGATCCCTTTCTTTCGCTCTCTCACACACACACACACACACACACACACACACACACACACACACACACACACACGTACATAGAGTCTCACATGTGTCTTTACACGTATGCACTCAAAAACACTGTGCAGATTTTTTAACAGGTGTTCTCCATGTTTTTTTTTTTGCAGAATACTTAGAGAGTGTCTGTAGACACAGAGGTGTTTTTTGACATGCTGTGATTATGTTAATAGTAGCTTTAAATATCCCCAAAATGTGGGAAGTAGCTTTTTGTACTTACTTTCTTGACTTCTTGACAAATGTATGTTGTCTCTCTCCACTGCGTCTGCCTCTGTTCACTATCTGTCAGTGTATCCTGTCGATAGAGGCATCTGTATATCCTCTTTGCTCTTTCCGGCTTCAATAGCCATTCAGTCCATTTCCTCCCGTCCCTATTGTTCAAATTCCCGGGCGCATTTAAATGATGACATCAGCTCCAAACCTCTCCTTGTGTTTTGTCCATGGATGAGGACTTGTGTTTTCTTGTCATGCGCTGTGCTCACGAGTTTGTTGCTAAATAAAACTGTTGCCCAGAGGTTAGTAATACTTCTGGCTTTCTCCTTCTCTTTTCTCCAGCTAAATAAGAGATTCAGTCTGAGTTTCCTGCATGCACATGGGAAGCTCTTCACTAAAGTGGGGTGAGTAATGTCTCCTGTATTCCAGTACTGAATTTGATGGATCGAATGGGAATACTGTATAAACTGAATTTTTTATTTTTCTGTGCTTTTGTGTCTGTTTTTTCTCTATTTTTATGACCGTGCGTGTCTTACCTATTCAGCATGGAGTCCTTCCCTGGAGTGGCAAGCCGTGTTCTGCAGGAGTTCAGGATGCTGCTGCAGCATGGCCCTTCCCTGCTGGGCAGCACACACATGCTGCAGATCATCACTATCAATATGTTCACCATACACAATGCCCACAGCAGAGGTAATACTACACACACACACACACACACACACACACACATACACACCATTATTATCATCATTAAACAACAAATATTGCTTCAGAGCTTTAACACATGGTGTTAATCTTCATAATTAATGCAAATGCATGGCTGGGGAACAACTCTTTTTATTTTCACGAGATTAACATGCATTTCCTGTGTTGTGTATGTGTTTAAGAAAATGTTAACTCATTGGCACGTTTGACCAACTTGGAATCTCTCTTGCTTTTTCTTTGTTATGCAGTTGCACCTGGGCTGCAAGTCATTTGTGATATTGATAATGTTTAGTAAGTCCCCTTTCCAATACTTGTCTCTGTCAGGTGAAGAAGGGGATGTGCGGTCTGTTTTACACGAGCAAAGCACTGCCCTGGGCCTCGGCATGTTTGCACTGCTGGTGCAGCGCTGCACAGAGCTGCTCAGAGATACTCCAGCAGGTACACACACACACATACACACACACACACACACACACACACACACACACACACACACACACACACACACAACACAGAGTAAGCTTCACAAATAGTTGTTCAGTTGAAGTATTAGATCAGCAGCATTGATCAAAGTTGTGGTTCTACACTAATCCAATTCAGGTACTAATTAAGGTCAGCATTAGTGTTAAGGTGTTTTCATCTGTATCAGCTGAACAATTAAAGGACAAGACATTCCTGTACAGTCCCACAGCATATCAGTGGAAATTATTCATAGAGCTAATTAATAGCTAATAATTAAATTTTAATTTAAGAAATGACATGGTTTTTGACCGGGATGAGTTTTGTAACTGCAGTAGGAGTTGGCATATTGTAATAAAAATGATTCCAGCTGTGTTCACGTTGGACTTAAAACATTATCCTATTTCCCTTACAATGGGAGTTCCAGTTGTTTTTGTTTCATTGTTTAGTATCAAATGTCTTTAACAAACTTACAAACTCTTTCAGAACCAGTTCCCATGGCAGATGGAGAAGAGGAGGGTAAAGGGGAGGAGCTGGAGGGTATGGTGAGGGTCTCTGCCTTCCCCTTGGACCTTAGAGAACTACTACCAAGCATCAAGGTCTGGTCTGACTGGATGTTGGGACACCCAGACCAGTGGAACCCACCACCATGCAGTATAGAGTAAGAGCTTTAAAATTGCAGTAACTGATGTTTTTGACCACTGGAGGGCAGTAGAAACACATTGTGAGTACAACATTTAAAGATCTGCACCTATCTAAGTTGATATGGGGAACCTGCTAGCAAACAGCTACATACTTTCACAGCAGTTACGGAGTAACATTATCATTCATTTGGAGTCTTGTCTCTGTTGACCTGATAAATTTAAGTTGAGTATTCACTCTCTTTTAACTCTGTTTTTGGTCTCTACCATCTCCTGAGGAAAATATCTGGCTCTTTAGCTGCTAAATGTGCCACACAGCAGCCAGTTGCTAATTTTGCCTGCCGTTGCTGACAGGTTGTGGGCAGTGGGTCATTAGAGGTTTTTCTTGTGAAACCGCTTTACATTTCTATCTCAGGGTAATGTGTTGGTTCTATTCATGGCTTCTGCTGGTAAGTTTACACAAACCACACACACCAGACAGTAGCTCTATAAGATGCGCATTCCTCACCAACACCTGTGTTTTTTCCACTCTATCAAGTTGCTGCCCCGACGTTTGGCAGTGCCTGGCTGACCTGTGTAACGTGCTGGCACGTGTGGACCACGGTGAAGTGCCGCTGTACAAAGTCGACAATGACGAAAGTGAAGGAGATGAGGAGTTGACTGTGCTACAGCTGAAGGAGGACAAGCTACTTGCCGGCTTTGTCCCACTGCTGGCTGCACCACAGGAGCCCTGTTACACAGACAGACACACTGACATGGTGAGTGGAAAGACAAATATTTCATTATATTGTCACACTGCAGCCCTGGAACATACTTCTGCTCCTGTGAAATGACTGAATACCTGTTATTCTTTTGTCACCTTCAGAGTGCTGAATTTCACATATTACCTTAATCATCCTTTTTCTATTCACATGTATGTATACCTTCACCCTCTTTCCTCAGGCAATAGCAGCAGATTGTAAGAGAGTCACAGTGTTGAAGTACTTTCTGGAGGCGTTGTGTGGACAGGAAGAGCCTCTGTTGGCCTTCAAGGGAGGCAAATATGTCTCTGTGGCAACTTCTCCATCTAACCACACTGTGGATACAAGGACCAGGCAGGATTCTCTAACAGAGAAAGAGGTGAGGGTCTTTAACCTGCCTTCCCTCTAATAACCTTTCCTCTTCACTTATGTTGCTCCCTCTGTTCCTTTCACCTCTGATTACAGTTCTTTTTAAATTTGACCTGCACATTGTATGTAAATGCTAAAATGTATGTAAATGCTAAAATCAACGTGTCTTATCTACGTCTGCGTCTGTCTGGCAGGCTGATGATGTCATAGTGGAGTCCTCTCTCTCCGCATCAGAAGGAGAAGAGGATGCCGAGGAGGCTGGAGATAGTGAGAATGACATCAGACAGCTGAAGGCACGACGCCACGCCCTCACTAACAAACTGGCACAGCAACAGAAGCGCAGGGATAAAATACAGGTAAAACTGGCACACCTTACCTAACAACTAACTAGGAAATAATATTCTTCTGTTTGTCTAACATTTTATAGTAGCAACTTTAAATCAAATCAAATCAAACTTTATTTATATAGCACTTACATACATATTAAAATGCCGCTCAATGACACTCTCACCACAGACAGTTGCGAGAGTAGAGATAAAAACAACCAAAATGACCTGTTCAGTTGCTAATAGAGTTTTACTGAATCTCAACTTCACCACATTATTATTCTAAATTTCATAAAACAAAAGTTAACCTTCCATTCATAAGGAAACCCACTATGGGCTTGAAGTGACCCTGAATTGTATGAATGGCATAAGCATTTCAGATGATGTAGAAAGAATTTCAAATGTTTTGTTTCTGGTCAGGCTTGTGTCTTAGTAAGTATCACCTGAGTCAGGCAGGTGTAAACTGTTACTGTATACCATGTTGTGGCAGAGTTCATGTCAAAATTAATTGTGTGTGTGTGTGTGTGTGTGTGTGTGTGTGTGTGTGTGTGTGTGTGTGTGTGTGTGTGTGTGTGTGTGTGTGTGTGTGTGTGTGTGTGTGTGTGTGTGTGTGTGTGTGTGTTCGTGTTCCAGGCAGTGCTACAGACAGGTGGGCAGTTGGAGCTGGAAGTGAGGCCTCTGTTTTTGGTTCCAGATACCAATGGATTCATTGATCACTTGGAAGGGCTGAAGAAACTCCTTCAGTGTGGAACATACATAATAGTTGTGCCGCTCATAGGTAAGACTGAAAGATAGGAAGACAGAAAAGAGGAAAGAAATCAAAGGATGAGCATGCTCTCTAGAAAGAGTGGCGAAGGAGGGTTGAATTCTGGTGACATGTTTGAAATCAGAATATATGTTTGGCATTTAGTGTAGAAATGGAAAATTTTCTTAATGTATACTGGTGATGTGATGTGTTGTGTGTTCTCTGTCTCAGTGATTACAGAGTTAGATGGTCTGGCCAAAGGCCAGGACAGCTTTGGTGGAGGAATGGGGTCAGGAGGGCGCAACGCTGGTGGTTGGGGCTACAATGTTAGTGGCACACATGTGCGGGCTGTTCAGGAGAAGGCCCGGTTGGCTGTGGCTTTCCTAGAGAAAGGATTTGAAGCCAAGGAACCGTACCTCAGAGCGCTAACAAGCAGAGGAAATCAGCTCGAGTCTATTGCCTTCCGCAGTGAAGACACCTCTGGACAGCAGGTGAGATGTTTTTTTATTGTTATTTTGTTTTATTACCTTTGGGTAATCTGGTTTCTTTTGCTGGCAAGCAGTGGTTTACTGCCGGTGGATCATTACTATTTGTTATATGTTTTTGTTATTTTTCAGTGACTTAGTTTTCTGTTCGTCCTCAGGGTAACAATGATGATGTGATTCTGTCCTGTTGTCTCCACTACTGCAAAGACAAGGCAAAGGATTTCATGCCTGATCAGAGAAGTAAGGAACATTGACTGTCATTCAGTGTTCATATGTCCCCATGCACAGTGACAAACTCTTACTACTCTTTGGCTTCTCCCTCCTCCCCCTGCACAAACACAGATGGGACAGTGAGGCTCCAGAGGGAGGTGGTACTCCTTACCGATGACCGTAACCTGCGTGTCAAAGCTTTGACCCGCAACGTCCCAGTCCGAGACATCCCCGCTTTCCTCAGCTGGGCCAAAGTGGGCTGAACCAGGCTAAGCTGGAATCAAAGGAACCCAACTGCTGAAGCCTGCTTGCCACTCAGCCAAGGAGAGAAGACACACTTAAGCAGGAGAAGAAGAAGAGGAGGCAAAAACAGGGGAGAGGAAATGATGAAGAAAGCAAAGAACCGCCTCTTAAGAAGTACAAGCAAATGTAGTGAGAGCAGGGTGGTTTCAATGAGCTTTTTCCCCCTCGTGATGAAGTGTGTGTGTGTATGTATGTGTTAAGATCAGTGAGCTTGTCCAGAAAGAGACATGGGAGACTTAATACGTCTCAGGAAGGCTGGATCGGAAGGGAAGAAGGAGGTAAAAATGGTGCGATTTGATTTTGGAAGTTGTGTGGCGGTCCAGCCTCGAGCCTCTGCTCCTAGTTAGTGAGTGTACTCTGCAAGCAGTATTAAAATTTGAGGCTAATGATAGCATGAGGCAGAGAGAGGGAGAGTGTTAATGGCCATTTAATTGATTAAAGACAGCAGTAATGAAGGCCATAACTGGCACTTTCACACATCTCCGAGGGCACAGTCATATTCGACTGCTTTGGCCTCGACATGAGAGCTGAGAAAGCTAGGTGGAGAGAAGCACAGCTGGAGGGTCTTTGTCAGTACAGTAAAGAGTGGCTGATTGTTAAATCAAGACCCCTTCTGCAACCATAACACCTTTATGCAGGTATGGTATTTGCTGCTAAACCAGGAAGTGCCTGTTGCCTGTTTGGTAACTTGGGTTGTTCCTCCAGCTTGATGCTAACATGAGGTTATTGTAAGAAAATGTTTTTAAAAGTCAGCGAACAACGAAAAAACATTCATTTTTATTCATGTTCTTGTTTTTTCCTGTTTTTGAACTTGTGTAAAAAGTTTTATTTCCTTCTTGGAGGCCATTTCTCCATTTTGAAGACTCTGATAATAAGCACCTGCAAAGTCTCCTCCCAAACAGTGTGAACCATAAGCTTTTTTTTCTTTTTATAATCAAACCCGCCTGCAAAATATGGTTTTTGAGCAGTATGACAAATGTGTAAGATTGTACATATCAAGACCACTCAGTTTGTGGTGAGTTTTCAGTTCCAGATTATGCTACATTGACCAACTTTAAGTGAAATTCCACCCATCTATCACTGGAACAAAGACTTTCAAATACTGTTTGATAGCCACGAGGTTTGGAGATGGTTTGGTCCTTGACAGTGACTTTGCAGATACTTTATTATCGAGTGCCATTGGTGATAATTCACTCACTTTTCTGTTCATTGTTGCACTCCTCATTCTTCTTGTGCTTCATACCACCACAGCAATTCACCTTTTAATGAAATGTTTTTAATCACCAATACCTGTTTTCCTGTTCAGTGTGACCTTTTCTCAAGGTCACGTTTCCACTTCTATCCACTCCCAGTATCCGCTCAGTTGAAATACACTGCATGAGGTATACCACCATAGATTATAGCCTGTAAAATTTCCATTGTATTCAAGCAGCACCTCACTGGCACATTGTCAACAAACATTTAACGCAAAGGGAGTACTTGTGTTTGGATTTTTGCTTGTGCTACATTGCTTCAGGTGATTCTGAGTTATGTCAGTGTTTGTTTCTGTGTGCGTTTGAGACCGTGTCTGGATGCTCAAAATAGATGTAATCTACACTTGCGTCCTCTGTTGTGTTACATCATACATAATTCATGATTCACTCATCAGCGTTTGATAATATGGATGTAAAATAATGCTGTATGTAGAAGTGGCTGCCTTGTTTGCTATTTGTCCTGTACCTTTTCAGCTCGGCTTGTACAACTTCAGTCAGCAGTGGATGTTTTTCTGTATCTGTTAATCACAGACAGGGTTAATATTTTTTTCCGCTCCTGTTCTGGTGCTTTTGTAGTGTTCAGTACAATCTACCGTGTTTAATGGCACTGCTGCAGTGTTTTATTGTTGGAGCAAACAAAGTAAATGCATAATCCGTTTAACACAATTACTTTTCCATCTTTCATCATTAAAAATGTTTACCTAAATGTGATATTATTTTAAGAATACATTTTAACTTTGTATTTAAGAATCCCAGTAAACTAGTATGAATAGTACCAGCACCCTGAAGGATGAGCAGCTAAATGGAATTCAGCCATCGTGAATTTTTATTATTTACATCTGTACTTTTCCTTCTGTGACCTGTCAAAATATCTGCTGTGAAAAAAGCTTTTAATGTTGCACACAAAAGATTATTCTTAATATTCATGTTCACTTAATCGTAAACCTTAATGTAAAAACATACAGAGCCAGATTACTTTAGATAGATTCACTGGATATGTGAATATAAATCCATGAATAATAAACTCAAACATTGAAAGTTACTACAGTAAACCAAATGCATTCACACAACCAAGTTATCTGCAAAAAAAAAAAAAAATCATTGACATACCGATGGGCCCTCATGTGGCAGTTGAAGATGACACAGGTGAGTTGTGGCCATAGCACTTCATCACAGGGAATGTCTTGATAAACTGGTGAAATAAACATGAGGAAATGTACAGATCAACCATAAAAAAGCATACATTTAAAGACCACATTTATTGTCTAGACATGTTGAATGACTGAATTGCTCTGGCTCAGTCCTGATTTTCTATTCTTAGGGCTAACGGTGATATTTCAGAGGCCAGCATCGTCACTTGGTACCAGCAGTACAGAATCAGTGATTGAACACTTACTATTCAGTCACATGAAACAAGGCGCTCTTCCATACTGCAACAAGCAGCTATTGTTGGCCTTCTTCAACATGAAACATCTGCACAGAAGCAGCATCATCACAAATATGTTCAGTTTTAGTTTGAATAAACATCTGTGGTCATACACAGGAGTTATATGTATTAACATTATATTGTGTGTGTGCGTGTGTGTGCGCGCGCGCGTCTGTCTCAGGAACAGAAAGTTCTGCAGCCCATCCATCCATATCATTTGCTTCAGTATACTTCTGCGCCTGGATACAGACCACACAGGCAGGACCTGATTCCCATCATCATGACAACAGGGCGACCAAGCAACCAATCAAAGCCCTCTGAGCCCCGTTCTGCACGCTGATTGGTTTCTCGGCCTGCAGCCTGTTGTGGAATGCCCATCTTTAACCTCTCTGATGCCATGCACATTGCATACATCCTATATTTTCTCAACGCGGATTACACCTACATGTGTAATCCTTTGACATGTGGTGTCACGTTTATACCGACGTGACGGTAAGTTGTTTTTCATGCTAGAAGCAGAACATCGAGTATTTCTGTGAATATGGAATAAACAGATGCTTCAGCGACACAAATGGTCACTTCTCTAGTATAATCATAACACGATGAAAAAGTCAACATCTGTAGTGCATCAATGGACTTATGTCAGTTTCCTAGGTTATTAGGAGACCCACTGCAGAGGTGTTGACCCCCCCCCCCCCCCCCCCCCCCGGCCGAAATAATAAATGGCATCTGCTCTTTTACTTAATTGTTAAATCATACTTCATTATGTAAGATGTGATACCGAATCATATCAGTGCAGGTTATTGACAAGATGTTGTACTCATCACATGCTTTCAGTACATAACTAGATTATTCAGGCTGCACTATTACTGTTTACCGGAATAAATTATGGTGTTCTGATGTAAAATCCCACTCCTCTCAAGCTGACTGCACATCGTGGTAACTGTGCAGCTGGTTGGACCTTGACCATCTTCCCCGACATCTCAGGTCTGTTATTGTTCTGGGATGACAGTTTTTATATTGTCTGCCAGTGAACGACAACCTATTTATAGCAGAGGTCAGATTAAGACTCCAACTGATAATCAGGTTAGGAGCTCAGTGACTGAAAGTGAATAAGGCCAAACACACACGGGAAAGAGGGAAAAACCCAACATTTGATTATTATCGGTTAGAAAACGGACCGGGCGCGTGCTGAGTTGACAGTCATTGTGTGTATTGCTCTCTCCATCCAAATCACACACCTTTATGTTGTTGGATGGCACAGCAGTATTAAACTCTGAGATTAGGGAGGGGGCAACATTTCCGCTGTAGGGCACAGCTGGACAGCAAGACTCCCCAAACCTGTCACACATATCCTCTCGCCTCACTTCATGTTGACTGTGTAGCTCCGACTCTGCGCTTTTCGATTCATTTGCTCCTTGATTCCTTCACGATGAAAGGGAGGTGATTCTCCTCGCCGCCATTTTTAGGGACTGCCTATCGAGGAGAGAAACTTTGCTAGCTACTGCCTGACGTTAGCAGCTAGCTAGCTAGCTGGCCAGTAGCCTGCCTGCCAGCTCGCTCTGACAGTCAACGCTTGACAGTCGTTAGCTCGGTCAGCTTGCCTCACGTTGAAAGAAATTACTCCTGTGGCCGACCAGTATATATGACAAAACAGCGGCTATTTCTGAAGTGAACAGTTGAGCTAGGTTTGAAGTCAGGCTGACCGTCTATATTGGGTAAGGCAATTGTACGCTTAGTTACCTTATCGAATTAGCATTGCTAACTTATTAGCTAGCGAATTCACACTTTGATTTCTCTGGACTGCATTGCCTCGTCTGTGATTTAGCGTCAGCCGCTTACTCTGCCGTGTTCAGGGTGACTGGATTAACCAGACGCTTATACCCCACCTCGCAACCTGCGTGGATTCATCTTGACCAGGTGAGTTGGTCGCTAACTCTAGCGTTCTGCTAACTAACGATAGGTAACGCTAGCGTTAGATTTGTTGTCCAACGCTACATGCTGCAGTGGGGCTTGATTTCAACATAGGTTAGCTCGCGAGCTAGCCAGCTAACCAAAAGTTGCTGTCACAACTTGTATGGTCTGTCGCATCGACAGATTTTGTGTCTGCTTTACAGGGCAACATCAGTTATCGATTGTTACATGGGTGTTTTATTTGAATGTCAATGTAACACACGACTAAATGGTTTCAGTGTACGGGGAGCAGGGCTAGCGAGCTAAATTGTCAGTGGTTCGGTTTGTTGTGAGTAATTGTAACAGATTGCTTTACCCAGTTAGCTAGCTACGTTAGCTTGCTAATCCGCTTTATGCAACTATCGTTGGAAGCCGTGCCACTCCCTCGTTTTTGTTTTTGTCCACTGTGGCTGTACGTTACGCGAAACTCGGATTTGGAGGTGTCTGTCTCGGAAGTTTTATGATCTGGGTAGGGGCATCATGACTCACATAAGTGTCTGAATAGCAAACTTAGCAGTGTGATGGTAGGTGACATTGGTCAAGCCTCTTTCGATGTCTGTCGCACGTAACAGTTCTATATCCTGACATTGTGTTTACACGCAGCATTAGTCAGGAGAGTCTGACAGATCATTGTGATGATCATTGTGTAAGCGACAAGCAGAGCTCTCATCCATCTGCCGCTGATGGCTGTTTTTGTGCACTGACGTGAGTCGCATTCCTCAGTTTTCTGTGTTGATATTGCGTAACACTGGCTATCACTCAGCAAGCTACTCTCCTGCTTGGCTTATCTGTGACTTCGCTGCTTAACTTATGCATGACACAGTTGATCAGCCACACAGGGATTTAACACAACACCGTGGATGTGGTTAATTCGCGCATAACACCAGTGTTGTGACACCAAGTTTACCATTCGCATCACCGAACTGTCACATCTGATGCTCAAGGTTTGATGGATGATCCAGCCCAACACCTACACATGCTCTCTGGTTTATGTGTCAGGTACTGTATCCTGGCTCTGTTTGTCAAATAAGCACTGCAGCATAAGCAGTCCACCTATCTTTGTAGGTATGTTTAGACCACCATGAGCAGACTGTCCATGTTGTAAATGCAGCCTATAGGATAGATCTGAAAGACAGGTACAACTTGTGCTCTTACTCTGCCATCATATATTTCTCCTCGGCTGCCTATGTTCACTGTAACCTGTGCTGATCTGCGCACCTGCTATTTGTTCTTTTATGTCTCTGCATGCTTGTTAGAACAACAGTGCTTTCACAGGCTGGAACAGCTCCCCTTCTTTACTTTCAAGGACTTGGTGCTCGCTGATGATGAGAGGTACGCAGCTGTTATTAACTGCGAACATCTCGGTGCAGGAGAAGCCGTTGCAAAGTTGTGTTTCCTTGTGTGTCTGTTATTTCAGGGGGTGCTGAATATGGGCGCACTGCATAATGGATTTAAGTGTCTCCCAGGAAAAATGGATTAGACACTGGAGCAAAGCCTGCCCTGCTTGCTCAAGCCGAGATCCAAGTCAGTCAGTGACTGTCAGCCACTGCAGAACAAGTGCTGGTACCACAGTATGATCCACTGCAGTACTGCCAGCATAACTGGATTTGTTAGTGATTTGAATTATGCAGTGTACTTGTGAAGAACCTTATTTGGCTTACTAATGCTATGGTGATTTTATTATATTTAATTTGTTTATATAGCTGTCAAACCTAATGGCTGATACTTTTATAACTAACGGTAAACTGTTAACTAAGCTGACTGCCACAGAGGCATCTTCAGTGACATGCAATTAAAAAAGTGGGGTAATAAAGTTATGGTCCTCTTCCTTAAAAGGAGTTCCTATGCATCTGATCAAGGTCTTTGATTGTGGCTGGCTGCTGAAAGATGGAAGCCAATGGAATATTTGATGAATCAGACTGAGAAGGATAGGCACATCCAGAAAGTAGTTCAGGTGATGGACAGAGGATGTACACTGTCCACACAATGAAAAATATTCACAAACGCGAGGGTCAGGGTTTTGGAGATAAATTTAGGTTTTAAACAGTCTAAAGGATTCTGCTTCCTAGTCCGAGGTACTCGTCCGGTTTGTCATACCACACCCACTGACATGACTTTGTAAACTTGCGCTTCGCATGCCTGCAGGTCTTGTTGTTCCAGTTGCCACTGGCACATTGTCTTATTTATTTACCCTAGTGTCTCTTGTTCAGAGGAAACTTAGTATGTTGTCGATGTTCGTGACATTCATCCCAACAGGACGAGTGTAAATGGAGCTCTGTGAGTGAAATGGGATGGGTCAAATCCTCTTAGTGTTTGGTCACTCCGTTCCTCTCTTCTGTCACCATCATCTCTGTATCGCCCACAAATCGAGATTGTGTTGTTGTTATTGTTGTTGACGACGTTGGGAAGCTATAGAGCTTTCACTTCCTCCACTTAGTGAAAGCCACAATCTGTAATCATTCTGGGAAGCAGGAGTATGGACACCCCACCCTCCATCTTGGGGGATAGAGACATAGTGTGTAAGCCATTTGAGCAACAGCGCACATGTAGGTCATGAAATTAACATTGTCTCTGAACAAACAGCTGTGGTGTTACAGTGTTGTTTGTATTGGATTGTGTGTTTGACTGATGATTTTTAAAAGCAGGGATGCACATAACCCAACCTTTTCTCTTCTGCTATCATATCCAACACCCAAACTCAGTGTATTGGCTGATTCAAACACAGATCAGATGCTACTGTACTTCACTTTTTCTTTTTCTTTTAAACTCTGCACACCTCACAGGAGCTGGCTGGGGTCATTTTTCTATGTTTCAGTGCGCACAGGGCTGCACATCTTTTTACACTTGTGAACGTTTTCGTTATTATATTAAAAAGCTGCGCTGGTACGATTTTGCAGAGACAGACTGAGAACTGTTTCATGTGCACCAGTTATATCTGGCTGATGCACGATCATTTAATAAGATGTATCAGCTCAGTGCATTCCTACTTTAAATTATTTAGAAATGCAGCATTTAGTATCTTGCTGAAGGACATTTTGAAAGCATGTGCATGAAAGTGTATATACATGTAGTTTTTATTATCCACCGAGATGTGTATGTGTGTGTGAAATGAAGCAAATTGAAATGACTACCGGTTTCAGACGTTTCTGTGAAAACTGTTTAAAGGCCCTGCACACCCACATAGGTGATTTCAGTTATTCTGCCGGATGTGATTTTCAGGTTGACATTTAAGGTTGAAGATTGGCTGAGATCCGCTACATGTACCTAAAAGAATCACAAGGGTCCAAGTTGTCCCATCTTAGCAGGTGTAACAAAAGCAGGAGTGTCAGGGAGGGGATGTCAATCAAATATGGTATGCACAGAGGAGGCATAATAAACCTTAACAATGAAAACCACCTACAGTGCGTAGGTGTAGCATGGATGAGTAGGGGCTCTAAGTAATCAGATCTATTTATTGTGGTGATTGCAGAGCATGAAACATTTGCAGGAATTACAACTTTTCGAGTCAAGATTGCTTTTAAACCCGGCCTTGTGAATACATTGGAAATCATTATCAGTTTAATCGTAGCTGGCCAATATAAGACTTGGTCCAATCTGCTGTTAAGCAAAGAAGTGTTCGTCTGATTAATGATGGTAATTGAAATTAAAGGGTGTTTAATGTTATGTAGTTGTTATGGATTTTAAACTAAAAAATGTAAAGGAACTGAGATGGATGGCTGGATGGATGTTTTAGTCTGGGTTTGAAAAAGCTTTTCCTCAAATTCTTTCGTATATCTTTCCTGTCTTGCACATCTTTCCTCTGCATTTCGCTAAACCGGCAGACAGCAGGATTGCTCCAGGGTTGCGCCTGTGTTGCTGACCCTGCGCAGCTAAGAGAATTTCACTATGAGGATCAATAAAGTATTTGATTATTTATTATGCCTCTCCATTTCGCTCTCTCGCTCATTCTTCTCTGTGACACCGCTTGCTACTCAGCTTTGTGTCGTGGTTGCCTCTTCATTAGGCTTCTCTGTGATTTTACAGCGCAGAGGAAATCAATTCACGTAATACAGCAAGAGACAATCCATTTTCTCGAGCAAAGCAAAGCAACTTTCGGTGCGTTTCTCGAACACGCTGTTCTTTGTGATAACGTGTGTGTGTGTGTGCATGTGTGTGACAGAGAGACTATATTTTTGTTTTTCTTCCTACACATTTTATCATCTAGTCAGAAATGTACGACCAGTGTAACTTCAGTCAAGTCTAGTTAGTTTTCTAGTTTTCTTTTTAGACTAGATAAAGTGGCCTGTGCGTGTGTGTATTAAGGTTGTCAGTGTTGATTCTTTGATATTTTTTAGATGCCATGTATTTAAAACAATACAATCTCCATTAATTATACATTTGATAGTATTCAATGGTACCAAGGCTATTAAAAATAGATGACACTATGGGGGAAGAAAATCCACTTGTCTTCATTTATTAGTTTAAACATTATTACAAATATTGTTGTATGTGTTCAGTGACTTCTTCAGTATCAGCACTGCGTGCAGGTTGCTAATAACGTATCCTAATCTGTATGCCAAGGACTTAAAGAGAGAGGTGTTCTTAATATTTTGTCCACCCCATTTACATTTACATACATGAGAGTCAGACTTCATAATGCACAGTTGCAGGGTCGTTACAGAGGTTACACCGTTTCAAATACAGGTGTCAGTGATGACATTATTAATTGCTGTGTTTCATTGGAGAACTTGCTGGAAGTGAGTCATGGTTTATGTCATTTGTTCTGCCTCTGCTTTTTCTTCTACTTCTATGAAGAATATCTCTAATTCGGTGATGAAAGAATTAAGCTTTGATGCCGGCACAGATTCACTAAGAAAACAAAACAATGTGTAAAGTCTAAAATGGAAGACCTTTGACAGATTAGAAAAGGAAAAGCTTTCAGCTTTCTTTCAAGTCCACTTCTGTGTTCAGAGTTTAAGATGATTTTTTTCATTTGCACGTCAGGAATGCTTAACATTCTGCATTCAAAAGAAACAAGGCAGTTCATCTTTCTTGACGATTTTATTTCGATGAAATTCACCTCGGCTCCTTTTCATTTCAAGTTTCCCCTGCATGACTAATAAAATCAAATCAACGTACACGTCTAGATGTTTGCTAACCACTGCTCTAATGTCAGATTTACCAGAGGGCAACAACACAACGCACAGAACATTTTAGCATCAGAAAAACATTACTGTTAGAACAAATGACTGCTAGAGAACAATCTAGTGACTGCTGCAGGGAAATTAGGTCATTTTCTTACACTGCTTATCAAAGTCCTTATGAGACGGAACAAAAATTCTGCAGTGAATGCTGCTTTAATTAAGAGGAATTAATCATACTGCTTTATTTTGATTGAACGATGACTCTGTGTATGGCCGTCTTAATATTGCCTTAAGTCAATACTAGTAGTTAATAGCATGCCTGTTAACAACCTAACTTGTGATTTTATGGCCATGAGAGAAATCAGTGTGTGCTGAATCAAGTAAAGTATTCATGAGGAAGTACAATCACATGTTAGGTGGGAAAAGTCTTTCAGCACTTCTTAAACAGGTCCAGAAAGCTTAGCCAGCAGAGTATTAATAACATTGTTTTGCTGCTCCTGCTGACGTTCATGCTTTGTCAGAATATTTTGCTGTTTTGTGCAGCTGAGACAGTCGGTATTGGCTGATAGGAAATTTATCATTTAGAGTAAAGTAGTGATTTTACTTTGTCAACACGACTCAGAAGCCTTTCACACGTCCATTAAAACGTTGAACATTTATCAGATGACCCTTTCATACCATGATACTATCACCTGTTACCAATCAACCTGTTTCATTAACCTAACTTTCCCAGTCTGTCGAGGCTCCTGTCCCAATGTGTTGTTGCTATCAAATTCAGAATAAGCAGATATTTAAGAAGATCAGTGAAGCTGATAAGATAAAACATTGAATATATTGTCTTTGGACTGTTTTCAGTAGAGTAGGATTAGCAAATGATCACATTCTGTTTTATTTATGTTTGACGCAACATCAAAACTTTTGGAATCGGGGTTGTATTATGGCAAAGCAGTAAAAATGTCACATTAGTGAGGTTGGGTTGTATGTCATACTCTCTGGTCATGAAAGACTTGAAATATGATGTATTAAGCATTGCTCTCATGTATTAACACTGGAACACAGTTCATTTCTTTGAATATCACTAGCACTCCTTTGACTTTCTATCGGTCTGCCATACTCACAGTGCATATATAAGAGCAGTGTCCTTGTAGAAAATGAATCATTTACCCACATTAAGTCAGACTGGATGGCTTGTCTTTCCAGAATGAAGTAGTGCTTGAAGTCACTTTGCACATAACACACTCAAAGTAAGAGAAACATCCCCAAACCTGAATAATCAGTGTTTAATGCACAGTGGCGTTAATTTTCCTGCTTCCTGAAAGCAACTTTAAGCTTTGATTTTTACGGGGCATCTTTCAACCCTTCACAGTCAAAGTTTGGTGTTGTTGAGACATATCTATCACAGTGCTTATATACTAACGCTGTAGGTATTGTGGCAGAATCAGAAAACCTGTAAATGACTCTCTGCTATTCTCTGCTAGACTCCGACATAGACATGAAATGAATGGATCTCTGTTCATGTTACTAAAGTTTGTTCCCAGCAGCAGTTTTTAGCTTCTCCTCACGAAGATATTTGTTGTCCTTCAGGGCTGGGTGTCTTTTTATGAGTTTCACTCTTGTTTTTTTTTTTTTTCCTCAGTCAGCTGGATCGCTTTTTCAGCAGCACAAAACCTTGTGACATTCAGCCAGCGCTGTGGTTTTGGTACAGCAGGCTGATAACTTTAGCCGGCTAGGTTAGCAGGGCTGCCAACCCAAAGGTAAACTAGTAGTTTTACCACTGAGTGATTCTGTGATGATATACGTGCAGCTTTTGGGTATGGAGGGGGCTGTTTTGTGAAAACAAGACAAGGACGTTAGGTTGTTGCTGGTTTTTAGGCATACCCCCTGTATGTGCTGACCAGTTTGATCCCTGGAACATAGAGCCGGGCCATAATTCAACACAGCATTGTTTATTGGCTTTCACTTGTTGTTGCATTTAACAAAATGTGTCTTCAGTTGAATGGCTAAGTTTGATTTAGTATAGATTAGCCACATTAAACACACAATATGCAATATTAATCCGACATGCATGTTATATGAATTAACTGGAGCAAAATTGATGCATCCAGCTTCGAGTACACAGTAAAAATTGGCCCCATGTCCTCTGATTGATCCTGCAAAGCCGCTCACCCCTCATTACTGTTGGCCACCTCATAGCTGTGGACATGAAATCAATGCTTGAGCTGGGATATTTGCATTGCCCAGTCATTCCAGTAGCTGAAGCAATCTGCGCTTGTGATGACTCTGCAATTATTCGATTATATGAGGGTCAGCAGTTGAAGGTGTGACCAGTGGCTGAAGTCACTGTGTTTAGAGGACTCCAGGAGCCCCTGACTTTTCTGACAAAACTTAATGTGTGCTCTCTTTAGCCGTGGAAGCCAGTGAGTGAGGCATCAGTCGTCTGGAGCCCCATAAGTTAACATTTTTTATGTTTCCTCACTCCAAAAGAAGAATCATCTCATGCACAATCTGAAGTGAATTCAGGAGTCATTTAATCAAAACTGGGAGCATTATGTAGCCAAATACCTTTTATTTTTAATGTTTGGATGTGGCCAAGTTTCGTGCATGAGCACATGAAATCACTGAACAGGCTGGCTTCGGTCCGGCCAACGGAGAGAGTGTTCTGGAGCCCTGCGGCCGCACCATCCATTCGTGTAGTGCTTTTTCCAGGGCGTGTAACACAGCATTTTATTTTTGCCTCTCTTTGTAGTGTGTCTTTGGTGCGTGTTGTGGTTGGAATTCATGAAAAGCAGACTTTGATAAAATGCAACTTGAGTCGGTTATGTTTCAGATTTGGGTTCGTGTCGCAAGATCAAAGTTGCGCTGAGATTCCCTCCTCTTCTTTCAAAGTCTGGCCGTTGACTTTGCCCATGAGTTTCCTCAAACTCACATCAGCTGAGCAAATACACTCTTCTTCATACTGAGCTATATCATAGCGTTTCATCTTGTCTTTGCTAACAGCCCTGTCTTTCTCTCTTTGTCTCCCCTTCACCCCTTCTGTCCATCTAGGCACCCATGTGCTGGTTCCTTAAGCCCATCCATTGTTGCAGATGAATCTTCAGCTGCTTTGGCGTAGCTCAGCACCCAGATAGTCCCATCCCCTTTGCGTGGGTGATAAGGGACTACATTAACAAGGATGCCCTCCTCTGTAAGGGCAGGGAGCCTGAAGGATCCGGAGGTGGCTGAGCTTTTCTTCAAAGAAGACCCCGAGAAGCTTTTCTCTGACCTCCGAGAGATTGGCCATGGCAGCTTTGGCGCTGTCTACTTTGTATGGCAACTGCATCTGCACACTGACTCACACAACAGAGAAATGCATTTGAACTTATCTTATTCTACATGTTATTCAGGGATATGATCAGTTAAATAGACAAAGTCCATCAGTTCTGAGTCAGTAGTCACAGATTCTACACAGTCACATGGTATTTGATTAGCTGCTGTATCCCTTTCTGTGAATAACACAGCAACTCAAGGCTGATTAAAGTTAGCAACTGAATCAATTACAGCTTTGTTTCAATACATCAGTGGGCTGTGCCAGAGTTTGCTTCACAGTTTTAAAAATAGTGAAGCTTATTTGATCTTCAATAAAGAACAGAAACCAGCCCTTGATGGGGTTTAATTGCAGCAAGGTACAGCGGAGTGACGTGACTCAGCCTGGCTGCCTGATCTGACTTTTGCTCTCGAACGCTGCACACAGTGTGGTTAAAAAAGCACAAGAGGTCTTGAAAAACCACATCCTCGATGAGAGAAGATGCACAGAGAATTAGACATACTGTATTTTCTAGCTGAAATGTGTGAACTGACCATGTATGATACCGATCATTTGTGTTTCCCAGGCACGGGATGTGCGCACCAATGAGGTGGTGGCAATTAAAAAGATGTCCTACAGTGGAAAGCAGTCTAATGAGGTGAGACAAGATTGATTATATTTATATTACTTTGACCATCAGCACTTTCACACTGTCCAGTCACTGTGTGAAACACGGCTTCATGAACAGTCATTTGGCCTGGTTTGATCAGTGCAGAGAACGAAGAAACAGACCTTGAGCTCAGCAATTCAGAGAACTGACAAATGTTTACTCAGCAGCCCTTCAGCACCAAAGGAAGCTCACATGGACTTTTTTCCATCAACATAGTCTCAGATGGAAATTGAAATGTCTTCAATTGAAAGTCTCATTTTATCATTTTTTAGATACACCTCACGTCACTGTAGCCGCTAGAGGCGTTAGGCTGTCTGTGCCATGTTCTAACATATATGTCATATAGTAAATGTTTGCAACAAATGCCGAATGCTGATATCATCAATGAAAATCTGAATTTGGCTAAAAAAAAAAGAAAAAAGAAAGTCTTTTTCTGTGCTTCCAAAAAAAGTGGTATTCACTGAATTTGTCTTGTATCAGTATCTTCAGTCCAAAGCCAGATAAAGAGCTGCTGGACCACAGTATTCTTGCTGGGTATCGTGATTCTGATTGAAAATCACTGAACCTTATCGTCTCAACAAGGTCACCCCTGTGTGCTCACTTTCGCCGTCGTCGTCCCAGATACAGTTTACCCTGCTCATGATTTCAGATTAGCTGTAATAAGATTACACATAATCTGTGAAGAGAACCACCTTACCCCTATCTGCACTGAAAGACAATCTCATGCACGCACGCACACACACACACACGCCGTCACCTCCAGCGCTGAAAGCCAAGTGACGCGTTGGCCGGTTTCATTTTGAAATCCGTTCTTTGCCCCCAACAGAAATGGCAGGACATCATAAAGGAGGTGAAGTTTCTCCAGAGGATCCGGCACCCCAACAGTATAGAGTACAAAGGTTGTTACCTCCGTGAGCACACAGCATGGGTAAGTCAGCCGCTTACATGCACAGAGTTGGAAGATCATGTCATTCTGCAGCGTGTAAGGGCCTGCGTGCGTCTATACGTTATTCTTAACTTGATCTCTCGCTTTAGCTGGTGATGGAGTACTGTCTCGGCTCAGCCTCCGATCTGCTAGAAGGTGAGCAGATGTTCCACACCGATTTTGGATTGGGGGGGGTTGTTCAGTGAGTTGTCTGAGCTTGCAGAAAACACACATGGATACCTGTCTTCCTCCGCTGATGTTGATTCATCCTCACTCTGGTTTTCTTCCTTCAGTTCATAAAAAACCTTTACAAGAAGTAGAGATTGCTGCCATTACACATGGTGCTCTGCAGGGGCTGGCCTACCTTCATTCCCATAATATGATCCACAGGCGAGTGATTTACATTGTCTCCTCAGATGTAAACACTGCGCCCTCCTGCTCTCTCTCACATCTGTGTTTTTCTCTCTCAGGGATGTGAAGGCAGGCAACATTCTGCTGACTGAGCCCGGGCAGGTCAAACTGGCCGACTTCGGCTCTGCCTCCATTGCCTCACCTGCCAACTCCTTTGTGGGAACGCCATATTGGTAAGTGACTGGCATGTGTTAGATGATGTGATGACATAAACAGTCTCTAATTGAGCTTAAAGAAGCATCGATTCAGCTGTATTTGACTGTAAAAATGTGTTTTGCTTCTTCACACATCCAAATGTTTTGCTGCTGTGATTGTTGGGGCCAATGTTTGCTCAGGGTTCAGACATCTTCCGGATCATTTTCTCTGCTCTTTTTACTTCATGCTGCTGAGAAACTACTTAGATGAGTCATGAAAAACACCGTTATTTAATTCCAAAGAATGAAACGACTTTTAGTTTGGAGATTTATAGTAAAACAAAGCTGCTGTTTTTCCACATCTAGCTGTGTGGTGAGAGTGACCAACTCCTCATGAAAGTTATCTCTCTCTCTAAAATTACTCTTGACCTTTTCTCCTCCACCCCCACTTTATCTCTCCCCTCCACTTCATCCAGGATGGCCCCGGAGGTGATTCTAGCTATGGACGAGGGCCAGTATGATGGGAAGGTGGATATCTGGTCCTTAGGGATCACCTGTATAGAATTAGGTGGGTGGCAGGATGTGTGTGTTGTGCCAATTAAAACTGCAGTGGAAAGAATATTTCTCTATAAAAATAAGTGTAAACATAATATTAAGCATCCTTAAAGTCCCTGAGCCCTAAAAACATTTTCTTCTTGTTCCTACAGTTGATGTTTGAGCTTCACTGTGCAGATTGAAACTATTTTCCCATTCATCTACTGAAAGTGTAAAGTTTGCTCTCATTGAAAATCCAGTTTCAAGGGGCGGGTTTACGAGCATGATTTGTGACCTCACAACTAGTTTGGAAGCCAATCCTGGTCCAGTATTTAATTAGACGAGTGTGATGCGGAAACCTGAAACCCGCAGTGCAGACACACTGAGAACTGACCCTTCAGTGAAGTAAGAGACATGTTGTGTCCAACGGTTAAACTTTGGAAATGAAAAATGATTACATGTTCGAAGATTCTGTGATTTTAAATGAGGGAGACGGAGTTGAGGTCATTTTGACAATTTTAACAAGATAATTGAACTTTTTTTTAAAACCTCAAAAAAGTAGAGGATTTAATGTGCATTTTAAAGATGTCTGAATGGGGTCTTTAAATACACAATCTGTTGTCCAACTGGAACAAATCATGGTCTCATGCTAAAGACTGATTGACAGGTCTTTGAAATCAAGGACTAACACCAGTGAAAATTTAAGGTTTAGAACTCAGCTGTAAAACAAGCCTATATTGTCAGTTTTAAAAGGTTTAGAAATACAAAAAAATGCTTCATCTGAAACTTAAACCAATTCAATTACACGTGTGAATAAACCTGTACATTAATGTGGGTGAAAAACATGCTTTTTTTCCCTGTTTTTCCAGCTGAGAGGAAGCCTCCCCTGTTTAACATGAATGCAATGAGTGCCTTATACCACATAGCGCAGAATGAGAGCCCTACACTGCAATCCAGTGAATGGTGAGACGTCTCCCCTCTCTCTCACACACACACACTCTCACGCATGTGCATATGTATATATAGTTAAATGTATAACGATCTGCACATAATCTCAGTAATGACAGATGTAGAGCAAAGATGACCATGGGAAGCTATCGTGGAAGCTTGTGCAGAGGTCGGTTGTTCAAAGCCACTTTAAAACTCAGGAAGTGCACCAGCCACATGTGTTACACAGCTATGTTTGATTTGTGAAAACACAAACGTGGTGTGGAGCGCTTTACGTCCAGTCCACTGGCTCTTTTTTTGAATGGGCATAATTGTAATAATGTCTTATATTTTGCAGCGTGTTTTCTTTCGTTCAAGGCTCTCTGTAGAGGTGTCTGCTTTGTTTTCACTCTGTGTCTTTTCTCTCTTGTGTTTCAGGACGGATTACTTTAGAAACTTTATCGATTCATGCCTTCAGAAAATCCCCCAGGACAGACCACACTCTGACGACATGCTGGGTGTAAGTGCACACTGTACACTGTGGCAGAGAAACAGAGAGCAGGGTCAGTGTGTTAAGATGGGAGATTGACAAAGCCCTCTGGTGATAAATCTCCCTGATGTTTGCGCTCTGTTCTGTCCCCCATAAGCTTCTATTTTGATTCCCTAATCCTCTACTTCCGGATTCACACACACACACGCACACACACACACAGAGCTCGGTTTTGTAGAAACAACCCAGATGTAATTACTGTAGAGATGTGACTTCTGCGTCCACCGTTAAGTAACTGAGCAGCTGTCACTTAGCCCACTAATGGAGTCACTGTTGCTAATGGAAGTTGTCCTCGGGGTGTGGAAGCACTGCACACTGTGTGTTACTTTTTTAAATGTCAAGTTCCAAAACAGCACTTGTTCTTAAACTAAATTAAAGTGTTTCTCAGTGTGAGCTTCTTCAAATGGACTTCTGGCCCAACTTTAGCTTGAGGATGAGAGAATTTGTCATGCTGGGTTTTATTCTCATGTATTTGATATATTTTCTGTCCGTTTTGAAAACTCGTCATCATCTACATGATGCACTTTATCACAAAGGGGGACAGAAGACTCATTGACACAATGTAGTGAAGGGTTTTATACGGACATTTCAAAATAAAGCAACTAGTTGGACTTATGGTTTTCAGGTACGGCGAGTAGTAGTAGTCCAAACTTTTTGTTTTATTATTATTATTGTTTTTACCACACACCACATATTAATTGAAGTCTCTCGGCTCTGGCTATAACGTGACACATTCCAGTGAGAAGGAGCAGGTATAGTAGCAGTAATGATGCAAATCCAAACTACGCAAAGTTGGCTCTTTCAAAAAAAAAAAAAAATCACATACATCTTAACTATGGAAACCTAGCACAGCCATGCATGCAGTTATTTTCTTCACGCCATTATATTTCAGTTATTTTGTTATCTGGAGAATGAGCTTTGTTATCTCAGATAATGACGTAATCAAACGGTATCATGAGAAAACAGGAGGTTGTTTCCTCCTGTTACTTAACATGCTCATCAGAGATCAGCTGTGGCATGTCGGCATGCACAGATGTGTGTTGACAACTGTAGCAGCTGGTTTAAGATGAAAATATCAGATCAAAGAGAACCTTTTATTGATCAGTGCATCAGACTGTACTTCAGTGAAAGTCTGCAGATGTCACGAAACACAAATTTTGTAACACAGGCCATAAAATTGTAGCAAGATTATAAAAGGTCTGTTAATATTTCTAAAAGCAACCACAAGTAGTGCAGTTCATCAGTTAAACAGGCATATGACTGGCAAAGCATCAATGTAGCACACATGGCGCCATCCAAACCATGAAGAGAAACGTGTCAGACAAATGTTTTGTTCAGTACAGATCTGTACAGTGTTTCTGTTCACTCATTAGTGATTTACACTGTGCAACGTCGCACTGTACAGTCGCACTGCATGTGGGACAGATCAGACAAGTCAGGCAGTCTAGATCAGTGTTTTGCGTCTCGTCACGCTTGCATGTTTTCTTTTACTATTGACACGTGAAAATGCCGACTGCGGCGTGATTCATGGTGATAATTCATACCGTACAACATGGCTGTGACTGGAACTGATGTTTTCTTGTGATAAATCATCTCGTTATCTTGAAAAACGGTCCTTTGGTTTTCTCGCTAATGGGATAAAGCAACACATTATCACAAGAAAACGATCTTTGTTATCTTGAGATAACAAAGTAATGAAATTGTGATCTTGAGATAACGACAGTAAAACAAATTACAAGCATCGCTGCTCTCTGCGTCTGTCGTCAGGAGCTCAGCAGCCCTTCGCTGCATACTCTATAGAACAGATGTGTTACATTCATTCAGTGCACAGCCTCCAGTCACATGACTGCAGTGTGAACAGGCAAAGTTTCACTCTCGAGAAACTGTCTATACAGGATTTGATAAGCATTATTGATCAGCCAAGCAGGATCATTAATAATATTAAACAAACAGCCATGAAGGCCAAATAACAGTATGAGATGTTTTTCTTTCTGCTGTTTCAGTGCAAAACCATCGATGGCCTCATTAAATCCAGGGCCCCGACCACATCACTGACACTAGTAGCTAATTCAGCACTTTTTCACCCACTACGTTTGTGATATGTGCAGTTTATGGCTCAAAAACAAACCTGTCTATTAAACATGAACATTGCAGTAGCGCCTTTAGAGTGAAGAACAGTTTTATTGTGTTTTTCTCGTCGTCATTCCTCTTCGTCCTCTCTTCTTCTTCTGTGACCTCTCTGTTCATGAAGTTCTGTCTTTTATTTCCTGTCACGCTCCCCTCCAGCATGCATTTCTGCAGCGTGAACGTCCAGACTCTGTGCTGATGGATCTTATCCAGAGGACCAAGGATGCAGTGCGAGAGCTGGACAACCTGCAGTACCGCAAAATGAAGAAGATTCTCCTTCAGGAGGCCCACAACGGACCCACAGCAGAAGTCCAGGATGGAGACGAGGTGTGTGGATGTTTGAATGTTAGAATCAAACTAAAGAGCCGGTGTTAGAGTGGGATTTGTCCGGTCTTTTTGGAGCACATAAATACACTTGACACTTTCATGGCATTCCACTGTGCAGAGAAAGTAACCAAGCATGCATCTATCTGTCTGTCTGTCTGTCTGTCTGTCTGTCTGTCTGTCTGCCTGTCTGCCTGTCTGCCTGTCTGTCTGTCTGTCTGTGTCCTCTGTGTGTCTTGTTTCTTCCTCCTGTTCCCTCTCTGGCTCTCTTTTTGCTGGCTCTCCCTGCTCTGTCTCCAGGAGCTGGAGCCGGGCGGAGGTCGGACAGGAACGGTGAACAGCGTCGGCAGTAATCAGTCCATCCCCAGCATGTCCATCAGCGCCAGCTCCCAGAGCAGCTCTGTCAACAGTCTGAACGAAGCGGCCCAGGACAGCCGCAGCGAGCTGGACCTCATGGAGGGAGACCACACAGTCATGTCCAACAGCTCCGTCATTCACCTCAAACCGGTGGGTGAAGCGGCACAGACACACCCATACTTAGGGGAAGTCTGTAGGATTATTTTCAATATCGATTAAAGAAGCACTCTGCTGATGTTACACATAAAGATCAGTCCAGTGGTTTTGGAGTCTGACTCACGCTAGGGACTAAAAATCAGGATATCTCAGGTGCAGCATCAGTTTGGACTAGTCACTTTTTAATCAGTCTCTTGCAAGTCCCTCAACTTGATGGAAGTGCAGCACGGAATCACTTTCATTGAGTTTATTTATTCTTTGTTCAGATTATTTGAAGAGTCTTATAGATTGTCAGAAATTGTGAAAAATGCTTTTCCCAGAACTGATGCCGTTTTTTAAACTGCCTGTTTTGTCTGACCGACAGCCCAAAACCAAATTCAGATGTAATCCAGTTAAGCTGAGTGATGCAAAGCTGAGAAAGCAGCAGATCATCTCATTTAAGAATCTGAAATTTCTGCTTTGTAATATACTTAAAACATATTTCTATGTTAAAATATCGTATTTGTTGATTTAAGCTATGTTAGGATACCTGCATCAAGTAACCTCTCTCCTTCTTTGTATATTAATTGTACAAAAAATGTGATCAAAAATGTGTAATAATTTAATTACTCATGTCTAATTTTGAGTGACCTATTAATTTGTAAGTAATTATGTTCTTCACTGGCCTGGTTTGTCCAGCTGTGTTTTGGTAGGATGTTGTGAGGAACTTTCTAACAGCAGTCTGAGGGCGTTTTAAGAACGTAAACACAGGAAGAAGGTCTTGAACAAGGTCCACTGGCCAATGTACTGTGTGGCACTCGTCCAGGTCCGACCTTGATTCCTTCTCCAGCTGTTTGCTAGAAACTGTTAAATTGCTCATCCACATCCCACTATGCAAAGCACACCTCTACAGGTGCTGTTTTGATCAAACTTGCATGCCGAGTAGTAGATCAGATCACGTTCCCTCCACAAACAAACTGCACCAGAAATCATTTGGGACCAGACAGAGACCACCTCCTCTTAAGAGTCCAAGTCCGTTAGCTTGGTATACATATACGAGTTAGACAGAGCACTTTATTACTGTGATTGTTCTGTGGAGCTTTGGTGTACAAAGCTGTTTCTGATTCTCTTCCCTTCTGTCTTGATCTCCTTCCCACACCCCTAATGCGTCCTTTTGTCTCCTGTTTAATACCATAACTGAATAACTTGTTAATTCAGCTGCCTTATGTCTCCAGGAAGAAGAGGAGAGTTTCTCTGGGGAGCAGGCAGCCACCAGTCAACCCTCTGAGCCCCAGCCAACACCAGCTCAAGCCCCGAGGAAGCACTACCGCAACAGAGAGCACTTTGCCACCATACGCACAGCATCGCTTGTGAGAACACTTGCTGACTCCGCCATGCATCTCATTCTTGTCTTACTAGCGGCTGTGTAACACGACAGGTTTCACATTTAACAAACATTCTTCCTTCTTGCGTCCACATCTCACAGGTTACCCGTGAGATGCAGGAACATGAGCAGGACTCTGAGCTGCGGGAGCAAATGTCGGGATACAAACGCATGAGACGGCAACATCAGAAGCACCTGATGGCCCTGGAGAACAAGCTGAAGGGGGAGATGGATGAGCACAGGCTGAGGCTGGACAAAGAGCTGGAGAGTCAGAGGAACAACTTCACCCAGGAGATGGAGAAGCTGCTCAAAAAGCACCAGGCGGCTCTGGACAAGGATGTATGTAGACAAGCAAATTAGTATTAATTCAAAGATGCACCTGCCTGCTTAAGTGTTCAACTATTCTTGTTTTCAAAGCATGTTTCTACAGCTGCAGCAAGGTCTTTTTTTTGTCATGTTTGGTTTAGCTGAAGACGTTCACCAACGACGAGAAGAAGTTCCAGCAACACATCCAGGTGCAGCAGAAGAAGGAGCTCAGCAGCTTCCTGGAGTCACAGAAGCGCGAGTATAAACTACGCAAGGAGCAACTCAAAGAGGTAACAGGAGGGGATCGTTTGGGAATCCTTTTTGACACATTCTTCAGTTGAAAACATTACAGAAAATCTTATTTTTGGTTATTATCACATGAGACAAACAATGCAGCAGATCCTCACAGCTGAGTGGCTGGAACCAGATCATTTTTGGTGTCTTTTGCTTGAAAAACGATTTAAACAATTAATCAATTATGAAGTAAGCTGTAGCGTTTTAGCTGTAGTCAGTATAATCGTGCTGGGGAAGACAGAGCTTGAAGCATCTGTGTGTTTAATTGGACTTAAAGTATTTATAAATACCCACAAACTGTCATGTGCATAAAAGCCAGTCTTGACAGTGCCCTGACATACTGAAATAAAAAAACACCTGTGTGGCAGGAGCTGAGCGAGAACCAGTCGACTCCCAAGAAAGAGAAGCAGGAGTGGCTGTCCAAGCAGAAGGAGAACATCCAGCACTTCCAGGTCACGGTCTCTCACAAAATATGCACGCTGGCCAAGACCAGATGAAGATTGTGCAATGAATTCACACATACATGTTAGAGTGAATCATTGTAATGCAACGTGGTGTCAATCCCCAGGCGGAGGAGGAGGCCAACCTGCTGAGGAGACAGAGGCAGTACCTGGAGCTGGAGTGTCGGCGCTTCAAACGCAGGATCCTGATTGCCAGACACAATGTGGAGCAGGATCTGGCCAGAGAGGTACTTGGTCACACAGAGAGAAACAGCCACCACCACCTCTTCTTACTTCTTACTTCTTAGTGTTTGATTTTCTTTATTCGATTGATGTCACCCGGTATTCTCTCCCCCTTTTCAGGAGCTGAACAAACGGCAGACACAGAAGGACCTGGAGCATGCCATGCTGCTCAGGCATCACGAGTCGATGCAGGAGCTGGAGTTCAGGCACCTGGGGACGATCCAGAAGGCGCGGGCCGAGCTGATCCGGACCCAGCATCAGACAGAGCTCACCAACCAGCTGGAATACAATAAGAGGAGGGAGAGGGAGCTGAGGCGCAAGCATGTCATGGAGGTCCGACAGCAGCCCAAGAGCCTCAAGGTACACGGACTTCTACTGCAGTTCTGTAAATGACGTTAGTAGAAACCACACACCCCCTCACTCAGCATCTTCATTTCTTTTCCTTCTTCAGTCTAAGGAGCTTCAGATCAAGAAGCAGTTCCAGGAGACGTGTAAAACCCAGACCAGGCAGTACAAGGCCCTCAGGAACCACCTGCTGGAGACCACGCCCAAGTCTGATCACAAGGCCGTGCTCAAGAGGCTGAAGGAGGAGCAGACCAGGAAGCTGGCCATCCTGGCCGAGCAGTACGATCACTCTATCAATGAAATGCTGTCCACGCAGGCTGTGAGTACCACAGGAGACAGCCTAGAAGTTTATGAAGCATACACACGAAAATGTCCTCATTTAATGGCACAGTTTTGAGTTCTCAGTACCTTTGCCAGTATGATACCTGACACCACAACAGACATTGTCAATACCTGTAATGTTCACAGTTCACAGTAATGAACTTTAGCTAAACTCACAAATGCATCAATGTGTTTTTTTATCTCGACACGAAACAGTTGCAAAATGCCATCTAAAATGAGCAAAATTCCATTATTGGAATCTGGAAACATGTCATTTAAGAACATGTAAACAAGACAAAGAATCCGAACAAGCATTTGATGACAACTTATGATGCTCGACAACTTGTCACGTGTGACAGCTGAAAATGAGTTGAATGATCCTGTATGTATGGCTGCCTGAAAAATCTCTTTTCCCTATAAAAAAAAACACATACACAAACAAACTTGGTGCTTACAAAGACACACTTTCCATCTTTCTCATTTTATGTCTTTCCTTTTCTTCTTCCTCAGCTGCGGTTAGACGAGGCTCAAGAGGGGGAGTGTCAGGTTCTGAGGATGCAGCTGCAGCAGGAGCTGGAGCTGCTCAACGCGTACCAGAGCAAGATCAAGATGCAAACAGACGCTCAACACGACAAGGAGAGGAGGGAGCTGGAGCAGAGGGTCTCTCTGCGGAGGGCTCTGCTGGAGCAGAAAGTAAGAGAGGCCCTGGACTTTGTCTTGTGTTGTCTAGTGTTCGGACAGGTATCAGTAGATTTTGGAGTGGCAGTAACAGACATGGTGCACACACACACACACACACACACACACACACACACACACACACACACACACACACACACACACACACAGCACGACACTGCTGCCACAGCAGGCTCGCAGCAGAGTGCATCCATTACCATCAGTCATGGAAGTAGTACGTCTGTGCAGACATCTTAATTTTTCTGCCCCTGATCTAGTTTTTTTTCTCTCAATGCACTGCTACGCAGCCCTCCAACAGGTAACAACTACATAGAGCTGCGTAAGAAACGAGTACAATCTATTCAAAAATGATCAAAATAAATACCTCATTGTACCAGCAGCAATGCCACACAGCAGAGCAAACATGATCCTGTGCTTAAAACGATCCAGTTCATTAAGTCAGTACCAGGTAATAAATCCTGTGCTTCCAAACTCTGGATAACCAACTGCAATTCACTGTGTGTGTCTCCCCAGATTGAGGAGGAAATGCTCGCCCTGCAGAACGAGCGCCTGGAGCGAATCCGCTCACTGCTGGAGCGCCAGGCCCGAGAGATCGAGGCTTTTGACTCGGAGTCCATGCGGCTGGGCTTCAGCAACATGGTCCTCACAAACCTGGCTCCTGATTCCCAGGGAGGCTGGGGGGGAGGAGGTGGAGGAGGCCAGGGGGCTCAGGGGGGAGGCCACTGGCCAGGAGGAGGTGGAGGAGGCGGCCACCATAGTCATCACCACCAGGGGGGCTCCAGCTCACAGCAGCCATGGGGTCACCCCATGCTGGCTGGGGGCCCACCGCCCTGGAGCCTCCACCACCCCGGAGGAGGGAGTCAGAGGGGGAGCGGAGGAGGGGCAGGTGGGGTGAGGAACAGCCCGCAGGCTATGAGGAGGACGTCATCAGGGGGGAGGAATGAACAGGGCATGAGCAGGAGCGCCAGCATCACCTCTCAGATATCCAACGGATCCCACCTGTCGTACACCTAGAACACACACACACGCACACAATGATCTTCTTAAAGTAAAATTCTTGTGCACAGAGGTAACACTGTACACACACACACCACACACACACACACACCATGCATGCACCACACATACATTTGTTACTTCCCACAGTGCGTCTGATGCACAGTATTCAGACTGGGTGACCTGCGCTCAGTTCCTCTCCCATCACCACTGCTCTCTTACATCAGTGTTCTGCTAGCAGCGTCTGTGGAAGCCCAGAAGTCTCGTGACTAATCCAATATGGCTGAGGGCCATATACAGTATGCCACAATGCAATAGTGTCATTTTTACTGTAGCCTGCAGTGCTATTATATGTGTTTCTAGTTGCCATGTTAGTCTCTGTTGCCATAGACTCAAAACAGTATTCATCTAATCAGTCATGGAGTTGATTATCAAGAGCTGTCACTTTGCAGTATGCTGTTTTATACTATATAGGTATGAAGTAAATCTGATTCTTAAGGTGTGTTATTGGAAAATTTGCATTCCATGTGCAATTTTTAG
Source organism: Chaetodon trifascialis (assembly GCF_039877785.1). Taxonomy (NCBI): domain Eukaryota; kingdom Metazoa; phylum Chordata; class Actinopteri; order Chaetodontiformes; family Chaetodontidae; genus Chaetodon; species Chaetodon trifascialis. Next base: position 10,805,464 of record NC_092071.1, on the reverse strand, counting down.
AGTAAAAATGTGCAAATTCCTTCAAATCAGTCACAGCTCAAGATTTCAGCACAGACTGATAGAATGTTTAATGAGATTATCGTTCATGTGCAGTTGCAGGCAAATGAAAGGCAGGCGGTCACGTAGGGGTCTGATTTCAGATCGATGCAGACAGTTTGAGCACACGTTGGAGAGGTCTAGAAGGACAATGAAAAGAGAACGCATGTCGTCAGGTGTGAGCACCAGTGGGAGATCTCTGGCTTTATAGTGGTGGCAGGGGGACGACCTGTAGCTAGAAGCACCATGCAGCAGAGTGAGGAAACGTAACCAGTGGAATCACCAGGTGCATCGTTTTGTTAAAAAATTAAAGAAATAGTTAAAAAACCCCTCTGTGCCACACAGGCTCTTATTCCCAGGTGTTAGGAAGTATTGTGTGATGTGAGCAGGACTGCAAAGATGCCAAAGGTAAGGGTGTAGAGTCAGATGCTACATTATAATTATCCATGCCAACATGTGTTTAATGAGATTGTGCCAGTGGAAGTTCAGTGTGATACTATGAGGCCAAGTAGATGCGAGTGTTGCTGGATCGGAGGAGAAGGAGCGGAGTCGTTTCTCTTGCGCGCTCAGCCTTATTGTCTGTATTGGCTCCTGGGTTTCCACAGACCTCTGCACTGGACTCGCTCCTTGCGACAGGGATGGGTTTTCAGCAGCGCCCAACCTTCTGCTTTCATAGTTTCAAAACTGGTGTTCACGCTCCACTCTTTTGCAGTCATTTCCAGGTCTAATTCGGCACCGTGTTGATCGGTGAAAGCAATGCACCACGCAGAAAAAAAAAACAAAAAAAAAAAAAAGTCAAATTGAACTGTGGCTGTTGGCCTACCTCAAGAACACTCGAGTAGAGCTTCACCAGAGGGTGACCAGACACTGACTTTGGTACAGGCCTTGTACCCCACACTTAATGTTAATGAGACATATTTACACATACATACCTACAAAAGTTATTGATTAGGCGGTATGATCCTTTGTACACTTGATAATGATGAATGCATGTACAGGGTTCATTTTCTGGAAATGGAATTTGGGCAACACGCTCAGCAGCATTTGTGTCGGGGCAGCAATGTCCGCCTCAGCTGCCCGAAAATATCCCCATGTGTTTTTTGGATTTTCAAAAAGACCCTTTTAAGGGAAAGGAGATGTGGTGAATGAGCAGGGAGTGTGAACAGAGGAGCTTCACTCGCCCTCCGCTGGTTGGCGACTGCTGAATGTCTCGGTGGGTGGACGGGCGGTGATGCTGTGATCTCCGCTGCCATGCCCCTGCAACCTTCCCCTGGTCTGACAGCCCGCTCTGTCTCACCCCCAGTGACCCCCATATCACGTTCCGACCACCGATCTCCCCCCATCCCTCCACCTCCGTTTCCCCCCCTCCTGAGCCTGGTGTGCTCCTCGCCTCCTCCCTGATCTATTCGGGAAGAGCTCTTCATGTGAAAGAAAAGAAGAAGAAAAATATATATATAATAATTATTATTATATGAATCTATAAAAAAGAAGGATTATAAAGATAAAGGTCCTATTGTGAAATGCAGAGATTATGCATTATGTGACTTTCAGAGGAGGAATGTACATGAAACCTGTTAATATTGTATATTTTGAATTTGAAAATATGGAAATCTAATTGACAACTCAAAGACAAATTAGCCTGTTGTGATGCGGACACAGTGACGTGGTTTTAGACCAGCGGTGTTCAGATGGACCATTTGCAGCCGCTGGGTTTTCGCTGTCTTGCTTGCAGCTGCGAGTTCAGAAACGTGTTACAGATATTCTGTTGTGAGTGATAACAACACGACTCGAGGGCAGACCGCCTTGAGTGAATGGCAACATTTTGTTTCATGCTGAATGAGGATGATTTTGCACATAATTTGAAATGTAGGTAGGTGACGCCTTTGCTTTAGCAATGGCTATATTTTACTGATGATACCCGATACAGAAGACTCGCCTGTCTCTTTTGGTTTTTCATGGTTTTTAGAAGGCTCTCAGACCTAAAGTCAGAGTTCTAATAACATAGAAAAAGAGAGAATTGATTTTCAGATCATGTCAAATCTGAAAAAAAAGCTTAATTCTGAAACATTTGGCTGCATAAACAATATTCAGTGCACTTCACCTGAAATTGTTTCCAAATTCTTGCACAAGACAGTGAAAATATATGTTATTTGATATCTACAGTGTTACCCTTAGGTGTTGTGGGGTCCCTGGATATTATTTGGACTTTTATTTCAGACTTATGAAACACGCGCCCTCTTTTGTTGTGGTCATACACGAAGCATTTTCACACTGCACTTAAGTATTTGCCTTTGTTTAAATCTTACCACCCTGCACTCAGAATTTATAATCCTGTTGTTTTTCTTGGCTTCGGTCTGAAAACAAAAAAAAAAAACAATGTGGTGGCCCCACTTCTCTCCTCAGCCAGTATGCCATCGTACCCAACATCTTTTAATCAGCCCTTTATTTCCCCAGTTCTTTAGTGTTTTATTTGCTTTTATGCCAGAAAGGGTCATTTTATTTTCCAGAGGATGTCTGCGGAGGGCCAAACGAGGGCCAGATTTTTAGACCTTCTCTTGTGTTTACTAGGACTCCCAGGTGTTTTGCGAGGCAGTCGGGGCAGAGTCTAGCTTTAGACCTTGGTCACTCTGAACTGGATCAGTTGCACTGATTGCACAAGTGATTGACCAGATAAAAGAGTCTACTGTGATCCCCCTCAGTGCGCTGAGGGACGGCTGCCATTGGCTGAAAGTAGACGGCAGGCAGGGTTACGTCTCTGTACAGTCTGTTTATCAGTATTCCCTTTATCTCTCCTGTCATTTGGTGGATCTTGCTGTTTTATTCTCCGTAGTCCAGAGACCTGTATTAAACTGTATTAAATTGTATAGATTGTGCAAAAAGATGAATGTCGCATAGCAGAAGAAAAAAGCTATTCCTTACAGATGACAAAGTGATTTAAAATGTATAAAAGAAATTCAGAAACAAAGTTTAGGGGATAAATGTAATATTTTGTTTGTAATTACTATTTTTTGTTGGAAGAGGGCTACTGGATAAAGAATCATCTGTAATAAAGTAATTTTAATATTTCTTTGCTCCATGTTTTTTTTTTTTTTTTTATTTTCTGTGTGAGGAGCATGACAAAGCTGCAGTATTTAAAACTTTAAAAAAAACACAACTTAAGCCTAAATGTTCAGATTCTTCTGTCTGTTAGAAATACCTCAGGTGTTCATAGTGCAGTTTCAGAGTGATACAGGATGAACTTTAAAGCACGCGTTGGTGATAAATCCAAAATGCTGATCTTGCGTTTGAACAGAATTGTGGGAATCTTTTTTATTTGTCTTGACTCAAGATCACATGTCCTTTTGATCAATTTTTCTAATTCCGCTCAGTAAAGGAAAATGTCTGTTTTAATATGCTTTTCCTGACTCGCTTCCAGCCGCTGTCCACTGCCTTTACTTTGCTGATTTTCCTTCCCAGTTGGTTGAAGGATCGCCCTTTGATCCTCTTCAAAGTCGCTAACATGCCTCTCGGCAGACCTTCATCTCTTCCTCCTCAGCGTGTGTAGGACCTCTTCCAGGTGAAGTTCCCTTCCTCTCCATCCGTCCCGCTCTGCTCAGGGACCTGCAGCCTCGGCCTCCTCATTATGGTGGCTCTCCTCCTGCGAGGGGGGGCCACGTTGCCGGCCCTGCTCCTCTGCCCAGCCTGACCATATTCTCCTAGTGGACCACCCCAGCTGGCCTGCTCCCTCTCCTCCCCTTTCAGGAAATCAGCCACTACCCTGAAGTACTCCAGAACTGCGACATGGCTCCAGTTACCACCCTCCACTTCCTCATTACTGGTGCTCCCTCCCTCCAGAGTGAACCCACAGTGCCCTCCTCTGTCTGTCAGTGCCAGGAGGAAATAAGGATTGCTCTGGAAAAGGGGAAGGGGTAAAGTGGAAGCCGGCGGGAGGAGAGGGTCATCTCGGCTGCAGACACAGAGCACAGGGACTGCCACCTCATCTGCATCTCTCAGTGGTTCGTTCCTCTCCCAGTAGCTGTCCCAGTCCTTGGCTGGGTATGCCCTCTCGCCCAGTGTCCATGCCACTGAGGGTGCCAGACCCTGCGGGGAGTGAGATCCTGTGCTCAGTCCAGAGTTTTGAGAGCTTAGTGGAGGTGTGGCATCTGTCTGCTGAAGCTGGGCTGAAGAGCAGGAAAGAGCTTCCTCGAAGTCTCTGAGGGAGGAACAGCTGAGCGCTCTATCCACATCCAGGACTCCTCTGAAGGAACTCCTGTATCTTACGATAGCGAAAAACAGCATTTTTATGATCCATGTTGCATTTATGAAATACCACCATTAATACATATTCCTTTTGCTTTCATTTCTCTCACCTGCTGAGCTGCATTTTGCGGTGAAATAAAACCCCCCAGTGATACAGAGGAGGCATGGCTGTTTCAAACCACAGCTGGCCGAGGAGTACAGGTGAGATGGCTGCAGCCGCTGACAGGTATGAACTCGATCCAGACTCCCCCAAGTAGGAGAGAAGAATCCCTGAGCCTGAACCCTCACTCACTGCAACCAGCACAGAGGACGGGTGGCGGCTGTGGACATAAGCCACCGCCTGAAAATGGAGGACATCCAAGATATTGTCACTGGCAGGTAAAAAAAAAAACATAATGAACAAAATGTCATTTTTAGCCATGTCAACAGCAGCTTTAGTGAGCTCTTCAGTGTCACTACGAGGTCAATTCTTCATACCAGCTAAACTGATGAAGACCCCCACCTGTGTGTTTATTGATAAAGCAAATTTTAGCATGCTGCTATGCTAAAGTGAGATGGTGATTGTGCTCAGCATTAAACTTTAAACAGTCATTGTGAGCATGTTAGCATGCTGATGTTAGCATTTAGCTCAAAGCACCACCTTGCCTAAATTTAGCCTCACAGAGCCGCTCGTAGATGCTTGTCTACAGCCGTGTTGAGCTAAGACATTTAATTTGAGTAAAATTGCATATTGTTCATTGTGTATTAAGGCACCAATTAAATCTAACTAACTAACTAAATTATCTTTTAATCAGTTTTTTTTGTTTGCTGCAACATCAAAAAATTGTGGAAATCTTAAATTAAAACTCCAAAGAGAGCAAAATGGTGCCATTAAATTCTGTTGTCCAATCAACAGTCCAATACCCAAATGTGTTGAAGTTACAATCATATGAAACAGATGAAAAGCAGTAATTCCTCTGGGGTTAGATTTTTACTATAAATGTTTAACATTTTTTGCTTGGCTATTAATTTTCTGTTGCTTCAGCACAAATTTCTTCTGGGCTTCTGGGAAAAAAAATGTGTACTTTTCCCACAACATTACAATCAAACGAAGGAGTGTCGACCAGCCATCCTCCTTTACCTGCTCAAGATCGACTGGATCTCCGAACTCGGTGCGTCGTGCTGTGGTCAGCGGGCACCCTGCTGTGCCTCGAGCGTGAAACACCACCACATAAAAGCCCTGACGCACCGCCTGATGGCACAGCGCCTTAAGGTGGGGGGTCGTCCCTCCCCAGGACTGAGGGATGACAATGAGGACAGGTGGGGTCGCGGTGAAGCAGCCTAGCGCCTTTCCCACCGACTGATGCTCCCTCCTCCCCTCCCACTTCTTCCTCCCGATTGCCTCACCCTGTCTTGTTCCCACTGCCCAGTCCAGAGCTATGATACCTCCGTCTCTCAACAGCAGATTGTCTCTTGTGAACTGTAACGTGTCTTCATGTCGTCCACACAGCATGCTGTACAGAGTCTGGATGTGTGGGTCCCCTCTGGGCCAGGAGGCCAGTCTCGGCCTGGCCAGAGAGCCACAGTGCCGGAGCAGATATTTAGCCAGCGCAGTGGCTTTGCAGATGAGCCTGGGACCCTCTGAGGCCTGACCTGACCCGGACAAAACATCTGTCCCTGGTGATCTGGCCTCCTTCGTCAGCGCTCTTGTATTCCTGTCTAGCGGCAGCTCCAGGATCAGACAAATGATGATCCAGAGTCTCCAGCCAGCAGCCCTGACAGCCAGCCTGGTCCAACTACGTACCCTGGGCCAGCGGAGAGCCAGAGACAGCAGCAGGAGCAGCAGTGACGGGACAAAACAGAAGAAACACTCCCATACAAATGAAGCCATTGTTAAACATAGGAGCGTGTAGTTTAACAGAGAATCCGGTGTTTTCCCTTGGAAGTTTTGCTCTGATTCCTCAGTCACATCTGACCCACATATTTGGCAAACGCCTGCCTCGTTGCTTCACGTACCAGCATGAAAGTCTGGCCTGATTTGTTGACTGATGTTATTCTTTTGCCAGTTTGTTAAGTCGCGCAAAGAGAAGTCTGCAGTGATTCAATCAAACAAAGAAAGAGAAAAGGAGCAAAGAAACATGGAAATTGTTGTCTCTCAACTCCCCCGGCCCCCTCTCCTCCCTCCATAAATCATTTACTGCGAGCAAACACAGGCCACATAAATCTGTCTCTTTAACGTGAACATGATTACAGTCTTCAGTCTTGTTCCATGTCTGCTGTTATTTCTTTTGCATTCTTACCCCAGTTCACCGGTGAATTGATACAGCAGTTCATGTAAAGTTTCCTTTGATGTTTTAGCTCTAACTATGTGAAGAAATACCTGCTGACAGGTGAATAGGATTGTGGAGTCACACTGAGAGGAGCAGGGCCATGTTATATCAGCATCTCTCCACCTGTGAACTAAACTGTGTGTTGTGATCTTTGGCTTTGATCTGTGCTGCATCTCATTTTTCATCTTAGCCCGCATTCAATTCCTGTCGTCTTTCTCTTGCTGCTGTCAAATAAAGGCCTAAAACTACCCAAAATCTACATTGTCATAAGTATATAATAATATAATCTGTTTATGAGTACTCCTTTCATGTGAATCTATTCGTATAGTACAGTAGTTCCACAGGAAAGGACTATTTATCTTTCAGTGTTGCCCTGTACGTTGTTAGATATATATATTAAAAATGTTTTCTTCTGTAATAATTTTTGAGGTTTATGGTTCAAAATGTATCATAATGTTTCTGCTGTCAGTGAAATTTATCTACAAAATATCTTCTTTATTACTTATTATCCTCATCATATCCTTATTATCCTCATATTTCATCAAATATTAGTGTACACTGATCATAAATAATGCTGATAATGTTGACCGATACATTGTATATATATCAGATTTTAATTACATTTTACATTCAATTTTATTTGAAATGACATCACTTTTGTATCAGTAACAGCATCAAAAACCAGTATTGTTCTGGATCTGTAAGACTCCCTCTAGATATGTTTTAAGATGTGCAAATATGTTGTGCTTTGAATAATAATTTATGTCTGATGGTCTTTCCACTAAAATGAAAATCTATGAATCTATGAATATGCAAATATTGTTCATTTGAAAAGTTTAACTCAGGCACATCGTCTCCTGCTTCAGTTAAAAGTCCATTCTTTATGTATGTGCACTGGAGGTGTAAAGTTCCCAAATTACATTGTTAGTTGTATTTTGAACCACAGCAGCTTCCAGCTGTGATGCCACAAATCCTGCTCAGGCGTCTTAAGCTGAGATTTAAAGTTGATCTCCGCCACACAGGCAAACTCCTGTGGTTTGACATGTTAGTTAGCATCTATACATACATATTCATGGGCACCTTTCATTTTTTATTTCTTAATAATGTAGTCGCATTGATATGGATATATGTTTTTAACTTGGAATGGGAGGATCGTTTGCGACCGCCATCAGTTCCTTTAACTACACAGACAGAATTCTCACACAACCTGTTATCATGAGAAATGAAAATGAAAGCTGCAAAAAGAAATGAAATGAAATGAAATTAGTGGGTTTGAATCTGATCCAAATCTTACCCCATCATTATCTTGGTAATAAACTCTCACACCCTAGAAGAAAAAAAATAAAATAAATAGACAAAAGCTTAGCGAGCTGTTCTTTGAATGGCTGCTGGGAAACCAGGAAACAAGGCATAAAATCCTACTTCCTTCAAGAGGCATCGTTCCCATCACTAATAGTAACCAGCCCAACACACACCTGGGTTACTGTCTCGCTGTTAATGGAGCATGTTGGTGTGCCACACCTGTCAGGTGGTTTGATTGTCTTGGCAAAGGACTAGTGTTCACCAGCCTGGATTTAAACAAGTGTGAACTCATGAAAAATGGGAGCAAAAAAAAAGGTGTTTATAATTTTGTTCAGTGTAAATATGAGATGACAGAAAGCTGTCGCTTACATTATTTCAGCATGAAGACTGAGGTAAACAGCCAGCCGCTGAATCAAATTTACACAACAGAAACCAAGGTGGTATGAGTCTCAAGCCCAAACCAAACTAATGATCTCATCTGGGGTATTTTTTAAATGGAATGCTTCTTAAGAGCGACAGAAAGTATTATACGCCGGTTTGTTTACACAGGCTGACTAATTCTCCTCAAGAGGAACAAACTGAACATCATGTGTAAAATCAGTGGAGTGTCCCTTATAATTACATTTGTCATTGTGAGCTACTTTTCATAAATTCCTCTACATTTTCTAAAATGCAATCCACAATCAAATTGTCATTAAAACGCTTACTTTATTTCATTTGATAATGTAAGAGTTTGAAAAAAGGGTTTGAAAAAAGGGTTTGAAAAATCCTAATCTGAAATCCTAATCTGAAATGAAATATGAACTACATCTGTCAGACAAATGAAGTGCAGTAAACTGTCATTTATTGGCCTCTGAGATGTGGTGGAGTAACACAAAATGGTAAAAGTCAAGTTAAGCACCAAATCTGTATTTCAGTAGTTCAGTAAATGTACTTAATTACACACCACTACTGAAGGTGAATCTTGAAGCACTGCAGCTTCCAGTTGTGGTGTCACAGCTGGAAGCTGATGAATGAGGAAACAGACTTCTAGTGTCAAACTGCTCATAGATCACTCGTTGAAAGTCAAACAACCAAGGGAAGAAACAATAAGAAAAAACACATTTTTGAGTGGAGAGCTATAAATATCCTGAAGTGCCCATCCCTGTCCGTGATGTTTGACTTGTTGATGCAGTGTGTCCAATGTGATCATTTTCAAAACGTCCCCTCACCATAAGCAGAAAAGGTTTGGATTGTCATTTCTTTCATTGTTCTGTGGCACACAATTCACATCTTACTGCTAAAACAGGCTTCTCACTCAACCTGTTACCACGAGAAGTGAAAATGAAATGATTTAAAAAGCATCTGCATGTTATCGGCCTGTCTGTAGTGTTTGATATGATTCTGTTTCAGCCTCTTTCAGTACTCTTATCTCATTCTAAGGAATATGGAGGCATTGTCCAAGAGACATACCAACAAATGCTATCGCTTTCATGAATCAGTTTCTCTCATCGTGCGATCTGATGGCATGATAACAAGCCAGTGTAATCATAGCTTGCAGTGGAAGAAATGTGGAGGAAAAATATCATTTTATTCTAGCAGCATGTGACATGTCAAACAGGTCAAACAGTTGTGACTCCACCCTTGATAGGCAGCCTTAAAAATCAACTTGGCAAAATAGGTAAATAGTCTACAGGACGGCATCGAGAGCTAAGGTACAGTACAGCCATATCTGCTAATCAGCATCTATATGAATGTTGTGAAACAAGGTCAGGTCAGTTAATATTTGTATTATTTAATGCCAAAATAATTTAGTCAGTGTTTCATTGTATATGATTTTTGAGGAATGTATACCATAATGAGAAATGTTTTGAATGTCTAGAAAATAACAATTTCACAAGAACTTTAATGTCAGCATCAATTGAACATATGGAGTGAGCTGATGTGACACTCGCCTGGTCAGGCCTGATCTTAATGACTGACTGTGTGTTTCTGAATCTTTCCAGTGTTGAATCTGACTGATTGTGCAGTGATGTCTTCAGGGTTTGTCGTGTTGTGTCTCCTGCTTCTTCACACTGGAGCTTTTGGCTTTAATATATTTGGAGGAGAGTCTCTGAATCACCAGGAGATCACTGAGAGCGCCATCTTAAATGCCACCGTGCAAACGTGCCGTGCCTTAGCCGTGGCCGAGGGCACAGACTTTACTTTTCCTGTAAGAAATAAAAGAATATATCATCTTTTCAACCTTTCAAATGACCAGAGCCTGTATTCTTAATAATAATGTGATGATACTGAAATAAAGGTGTGTGTGTGTGTGTGTGTGTGTGTGTGTGTGTGTGTGTGTGTGTGTGTGTGTGCGCGCAGCCACAGCCTTTTACTGCCGAGTCTGTCGCCGCTGCCTGTCAAGCACCCAAATCGACCAAGACATTTGTCCAAACCATCAAACTGATCCAAAAAAAGAATAAGCGCATCGACTATCGGCATTTCTTCAACCCACAGTATCACTTTGACAATGAGAAGTTTTCAGAGGGAAGGAAAATCATCACAGATGGATTATCAGCTGTGAAGATCGGCAACAAGCGAGAGAACTTTGAGGTGGCGAGAGAAATACTGGGAGAAATCTTACATACTTTGCAGGTACTATTATTTCTTCATTTTCGTACACAAATGTTATTCTTTAAATTGTATTCACTGCTGTTTGTTTCATTTCACTTCTTTAAAGGAAGTTCAGAAAAGGTGATTTCATACATAAAGATATAACAGAGATGCTGCTTTTGACATGTTGTAACTGTTAATCTCTTTTTTGAATAATAGGATTTCTACAGTCATAGTAACTGGGTGGAAATGGAAAACAAACTACCAAACTCCAATCTGATCAAACCAGGCACCAGCATTGGCACCATAGCAGGTAAAGAGATCGTGTAATGTGTGTTTGGCTGTGTTACTGAAATGGAAAACAGAAACCCAGATGAGATGTGATAAGACATCATTTTACAAAACACTGACGAAATGCCTGTATTTTCTTTTCCACAGCTGAATGCAGAGCAACCTGCCGCAACTGTGATGGAAATGACTGTAGAAACAACATTTTGGAGGATATCCAAAAGGAAAAGATACTTATCTCAGGGTATTTTTCTTTCCTGGGTACCAAACCAAAAGGTAAATGGCCTACTCATACCTGCAAACCTCAAGAAACACTTCTTATGTCACAGTAACCTGACATAGCAGGTGGTTTGTTACACAGAATAATAATAAAAATTGCTGCTTAAATATGCAAAAAAAAGTCAACTTGAGCCATTTTCAGATGATCATTGCAAAGCTCTGGCAGCATGGCATGCAAATCTTATGAAAAGGTATTTGACGATGTGTACGCAGTCTTTTGGAAATGCCAGAATGTTCCATGTTTAGCATCTACATCATTATTACCGTACTTGCACAAATGTTCAATTTGATCACTGTGGTTCAAAAAAATCAAAATTCTTTTGTGTTAACAAACTCTGAACCAATAAAAGCAAACAGCAACCTCCAGGGCTGAAACAATGAAGCCAACGTCCAAGTACCAAAAACTGCAGTTCCTCGAATGGCCACTTGAGGGTGGTTCCAAATACAAGTCATTCCCTGTAAACCCCCCCTATTAAAATGCCCAACTTTACAGCAGAAATAAACATGTTTACAGCCTGATACAAAGAACAGTTTTATATACATTGTTTCCCCATTCGTTCATCCTTAAAACATCTCCAGTACGCCCTCTTAAGGTCCTCTCCTAACATTCGCTACAGTTCATTGTTTGGTTCCTAACATGTTATGGGGACATTTGGGAAAAGTCTATTATTATTATTATTGTTATTATGTCACTGCCAATTAAACTTAACATAGACAGCAAAATAATTAATTTAACTATATTTACTCCTTTGCGCACTGCATTGTTAGAGAATGGCTCAAACATTTGATGTTTTTTAGTATGCATAGCCCTTGTTTTGAGTGTATTTAATTTTGGCACTTTCCAGCGTGAACACTCAAAACCTGCTTGAATTAGTTTGTAGTATCAATTTGGGACATAACTCTAAAAACACTTTCCAGTTTTTGTTGACCTCTTGAGGTCACCAATGTCAAAGAGGATTCATCCGTTGGGTCTGCGAACCATAAATGTCTGTGCAAAGTTTCATTGCAATCCATTAATTAGTTTTTAGGATATTTGAGTTTGGACCAAAGTGGTGGACCAACCGACACTAGCATTGTTATTTTGAGGCATGCTGCTGGTGGTGCTAAAAACATACACTGACATAGTCGATTGTCTCCGACCGGCGGTGGTGTTCTTTAAAGAAGAGGGATACGTAAAGCTGTATGAAACATTTTGCTCTTGATCTGCTTCTCATTCTGAACAGGAAAATGCAGTCATGGAGGATTACTTGATTCAACACGTTTCTTCGAACCGAAAGGTGGCATCAGCAAAGACACTCTCAGCTCTGATCATGGACATCTCCACAAAGCCGCCGCAAATTTGGCGATAGCTGCGACCAGTGAGCTGCTAGAGGACGTTCGAGGGGCTGCTGGCGACAGACCATTCCTACAGTATGAAACCCACTCTGCATGTTCCAGTTCAGTACTGTGAAGAGGGAAAGGTTTTTTTTATCTCTTTGTTTGATCCTTCTCTCTCCATCCCTCAGGATGATGGGAATCTCCAGAGGATCCAGTAAAGCTCTTTGTTTCGTGATAGACACGACAGGAAGCATGGGCGATGACATTGCAGCAGTGAGGAACGTCACTTCCTCTATAATCAACAGTAAAGTGGGAACCGAGGACGAGCCCTCGGTTTACATTCTTGTACCTTTCAATGATCCAGGTAGGATCTTAATGCTCCCAGAGTAGACTTTACAGTCCTTGTTTTGTTATTTTTTTGTCACTTTCTATACTATTAAGATTGATCAAATAAAATAACAGTATAATTTTGAGATAGTAAGACAAAGTTACAAACGCATAATAAGAATAAAATAATTTCCTTTCCTGTCTCCTCCAGATTTTGGGCCGCTAACGAGGACTACAGACCCAAACGCCTTCAAGAATGCCATTAATGCACTAACAGCAACCGGTGGAGGAGATGCTCCAGAAATGAGTCTTTCAGGACTTCGGGTGCTGCTTCAAAATCTACCTCTGCATAACTTGATAATATGAACAAAATATGAAGTCTGACTACAGCATCATGCATGGCTGTCATCTCTTGCTCATACAGCTGGCTTTAACTGGAGCTCCTCCTGGTTCTGAGATCTTCGTCTTCACGGATGCAGCTGCTAAGGACATAGACCTGAAGAGCTCAGTGACTGCACTCATCGAGCGGACCAGGACAGTGGTCAGTACTCACTGTAAAAAAAACAGCATATGGTGTAGAAAAAGACTTTGCAATAGTTGTATGTGAAGTAATAGGAAAGCATTTAAAAACTTAATGTAAAAACTGTAATAGATGCTATGAATGAGGCTGCACAGAGAAACAACTATGGACTGAGCTAAATGCTAATGTCAGCATGTCAAATTCACCATGTTCAACATAGCAGTTTAACGTGTTAGCATTGCTCACTAGCATTAAACACCAAGTGGTCCTCAGGCTATGGACATGTCATTAGCTTTGCAGGGATTTGATCATAAAAGCATTAAACAAATAAAAAAAAGTTCCTAGTTAAACAATATTGAATTTATAACATAATAACTTTATTCATATATTCTAATATTGTTGTCTTTACCCCTAAAATTCTCCCTCATCTGTTTTCTTTTCAGGTGAACTTCATGATTACTAATGTTCTGGGGTTTCGTCGTCGAAGACAGAGTGGTGACAGCCAGCAACAACAACTTGCTCGTGTAGCGACATCAGGAACTGAGCTGTACAAAGAACTGGCTCACACCTCAGGAGGTCAGGCTATTGAAGTCTCCAAGAGTGAGCTCCCTGTGGCCACCAGCATCATAACAGAGTCCTCCAGCTCCTCTCTGGTATGAACAAATGCACTCACTGGCCATTACCAGTGACTTTTCTAGACTTCCAAAAAATCAGTGGTGTCACCAGTTTCATTTAACCTCCTAGGTGACCCTTCTGCAGGCAGCCAGGAGTCCAGGAAAGGCTGAAAATTTCCAATTTGCAGTTGACGCGTCAGTAAGAAAGCTCACAATTTACATCACTGGGCGCTCTGTCACCTTTACTCTCATCAGTCCCTCAGGTGATACTTCGTTCCAGATTTAGTTATTTGTATTATTGTAGCAGTTAATAAGCATCAGTTTCCACCACAATTTCCACCCAGCTGTTCAAATTCTTGTCTTTGGCCCTATCTGGTGGTAGTATTAAGTATGACACTGTGTTATTGACACTGTCAATAACATGCTACTACTTCACAACAGATCTAAGAAACTGAGATGTTTCATTGTTGGAAATGCAAAATGTTTGTTTGCCTCTCGGTCTTTTAACCAGTGAGCTCCACTCATGCCATGGCTTTGCTTTTAGGTGTGTCTCAGGAAAGCACCAGCACAACAGGATCGCTGATCGCTGCGTCCCTGTCAGTGGGAAACTTCAAGACTCTGCAGCTAAAAACACAAGTGGGACAGTGGGAAATTAAAATGGTGTCAACAAATCCCTACACTCTGAAGGTCGTAGGTGAGACCTCCATGATTATGTGGCTGGCACACAAAATGAATACATAACTTCATAATTATTTTAGCTTTAACTATCGCTTGCTGTGAAGGGATGGTATGTGGAATAGTGTTGGACCTGCTGTTTTGTGGAGGCTTGAGCTTAGTTTGATGGTGATAAACATGCTTGAAAAGAACTGTAAATCTAATGAGTATTTACTAGTAATCACGCTAATACTGTCTTCTGCATGTAGCCTCTTTGGTTGAGTTTCTTTCTTGCAACTTCTTGAAACGCAGGTGAGACTGCCATTGACTTCCTGTTTGAGTTTTTGGAAACATCTCAGAGCCCGCTTGGAGGTTTTGATGTTGTAGACAACCGTCCCAAAGCTGGTAAAGGAAACAGAACTTTGTGATGTGCCAAAGCAGTTTCATCTACTTCATGCTTGCATGCTTCAGTGGACTTCTTCTTTTTCTCAAGGTGTTAATGGTAGTCTGATGGTGACCTTAACCGGGACTGACTCGGCCACAGTGACAGAAGTGGTTCTGGTTGAATCATCTGGATCAGGACAAGTCAATGGCAGCGTGGAGGCTCAGGGTGGAGGAGACTTCTTAGCTCATTTCGACAAAATACCATCGGAGGAGTTTGTGGTACTCGTGAAGGGGCAGAACAGCGATGGTTCCTCCAAATCGTCCTCAACGACCTTCCAAAGGCAGTCAAACACCAACATCAGGGCGTCTGCTCTGACTGTTACTGCTGTAAGTGAAACTGATCCATCTAAAAACCTGATATGACTTTGAAGATTGGTTGCACTGCTGCAGTCCTTTAATTATATGACTGATGCTGACAGTTTACCACTTTCCTTCCTTTTCCTTTCTCTTTTAGGCCGATTCAAATGGCGTCTTAGAACCAGGAAAGTCGCTTTCAGTTCCCTTCTCTGTGACGACCAGTGGTGCAGGAGGAGACTTCAGCATCCAAGCTACTAATGACCAAGGTTTTAGTTCAACGGTCCCGTCCACTCTGTCCCTGGGAACCGCAGGCAGTGCTAACAGTACAGTGACCCTCACAGCACCTCTCAACACGCCGTCAGGTACTGATGTCACTCTGACCATTGAGGCCAAGGCTCCAGGAGGCACAGACACCAACTATGCTGTGCTGCGTTTCACGGTCCTTACAACGGTAACTCTTTGTCAGGAATTGTTAAGACTCTGAATAATCTCTCTATCTTTTTTAATCCCTTCATCATTGTGTTTATTGGTTGAATCACTGATGTGAAACCTGACTCTATCTACTTTTACTTCTCCTCATAGGTGACTGACTTCACTCATCCAGTGTGTAAGCTGCTCAGCCTGCAGTCCAACTGCTCTGCAGCCTGCAGCCTGTTGATGTGGGAGCTGTCTGTTCAGGTGACTGACGATGCTGAAGGGACGGGTGTCGACCGTGTTAGCCTCAAGCAGGGCAACGGTACCATTAACACCACCCTGGCTGCTAGCAACGAGAACATAACACTTGTGTCCTACAATGCGTCCTGCTGTTCGCCTGATGTGGAGCTGCTGGTTGTGGATCAAGTGGGCAATGTAGGCTCCTGTTCCTACAGTGTCCGGAGTACGTCCACCGGTAATCCACAGCCTCCGACAGCAGCACCTACTGTGTCTTCATCCACCAAAACTGTTCAGTCTTTTCTGCTTTGCCTCATCATCATGATTCTCGGGCTCAATTTACCTTTTGACATTCAGATCCACTGATTGTTGACGTGTGGTGGTGAATAGTTACAGTTTAAAATGCTCTCTTGACTTTGGAAAATCAACTATGCACTCAGTTGACAATTTATGAAGTGCTTGTAGGTTAAACTAACACAGTCGATAACCAACTCTGCAATAAATCCTATGAATTAGTTTGCAGAAGGTGACATTGTCAGCTTTGTGTTCATTGAGGAGGTTGTAGTTTGTTGTGTTGTTGAACTGTATTGTGTTATACTGACAGGTGTGTTTGATTTTTGGTCTACCTTCCTTGGTACATTTATTTGATCTTTCAAAATTAGATATATATCTCAGGGAGAAAATTCTATTATTTATCTGCATAATTGTTAACAATCCAATGTCATTCAATAAACCTGTCTGTGTGGAGCTGCATAGATTCAGAATCAGTCGGAATGAAGCAACGTGTGATTATCCACACTATATAAATAAAACACCATCAATAGTTGTTATCACCAAATTGTGACCAAAATAAAATAAACAAAAGCTTGTATAGAAAACGGAAAGAAGCACTTTCCAAACATACACTCCTCTATTGTCTCATATGGGGGGGAGCAGAGAACAGCAGATAACAGGTTTGAAACCATTAGAGCTCCCTCTAGTGGAGGAAGAATGAGCAAGCCTCACTTACATCAAATTGTCACTTCCACATGTCACCATAAATAATCCTTAAACTATTTAAGACAAGCAAGAATACAAGACCTGTATACAAGACCCCCCCCCAAATTATGCAATTTCTCACATTAGTGATGGGACTGGTGGCCCAAAAAAAGAGGCACCCCCTCTGGCATACAGTGTGATTTTGAATTGATAAACCCTTATAAACCTGTTTGGCCATCCACGGTGACAAATAATGAGAGAGAGATCACGAGTAAAACAAGTTATATCACATCACTGATTAAGGATATTCTCCCACAACAACAATAATACAAACAGAATATTTTAGTTTTATTTTAGAATATTTAATATATATGTATATGTATTTAATATCTTAGAATATTAAAAAAAAAAGAACAATTTAGTTAATATATAATCAATATAATCAATCAATAATATCAATCAATATAATATAATCAATTCATTCATTCATTCATTCATAAAAGGCTGGCCACACACATACTTTAGAAATTAAAACTAAAAAATCAGGGTAAGAAAAAAAAAAATCTCTGTGGAACAAAACTTCCCAAATTAAGACTACCCACATCTCAGGAAATAGACAGGCGTTAACACATGTTATTCAGTGGGTCAGTCCACCACCAGTCCAAACTGCAATATCTGTACAATTGCTGATATTTGTACAGACATTCATGGTGCCCATAGGATGAAGCATACTGACTTTACTGCCCCCCTCACTTTGCCTCTTTGCTCGAGGTTCGCATTTGTAGTTTTGAGTGAAACATCTCAACAACTGTTACTTGCATTCTCATGAAATTAGGCACTGACATTCGTGTTGATTTGATGAAATTCTCACAAAACTATTGACATTCTTGTCCTTCTCAGCTGTATTTAATGCTTTGTGCTGATTAATAAGTATTAGTATGCTATTATGCTAATCTAACATTGCTGCACATTAGGCTACACCTGCTTAACATCAGCATGTTAGCATTTGTGCATAGTGCTGCCAGTGCAGCTATTCCCTCACAAGTCCAGTAAGATAGTTGAGTAGGCATAGCTGTAGAAAGAATTTCCTATCAGTTTCCATTGTATGTATCACAAATATCAGATGCTGTCAGTCTACCTGTGGGTGTAGCGGAAAGGACTGAAAGTCTTCGTCTGAAAATGGAGGACCCAACAGAGTGCTCTGTGGTTTACTTCTTTCAACAGTAACCTTGAATGAACCAACCAATTTGCATCTGCACAGTATCTGCCTGCAGTGTTTGCTTTGATCTGTGTCAGTGTGTGTTTTCCTTTTACTTTCAGCTCTTGCCAATCAGATTTTTTTCTTTTCTTTTCTTTTCTTTTCTTTTCTTTTCTTTTCTTTTCTTTTCTTTTCTTATTTATTGTGAATAAAGAAGAGTTTATTGTCTCTGCATCCAAAGCGCCATGTTCACTCAAAACTTCACATTCTTCTTATATGGTTAATGACACATAACACATATCAACTGATGTACATTTCAGTTATGCATTGCAAAGTTTGTTTTTTGTGTCATGAGTTCACAGTGTTGTGTATTGGGAAATTGTCACTGAACTTTCCATCAGTGCCACCCTTGAGTCCACGACGGCCTATTTTCTGCCGCAGAGGTCAGCCAGGCAACAAGTTTGGCAGAAGTTCATCAGTTCTCTGTGTGTTGGTCTACCTGACTACCTACTACTTAAGCTCTGAAGCTGAAAAATTAAGCCAACACTGAAGCGCCAATAACTGTCGTTCTTCAAATGGCCACTTGTGCCTGGTGCCAAAGTCCCCATAAACCCCCATATTAAAATGCCCAACTTTGCATCAGAAATCAAACCTGTTTACAACCTGGTACAAAAAACGGTTTTCTTACCACTAATTTTCCTGCTGATGACAACTCCTATTTTTTGGAGTCAGGCACTGCCAAGATGGTGACAGCCCGAGCAACTGTCACTGAGCTTCACAAAGGCTCTTTAGAGCCTATGGGTGAAATTCTATACACTCTACATTGACACTGATGATCCCCTTCTCCACCCACCAGGTAAAAACAGGTGAACAAAAGGCATATTGGCAGGGAAGGGCGTTGTTGTCACAGTACACCTGTGCAGGCAGCAGATAAAAACAATCCATTTTAAAGGTTTATCTATCAATGTCTGGAATTCATTGTGTATTTTTTTTAATGTTTAAGATTTATTAATTCTAGCTTAGAGTAAAGGTTTACCAGAAATTAAATTGAAACTCCATAATTACTGTTTAAACAATGACTCTGCAAAACACAATGATCTGGAAGCACAGCAGTCATATGTACCAGAGTTCATATAGATTATTGCACATTTTAGTAAAGATTTTAGCTTTGTCATGAAAAAAATTAAGCCTCAAAGAAAAGATCTCCTTTTGTGGCATCAGTGTGGCAGTGCCTGTATTTCCGAACAATCCCGACATTGACATGCAACTGTTTATTAATGATTCCCCATTTGCAGAATCATACCAAAGCAACAGGTAGAACAAGTCCTGCATGACCCCGCCCTGACTGTGAATTTCAGAGCAGGTGTTGTCACAATATGAAAAGTTTATAGCATGACAAGAAGGACTAAGGTATAGTACTCTTCTAACTCGTTTAAGTAATTCCTGACAGACAGACATCAGATTTGTTTGACTTTATGCAGACTGTAAATCCACATACTATGCATTCTTTGGTAAATTGTATGAAAGAAAATATTTTTGAGGTTTTTCTTCTTGCAAGACTTCCAGTCTGCTGTTATACACAAGCCTTAAAGTGTGAGTTTAAAGAGTTGATATGGAAATCTTTAGGCAGATATACATAAATGATTATTTTGTAAGTGGTCATGCTTTAATGTGAGATTTGAATGTTATTTAAACAGGACACTTGATAAAAATCTATTCTTCTGGGCATATGGAGACAAGCACTAGAGCTTTATGGTAATGCTGTATGTAAATTCTTGCTACATAAAGCAGGTCAGTGTAGGTATGAACTGATTCTTGGAGAGTTTGTGTCATTGGGATAAAGCTTCCCCCTGCAGCAAAACTGTTTGGCTTTTAGCATTATAGGTCTACAGCACTGCTGGTATTATAGTCTGTTATTGTGTAGTGACAAGTGAGTTATAGAGTCATATCCAGGAAACACCAGCTGTCTCCTTGCTGTCATTTAAACCAAACTCTTTTACTAAAAAAACAGAAAGTTCAAAAAAAGAAACTAGAAAAGCATGGAATCATTTACCCTCACTCGCCTGCAGTATTTGTGACCATAAACATGCCCGTATGAATTTAGCAGACTGTAGGAACTTTTGAGAGCTCCTTTGGTTAATGGTTAAAGAACCAATAACTGATGACTCCTCTCTCAGGTGATGAACCACTGAAGGAGAACAGAGTGAAATAAATTTGTGTCTATCTTCCTCAGAGTATTCGACAGGCCGAGGAGTGATGTCTTCAGGGTTGGCTGTGCTGTGTCTCCTACTCCTGCACACTGGAGCTCAGGGCTTTGGGATATTGCCAGGAGACTCCCTGAATCACCTGGAAATTACAGAGAGAGCCATTTTAAATGTCACTGTGCAGGTGTGCCGTGCTCTGGCCCAGGCTGAGGGGACAGACTTCACTATTCCTGTAAGTATTCCCTTAAATTAACTTATTCTTTTAACCAGAAATGAGTACACCTCTTAGTAATATTTGACTTTGTGTGTGCAGGCGAAGCCTTTCACTGCAGAGGCTGTCGCTGTAGCCTGTGGAGCGCCAAAATCAGCCAAGAGTTTCCGCCAAGCCATCACATTCATCACACTGAGGAATATACGGGTGGACATTCGTCATGCCCTTAATGCAAGCTTCCACTTTGATGATGAAATGTTTATTCAAGGAAGGAAAATCATCACTGAGGGAGTAGTGGCTGTCAAGGCAAGCAACAAGCAGGAAAACTATGAGGCAGCCAGGCAGAAACTGGGAGAAATTTGTCATCCTCTACAGGTATTTATCATTGCTTTGAGAAGTTTTACTAGAACTGGTTTTAACTCAAAGGAATTTATTGGATTATTAACCCTCATCTTCTTTTGTCAACTTGAAGGACTTCTACAGTCATAGTAACTGGGTGGAGCTGGGTAACAAGCTCCCAAACTCCAATCTGATCAGATCAGACACCAGCATTGGTAACATAGCAGGTAAGGATGGCGTGACGTGACATCTGTGTTTGGCTGTGTGGGGAATGATGGGGAATGTAGATTGGATGTGTTTGTAGAGAAACAGAAGAAGAAAACATAACTGAAGTGTTGATTTGTACTTCTGCAGAGGAGAGCAGGGCGACGTGCCGCAACTGTGATGGAGATGACTGCAGGAACAACATCTTGGAGGACATCAAAGAGGAGGGGATCCTGGTCTCAGGATATTTCAGTGTTGTGCCTTTAGTCTCCACCAAACCTAAAGGTAAAGGATTCATTCAACCACTAAAGTCACAGTATTGTACTTTCAGCATTCAGCACTGACTCAGGTGGTCCACATCCACATGTTTTTGAGATTTCTACTCTATGGTTTCATTTTAATAGAACAGACACATTAACAACTTCTGTTATGTTAGCAGCACTGCAAGATGTTGTGAAATGGGCTAAACCATCCATCTATCCATTTTCTATGCCGCTTATCCCTTTCGGGGTCGCGGGGGGGCCAGAGCCTATCTCGGCTGTCAACGGGCGAGAGGCGGGGTACACCCTGGACCGGTCGCCAGCCGATCGCAGAGCACATACACACACCATTCACACTCACAGTCACACCTAGGGGCAATTTAGAGTCACCAATCAACCTAATGAGCATGTTTTTGGTCTGTGGGAGGAAGCCGGAGTACCCGGAGAGAACCCACACATGCACGGGAAGAACATGCAAACTTCACACAGAAAGGCCCAACCCGGGAATTGAACCTACGACCTTCTTGCTGTGAGGCACGCGCACTACCTGCTGCGCCACCGTGCAGCCATGGCCTAAACAGTATATAATGTATAATATATCCTTCCCTGACTAACCTGTTTTGTCATTAACAAGATCAACATAATACACCTTTCTGTTAGTTAACAGCTGACTAAAAGCCAACAGACCTCAACAGCCACCTTCATTCAATGTTTCCCATGTTTCATTGTCACTTTGTCTGCGGGGTCACCTTGCATTCACCATTCACCGTTACAGATTTCTGCTTTAAAGGTGCCGCGAGCACAGCATGAGGTGAAATGTTCACACTGTTGCACGGAAATCTCATCTGTGCATCATGAACTTCTCTGTTAAAGCTTTGTTTTCCCTCTTCTTTTGTTGTGCCCATATGCTTTTCCTCATGTTGTGTTTTCTGTCTCTGAGACATTTTCCACCCCCTCCTATTGAGTTATTGCTCTGAGTCAGCTGTGTAGACTGCTGCCACGTGTGTCTCTCCAAACAGAGACATCATCATGGCTGTCGGCTTATTCTCTCAAAACATTCATGACATGATTCAAGTGAAAACTCTCACTAATAGCTGCATAGTGTCTAAAATGTCTAAAAATGATCTACAGAAATAAAAGCATGTATTTAACCGGTGGAATACTCCTCAGAAAATTTTGATATCTTTCTCTCTTGCTATTTGTTTGAAAGGAAAATGCAGTCATGGAGGAGCAGTTGATCAAACAAGTAAAATCGAGCCTAAAGGTGGCATCAACAAAGACACTTTCGATGCCAGCCACGGATATCTCCACACAGATGCCGCAAATTTGGCGATAGCTGCAACCAGCGAGTTGCTAGAGGACATTCGAGGGGCTGCTGGCGACAGACCATTCCTCCAGTATGAAATCCACTCTGCATGTTTCAGTTATGGACTGTAAAGAGGTAGTTCTAAGTTTTTTCCATGTATTTGTTTAATCTGTCTCTCTCCGTCCCTCAGGATGATGGGAATCTCCAAAGGATCCAGTAAAGCTCTTTGTTTCGTGATTGACACCACAAAAAGCATGAGTGATGACATCGCAACAGTGGCAAATGTCACTTCCTTTATAATCAACAGTGAAGTGGGAACAGAGAATGAGCCGGCACTTTACATTTTTGTACCTTTCAATGATCCAGGTAAGGATCTTTAAGAGGTGGCAAATTATCTCTTTGCATGTGGAAAGATGCTCATCACAAACAAGCATCATCTTGGTGCTTGCTTGAAAATTTTGAAATGTTGCCAAAGGAAATAATTTTCACGTGTCCTCCTGGAGTTGAAGAATAACAAAATTTCTTCCTGTCTCCGAATGAACTCCAGATTTTGGGCCACTGATAAAGACTACAGACCCAAAAGTCTTCAAGACTGTTATTGATTCACTATCAGCATCTGGAGGAGGAGATGAGGAGGAACTGAGTCTTTCAGGGCTTCAGGTGCTGTGATGTGTGACTTCAAAATCTGCCCCAAAAAGCTTGTTAATGTGTAAACAACTGTCCTTTCTATCCCGTGCTCTCCTCGCACAGCTGGCTTTAGCTAGTGCTCCTTCAAACTCTGAGATCTTCCTCTTCACGGATGCAGGAGCTAAAGACAAACACCTGAAAAGCACAGTGATAGCACTCATAGAGCGCACTCAATCAGTGGTGAGTATCTAATCTACATGTCAGGCATTATGATTTTAGAATTTTCTTAATGACAGGTAATAATAAT
The DNA here is from genome assembly GCF_039877785.1 of Chaetodon trifascialis. Lineage (NCBI taxonomy): Eukaryota > Metazoa > Chordata > Actinopteri > Chaetodontiformes > Chaetodontidae > Chaetodon > Chaetodon trifascialis. Next base: position 10,781,979 of record NC_092071.1, on the reverse strand, counting down.
AATAATAATAATAATAATAATAATAATAATAATATACCATCTATGGAAGAATTGATGCTTTTTGTACTTTTTATAGAGGTAACCATACTCTTTTCTGAGTTGGTTAACCTAGTTTCCATTCCCCTTTCTTAAGTGCAGGTGAACTTCATGATTTCGACGTTGCCCAGTCGCAGGAGACGGAGGGATGACAGTCAGCAGCAACACAGCAGGATAAAGGAATCTGATGCCCAGCTGTACAGAGACCTGGCTCAGGCCTCAGGAGGTCAGGTTATTGAAGTCACAAAGAGTGAGCTCCCTGTGGCCATCAGCATCATAACAGAGTCCTCCAGCTCCTCTCTGGTAATAACACAAAGACCTCATTACCAGTTATTTTGGCAATTTGAGGATTTCAGCTGAATCATCTGCTTAATGTGGTCCCCAGGTGACCCTTCTGCAGGCAGCCAGGAGTCCAGGAAGAGCAGATACTTTCACCTTTATCGTTGATGAAACAGTAATAAACCTCACAGTTTACATCACTGGACACTCCGTCACTTTCACTCTCATCAGCCCGTCAGGTAACACAGCCTTTTTTAAGTTCAATATTTCCTCTTCATGAAAGCTACACTTAGGGCTTCATGTGTCTTATTTTAGCCCAAGTGTGCCATTACATTGATTTCAAATCATCCCAATTTCTTTGCAGAGCATTGGCAGTCCCTATTGTTCCCCTCTGCAGATTGTTATGGAATTTGCTTGAGAGCCTCATGCAACAAAACAGCATTTATTAAGATTATATTAACAGCTGAATGCTAGACTGTCATTCATTTGACAGCATATGAATTGAATTCATTCAATCTGATTTTATACCTTGTTGCATTGGTGCAAAGAGAAAAAGGCTGCCAGAAAAGCCTCACAAATGATAATTCTAAGACGAATAAGAAAATCCTTAAAAGAAATCCGGTTTTCTACAGGAATATCCATCCATCCATCCATCCATTTTCTCCCGCTTCATCCGGGGCCGGGTCACGGGGGGGGGCAGTCTGAGCAGGGATGCCCGAACTTCTCTCTCCCCGGACACTTTCCCCAGCTCTTCCGGGGGGATCCCGAGGCGTTCCCAGGCCAGCCGAGTGACATAGTCATGCTAGCATGTCCTGGGTCTTCCCCGGGGCCTCCTCCCTGTGGGACATGCCTGGAACACCTCCTTAGGGAGGGGAGCGCCCTGCCACCCTGCGGAGGAAACTAATTTCAGCCGCTTGTATCCGGGACCTCGTTCTTTCGGTCATGACCCAAAGTTCATTGACCATAGGTGAGGGTAGGAACGTAGATTGACCGGTAAATCGAGAGCTGAGCCGAAAGGCTCAGCTCCTTCCTCATCACGACAGACCGGTACAGTGACCGCATTACTGTAGCCGCTGCACCAATCCGCCTGTCAATCTCACGCTCCATCCTTCCCTCACTTATGAGCAGGATCCCAAGATACTTAAACTCCTCCACTTGAGGAAGGAACTCTCCCCCAACCTGAAGGAAGCAAGCCACCTTTTTCCAGTCAAGAACCATGGCCTCGGACTTGGAGGTGCTGACTCTCATCCCAGCTGCTTCACACTCGGCTGCGAACCGCCCTAGTGCATGCTGAAGGTCCTGGCTCGAGGGAGCCAACAAGACAACATCATCCGCAAAAAGCAGAGACCAAATCTGCTGGCTCCCGAACCAAACACCCTCTGGCCCCTGGCTGCGCCTAGAAATTCTGTCCATAAAAATGATGAACAGAACTGGTGACAAAGGGCAGCCCTGCCGGAGTCCAACATGCACTGGGAACAGGTCCAACTTACTGCCGGCAATGTGGACCAAGCTCCTGTTCCAGTTGTACAGGGACTGTACAGCCCTCAACAGAGGGCCTCCAACCCCATACTCCTGGAGCACCTCCCACAGAATGACGCGAGGGACACGGTCAAATGCCTTCTCCAAGTCCACAAAGCACATGTGGACTGGTTGGGCAAACTCCCATGAACCCTCAAGCACCCTGTGGAGGGTATAGAGCTGGTCCAGTGTTCCACGGCCAGGACGAAAAAAACGCATTGTTCCTCCTGAATCCGAGGTTCGACTATCGGCCGGATCCTCCTCTCCAGTACCCTGGAATAGACTTTCCCAGGAAGGCTGAGGAGTGTGATCCCCCGATAGTTGGAACACACCCTCCGGTCCCCCTTTATAAAAAGAGGGACCACCACCCCAGTCTGCCAGTCCAGAGGCACCATCCCCGACTGCCAGGCGATGTTGCAGAGACGTGTCAACCAAGACAGTCCTACAACATCCAGAGACTTGAGGTACTCAGGGCGGATCTCATCCACCTCCGGTGCTTTACCACCGAAGAGCTTGCGAACTACCTCAGTGACTTCAGCCCCGGTGATGGATGAATCGACCTCCAAGTCCCCAGTCTCTGCTTCCTCTACAGAAGACATGACAGTGGGATTGAGGAGATCCTCGAAGTATACCTTCCACTGCCCGACAATATCCCCAGTCGAGGTCAACAGCTCCCCATCTCCACTGTAAACAGTGTTGACAGAAAGCTGCTTCCCCTTCCTGAGGCGCCGAACAGGTTTGCCAGAATTTCCTCGAGGCTGACCAGTAGTCCTCCTCCATGGCCTCCCCAAACTCCTCCCAGACCCGAGTTTTTGCTTCTACAACCACCCGAGCTGGCGCACGCTTGGCCTGCTGGTACCCGTCAGCTGCCTCAGGAGTCCCATGAGCCAACCAGGCCCGATAGGACTCCTCCTTCAGCTTTATGGCATCCCTTACTTCCGGTGTCCACCACCAGGTTCGGGGATTGCCGCCACGACAGGCACCGGCGACTGTCTGTCCCGCTTCCTCCCCTGCCAGCGAATCCAACTCACCACCAGGTGGTGATCAGTTGACAGCTCAGCCCCTCTCTTTACCCGAGTGTCCAAGACATACCGCCGAAGGTCAGATGATACGACTACAAAGTCGATCATTGACCTCCGGCCTAGGGTGTCCTTGTGCCACGTGCACTGATGGACACCCTTATGCTTGAACATGGTGTTCGTTATGGACAAACTGTGGCTAGCACAGAAATCCAATAACAGAACACCACTCGGGTTCAGATCGGGGAGGCCGTTCCTCCCAATCACACCCCTCCAGGTATCACTGTCGCTACCCACGTGAGCGTTGAAGTCCCCCAGCAGAACAATGGAGTCCCCGGTTGGAGCACTTTCCAGTACCCCTCCCAGGGACACCAAGAAGGCCGGGTACTCTGCACTGCTGTTCGGCCCATAGGCTGAAACAACAGTGAGAGACCCATCCCCGACCCGAAGGCGCAGGGAAACGACCCTCTCGCTCAGCGGGGAGAACTCCAACACATGGCGGCTGAGCTGGGGGGCTATAAGCAAGCCCACACCAGTTCGCCGCCTCTCACCACGGGCAACTCCAGAGTAGAAGAGAGTCCAGCCTCTCTCAAGGAGTTGGGTTCCAGAGCCCAGACTGTGCATGGAGGTGAGCCCGACTATCTCTAGCCGGTATCGCTCAACCTCCTGCACTAGCTCAGGCTCTTTCCCCCCCAGCGAGGTGACAGTCCATGTCTCCAGAGCCAGGGTTTGGGTTGCCGGGCCCCCGCCCACGACTGCCACCCATATCACATAGCACCGGCCCCTTCTGATCCTTCCTGCAGGTGGTGGGCCTACGGGAAGGCGGGCCCACGTTGCTCCTTCGGGCTGTGCCTGGCCGGGTCCCGTGGGCAAAGATCCAGCCACCAGGCGCTCGCCTGCGAGCCCCAACCCCAGGCCTAGCTCCAGGATGGGGCCACGGTGACGCAAATCCGCGCGATGTACGCTTCCTTGATTGTTTTTCTGTCATAAGGGGCTTTTGAACCGCTCTTAGTCTGACCCGTCACCTAGAACCTGTTTGCCTTGGGAGACCCTACCAGGGGCATTAAGCCCCGGACAACATAGCCTCTAGGATCATTCGGGTGCTCAAACTCCTCCACCACGATAAGGTGTCGGTTCAAGGAGGAGTCTACAGGAATAATTAATAGGAAAGATGATCTGGTGATGATGGAACTACCAATCACTCATTCAATCAGTTATATTCTTTTCCAAATAATATGAAAATGTTTTTATGTGAAAGAATAAATGCAGCACATCTAATTGTCAGTATGTTGCATAATGGATTCTTATGACCTTGTGCCGTTCAGCCTTCTTATTATTGCCTTTTGTTTGAAGGTAAATCTCAGCAAAGCAGCGACACAACAGGATCATTGATCACTGCATCCCAGTCAGTTGGAAACTTCATTACTCTGCGACTAATAAAAGAAGCTGGACAATGGGAAATGAAGATGGCGTCAAATAATTCCTACACGCTGAAGGTCATAGGTGAGAACTCCATTCTCCAAACTATGACTGTCATTACATGAATTTTTACCAAATCCATCCATGAAACTTTGGTAATGTGTGACATTCATATTCAAATTTCAGATTGTGGTCTTGTAAAAGGCTGCACGGTGGCGCAGCAGGTAGTGCGCGTGCCTCACAGCACGAAGGTTGCCGGTTCGATCCCCGGGTCAGGCGGGGCCTTTCTGTGTGAAGTTTGCATGTTCTTCCCGTGCATGCGTGGGTTCTCTCCGGGTACTCCGGCTTCCTCCCACAGACCAAAAACATGCTCATTAGGTTAATTGATGACTCTAAATTGTCCGTAGGTGTGAGTGTGAGTGTGAATGGTTGTTTGTCCTTGAATGTGGCCCTGCAATCGGCTGGCGACCGGTTCAGGGTGTACCCCGCCTCTCGCCCATTGTAGCTGGGATAGGCTCTAGCCCCCCGCAACCCCGAAAGGGATAGGCGGTATAGATAATGGATGGATGGATGGATGGTCTTGTGAAAGGTGGGCATCCAAACTCCACTGAGGAGCGTTAACTTTATCCAAGTGCATTTGTCCTTGCAGCTCATCCAGTTTAGTGTGTTTTGAGATGTAATGATGTGTAAGCGTCGTGTTAGTCTACTCTTTTATGTTATGTATGTTATTTATTTCTGAAAACAGAGGGACGTATGGTTGGTTCATTCAGCCCTTTTTTTGGTCATTTTTTTATTTGCAGGTCAGAGTCCTGTTGACTTCCTGTTTGACTTTGTGGAGATATCACAGGGCCCATTCAAGGGATTTGATGTTCTTGACACACGTCCCCCAGCTGGTAAAGGAAGCAATTAAGATGTGAATTTGATGATATGTTAATGTAACATAACATCATCAAGTCAGGCATCATTTTCTTTTTCTTTTAAGGTGTAAATGGCAGCTTGTTGGTGTCTTTAACGGGGACTGACTCTGGCACGGTGACAGAAGTCGCTCTGGTTGAATCGTCGGGGTCAGAGGAGATTAAAGGAGTTGTGGAACCACAGGGGGGCGGGAACTTTTTAGTGCAGGTAGACAGGATACCACCAGTAGTGTTCGTGGTGCGGGTGAGGGGGCGGGTTGATGGTGTTACCGCCAAAACCTCAGTAATCTTCCAAAGGCAGTCATCGACCAACTTCAGATCCTCCAATCTGACTATTACTGTGAGTACTCTTCCCACACCATCACTGTGTCACAGAAACATCCTATCAAACATGACAAGATATGCAGCAATGAAAACTTGAAATGTTTACTTTATAATAAAGTGTGAAAGAGCTTCATCACTACTCTTGTCTAATTCCCTCCATATTTAGGCTGATTCAAATAGCATCTTGACACCAGGACAACCATTCTCTGTGCCCTTCTCTGTGATGACCGATGGAACAGAGGGAAACTTTACCATCCGAGCCACCAACAACAGACGTTTTGACTCAACATTTCCAAGCAGTTTATTGGTGGAAGCTGGAAACAGCACTAATGGTACAGTGACCCTCTCAGCTCCTCTTAACACCCCATCAGGTACTGATGTCACCCTGACCATTGAGGCCGAAGCTCCTGGGGGCAAAGATACAAACTATGTTGTGCTGCGTGTCACCGTCATCAACACAGTAAGACCCCCGCTGAAGAATCACATTTATTTACAACAGTCTTTGGTTACTCTTTGTTTTACAGGTGTGGAATTTCCTTAGAAAACTTTGTAATTTGTAATTACATTATGCTCGTAATTAATTGACCCATTCAATAGCTTCTCCATTTTCCCTATAATTAGTCACAAATCACATAATAGTTTTCAGAAATCTTCTTGGAAGCTAATGTGAAATTTGTCAAAACCCACAAAATAAAGCATTCTGCATCTCGAAATGTCTTTACCTTCACACTTCACTGACATTAAACCTGATTTTATATACTTTTTCTTCTCCTCATAGATAACTGATTTCACTCATCCAGTGTGTCAGCTGCTCAGCCTGCAGTCCAACTGCTCTGAAAACTGCAGTTTGTTGATGTGGGAGCTGTCTGCTCAGGTGACTGACGGTGCTGATGGGACGGGTGTCGACCGCGTTAGCCTCAAACTGGGCAACGGCACCATGAACACCAGCCTGGCCGCTGGCAATGAGAACATAACACTTGTGTCCTACAGTGCATCGTGTTGTTCCCCTGATATGGAGCTGCTGGTTGTGGATCGGGTGGGTAATGTAGGCTCCTGTTTCTACACTCTCCGGGAAAGACCACCAGAGGCCATCTCTTTCTCCACCAAAGTCACTCAGTCACCACTTCTTTGCCTAAGCATAGTGGTGATAGGGCTCCATATACTAACAGAACTGGGCATCCAGTGACCCCATGTCAAAGTAGTGAATATTTAAAGCTGCATTACTCTGCACACAAGTAAATGTTATGATGATTTTTCTGATTGCTTTCCAACTAGCCTGGCAAATTAGCAGCCACTAATGAATAAAATCAAGCAAACACTTGCAAAGGGGGAGCTTCTTAAAATCCTCAAAGATCTATGCAGGACATTGAATTGTGGGAACATTTTGACCTTGCTGTGACAACGGTTACAAAGTTTTGTTTTTTTCTGGATTCTGTTTGGATTGTTGTCAAGTTCAGCTGAGTAACAGACATTTTACCTGCTGTTTTCCCCAGGATTCTCTCATAATTTACCCCTCTGTCCCACTATCCTGTTTAAATGTTTTGCTGTAAAACTCCTGTATTTTTTACCTTTCTCAATAAAAAGATTGGCTGTAATGTTGCTGGCATGTACAACCACTTATTTGATGTGTTTGCACAATTCTCCTCTGGGACAACAGGTGGCAGTATGTAGAACATTAGCTGTAACATCGAGTGACAAACAGCACACAAAAAGAAGAAGATGGATGAATGACTGTATTTATACGATTCCTCCCAATCACCCTTTCCTACTGTATCAGTTGCCAGTTGGCTTTCTCTCTCTCAAAAAAAATGTATGTATGTATGTGTTTATATACACATACATATATATCGCTCTGTTGTTGGCTGTAAGAAAAAACTGAAATGTATGTATGTATGTATACACGTACATATACATACATACATTTTGTCTTTTTTTGGACACACACACACACACACACACACACACACACACACACACACACATATATATATATATAATTTTTTTTTGGGTCTTGCAGCCAACAACAGAGCCAACCTATCGCGCTGTTGTTGGCTGGAAGAACAAAAAAAACCATCAAAAAGATTGTATGTATATAAAAAACTTTTTGTATGTATGTTCATATATACACAGACATTCATACATACATACTTACATTTCAGTTTTTTTCCTTACAGCCAACAACAGAGCGATATGTATGTATGTGTACATACATAAAGATTTTTGTTTTGTTTTGTTACTGCGGAACAAAAAATTGTATATGTGTGTATATATACACATACATACATACTTTTTATTACATATTTTTTTTTGCATGTATGTGTGTATGTATGTATGTATGTATGTATGTATGTATGTATGTATGTATGTATGTATGTATGTACACACACACACACACACACACACACACACACACACATATATATATGTGTGGATCCATGCAGCCTGGGATGGGTAAAGACCAGCTGGCCACAGTGTAGCCTCTCACATGTGAAGGGTGTCCAGCACCTCTTGGTGGCAGGTTGGCAGGTGGTCATTTGTCTCCAGGAAATTAACTTTAGAATGTTGAACACCAGACAAAAGGGGCAGACATATTTAAAAAACACTGTTTTTATTGTTGTCATTGTTGTCTAATGTATAATCCTTAACAGAACACGAAACGTTTTGCTTTTCACATTTTGCTACAAGTTCAGCAAATTTTCTCCTGTTTCCTTTTTATCACTATTTACATTTTGAAAAGTAATCAGAGAGACTCATTCAAATAAACTGGTCAGTGATCGTCTGATAGGGAGCGAGAGAAAATACATGTGTTGAGATGTCTTCTTCTATGGTGATGTGTGTGTGTGTTCAGTGGGGGTGCAAGTATGTGTATTACAAAGTAGTTTGTAGATGCAGTTTGCCAAAAGTCCTTTTCTGGCATTTTGCTACTTTCTGTATACTTGTCCTTGTCTCAGAGTTATTAAAAAAAAGTTATAACAACGCTGACTTTCTTTAGACCCAACTTGCACATATCCATCTAACCCACAGCCCCTTCACCCCACTTCTGCACTCTTTACAAATCACTGTCGAGGTGGGAATATATTAAAATATGTTTTGCCACAGTATTAAGGTACATTATGTTGAAACAGAAATGTGGATTAGGCAGAATCAACCACAAAACAATCACATTAGTTTTGGATGTAATTTGTTGAAAATTGTTTCACTGTAAACCTGCATTTATGTTGTCCATATTCATATTCTCACACAATGGTACCTTTAAAGGGGCAACACCATTAGAGTATTTAGGAGAGAGGTTCCTTGAATGTAAGGGAAATGTGTTTCTGTAATAATAGTGATTCTGAAATTCAGACCAGTTCTTCAGAGGGTGTGTTTAACGCATGTCAGTCAGTGCCATTGGTGTACTGGGAAAGCTTATTCTCCAAGTCACAGATTCTCTTCTCCTGAGACAAAACTGTGGCCTTCAGATTCTGAATCTCCTCCAACAACCTCTCAAGCAACTGAGGCTGGACGGGAGGAGAGTGGAGAGAAGGAAAAAAGGGAAACGGAAGGACAAAGGGAAAAAGACAGTGACAGGGAGGGGGGAAAATTAAAGGTAAAGGAAAAAGAGGAAAAATAGGTCAAGGACAGTGAGCATCTAGGAAAAATAAACCAAAACAAAGAAGGGAGCTTTGGAAAAAAAGTTTTGGGCAGGTAGAAATAGGAGAAAGATAAACAGAGCGGTGTTAAACAGAGAGACAGATGTTTTTAGGAGTAAAGTTCATTCAGATTTTAAAAAAAAAGATTTTTTTATATACATAAAACTAGATGAGTTGTACCATTCTATTAAAAACAGTGGCCCAAATACAAGATGAACATTGTGTGAGCATTAAACAACAGGTAACATAAAAGCTTACCGGCAGACTGTTGGTGTCCAAAGTGGACATGCTGCGTCGGGTGGTGGGTCTGGAGTCCAGCACGTTCTTCTTTGCCACTTTGAGCTCTCGGCTCTTCGGCGGCACGTAGCCATCCCTCAAGGACACCAGGATTGGATCTTCGTCGCGGCCATCCAGCCACTCATCAGGCTCCATGGCGGGCTCGGGCCCTGCTGTGTCCGGGTACAAGTCGTCCTGGAAGAGGTCCGACTGTGCAAGAGAGTTGGCAAGATGGGAAAAAAGAGAGAAATGTGGTTTTGTTTTTGTACCGTACAGTGGTTGTGTGTGCAGGGCTTATCAGAATTATTTCTTACTGTCTTCCTGAGAGGATGAAAGGAGCAAAGAGGGACAGAGACCCGAACAGAACAAAAAGATTCAGAGCAAAATAAACAAGACCTCAAGAGCAGACTGTGAAGTGGTAATGGGAATAATTTAAAAGTCCAGTTGTGGAAGAAGTATTCAGATCCTTGAGTAAAAGTACAGAAGTATCAGCTACTAAGTGGACTTAAAGTATCAAAGTAAAAGTACTCATTATGCAGAATGGTTCCTGTCAGTATTAAACAATTTTATTGTTAAATGAATTATGACTGATGCATTGACATGAGCACTGTTTTCATGTTGTAGTTGGTTTATTTATAAACTACAATTTCGAAACTATAATATGAATCTGAATAGTAACAATTATCTATAGTTTTGGGGGGACATGCAGTGAATGAAAAGTACACTCTTCGCCTCTGAACTGTAGTTGAATTGAAGTATGAAGTAGCAGAAAATGGAAAACCTCTACACACTAGCTGCCTTCCACCACTGTGAAAGTGTGTACGATGACTGTCTCACTTGGACTTACTTTTCTGGGCACTGTCATTGTGATGGGCTCACACTTCTTGTCAAGGAGCTTGAATAACCTAAGAGGATATGTGAAGAGATGAGATGGAGGAGAGAAGCCACCCATCAGTTGTGCTTTTGTTGTACATCTGTGTTTCAGTTTATACTTTATCAGATATGGACATGCATGCAGAGGATGCAGTCATGAAAAGCGGAGTATTTGCCCTCACAGGAAGCCCTGAATTGACCGTGAGGGTGATGTCAAGCAACATCTGTAGCTTCTACATCCCATCGAACACTGCCACAAAGCTGTAATTTGGGGTAATTTATCATGTGATCAATATCTCACCTGGCGATCTCACATTTGCTCACGTCCACACCTCTCTTGGGCATGAAGCCCATCCCTCTCTGGGGTTCCTTACTGCTGAAGGTGTTGAGGTAGTGGACGTATGGCGGCTCCTCTGTGATCTCAAAGTAACGGACGCTGCTGTCCCCCTACACACACACACACACACAAAGACACACATATAAAACCTGTCCGAAACAAACAAACCAAACAAGATTTGAATCAATAGACCAACGTCTCTGTACCTTTCCACAGAGGTAGACCATGTTTGCGTCTGCATCATAATATGGCAACAACACTCCGTTACTTGTGTCCAGCTCCAACAGTGCAATAGGCTCCTCAAAGTTTGTCTGTGGAGAGCAAAAACAATGAAGGAAGTCTACGATTTGTGCTGCAAAGGTTTATTTCTGCACCTTTCGATATGTGCAAACAGCATGTGAAATCTGAATTGTTCAGTACCGGGTCCCAGAGTCCGAGCTCTCTCTGGCTCATCCTGGTGAATCCTGTGGTGAAGATGTTTCCGTCTCTGGTGAAGATGGCTCTCATTGGCCGGATCCCCTCATGTGGAGCCAGGCGTTCCTGTTGGTCAGGTCATTGTTTAGGTTTACAGGCAAAATAAGCTTTAGGGACTTTAGGTACTAAATAAATTTAGGATGGTGCTGCTGCCAGCCAAGAAATTGTTTGGCTTTAGAGGTGGTAGTAGGTAGATTTTGTTACAGTTGAACAGAGCCAGGCTAGCCATTTCCCCCTCTTAACAGTATTTATGCTAAGATAAGCTAACTTTTTGCTGGCTGTAGCTATATATTTAATGGACGATTGTAAGTGGGGTATCAATCTTCTTTTCTCTCTAACTTTCTCCCTCTGGTCTCATAATATACTCCTACACAATGGTATTATTGTATTGGAGTGAATTATCCGGTGAGGCGTTTATTTATTAGTATTTTCTACTCACTCACCGCAACCACCTCCCGCTTGCGGGGGTCGCACACACGCAGACGTCGGTCCTTACAGGTGGTGCAAAACAAGCTGCCGTTTCGGTTCCAGCTGATGCTGTAGATGAGGTCTGGGTGGTCGTCCATGGAGATGAGGGGCTCGCCTGTGCCCACGTTCCAGATTATAATCAGATTATCACTGCCTGGAGGAAGAGCAACAGATGGACTTCTGAATGTCGTGTAAGCAGAGGAAGAGGAGAATCCCTCCTCTCACCATTGTTCATTCAGTCAAAAGATTATAAGGAAACTAGTCTGTATATGTGTGTGTGTCCAACCCGCAGTGAGGAGTATGTTGCGTGCGGTGGGGTGCCAGGTGACGATGCCAACACGTTTGGAGTGTCCCTCCAGGACCACGACAGGATCGGAGATGGGGCGAGTCAGCGAGTGATCTGGGATCTGCCACACCTGCAGAGGAGGGATGAAGGGAAGTCAGAGCAGCCAATGAAATGTAATTGTGTTTGACGTTACACAAAAAGTCTTCTGCCCAGTAATCAAAGTTTTAAGACTAAAAGGCAAATTAGAATTTAAATGGCATCTTAATTTGATGTCAGTAATTTCACTTGGTAGTGAAAGTGAAGTGTAAACAGGCACGACTCAAAAGCAGATGAAGGTGACTGAACTTGTATCAGAGTATTTCTCCCCCCTTAACTACCAAACCACATCTTTCATTTTCCATTAAACTCAGCGGACTGCCACAGGTTTACTGTACAGCTGCGTGATTTTAATTGGTTCATAAATTCACTGGCAGTGACTTTCAGTTGCTTCATAATCTAAGTGACAACTGATGACGCCCGCCCACTAATTTGCACACCTGTGTGCGACTTCAATAGGCTTCTTGCTCAACTTGTCCAACTGGTGGAGAAGGCCTTTGCTCTTAAAGCTGTGATCAACACGAATTTATAATTCTAGATTCAGGGTTTATGTCAAAAATACAATAGCATGTTTACATTTTTAACATTCAAATTAAATTTCCATCCAGCAATCCATTAAATTTTATTAAAATTAACCTATTAATTACAGGATGCAAGTTGCTTGTCTGGCTGTTTATGAATTCCTCATGTAATACTCAGGATGGCGCCACAAGAACACACACAGCAACACTAATTTAGCACATGCGTCATTAATGTCAGTTTGTTGAAATGTGGCCTTTTCAGTTACATCACACAATAGGTGATCCACATATGCTCCAGAACACAGCTCTCTCCACACACACACACACACACACACACACACACACACACACACACACACACACACACACACACACACACACAAACACACAAGTAAACACACTGCAAAGAGCCTTTTCAGATGACACAATGATCCGTCTCTGTGAACTGAAGAGAATGACATCACAGTTATGGCCTCTCTGCTCCACCGGCAGCGACCAAAAGTGGACAGCTGCAACTGCCTGTCTGTGTGTGTGTGGGACATAAACAATGCATACGTGGACATACACACACACCGCTCAAACGGCATCCCAGCAGCTGCTGCCATCAGAGAGGCAGCGATTCAATCATTCGATTGCACAAAGATTCCTGTGATGTGTCGCTGTGAACAAGTGTGGGCACATGTGACAACTGTGCTGCTGCACAGATACATGCTGAGTCAACACACATGTTGTCATCATGCTAACAAAAAAATTCGTCACTGACACATGCTGACACACATACTGCACATTTGTGTACACACACACACAAAGCTATGCAATGTGTAATATTTGATCTGTCTATTCAGCTGTAAAGAGTTGATTTTGCTGGTGTGCACTGATTACAGCCACTTAAAATAAGATTTTAATGTTGAGTAACTAATGAGAAGCTAAAATGTGATCATGAAATAAAACTTATTATTTACATTTTCCATAAACTGCAGCTTTATTTCTTAGTTGTGCAACCATTATGAAAGAAGCAGCGGTGTCTAGATTAGAGCTGAAATGGATTAATCTATCAACAGCGATTACTTCAATGAATAAATGAGTGATCAATGAGTCATTTTTAAAGCAAAAGGGCTGTAAATGTGCTCTTCAAATGTTTTTTCTGCATGTCATATAGGTGCAAAGCTGAATATCTAACAAGACATCTGAAGATCTAGATCACCAAGGAGTTATGTGATACACGTGTCATTATTTGTGTCAGTGGAGCAGCTCATCACTCCGTTACATCCCAGACACTAAACCTGGTTCTCACTTCCTGCTTCTTGTCGTAGACATTTTCTACTGATAGCGTCTCCAACAGCATAATTTACTGTTAAACACTATGGAGTTTAGAATATTTAGAATGGAAGGATGTGAGAAAATATCGTATTGAAACCGGGAATTAAGGGGGGATGTTAATCTTGGATGCATGTAAGAGGATTTCACAATCTGTTAACTTGTCATTGGCTTCATAAAGTACAGAATACATTATGTGCATGAATAATTATATATAGTTATGATATGCTCATCTCCTGCAGTGCGGGCCCCTGCAGACTGAACTCGGTCATGAGCTTCAGGGTCATAGATACCTGCAGTGTATCACACCAGGTTTGAAAGAACTAAAAGAGCTTCAGCCCAACAAGAGCAACGTTACATGTTGGAGATAAAACTACTACAATGTGTGCTTACAACTCCTCTACCTATTCTGCAACATTCACGTCCAATCATATTTCAGTTCAAACTTGACCTAACTTGTGATGTGGTTTTGTCCAGGTTACAGGCACTGCAGACAGCTGACGATTTCCTGTAGGTGTGAGGTGATTGACGGCACGTAGAGCAGAACATAATCACCAGAGACTGATGGTGATTATATAAAGTGTTGACCACATCCTGTACATATGCTGCATGCTCAGCCTGCGGGATCGGCAGAGATGCTTTTAGGTCTGATGAAAGGACGCTGAATGCATACAAAAACACTTAATGTGAGCACATCTAAGTGTTACTGAACAGAGATGAGACAGTCTGGGGAGGATGTCATACTGTAAAAAATATTCCACTGTGCCAGAAATCCTCCCCTCACACAGACAATTATTACTGCTTTCGTCCTCTACATGACTTACACACACACACACACACACACACACACACACACACACACACACACACACACACACACACACACACACACACACACACACACACACACACACACACACACACACACACACACACACACACACACACACACACACACAAACAGGGATGGGTTGGAGCAGCAGGATTAGCAGCTGCGTTACAATGACGAAGTTGGTTGCAGACAGACAACAGATTCTGACCAACTTGTCAAGGGCAAAATATGGCAGGCAGACTGATGAAGAGTTAGAGATGAGGCAGAACAGGTGGGTGGACAGTCAGACAGGTAGACATACTGATGCCAAGACTGATTCACTTCACTCTTTTAACAGGCAGGCAGAACTCGGGCTGTGGTGACCTCTGTGACTGTCATCTGAGTCACTGCACAACAAACTCCTCCACATGCATTTGCAATGTCTCTCTCCCACTCACAACGTTTTTCTACACAGACATAAAGACACACACACGCGCTCGCGCACACCCATTACCATTGCAGTACAGTCCTCTGAGCAGCTGGCCAGGATGTTGTCGTCATGAGGGCACCAGTCGATATCGAGGACAGGCCCGGAGTGGCCGATCACCAGCGGGTAGTTCTTGTCCACGCGACCTGTCTACAACACACACCAGCAGTGACATGCAGGACTGTTAGGACATCAAAAAGGAAGTCATAAGAACTGATTTGCAAGTCAAAAAACACCAAGAAATGTAGATTAAAAGGAGGCTTAAAGAGATGTGTTAATCAAACATCTAAAGTATTACGTAACCGTAACCGTAACCGTAAGCAGCATTTCAATGACTTTATTTCAATATGAAACAGATCCAAACATCAGTTCTCCTTAAGGACCAACTGGCAGCTGTTCTCAATCTGCATATTTTATATTTTAAGTACTTCTCGTCCAAATGACCTTGTGGAAAATAAGTTTTCTCAACTACTATTTCCAAGTCCTTAAAGGGACAGTTCACCCCAAAATCAAAAATCAATTTTTTCCCCTCTTCCCTGTGGTGCTGTTTATCCATCTGTTGTTTTGGTGTGAGTTGCTGAGATCAAGAGATATGTGCTGCAGAGATGTCTGCCTTCTCTCCAATACAACAGAAATACACATGACACTTGGCTTATGTTGCTCAATGTGCCCCCAAAAACTAAAAATTATAATACATTTGAAAAACTCAACAGCAACGTCTTTCCAGAAATCATGACCCAGTTACTCAAGTTAACCCACAGACCCTGCTGTGAACAGTTTTTATGTAGGATCTATTTCCTCTCTACTGAACAACACCCACCAACTGTATGACTGCGCAGAAGGAAGTGTGGATGTACTCATGGATGAGAGACTCGTGCTCATAAGAGCGCAGGATGTAAACATTAATGGTGTGCTCCTCCACTGAGCTGTAATGTTAGCTAGCAGTATCAGTTAGCTATAAACTGATGTCCACAAAGGAGCAATGTCAGACTACGGTTAGTACAGTAGATCCGCACTTCCTCCTGTGAAGGGATACAGTCGGTGGGTGTAGTTCGGTAGCAAGAAAATAGTTCCTACATAAACCTGCTCACAGTAAGGTCTGTTTATTATCTTGAGTGACTGAGTCATAATTTCTGGAAGGAAACATTTCTGCTGAGTTTTCCAAATGTACTTTTTTGCCGCTTTGAGCAACACAAGTCGAGCGCCGTCTAGTTCTCTTATGCTGGAGAGAAGGAAGATGTCTCTGACATCAGCAGACCTTGGCAACTCACACCGAAACAATCTTAAGGGGTACATAGAACCACAGGTGGGAGGAAAAAAATAGGATTTAATTTTGGGATGAACTGCCCCTTTAAGTTGCTCAGAAAAAATGGAAATTCAGACAGCTTCAAGGTCTGGGCAACTGGGCAAAAAATGGAGCTTGTGGTAAGATTATTGATCTAAACTACTCGCTGAAACAGAATCACTGAAACGCTGTTGAGATGACCTCCTCTTAGCAGGTCATGGAGGAAAAAGAAGGCTTTGGCTGGTTGGTAATGCAGCCGTAGAAATATTTTCAGTTCAGTCTAGTCTAGAAGAGTCTGCTCTCATCAAATCTAGTAATTTAAAGTAATTTAAATAATTTAAGAATAAGAGTAATTAAAATAATAAAACATGCCAGTCGGTGTTACTTGTCTGACTTTGTGGTGACTGATGATCAACATCCAGTGGTTCACCTGAATGGATCTCTGATGTAAACAATAAGGTGTCAGTCAAAACCTCCAACAAGCAACAAGAAACTTTTAGAAAAACTAGCAGCTTCATGATGGACTTCCAGGAAACAGACAAAACCAGACATTTTACTGTGGCGCAAACTCAAATCAGCATGTCACTTGTTTTTTTCCATGTTTTCCTGTTACTGTCGTGTGAACATGTGTATCAACTTTTCACATATCACTCCCTCCACACATACACACACAACACACATCCCAAGAGAGGTGTATTTATAGCTGAGCGACGAGGCGTTGAAAGGGGAGTTTTTCTTGTGGCCTGTTGGGGACACGGAGGGGGGAGATGGAGGATGGAGGGCACGTTGGTGTGTATTAATAGCAGGCCTGTTCACCATGACTGCAGTATATAATCACATCCATTTCCACATGTCTCCAGAAAACTGTGTATTACTCCACTTGCTCTTGGTCACTAATGACCAGTGCTGACATGCTGATGAATCTCGGCAGTAATGGCCTCGTTACACCCGTGACATTCCTAAATTATTCATCTCAAAATGTGAAAAAATTGTTCATCGAACTCTTTAAAGTCCAATTATAACACTACAGGCTCCAGAAACCAATAGTCTATGAGATTTTTCAAAAACTATTATATTGTTCTGGCTGAAGTCAATTGACTTCTCAGTTTTAAAACTGGTGTTGATTGCTGTCCTTTGCAGCTCAGCTCAAACGAAGCCTGCTGAGTGGAGGCATCTCACAGGTCAACTTAATTGCTGCAGACTTGGCTAATTACAGCAGCGTCAGTAGTTATTTGGAGTCACACCAGGAGCTGCAGCGAACTGGACAGACTGTGAAACTGTCCACCAAAATGAATAGTTTCACACGTGATGACTTTCCATACAAATCCATAAAATGTTGCATACTATCTGTTTTACTTGGATAGGAACACTGGATTGGCACACACAAGTTCAGTTTTGTCTCTCTGATGTCCATCGTTTATTTTAAGGAGGTGTTGTTATCATCACGAGGCCCCGCTCTACGCTGAGCATCGCAGCTTTAACCGTCTGATCTGTCTTGCCCTGTTGCTTTTCCTGTCGCTGTATTTCTGTTTTAGCAATTATGGTGTCCTCACCGAGGCTTCCAGAACATGACAGCTAGAAGCAAATATTACAACATCTGCTATTAGAAGGAAATCATGCTAAATAACTTTCAACAGCCCTAAAATTGTACAAGTTATTATATCATTGCACTGCTGATACCATGACTGTTCAGCTAAAGTGTTCCTGAGCCCATGTACTAATGTCCTTTATACAATCATGTGTTCACAAAGTGGTGAACCTCACTTGATCCTCACTTGTGAATGACTCTTTCCAGGATGCCCCTTTTATACCCAATCCTGATACTATCACCTGTTACCAATGAACCTGTTTACCTGTGGAATGATCCAAACGGGTGTTTTTGGATCATTCCACATCTTTCTCAGGCTTTAGTTGCTCCAGACTCAACCTGTTTGAAACGTGTTGCTGCATCAAATTCAGAAGAAGCATACATTTACAAAAATCAATGAGGATGATGAAGTAAAACATTAAATGTTCTGTCGGTACTGTTTTCAGTTGAGTTTACGTCAAAATGGTTTAGCAAGTTATCACATTCTGTTTGATGTTTTACACGAAGTCCTAACTTCTTTCATCAGATATTTTTCTGTGTGTTGTTGTGACTGTTCAGTTACTGAGACGAGCCTCCAAACTGGACTAATGCTCAGTCATGAATCTGAAGCAACCTCTGGCCAAACGCACCAACAATATTGACACATTAACATTCACTTGTGTGACCTTGATGAGCTGAACAATGAAGTCAAAAGGTTACAGGCTGTCCCTTTATAAAAAAAACTCAGCAAATTATCTTTACTTCTGCTTCTTTTGTTCCTCTTTCCATGAAATGCTCTTTTCTTATTTCCTCCTTGTTTCCGCTAACTCTTATTACAGAACAAATGCATCCTGCATCCCTGCTGATCCCATGAAGGATGGGTATGCTAACATGCCCACAATGACAATGCCAAAATGCTGATGTTTACCAGGTGCAATATTCAGTGGCAGATTGACCACATGAACACATGGACACTGTTGTGTTTCCACTTTCTGCAGCCCAGAAATGTTTCCCCTTGTTGACCTTACTGACCTTACAGAGGGGCAGGACCAGGAACGCCCCTCCTCCACTGGACTCAACGATGACTGCCAGGAACTTTGGGTTGACGGCGCAGAAGGAGCTGTCCCACGTCACCTTGGAAACGCGAATGTCATCGTAAGCCTGCTCAGCCTTCACCGTCTGGCCGAAGACGTGGCGAAACTTACTCTGCCGCACGATGCTGCGACTCATGGCTGAGGCGAGTAGAGGAAGGTGAGAGGATGAGAGGATGAAGACACAAGAGATGGGAGAGGGTGAATGGACAGTGATGGGGAGGTAAGAAAATGGAGAAGAGGAGGAGGGGATGAAAAATGACATGTGACAGATGTGAGGTGGTAAAAAAGTTGGGGAAAAAATGATCCAAAAAGAAAGAAAAACAGAAAAAAAAACATTCCTTTAGAAAATGGTGATCGGGCAAAAGAGTTTGAGCAGATCTCGACCCAACATTGAAGAGGAAATCTCATAGAAAAAGCAATAAAACAAAGGCTGTCTGGGACCACACTCCTGTCTCCTACAACAAGTAGCCTTTGTCGCTGAAGCAGGTTGTTGAATAGTGTTTATAGCTGAAGACTAATGATGACTTAATGTGTTGTGATGAGCAGCTTTCTGCTGTTTGTGCTGTCCTTTGTCTTCATGGCTGAACATGAATCAGTAATGTAATGGTGGTGCTTTCAAGCTTTTTATTTTGAAAAATGACAGGGCGGGTCGCTCGGCCTTTGACATCTGCTCTAAAGGGTTCTGCCTATATCTGACGGATCGAAGCCTATGGTCCATTCAC
Source organism: Chaetodon trifascialis (assembly GCF_039877785.1). Classification (NCBI taxonomy): domain Eukaryota; kingdom Metazoa; phylum Chordata; class Actinopteri; order Chaetodontiformes; family Chaetodontidae; genus Chaetodon; species Chaetodon trifascialis. Next base: position 10,762,224 of record NC_092071.1, on the reverse strand, counting down.
ACCGTACATATACATCAATACATTTTAAATGGGAATGATGGGAGCCTACATGAACACACTATTTTCTGTCAAAGTTACATCAGTTTAAGTGATTTCTGTTTTTTTGTTAGAAGTGGGTCTGACTCAGTTAGAAAAAATGAGAAATCACCAGCTGGCATGCAGCAATTGGAATTTAGCAAGTTTTCATGGGCTTTAAATAACTGCCTTTCTCTGATTAATGAACTCTGCGATGTGTTTGTTAGCTGTTTGTTGACGGACAACTTGCTGTTCTGTGGCTGTCCCAGGCACCAGGCCAGACAGACTGTAATCCTCTGAAACACAGGAGATATTCTATAACAGTGCCTGCCATCAGTGGAGATATTAATAGTTGATTGTCCCACCAAACACTATGTGACGGCCAAACATCAGACAAACACCAAGACACAGAGAGCAGATAAATGGCCAGGAAAGACCTTAATATATGACAGATACATTGCCAGTGTGAAGCGCAGTAGTTACATCACAGCCATGTGATACAATCCCTATGAGAATATGTAGTTTAAAACTTATCTAACATACACTCCCTGACCGTGCTGGCTTACATAACTAAAAACCCAAATCTAGAAGTAGGCCTGCATCAGTCCCTGAAGACGTCTGATAAATGCAGCAAGAGTTCTTCCTCTTGTTTGGAGTCATACACTCAAACTGTCTGCCTCCTCGAGATTAAAATAAAAAGCATAAAAAGCACCTGAAGCCAGGGTCCATTTCTTGTACTGTGGAAGTTTGTCATCTTATTCGTGGACGGGGTGAACAGAAAGGGACCCAAACCCTGTTGCATCCCAGCTGTCAGTGATGTCTGACTTTCGCACTAGAATATCTACATTTAGGCCCAAAGTGGAGCTAAAGATTGAGGGATAGACTTCAACACACAGCCGGGCTGATGAGAGGACAGAAGCTCCAACGTCTCTCTCCTGGAAGCTCTCGGTTATCAAGAGATTTACATTCCAGAGACCACTTTAGGCGGGCCAGCTGTGGGGCATTTCAGGGCAAACGCAATCTCACACATACTACATAAATATTTTTTTAATTGCTAATGTGTCAGAGACTTGTTTACAGTGATAACATTTTAATTATGTGTTGCTTTTCCATCTAGCTGTCAAGATAATATAGAAAAGAGGAAGGAGCTCCCTGGCTGCCTGCTGTTATGAGCCACACAGTATAAAAACATTTGACAAAAAAAGATGTTATTAATTAGTCAGTTTGCACATCTAATCATCAGATTTGAACATGAACACCCCATGGCCATGGTTTGCTTTTAAAAAGGGGCTTGAAAAACAGAAACGAAATAAATGAAATAAAATAAAGATATCTTGAAGTTTATAGAAACTGATTACTATTTAAAAAAAAAAAAAAAATCATTGAAATGAGATCAAGGAGGTTTTAGCAGAAAACGATCTTCGAAGTTCTGGGAAAGCGGTGGCAGAAATGTGTGATGTGATCTCCTTTAATTCTGCCTCAGGTTAATGAGACGGCCTTCCTCCTGTCGCGCATGGCACGGCTCTGGAGAGTCGAGACAGAACGAAAGAATGACACTGCCACTTTCCTAATATAGACATGACAAACTGCACTGTCCCACCCGGGCCAGCCGCTCCCCCCACCCGCCAGCCTGGTCCTAAATAGTCCCAGAATGAAGGCACCGCACTCTGTGGCGCTTTATCATTAATGAACAGATTGTAAATTTAAACAGCCAAATGCGCACGGCTCACACAAACACGCATAAACACTGGAGCGCAGGCTGTCAGGGGCGCAGGAGGTGTGAGGGAGGGAGGAAAGGGGGGGAGGTTAGTAATGTACAACGTGCTCCTTAAAGTAGCCCACAGCTGCCATGCACGGCTCCAGATCTGCTCCGTCCACAGGGGGTGGGGTAAAAGTGCACAGTCACAAAATAGCGACTGCTGTCTGTTCTTTAGGATTTCCAAAAGGTGGGGACGCGCTCGCTCCTCTCCGGCAGTGCAGTAAAGAAACTGACGCACCTCTCACCCCACTGCAGCACGACACACATACTCGAAAAGACTAGACAGCTCACCTCAGGTTTTGGGGAGACCCCTCTTCCCTGGACAACTCTCACCGTTGCTGCTGTACAGCCTTCTCCTCCACCTCCTGCTGCTGCTCCTATTCCTACAAATGATATTCCCTGCGATCCGGTTTTCTGGAGCCGGGGCGGACTCGCTGAGGAGACGCGCTGGACAACTGCGTGACGCTCCTCGGCAGGGAAAGAGAGAGGGCAGAGTACCGGGACAGAGAGGAGGGTGTGGGTGGGTGGATGGGTGGGTGTAGGGTGGGTGCCGTCTATTTTGGAACAGGCTCTGTCAGTGCAGGGAAACGTGACGCGCGCCGGGTACAGAAGGCCAGCGCGTCCCCGGGGGTCACTGTCACAGCTGGTGGCCTCGTGTACGAATTGTGACCTGAAGGAAAGCGGGAGAAAAAAAAAACGCATACCGGTGAGCTGATGATGCCTTCAGCGAGGTTTTTGTGTGGCTACAAAGTGATGATAAGAGCTTAAAAAAAAAAAAAAAAAAAAAAGTTTGGTGGTATAGTTATGTAACCAAAACACCCCAAACATATCTCAGCATCAGCTCATGAGCATGGACAGCTGCATCCCAACAGGAAAACTTTGTCATACACAACAGAATTTCTTTAAAAAAAAACAAAAAACCCCAAAACATTAACAACCAAGAGAAGAAGAGTTTTCTACTTTTTATCTATGAATTTATTTGGTCATTGCATGAACAAAAATTACATGACAATAAATTGAATGCCACTTTGTTAATGTATATTATTCTGCTTTAAATGTCATGTATGTGTTACAGAAAAGAAGCAGATATGGTGCAATATGCTTCAGGCTCTATTTTCCAATTAAAGTAACAGCATTAATCCAATATAAAACAAATGTGCATATAATCACTATGTGTGCATGGATAGGATAGCTACAGATATACAGTAAATATTGATATATGGTAGTACTAGTCAGCCCTGTCTTATATCCCTTCACATCAGACCTTATGTCCTCTTTATGTCCACCTGCAAAAGGACCTTTTAGTATCTCTGATCCATCCCCGGTAGTCTTCTGCATATATTCCAGACCTGCAGCATTCATCACATCATGTAGAGACATTTGATCATGTGGCTGGTGGGCATAAACGTTCCACCTCCACCACAGCATTTAGGATTCCTCTATGGATGTGTGTCACATTTTAGTTCTGTAGATGTTAAAGGCTGAGCTCATTTTATCTACTTTATATAATGCTGTGTAGTTTAATTTACACCAATGCATCATATTCTATAAGATCATCATATGTTTGTAGCATTGCTGTTCTGTGAGAACCACATATCTCTAAAAAGTAAACTTTTCATGAAAAGTAGTCCTGTTTTCATCGTAGTGACGATGCATTTTTCAGCTAATCTAAGAGGCAGATTATTTATCTTAAGAGGAATTTTCTCAACCTATTAAGGAATACTTGATCCTCAATTTATTCAGAAACATTCAAATCACCAAATATGGAGATATGTGGCTTTCACCTGACAGGAAAAGTATGAAACATTGTAATCTCAAAGGTAAGTAGTAACTAAAACTGTAGAGACAAACGTAGTGGAGTAAAAAGTTTAATATTTGACTCTGGGATGGAGAGAGGTAAAAAGTTGATTAAATAGAAATATTGAAGTACATGTACACAACTTGAGTAAATGTTACATTCCTCCACTGCAGACTAGCCTGTTTTTACAGGTACCCAATCAGCAGAAAGGAAGATGAAGGTCTTTGACCAGAGGAAATTATCAACAATATATTTAACTGTGCATTTCTGGTTGGTTCTAACGAGTTAATCATATCACTGAACATCTCTGAATTAGTTATACTAGTTACTACATAATGAGTCTGGGTGTTACACACTCAACATACCTGGATACCTGCAGGCCATGTTGATCCGGGTCCGTGTTGTGTTCCCTTGTTGCTGTCAGTCAAGAAGAGGTCAAGCTGCTCACTGCACTGTGGCTCACAAAACTAAGAGCTTTATAAAATCCCACAGACATCTCCTGCATGCTGCTGTTGGACCGGTGTGAGGAGCAAAGAGAGCAGAAAATAAGAAGAAGGATCTTGCAATATGATTTCTGTACTCACTGGGCTTTATACTGCAGGAGATCCATGTGATATATGGACATACTGATGGCATTAGTTCCTCAATCAAATGTATTAATCAATGCAAACAGTATTCAGTGAAGCTAATTTGTATCAAAGAAATAGCTGCTAGTGAAACTGTTGACAGTGTGTTTCTGGAAGATTTTCTGTCTCAAATCTAGTAAAATGTCCCTTTTTTGATGCTGTAACTGATCCCTGAACATCACTACACTGGAAACTTAAAAACCCCCTCCACGTTTTAAGATGTGTATAAATAATGTTGAATAATTTGTGTCCGATATGATTTTTCTACACAAAAAAATCAGAATCTTTGAAAATGTAAATATTTTCATTTCCACAGTTTAACTGTTGGACATAAGACGTCTCTTACTGCACTGTGAAGTCGGTTCTCCGTGTCTCCGTGTCGACTTCAAGTTTCCACATCACACTTGCGTAACCTGAATTTTGGACCAGGATTGGCTTCAAAAACTAGTTGTGATGTGATGAATCGTCCTCGTAGGCCTCCCCCATAAAACTGTATTTTCACCGAGCACAAACTTCCCATTTTCAGCAGATGAATGTGAAAATTGCCTTGTCATGTCAAAACTCACGTACATCATTCTCCACAGAGAAGATCAAACATCCAACAGCAGGAACAAGAAGAAAAATACATTTTTGAGTGGAGGGGGACTTAAAGCATAGTTGTAACAAAAAATACTCACCATACTAAAAACAACAACAATGCTGCACAAAGGGAAAGCAAAATTACCCATAGACGAAATGAGGACGCAATAACTGATCATTCGATAAGTCAGTAAACAATAAAGAATTGCAAACGTCTGATCCCTTTCTTCGTCTGATGACCTTATCTGTCCACAGATTGACAGCAAAACACTTCATCATTTCCATTGTTTAATGGTCACAGTTGAAGCACATGATATAAAAGTATATTTACAATGATAGTTTAAAATAAAACAAACAAAAAACAAATCATTTTTTTAACAATACACACTCATACCCAACAGCTGCTACTACGTAAGCCTGCTCCCCAAAAGTAGCAACCATATATATATATAAAAAAAAAACAAAAAACAGCATTAAAATTAAAAAGGGAGTAAAGTGCATGTAAGACAGACCTCCCTGTACAGACATTTCTGATAGACTGCAGAGAAGCTTCACTTGCCAGTCACAGGCACACTCCTAAAAATGTGTACAAAAGAGAAAACGATCAATTAAAAAATAAAATAAAATGTACACACCCACATGGTAAAGTTGTGCTACACAGTCACACTCACACACAGACACAAACCAGATATAAAAACATGGAAAGTTCTTAAAATGTCAACACTCACAATATAGACCTTTACATCCCAAAGAGAACATGGCAGAAAACGCACAAATATACACTCTGCCCTCAACACCCGATCCCCTAACCTGCCCCCCTGCCTCCCACACAGTAATACATACAGAAAATGTCTCGTTTCGAGTGGCATCAGAACGGCGAGAGGACACAAGAGATGAGCTGACTTCAGTTTATGGAGAAGTGAAGCTGAAATTGTTTCTGACTGACATTCCAGGAATCCAGAGTCTGACGTTTGTGCAGGTCAGATTTGGTTCAGACTGACTGAGGTATTGTGAAGTCAAAACAAGCATTAAAAAAATGACATAAAACCCAGCATGCCTCATCTCTCTTCCGCTGTACACAGCTATCCTGTCACCAGCTCTGGATACACCTTTCTTTGGGGGAAAACACGAATCTGTGGTGTGCGTGGTTCAACCTGAGCTCATGTGTGTTCAGATGCGCTGCTCTCGAAACAACCCACATCTAAAAACCAGCCTCTAGACAGCAGAATTGACTTTGATTGGTATCATTTTTCAGTACTTCTAATTGATGTAATTTACCTGTCAGATTGCACCAGAAGAGCAGCTTTATCATTTTCTTGGCAGCTACTCAGCACAACTAGCACATGATGAAGAGACATGACAAGAGGAAAACAGAGGCTACATTCCACCGAACAACAGGTCGGACTATCAACCAACAGCAAACCAGGAAATATCAAGTGGATGACGGAGACACCAACATGGGTGTGATGAGTGAATGTGTGCAGGCTCAGGAGGATTAGCATTTGAAACAAGTTGATTGTTTTTGCTGATTTTTTTGAACGTCATCTGAAAGCATTTATACTACACCACGTTTCTCCCAATTTAACTCATAGTTTGAATTTCACTTGGCCAGAACCTTCAAAGCCTTGTCACTGATCTGGCACTGAGACAAGTATCTCATGTCGCAGATTTCACAGGGGCTCTGGCGAATCTGCAGGGAAGAAAAAAAGTACAGAAAGTACTTTTCATATTCTTTAAGGCAAGAGGCATTTGTTTGTTTTGCTGAATAAACCTAAATATGCTTTAATTTCCATTTCTCACAGGCGTACACGAGCCCTCCCTCTCTCACACGCACTCATACAGAGACACACACGCCCGGTGAGGGTTACATGGTGTGGTAAAGGGTACTAGCAGTTCTTTTCTTAAGCCGCCTCAGGGGATGAGTCCTTCCATATTGCTGCCTTGCTGTCATAAATGTCAGCCCAGGAAAATGCAGGGAGTCTTGGTTAGAGTTGGGGAGTAGTCCTCCCTGTGGACTCTGATTTGATGGTGGAGGTGGTGAGGTTTCTCCAGCTTCAGGAAGCCTGTCCGCACCAGTGCCGTGGACCTGTGGCTGCTGGCCGGCTGAGGAGGGAGAGCTGTGGACCCGCTGTTTCTTGGACTCGTCGTTTACTGTGTGGCTCGGAGGTTGTGCTGAGGACGGGGCCATGGAGGAGCGGCTGAGCTCCCACTCGCTCAGGTCATTGGCGAGCAGCTCCAGACAGCCCAGTTTGGCCAGAGAGGCCGAGCGCTTCATCAGGGATGGAGGGGTGAGTCCTGCCTGGCGAATCCGGGCCTCCACCTCTCTGACCCTCTTCTGGATGCTGCTACCTCGCTTCTGAGCGGTTCTAGCGCTGAAGCCAAAAACCTGGTCCAAACACCTGGCCTTGCAGGCTCCGCCCATGCTCACCTCCTGCAGGAAGGCACCCAGCTCACACAGAGTCTCCCACGTCTCCCTCATGACAATGTCACTATGGGGTCCCTCTGTGGAGCAGTCCCAGTCTGTGCCTGACTCGAGCTCTGTCACGCCCTCCAAACACAGGAAGTTCACAGAGGCAAAGGGAGAATGGGCGGAGCGGTGGAAAGAAGAGGTAGAGAGCAATCTAATATCAGCAGGCTGGAGTTTGTGTCCTTTTGTGCTTCCATTATTATTTCCTAGTGCCCCCATCTCAACTACATCCCCACTCTCCCCTTTAACTGGTCCACCCTTCCCATCCTCCTCCTCCTCCTCTTCTTCCTGCATGCTGTTAACTTCTGACACCTGCAAGCAAACTGATGTATCCTGGGGATTGGACACTGTCCCAGAGTGGACGCTGGGTGGACGCCGCAGAGTGCAGGAGGAGCTGCCGGAGAGGGACGGTGGAGATGAAGAGGGTGATGGAGCCTCGTGCTCCTGTTTCATTCTTTGCTCCAGCTGTCGGGTGACACGCCGCACCGACCCCCTCGTCCAGTCGCTGTAGAGACCAGCAGGAGCTGCCTCCTCATCCTCTTCTTTGTTTTTCACTTCCTCTTTAATATTCTCAGCTTCTTTCTGTGATAAAACATCTCTATCCTCTATTTCCTGCCTTGACTTCCTCAATTCCTGGTCCTGCGAGCCCTGAGGCTCCGGTTGGCTGAGAGGGCCGAGAGGTGAAGCCTCTGCGTGCGCTGCAGGCTTCAGTCCTGTGACCTGCACAGGGACGGCCATTTCCTACAATGAAAAGAGAGATAATAGAAACTTTAATTCAGTTTGAAAGCAAGATAAAAGAGTTAGTATATTCATAGTAACTCAGAAAACATTCAAGCACAGCTAATTCAGGTGTGACAGATAGATGCTCTACCTTTAGGCCACCAGGTGTCGCCCTTGGTCTCAAGTAAGCAAAAACCAAAATTAGGCCAAATTTAACTGCTGTGGATTCAACAAACTTCCAAATATAAGAATTAGAATTTTATCTACGAATTATTTTGATAGTCTATATTACATTACAGCCTTGAAAAAAAATAGAAACACGAGAGGAGCCTGAGAGTCTGTGACTGAAAAGCACTGACATGAGTGCTTGCAGAGGAAATAAGCGTACAGTGGTTCTGGAAAGTTTTGCTATAAGAAGTCTTACTTTTCTTTTCTCCTCCTCCTTCCCCTCACTGCTGGAGACCTCCTGAGGCGGCGGTTGCTGCTCCTTACCACAGCTCTTCAGCTGGCAGCTTTTACCATCTTGACTCATTCCCTTGAACTTTTCCCTGGCACTGAAAAAGTTAATGTGATCTGCACTGTGGCCAAACAACGCCTCGTTGTTTGGTGGAATGGCACTGGGGTAGCTGATAAAATCACTAGTGGAGGGAGGATGGGCTGCTAAACCGTCCACGGGCGAGCCACACAGCTGCTGGTCACAGTCTGTTTTTTTGACAGGCACTGGTGCAGACAGACACTGGGGTTCAGCCTGTTGTGTGCTTGGTGTTGGTGTTGTCATGGACTCAGGCACTGACACGAGCATCGGTTTTATCACAGGGAGAGAGGAGGACAACGCCTGTGGTTTGATAACTTCATCCATGCAGGCTGGGGTTGGGGATGGAACATGGGAGAGAGGGAGTTGGTGAAAGGGTTGAGGCGGGTGAGGCTGGCCCACTGAAACACTCTGTGCAACAGTCACCGCGTCTGTGTTTTGAAGCTCAGGCACCACAGTAGTGGCCTTTGGCTGGGAGAGAGGAGGCGATGAGGGCTTCTCCTCAGAGTCACATAAGCCGTTGGAGAGCGGGGGAGATAACTGAGACACAGAGCCGGCTGTGGACTCAGGACAAGGGGAGTCCAATTGGCTGATCTGGACTACAGCAGAAAGAGAAGGAGCCTCAAGGCTTTGAGCTTCAGCATCGCCTGATAGGACTGCCGCCCCCTCAGAGGACGAAGAGCTGAGCTGATTGGACTGGATGCCAGTATCAGGCTGGCTAGTGGAGTGTGCTGGTTTGCCAGTGCCGGCCGACGTTCCCAGCGATTCCAGAAGCTCTTTCACAGAGGGACCAGATGTGCTGCTGGCCTGGTTACGGGGGTTGGAGTGACCCAGGCTGTGCGGTTGGGCGTAAGATTTAGACAGTGGCTCATGGTGGTCAGATAGGTCGCTGTCAGAGTGAGAACGCCACAGTTTGTTGTGTCTCTGCCTGCTGTGGGACACGATGACAGAGGGGTGGGGAAAAAAAAAAGAAAAACAGCTTGTCTTATAGTCTTTTCATGTCATTCTTATCCTATTAATGTAAATATACACAGAAACATGCAGACACAAGTTTATAATAATTTTATAAGATCACTGTCCTAAATGTATTGTAACATTGTAACATTTCATTGGCCTTAGCCATCATATAGTCCATACACTTGTGTGAGTTCATATGGGTACCTGGCGAGCAGTATGCCCTGATACTCCTCCAGCTGTCTCATAAAAGAGGGGTTCGGTTTGGTCACAGCCCGACGCTCCTTGACATAATCAAAGGCCTTTTTCAAATCCCAGCCGTGCTCCTTCATAGCGTACGCGATCACAGTGGCTGCAGAGCGACTTATACCCATTTTACAGTGCACCAGGCACTTGGATCCAGCTTTCCTGGAGTAGATGCGAAGAATCAAGCACATGTATCAGCTTATCATTATCAACACTCCCGTGAAAATGAGAATGTGCAGTCGTCTGAAACTCACTTGGCTCTAGATATAAATTTGTAGGTGTCATTCCAATAAGCGAGCAGGTCAGTGGCCTCCTCATCATAAACGCGGATGTTGTGGTACTCGAACACACCAGGGAAGAAGTTATCAATCTCCCTCGTTACATTCAGGATGTACTGAACCCTGAGAATGAGAAATGAATCAAAATATTTGAACACAAAACATTTAATTTCGTTCTGGCACAATGATCGCTCGGGTCTTATCACATAATACTTGATGCTTTTATTGACTTCGGTACAGCGTGTTCTCTGTCGTGGGTTTTGTTGTTTTTGTCCCCCTCCTTACCCGCTCTTCTGCAACTCCTCCAAATTGGATGCATTCCACTCAGATCCCTGTAGGAAACAAAAGCAATCCTCAGACTAGTTCAGAGCCTTCAGCTGAACTTTTTTCATAATGCTTAAATCCTGTGACAAGGCATGTCTGACATCCAGCATGCACTCCGAGCCAAACAAGAACAAAGTACTTCAAAATTAAGAGGAATTACACAAGACTATCGCATATTTTGCCAGGTTTCCCAGACATGGATTAAGCCTGATGTACAACCAGTGTTCATATATTTTACTTCTAAGAACTGAGACACTTCGTTTTCTTAAGTGTTGTAATTCACTCATTTGTAATCTAGCAGTTCTGGCAGTTCTTCTTCGTGCGGATTTCAGTGTAATTGGGCCAACATTGGCGGCAAAAGCAGCAGTGGTGCGCCAGAGGTGTTCTGACTCAACCTACCAAGAAGACGTGGTCAAAGATTTCTGTAGGACTGTCCATCTGGCCCAGAATGACAATCATCTCATTGTCGATGAACTCCTTGAACTCTCGCAGGTTGCACGTCATGTGCATTTCCAACTCTGTTCGTATCTTCAGAACACACCCAGCCGGAGAACACGCAAACACAAAGATAAAATCTTAAAACAGTATAAACTTTAAAGGCAGCCATTCCTTGGGAGCGACCCAAGCTGTTGCAAAAACACAAGTTTCAGAGATGAATGCATCTGTTTGAAGCATCTTCGAATGCAGCATGTGAAGCGCTGACTCACCTCTTTGCAGGTGACATTCTCAAGGTCTTTCTGCATCATGATCTCCCTCAAACTGGTTTTGATCTGACGCTCTGTCAGCTCCCTTTCTGTAGGTCTGCAGAAACACCACAACATTGAAATATGTTACATAAACTAAGTGCAAGACCATTTCCATTTATGAAGTGTTGCTGCCAACATACACTGTGTCATATAGAGGAGATGTCTGACCAAAGCATTTGATGGTACTATGTGTATTATGACCAAATATGGAATGGTAGTGATTTTAATTTCTGCAGTTCATCTTTCAATACAAAAAAGAAATTATTCGATCATATATAGGGAGAAAATAAAAAGTGGAAAACATAATCCATAGAATGTGGAATACTTACATGTCAGAGAAGAGCACGGGCGAATCAGCACGGTGTGACTGCACGTCCTGCATGGCATTCCACTCGTTGATGCGTACCTGGTCGGACGAGACCCTGCTTTGATAGTAGCTGACCCAGGTGAGGAACAAGCTGCCAGGGAAGTAGTTGTGACAACGAGCCACCTCGCATGCTTTATGGAGTGACTGGAGGGCTGACCTGCGATCGAGTGAAAAATGAGATTGCGAGACGGATGAAGGGCAGAGAGTTTGAGATCATGACTGACAAAAAGACCTTCAAATGAATAGTTTTAGATACCAACACAAACACTCGCAAACAATAAAAGGGCACATATCCATTTCTATTGAGCGGAGTGATTAATGGAGTGTGACTCACCACATGGCCTGCACAGAAACGGGCTTGAATACGTGCACTCTGTTATCGGTTGACACGCTGAAACCCCTGAGAGGGAGGAGAGAGAGGTGAAATTTAGAAAAGACAACGACACACATCTGAGCAGCCCGGTGTTCAGTGTGTGTTGGCTCTGCGGTTAAAGTACGTTTCTTACCCATCACCGTCCAGATGGATCAACGTGTCGCTCCATAATGGCAAAACCAGGCCTACAGAACATGAGCTGGGAGGAGGAAAAAATTCTCTGTGTTACAACTCAGGATCAAAAAAGGCAGGCTCATATAAGCGTGTGCATGTCAACGTCTCACCTATCTACAGGACTGAAATCCATTCCCAGCACCACGCTCTCCTCCGTGTCCTGACGACCATTGGTTGACACCACCACCATGTAGCGGGTGATCTGAGCGTGGGCGCTCTCCAGTCGAACCGCCTGGAGCGCCAAGAACACGGTTGATGTTTATACAGTTGATTGACAACCTTCAAACTGAACTGTGTGTATGTGTGTGTGTTATAGTGTGTACTCACCAGTTTGATGTTGTCCTCTGGTCTGAGGAGTGTGAACATGGTTTGTAGATGCTGCTGGATGTCTCCTGGTAGTATGAGAGTAATAAAACACAACTCTGATCAGTGTCGAGTACGTTATTTGCCACAAGCACCATTAATACAGTCAAGCAGTTGGATGTTCTTGACCTTTCACCTCACCTGCATGTTTGCTGCGCAGCTGCGAGAAGCGAGAGGCAGAAGAAGGGGAGGACCCATTTCCTCGAGGTAAGAAGAGAGCAGCTCCTTTGACTGTCAGGAAACTTTCACTGATGCTGGACAGATGGAGGGAAAAGAGGAAGAAAATAAAGTGAGTGATAACCGCCTATAAATACTAATAAACCGACCTGGAAAGGCTATACGGCTTTTAATCTTTAAATGAAGTTGAATGGTCAAACAATTGACTCCAACTAAACCAATTTTTTAAAACTCTGAAGAACTAACGTTCAATCCCCAAGCTCTCTGCTTAAAAGATAACTATTTCTATACAAATTTATTAACAATCTATTAATGATCATTTTTCCACATGAATTTGCCAAATTGCAAAGTCTCAGCTTCTCAAACATGATCATACATTCAATATCTTTGGGGACTTCTGATGGGTGTTTTTCACTATTTTCTGACAACTAATAGAATAAATGAATTGTATGTGTTGTCCTCTTAATACCAGAGACATGTAAAGCTAACACTGGTGCTGTTATTGCGGCTACTGTGCCTTTTATTCTCCCATATGACGGATTTTGTGCCTTAAAGTTGAAGGTGTTTCAATAACAGTGATTTAATGTCTTCTTTTCTTAGAAAATACACGACATCCTAAGCAAACATCATATACTAAACAATAATGGAAAGATCGGTGTGCCTTTATGAGCTCACTACACTGTGCAACAAACAGCAGCTGCTTCTAATAATGTGCTGGCTTAACTGAACTGGACATGATCATAAAATGACAGAAGGAAAGACAAAGACATACGGAGTCATCGAGGAAAACAAACTGTCCGCTCGTTACTAAGCAGTTCTCTTTTTCATTCCGACCTCACTGTTTCTCAAACCAGCAGACGTACCTGCAGTTTTTAATCTTTGTATTTTACAGACAATCAAAACTTAACTGGCTTTGACTGAGACTTTTGTCCTTTCTGGCCCAAAATAGAAAAAGAGCATGAAATTGGCACCTCCAGCTAAGCTACTTGGCACTATTGCAATTGCAACAATAGAGTTATGTAATGGACTTAAGATGCACAATGCATTCCTTTGACTTTGACACTGCTCTGACGTTTTTTGAGTCACGGCCAAAATCATAGCAAGATACGATTACATTATGGATTAAGCTGTCACCAAAGTGGAAGCCTCATTGTGTTTTGTAACGACGGAGTGAACGCAGATTCACCACTAATGCAATTCATCCCTGATGAGAAATATAAGCTAAGGCTTAGGGCGGTCTATCAGAGACAGGAAGTCCAATTCTGTCACTGCGAGGACAGAGCAGGTGAGGGACAGAAACAAGGGCAACTTCAGAAAAATGGCTTTAAAAGTAACCAGTTACAGAAGAAAATTCTGTTTCCTTCAGTTGAATAAGTCTCGGGACCTGAGGCAAGCAAGCATAATTGTGTGAAACTCCAGCGTCTACGACCTCCGTAGGCCAACCAAGCAATCAACAGCAACAAAGATCGTGCACTGATATTAGCAAATGACAAAACCAGACAGAAATTGTGAAAAACCATCTATATCCAAAAGCCATTGACTGAACAAAAATAACAAAGATACATTTGGGACTTTGTCTTCTGGTTGGCGCACCCAAAAGATCCTCAGTCCTGTGGCCTGTGACAGTGTGTAAACACACACTAGATGGATGTCTTACATAAGCATGAATAATGGGTACGTGCAGACACACTACGTCTTGACTTAGCTGATCAAACACATAAATTGCCAATAAATGTCAGTGTCATTCCCACTGACTGTTCTCCAAAGACACCCGGTGGACAGATTAATCACATCCTCTGATTCATGAACAATCTGTCTCAGGTACACTGTGTGCCTTCCTGCTAGATGCATTTGAGGCACATCTAAAATGAAAGGGGAAAAAAGGTGGGTGGGAGAGGGTGCATGTGAACAGATGAGTATGGCATCTGGCAGATATTTCACAAGAGGCAAAGGGAAGGAAACGTCTTCCTGCAGCCACCGACTCCGCTGTCATATCCTTCCCATTAAGTCATCATGGGAAAACCGCATGCCTTTGCCATACTAGATCACTGTTCGCAAACACTGGAGAGCAAGGCAAATGGGAATATGAACTGTGTCGAGACAAGTAAGCTTCAAGTCAGAAAAAAACACCCAACCACTTACTGATGTTACACAAACTGAGTCAGTCTAGCAGCCTACATTGCACAGCAGGGTGGTGAGAATAACGTTATAGCCTCAAAACGATACTACAATGCATAGTTTGATATGCTGACAAGGAAAACCTGGAGCTCTGAGCACAGATATTCAGTAAACTTACAGCTGATAAATTTCCCCCTGAGAGATCACGGAGTTCTCGGTGAAATGCGGTCTCAGCTTCACCCCGCAGCAGGCGCAGAAGCAGCCGGCTGATGAGCTCCGTGGCGCGGTCACAACACCGGGAGGCATCGCCGCTCTGGTGGCGGGGGCAGGGCGCACAGAGGCGGGCTGTGGTTACCGTTAAGTCGCTCTTCAGGAGGCTTGCGGTCTAAGATCTCACTTTGCTTTTAATGGACATCGCGGGTTTAGGGACTGATCCGTTAGGAGGCTTGAAAAAGCGTGGCACTGCAATATCCAGGAACTGCGGAGATGTATTGGTTCATGTACTCGTCTGGCGGTGCAGGTGCGTCTTAACATCTGCTCAGCGTGACCGCATGATTTATCTGCGGCAGGCTGCGGTAAATGTTGCCGCTTGAAGGGCGGAGACACACGCGGTCCAATGAGTGAAAAGAGCGCTCCGTCGACGGCTGTATGGGGGGTTATTAGTGCCATTATGAAAAAAATGAAAACAGATTAATGGAGACAACTCTTATGTAAGAAAACGAAGTTAATTAGTCATAAAAGTCATTAAAATAAATAATAATAATAAAATGGAGCAGACTTTTCCTGGCACTCACAGAATGGCTTCATATGACTAATGCTGGAAACAGGGCGCCCCCTAAACCATCTGGATTGTGGGAGTAACTGCAAGTTGGGTGGTGCTTGGTTTCACAAACTTTCTGGTATTACAGCTAAACTGTTCATTAAAATATGTTTCTGAAAACACCTGCGGCAAGAAAGTAACAGAACACACTGCCTTGTCTGACAGATGGACTCGTTTTCATACAGTTGAGGTCAAGTCCCATTTGTTCAAACACAGATAAGATGCCCACACGTGCTCAAAGGTGATACTGCTCTGGGCTGACTGTGCCATTGTTTTCCGGTGGGGAGAGTGATGGTGCCCAGCTAGGTGTGACCACTACCTTTGGAGCTCAAAGCTGCACCGAGCTGCGCTCAAAGTTCACATCATTTCAAGTTTGGCTGTGGTTGCTGCTGACTTATAACTAATCACTAATAAGAGAATAAAAAGGCTTTACAGATGTACACTGTAGGTACAATGTTATTATTATATCAATATTATGAACTGCTCATTCCAAGCATAATATGACATGCTCTTTCAGTCCGCCCTTTCCTCGACCAGTCGAACACTACGATCAACAGAATTGTACAATTGTTGTATAGCTTTTTCACCTAATGCATTTTGCTTTTAAGCCTTATTCAACAGGCCACAGCGTCACTACTAACAAAGCAATCCCTGAACCCCTTACTTTAGCCTGAAAATGGCTTTCACTTGAACAACTACTCAACATGACGTGGTTTTCTCTATCTGTCAGGGTGTTCTGGTGTTATTTTTGTCTATAACACCCAGCTCCACGGACAATTTTCTTTCATCTCCAGATGACAACGGCATCAGACACCTGGTGGCTTAGCTTCCATGACAACACTTGTCCTGATTAAGCATTAATTACTCCCTACAACAAGTGGGGCTTCCTCTTGAGAGTGAGGGCCACACACTCATCACAAGGGTTATGAAGTTGCGTAACTTACTCCACGTCTGTAGCCTTTAGGGAAAATTTTCGCCAGTCGCAGTGACACTTGAGACCTTAATGTGCTGCTGCTTCCAGCAACAGCAACAGCAACAGCAACAGCAACAGCAACAACACCAACAACGGAAAAAGGATTGAGAAATCCAAAAAGAGACATCAGGAGCAAACAGGAGTAACTTGACCTTGACTTGGTTACGCTGCTTGTTGATCCCTCATGGTTTCAATTTGGGGGATGGATTACAAACTGAGGGTAAATATGTGGCCACCACCTGACTGCCCATCCATATCACAGGATAAACAACAACTGCAGTGGTGTTTTTCTTGTAGGTCCATCAGTGGCCCGTGTCATACTACATATGTGCGCATGAGCTGTGTGTGTTTTTATATTTTATGCTCCTCTCGATGGTCCTTGATCAAGCAGCCAGGTGGACAGATTCAGCAGCAAGATGAAGTGGATAAATTAACCCCACGATGTTACAAGCTTCGACCTCCTCTCAATGATCTTTACAGGCAGAAATTGTTTATTTATTAGTCCGCTGAGTCATGGGTGGCTTTAACATATCAAAGTACTAGATGGTGTAACAGTATTGTCAAAGCATCAAGTGGAAACATTAAAGGGGACAGAGACAAACAGCAGGAGATCAAGGGTTCAGTGTATGCATGACCACTGTCAACATTCAGAGCAGACAGCAGTTAAACGAATGTGGCTTAAATACTCATCAGAAGGCCCTCATCACTGCTACTTCATCTAACAGTTATCCAATCAACACCTCACCTTGCTTTGCTTGTCATGAGGTTGCTTTCTCTTTCTCTCTATCTTCTATCTTTAATTGTAAATATTCATTACATCTGCTGTAAAGGCACTGTAGGTCTAGCTAGGAACATAATCCTGTTCTCAGTCTGCCATGGGCCAGGTCGTCCTATTGCTCCATGGACTCTCAGCAACCCACATGTTAGTGGTGTTGGACCCATCTCTCAAGTTCCAGCTTACTGTTCTCTCATTTGACTGCTGAAAGTCACACCAATGACAAGCAGCGAAGGCCAGGATGTGGTCGTTACATGCAGACAGACACCGGACACTGCTCTGTTGCTCTTGCGTCTCCACGTATACAGACACAGACAGTTGATCACATCACATATATAACACACTGCACCAGTGTTTGTGATGGATTTGAAGCATGCGTACACAAAAACAGCTTCAGTACACACGCATCTATTGCAGAAGCAATTGAGTTCTGTACGTACGAGACACTGACAGGAAGTCAATCTGTTTATTTACAGCCGAATCCATCTGCCAGACAACATATCTGACAGACCACATATATTAGATTACAACGGAGTGAGTGAAAAGATTCATTTCATCTGACTAAAGGATTATGTAGATTACAAAGGACCAGAAATACTCTTCAACTGAAGCACCATTCAAAATTCCTCCCTCTGTGGGCCCTCCGGTGACGTTGCTGCTTCAGCTGGCGTCACTGCTGTGCTGATGTCACTGACTTTAATCAGCAGCACTGCAGTAGGCCCTGCTTTTGCAGACATACACACTGCATCACTAAAGCTTTATTCCAGCCTGAATGCATGTCACTACCTGTGTCAGAGATGAGCTCTGCTGCAGCGGCTGGCTTCTACAGCACAGACGTCAGCAGTGTAGGAACATGAATATTCAGTGTGTGGGCTCACTTTCATTCAACTATTTTTGCCTCTTTGCTGACACACCTAAGCCCATCTGGATGTGAACACTCTGTACTGCAGCTTGGACTCGACAAATCAGTTTTTCAGTGTGTTGACAAAATCCCCCTCTTTTCTCTTCCTGTAAAACTTACCAAAACTAACCAAATTATATTTGATAACTCATCTTGAACTCAGGTGTGAGTACATAAATGTATCTAATCAAATGTGATTTGGGGTAATTAGCTAATCCCGCCCATCACATAAAACCACACTTGGACCGTTTGCTGGTGTGGGTAGTTAGCAGACCAGTATCATAGCAGGAGGTGTGTGTTTGGACTTCAGCTGGCAAAAACTTTGTTTACATTTGCGAATGACGTAAAACTTTTTTCATTTATCCCTTATCCTCCTCCTGGTCTAGCATTGCGAGTGAGGGAGGTGTGGATGAAGATGAACAGTTACCTACATCTCCAAATTTTTCCACAGTTCCATAACACCCTGTATTTATTAAGCCACGCCCTTTATGAGTGATCCTATCACATCTGTAGGATCTGAATTTGCTTTACGATCAAGGATAAAGCTGAAGTCCATTACATTTTGTGCATTGTTGGTATGCAGTACTGCACATGTGATGTCAGGCTTCATTGCTATATGTTATAAACAACTATCTAGCTAGGTGAGTGTAAATTCTGGTGACTTACTAGGTCATGTGTTGAAACAAAGTTTCTCACAAGAAAAGTAGTGAGCCCTTACCAAGAGCAATAAGACACACAACAAGTTCAAGCAACTGCAAATACCAATCTTAACGTCAAACAACACTCCAACACACAGATGACAAACAAACAATACTTCCTGGACTCTACAGCCTGCTAAAACTCTGTATAACAAACAGCTCCTCATTGATATAACAGCAATTCAAAGAGGAAGTCAAGATGAGGCTCACCTCCACAGCAGGAACTTGATATTCATTTACTGGTATGTGCTCTTTTGAAAAAATCTTATGACATGTCCGTGCAAGTAACAAGGTCACGGTGTCACATATTCCAGTGTTGAGTGGAACAGCATACAGTCAAATCAAGTATGAGAGGATCTCTGATTTTCACAGAAAATGTCACATTTAGCCAAATGTGTATGGCTGTATGAAAGGTCAATGGTCGAATAATCTTAGGACTCCAACGCAAGACATTGAAAATAATATGAGTCTACAAAACAGTGATGACTTCTGATCTGATACCTGTCTCTCTCTCTTTTAAACATAACCCACACACACACACACACACACACACACACACACACACACACACACACACACACACACACACACACACACACATCAGCATGTGAATATAGATTTCACTCCCAGCTGCACAAATACAGAAAGCCCTCAGTTGGATGGCACAAAGCTCCAATGACCAGACAGACACAGAGGCGCTCTGACTTTGGGAGGGGCTTCCAATCTGCTCCTGGATCAGCCGTGCAGCTCCCCTGACCCACATACCCAGACCTGACTCACGGGGAGCCTACTGCCCTCTGATGGACAGCCAGCGAAACACAGTGACTCTTTCCATACATGAGAGGACTCCAGGATTTAATTTACTGAAGGGCCAAATTACACAAAGGGAGAAGTAAGAATGCTACTGCAACTTCAGTTCACTGGTATCTCGAAAACATAAACACAGCAGTCAGTGGAAGGAAATTGCTGGTGGCTGGTGGCCTAAAACCAGTTGTAAATGTGGTTGCATAAAACAGGATAAACCAGATTCTCAACTCCAGTTCAATGCCCGAGGCAACAAGGGACAGCACAGGATTGTGTTGCCACAATAGTACAGCAGCTCTTTGTATCAGTAAAGGAAGGAAGCCCTGCTGCCAGGGTCAGATACATTTAATGATTAAACATAAAGTGCTTCTTCAGGTAGAGTCTATTTTCTCCCCAGTCGGTCTAAGTCAGGTCGTGAAAGGTCAGAGGTCATGGGCAGAAATGCAAAAAGTTCAGCAAATTCTCCTGTTGTTTCTTTAACCACTCGACCAGACACTGCATTTCCCGTACAATATCACTGTAACCACACTCCTGGTTTAAGCTGTCAGAATCCCACTGCACATCATGTTTGTGAGTTAACAGGAAGAAGCTCTCTGCACTGCACCTCTAGCACTGAGGTCACAGAGGGGAAGGATGAAGAGTTCAATCAATGTCTTACCTCCTCGGCTGAGAGCGGCGGTCATCCTCCCCACTACCGGACTCCTAAAGAGATCAAATGAGAAGATTGCATTCAGTAATGTGTAAGTACACGACTATGTTGGACGGTCAACAGCTGAGCTTGAAGACAGAGACACAATATGACGCAAAACTATTTTGATGTTAATGATGCTGATATACCATGTACAAAATCCCCCAATATAACTTGTTCTAATTAATTTAGATACTCTAAATTGCAAAGCACTATTTACATTCACAGTATGATTATGTCCAAAGATAACAGACAAGCCCTTCTCAGCAATGTGAAAACAGTCCTATCAGAACTTGTTTTAATGCCTGAGTCATGAACTTACTTATGTTTTATAGTATTAAATAGTTAGTAGTGTATACAATAAGTTGAAAAAAGCATTGATAATGTTGATGAATACTGAGAATTCTGAATACTAACTGCGACCATAAGCATGTTTTCAGTCTGTAAAGGGCTCTAGAATGTTTTCTAGATAAGTGCAGTATTAATAAAACTCAACTTTTACATCATAATTGAAAAATAGGAGACCTTCTACTTGAACAAAACAAGTAATGAGACAATGTATAAAGTGTAGCTTGTGCATTTCCACATTCACAAGCACACACACGCACAAACAGATGAAAAGTGCAAGTGGTATTCAACGCAGTGTTCAGCACTGCCTGAGCAGAGAGCAGCCGGTGCAGCTAGACAGGCAGGAGGGCAGAGTGGAGCTTCAACTCAATTTGCACACACTCCAGGAAAATGACCTCAGTCTGTTTTTAAGGTGTGGCCGGTCAAAGAACAACACATTCACGCACAAAAAACAAGCAGGGAGATGAAGAACAGGGAATAAGAGAAAAATCCAAATCACATCCAGTCAGCACACAGTGGAATATGAAGCTTTGCTCAATGAGAGGGCTAAGAATTAGTGGCAGATTAACACCTGGCACTCATCTTACAGCGCCAGGTACTTATCTTGTTTGCACTCTATGTGGGATTAACCAGCCTTAACAACATTACAAAACCATTAGCAGCTTCATAAAAGGAAAAAGTGGATTACAGGTTGATGACAGGCAACAATGGGACAAACACACCAAGTATTAAAATGGGATCTACAGTTATCCAGATAATACACAATTCAATCTTGCCTGTGCCTTTACACCTGGTATTTTCAATGTGTTCTTGTCATCCCCTGAGTTCAGCTCTCTGTTGTCCAGAGCAAAATCTGCACATCAGTAATTTGTGGTGACTGCAAATCACCTAAGATCTGAACACGAACCAGACTGTTCTGGTTTACTCCTTTTTTTTAATTTATCTGAGATAATGTGTCCAGATATGGATCACATTTTAACACCAGGTGTAAATGGGGTCAAAAGGATGCGCTCTGGAGGGGCTGCCTCAATGTTTTTGGTCTGACTGAAGCTATGTGGTATGGATGAAAAAATGATATCACTGTATCTGGGAAGATTCTCAGTCATCCAGCTCATGGTTGTCCAAGGAGGGTTGAATCAAGGGCAACTGGACTTGGTTGGAGAAACCATAAACACCTGAGACTCCCCACCAATCAATTAAAACTGAAGAAGCCCGTTGGATGAGAGGGGAAATGTTTCTACAACCAAGACCAATTGTGTTTGATTTGACCCTCCTTGGACAAATCACAGTATGTTTTATTATCTTTGAATGTCATCTGATGCATGCAGTTCATGCAAATTGTGTGCAATGTATATGTGTATTTCAAAGAACTGGTGAATTTTGGCTTAGTTATTGTTCAAGCAAAATCAGAAAGAATCTGGATAGAATTTACTACCAGGTCTTTTGAAACTGCTGCAGATCCAGTTCAACGTAAAACTCCATTATAGGCTCTCACACTCAACAGCACAAGACATATTTAAGGCAGATCTTGTGGATTGTTCAACACCACCATAGTATTTAAATCCCTTTGTTATATTGAACTCTTGCACATCACGGTGACCTGCAATTGTAATGAGCAAGTTTCAAATACACACAAAGAACCTGACTGTATATGTAAAGTCTCAGCTGCTGTTTGCCGCAATTGTGTCCTACACTGTGACATATCGCCCGACCTTTGTTGAGATTGGAAACACACTGAGATTTTGCATATATGAAAATGTGAGATTTTTCCAAAGCTTATGGAAATGTGTAGCGCAAGTGCACATGCTGGGCAAGTATCTGCAGGACTGGAGACAAGTCTGTGCTGCACTGGCGGCATGTTGCAGCATCTAGTGTCACCAGGTTAAAACTAGTAAAGGCCAAATGTGTGCTTTCCACACCAGTGAGGCTGGACAGATTCAACATATGGTTCAAGTAGAGATGGTGGTGAAAAAACACAGCTAGCAGGCATCTCAAAAAAGACTTCACACAAGACTTCATACACACATCACAGCAAGACCCAGAAAACCAGACATGCGTCTGTGCAATGCCTTATCAGTGTATGTTTGTGCAGGGTGCAAATTGAGAGCATATTTCCACAAGAAGACACTTCACATCCTTCATCACCCCTGTCTGCCATATATTGACATATTACACATGCATGTCTGCTTCCTCTTCTTTGACAGCTCATACTCCTGTCAAGACAAAAGACCTCACGGCTCACTATACCATCGCTAACATACATGATCGTCCAAAAGATAGAAAATAACACCTTAATACCAGTTGCAATATATTAACTACTCAAATAAGTCTTGTTTCAATTACTCTTGTATATAATTTGAGTAAATCTGGACGACATTCAGAACAAATTACCTAAAATGTGTGTACATAGTGTACAAGACAGCCATACTTATGTCTGCTCACAGAACCTGTTTTGTTCTCACAGCACAAAGAGGTGGGTAGGACAGGGTCTTTTTTTAAGACAGCAGTACCCAGAAATAGTTTGTGGCTGACATTCCCAGTAAAAATAAATAAATAAATAACTTGACTGCAGTTTATAACATTTATGTTCACTTATACCATGATAGCCATCTATATCATCATCCATCATCCATATCTTACAGGTAAATAGGTAATTCATTACACCCATACAGAAGTTACACACACTAACAATGTCTAATCAAGCCGCACTGGAAAGTGAACCATATCAATATTTATCACATTATATCACACTGACAAAGAAAAGGACTCCTGCAGACATGCTGTCAACAATACACACATCCCAACTGACACAAGGAGTGTATGAAGTGGTGTGATACAGACAGAGGAAGACATTTGAATGTATTATACTTCCTCAGTCTATTCCTGGTTGTCTGGTGAGGTTCTCTGCTTCTGTAAAAACAAGACAAACAGGGGGAGTAGAAAGAGAAACAACACCTGCTCCTCTGCTTTGCATGGGCACACTGCCGTCACCACACGCGCATGCACGCACACACACTCACTCACTCAAACAGACAGGAAGAGAGACGCAGACAGGTAAAGAAATACGTAGACAGAACAGAGAGATAGTGTAGGAAAGAGACAGACAAAGAGAGAGACACACATCCACAACCTTGTTTACATACCAAGACAGCATATAACAATAACGCAAGAGTAAATACCCGCATTCATGCGTGTCACAAGGCGCTTATTACGAGCGGAAGTGCATGACATTTTTCTTGGTAGACAGCTAAACTACAGCTCTGAAGCTGAACAACATTAGATAGCTGGCAGTTTTATTTACTGTCGCACGGAGGAACAGGACAGACAAGCAAACTTGTCTCTAATGTTGGACAGTAGTAACTCAGCTAACTGCCATTTGAACCTTTGAACTGGCGGAAATGTGCATACAGGAACCATGTCAACACTGGAGTACGACAAAACACACACACACACACACACACACACACACACACACACACACACACACACACACACACACACACACACACACACACAAAATGGGAAACTGCTCGCAAGATAAGGCTGAAAACGGAACTGTCTTTTCAAACACCAGCGTCAAAACATTTCAGAGCAGGTTAACTTTGCAGCGAAGACACCAACACTCTTAACCGAAAATGATGAGCCGCTATGTTTCACGCATGCGCAGGAGTACAAAGGCAAGGCACTTTATGACAGTCAGCAGCCGACAAAAAGACAGCGGAAATGAAGCCTCTCGTCGCCTTCGACAGCACAGAGATTTGGGCTAGGTGGTAGTGGCATCGGTAGTGGAGGAGGGTTCAAAAAAGGCGGCTCTTACCGAAACGCAGGGGCTGGAGCTGGTGCTGGGGGTCGGTGAACGCTGCACGGTAACCAGCGCCATTCAGCGACCGGGAAGCGGACACCTGAGAGGAAGCGACAGCGGCGAGCCGAGCATAATTGTCTAGAGGGGGAGAAAACCCAGCTGAACCCGGGTCGCCTCTCTTCTCTCGTTTTTCCTCTCTCTTCCTCTCTGATCGTGGACTGTTTGACTACTCCCCGGCTGTTTCCTCTGTCAGCGCCACCTGCGCATGCGCAACTGCCCTTAGTTTGTCAATCCCGATTAACCGTATGCGTGCCGGACGTCAACAAAGCAGTTAAGAGTAGTGTCTGTCAGTCATGGGAAAAGATGACCTCCATCGTCAGCCGACAACAATTACATTCAGATATTTTCCTTAAAGGGGTACTCTGTCCTGACTACACAAATTGTGTGTACTTCCATAACTTTTGAGGATTTGCAAGACAAAAATCTTTTAAACTAGTGGTCCAGATCGTTGCATAGGCCAAAATATCCTGACTTTTAGTCAATATTGTCGGCGAGACTCCAATAACACTGGATCCTACATTACCCCTGACATAAAACTGATGAGGAAAGTGATGTTGATATGTAAAATCAGATGAGTGCCCCTTTAAGACAGTGTATTTGTATAAATTGCACATCTTTACCAACTACTATTGTGCATACTATCAACTTAAATTATAAATACTAAGCCCAGAGACAAGAATTTTATTTATCACAAGGGAAATACTGGGACATCTTGAGACATGTGTCAATTTCCAATCTAAATTGAGAATATCAAACTTTTTTAGCAATCTTATCAAGTACTTTTTCAGAGGTTTAAATTAGAGTTAAATCTCAAGTCTCTAGAACCTCAGTCAAGTCACTTTCTCGGTAATTTTCTTGAATGTGAAGTCAAGTCAATAAAATCAATTCAAACTTGAGTTTGAGTTAAATTATTCAATATTGTAACACTGCATTAGCTTTCAGAGGTGTGTCGCTTCTAAAATACAAATATGAGGAAATGCAATGTGTAGGTTGGTGTTATAATATCCATGTAGTGTGCATGATTTTATTTTCATGTATTTGTTTAAGACAGTCAGTCTAAACCTGTAGTACAATGTAAAGCTTCAGAAAGGATGACAGGCCTGCCTCTCTAAGGGTTATCAACCTGGGAGTCATAAGTTATGTGTGCACACACATATATGAGCTTCACTGACGTGAGTGCAGTACTGACTAGGGGAAAATGTGATATTTCATGACTCCTGAGGTGTAACCTGCCTGTCTGAACCTTTACTGTGACACTGTTGTCTTCACTGCCTGGGCACAGATCAGGGATAGCAGCAACCATAGGTTGTCATAATCACACACTCAAATGTGAAGTGTGTGCCATCAGCATATGTAACACAGCCCAAATACCAATGCTTACAGGTATGCACATATTCACAACACCAGCACTACCACTATCATTACAGCTGGTGTACAACCTGGTTTCTGTCCCCATTCATCATACGAATAAATAATACAAGTCTAATAATCACAATGAATTGCCAAAAATTATAGATGTTGGTGGTGATTAGGATGTCTGTAGCTAGGCTAAAACAATACATGATGAGATAAATTATAATTTATAATTAAAATTTGTAGGTCATTATGCAAAGATTGGAAGAATGCTTCTCATTTATTGATACACAAAAGCTATTTGTTCAGTCACCAACTTCACCATTTGTAGTGTCTGTCCATCACTCCACCCATTCATCCATCCATCCATCAGGCAGCTTTAGTCGTGCTGTTTGTACCAGAGGGATTAGCAGTGAGGCCAGAGACGAGATGAGATGGAGATTACGACAGAGATAATGGTGTTTGGATTTAGAGTCACTCAGAGGAGGCAGTGGGAATGCAAAGCTACAGCTTTAATCACAGGTGAGCCGTTTGCTCTCCGATCAAGAGAACGACTTACTGCAGGTTTAGAATAGAGCAGCTGAACATAACAAATGACAAAATGACAGACAGCAGCCACACATTGTGAGCCTTGGTTTCCTCTGCAGAATGAATAGCAGACTCAAGTGCAACTGTAATCACAGTTAATCTTTTTAAGTAGCCCCTCATGTCATTGACTTCCCAAAACGTGACAAGCCCCTGTCTGCCCATTGTAATTATCTGTATAATAAATCCATTATATCCTATATGTTTGCTAATATATTGATGTGTGGTCACAGAAATAGAATAGAAATGCATTTATTGTAAGCTTTGGTTTCTGGTCATTTTGACATATAGTTAAAGACTTGGTCCCAGTCAGAGCCCCTTCAATAGCATATGAGATGACCTTAAGGGATGCAGGGTCATTACTAGTATAGGAAATATGGAAAGTTACATTCTGCCTCGCAAATTATGCATATTTTTCATAATATAATCTCATTTTCTTTTTTTGTTTTGGAATACAGTATAGCTTTACCTCATGATTTACCCTTTGGAGCAATATCACCTTCTACTGGTAACATCTCGACCATTGTATGGTTTTTAAAGTTGGCATAGAGATCTGTCCAAGGTAATGTGCTTTTATACTACAATGGCTTCATTATTTTCTAACAGACCAAATATTTCACAAATGAGTGATAAATTACATGACGGTCACTTGTTTCTTTCTGCCAATGAAAGTCCGCACATTCGCAACATGCTGATAAACCCAGATGTAGTCACCAGAAACAAATGTAAGCACCGATATATTATATTATATTGTATTATATTATAAATTTAGGTTCTGTGTAACTATCTTTACATAGCAGCTAAACCTAGCAGAACCTGACGTTTGTGACTTCGCTGAAATATTGTGACGAATCTGTCGCGCTCGTTCACAGTCAGCAGAGCAAGATGGCGGTCCCCACAAAACAGTAAGTTGCTAACATGCTAACGCGATCACGACCGTGTGTGTTTAACATTAAACGGCAACTGTTTCACTTGTTTGAGGTTACAGTTATAGTCGTGGTGACTCACTTAATTCATTGCAGCAGCCGTGGCGTTACAGGCCAGAGCTATCTGTAAAAACGGTGGTCAGTCCAGTGCTGCCCCTGCTGCTACTGAACGACATGCTAACGTTTTGCTAACCTCGCTTATATACTAGCTAGGTTAGTTAACGTTAACAGGAGGGTCCTTTCGTTTGTATAATGCTTATCACTTCTTTCATCTAAATTACGTCTTCATTGGAGCAGAAACACCGCAGCATTTTCTTTTTAACGTTATTTTTAACTTACCAATGACACATTATCAAGGACAGTTCATGAAACTTTGATGGCTGACGTTAGTCATTCAAACTGCCGTCAAATGAATCAATTTTGGGCGACTTCTGTTCCTCTTTTTGGTGGAGGACATTGCACTATGAAAAGTTCATGTACATTTGCACAAAGCCACCTGTCACAGAAACAAATTATTGCCCGCAAAAAACATTTTTTAATATGTAGCTGTTTTGCCACTGGAAAATTGAAAGGGCATAGCTACGTCTTTGCAAATTGTTAATCTACAGAATATCTATAATATATAGTTAATTTATAGTGCTTTGTTACAATGTCTGTTGTCTGTTTATGAGAAACTATATTTATACCACAATTTAAGGCTTCTCTTTTAGGTCATTTGCTGTTTATTTAAATGGCTGCTTTAGTTTTTGTGTTAGGTGCAAAGCCTTTGCATTTGTCCCAGTAGAAACACCACTTTTGCTGATGAATTAGGACTTGTGAAAGTTTTACATGTGAAATGCATGTCCAGGTGATTTTTGTAAGAAAGGGTTTAAGAAAGCCTTGTTTCCTGATCGTCCACAGGTACGGGCTGATCTTGCCACAGAAGAAAGCAGCGTCAAAGACAGCAATCCTGCAGAAGCCCTCAGTGTTCGGGGATGACTCAGATGATGAGGTGGGTAAATTTCTGGACTTGTGCCAAGCAGGACAATATAATTTGTCTCTTGTTATTCACTAATCTCTGCATGTGATGCAGGTTTTTGCACTGTAATGGAACATAAACAGAATCGTTTCCAGGTTTCAGTTTGCATTTTAGCAGACTTCTGTCCAAATACACTGAATATGTTATTTTTTGTTTGTCAGACCTCAGTTGGTGAGAGTCTGCAGAGAGAAGCTGTCAAAAAAAAGATGATGAAGCAGGTCAGAGCAATTCAAGTTTTCTTTATGTACAAATGCAGTCATTCCTCTGTGATTTACATTTCTCTGATATTTGTCTCTTTGTTATCCTTCTCGGTCTAAAGACACGTTTGGAGATGCAGAAGGCCCTGGAGCAGGACAGCACTGTATATGACTATGATGCTGTGTATGATGACATTCAAAATGAGAGACTTGAGAGCAACAAAAAAGTCCTGCATGGCGCTGACAAAAGGGTAATTTTGCTTATGTTAAACACTTGTATAGCTGCATTTGTCAACACTTGGATTTCAGTGTGATTGAATGGTTTGAAAGACTGTGCATGAGGACTCTGCTAAAATATGTAGGAGCAAGACACTAATTCCCTGTGCTGTGGGACTTCCACATGAATGTTAATTTAATTTTTTCTGTGTCTCGTTTTTACAGCCAAAGTATATCCACCAGTTAATGAGAGCAGTCGAGGACCGAAAGAAAGAACAAGAACGAAGGGAAGAGAGGAAGATCCAGAAGGAAAGAGAGGCAGAGGGAGAGCAGTTTGCTGATAAAGAGGCTTACGTCACGTCGGCCTACAAGCAAAAACTGCTGGAGCAGAAGGAGGAGCAGGAGAGAGAGAAGAGAGAGGCAGCGATGGAAGGTTCGACCAATACTTTGCAACTATTACAACCATTTTGTTGTAATGGATATGGTTTGACTTTGATACTCAAGATGTATCCAACAACATATAAATGTGTCAAAGTAACTTTTTATCATCCTTAAGCAGACTTGATATCATAACAACAATTAAAAAATGAGAATGTTCTTTCAGATATTTTATTGACAGCAGAGAAAGTTCATGGGAACTTAACGTGACCAGCTCCCTCAGTAAATGCTATTGTGTCAATTAAGGTTGGAGAAGTATGTCCTTCCTTAAGGCACGCAACGCGTTTGACTTTAAGAAATATAAAGGTGCAACAGCAAGAATTTTAGTTCAAAACATTCAAAAATTAACTAAAATTCTCAGCAGATTATAAAGAAATAACAGTTTTGACATTATGTTTTGCAGAGATACAGTGTCTTGCAAAAGTTTGAGCATAATCATGAATGTAAGTGATTTATTTGAATTATTCTTGTTTCATGTAGCTGCTTTGGACGTGAAGAAACAAAAAGACCTGAGTGGCTTCTATCGGCACCTGCTGAATCAGACTGTAGGAGAGGAGGCGATACCAGATCGCTCTGCAAACAAGTCAGTCATCGGTCTTATTACTTTCTCATCGATCAACACAAAACGCACAGACAGTACATGTCTTTAGCAACTATTCTGAGCATGTAATTGTGTCCCCACAGAACTCAACTCTTAAAGGTTGTAAAAGAGGAGAGGACTTCACCTGTTCCCTCATCTACGTCCCATGATAATATCCCAAGTTCATGCAGTGACATTGAGGAGGGGCAAGAGCAGAAGTCTGGGTTTAGCAAGTCTGGGACAGGCTCTGCGCACTCAAAACGGCAATACAGACAGAGGTCACCTTCATCAGGGAGCGGAGAGGAGAAGGAGAAGGAGAAAGAAAAGGAAAGAGACAGACATAAGAAAAGCCACAGAGATCAAGACAGAGACAGAGGGAGGGACAGAGATAGAGACCGAGAGCGAGAGCGAAACAGGGGAAGGGAAAGGGATGACAGACACGGAGGAAGAAGAGACGATAGGGATAGAAGGAAAGACAGGGACAGAGGCAGAGAAGATGACCGAAGCAGAAGCAAGGCAGATACAGAGAGGGAAGACAGGCATGGGAAGAGGGAGAGGAGCCCCAAAGAAAGAGAGAGGGACAAGAATGGGGAAAAAGACAAGAGAAGGAATCCAGATGAAGACAAGCGGAAGGACAGATATCGAGAAGAAGAGAAGGAGAGGAGGAAGGAACCAGAGAAGGAGAAGGCAGTGAAGAGGGAAGAGAAAGATCCGGAAAAGAAGGAACACGGAAAGGGAAAAGAAGATGAAGACAGGCAGGAAGGCGAGGAGGAAGCAGACATGGAGGCGAAAGCGAACAAGTTTGCAAAGCGCAGCACGGATCAGACTGTGAGTTCGGCGAGGGACAGGTACATGGCCAGACAGATGGCCCGCTCGGCCTGTAAGACCTACATAGAGAAGGAGGAGGACTGAGCCAACATCCCTGAACCACAACCTTTCTCTCACTTTGACAAGGCTAATGTTAATTTATGTTTTTTTTTTCTTTTTTTCAACAAAGACCAAAACAACGAGTTGGTTGCTTCTTCCGTCACTACATTCTGACTTTATTTTTTACTGAAGATGTAAATCTTAAAAAAAACTGGTTACAAGAGTTTCATTTGATTTCCTTTTCAGTGCGCAATAATTTCCTAAAACAGCTGGGCAGTGATGTTCTGAGCAAATGTTCCTTAAACAGGCATAAATAGAAGATTTGTTGGTGACTATTTTCAGCTGATTAATACACATTTGGTACATTAGTAAGTATTTACAGCACTACAACAGTGTTTATGGGACTGAGTCACAGTAAACCACAGTGCCAGTGTTCATTGTAATGAAAGAACATGTCACATAGTGCAACAGTAAAGCTAACTGACCACACTGGAGGACTGCGGCATAGAAGAATATGTCAGGCTTTGGCTACACAGGCAGTACTTGACAGTCAATGCTGTGTTGGTTTTCGTCTTTTCATGGGATTTGTTGACAATAAGAAAAAATATTTAACATTGCCAACCCCATCCTATAACACTGCACTGGAGAGATTCAAACAGCAGAGTGTGCTCATGGTCTGTGTGCCGGACAAAATTTTGTTTGGGAGGAGGGGGACTTGGATAGGTTTTTTTGATCCATCTTTGTTAAATATGAAATCTGATTTGTAAATATGAATTTTGAGCCTCTTGTACCATCACGTAAAGGAATGAGTGTATATAGGAAATGTTAGTTATGTTCAGGAAATGGGTGAACGGAGTGAGGTGTCAGCCGCTGACGTTGTGTTTGATCACTCTTGTGTCATTTTGATGCAGACAGTGATAAGTTAATAAAAACATTTCTGTTCCACATTTTCTTCCATTGCCTCCTGTTGCATGTACATGAATGTCTAAGGACTAATAACCCAATAATAAATAATAGCATGACACTCAAAGGGGCTTGGGGCCATTTGAGTACTTTTATTTTTATTGCTTTACATATTTTGCTCCTTTTACTTGAGTGGATGATGTGCATATTTCTGCCATGTTATGTTTTTTACATTGGATGTCTCGAGAAAGAAAATGTTATCCATAAATGGCATTAAGCGGAAATAGACTTACCCTTTCCCAGGTGATGTTGGTCACTCCATCTGATGGTTTGTCCATGAAAATACCTGTAAAGAAAACAAATGTCAATTTTTATCATGCAACATGAATGATGATTTAAAAGACATTTTTAAATGACTACAGTTTTCAAATAATGCTCATCACAGGAATAGAGGTGACTGTTAATCTGGTGAAGGAGCATGACTCCAAAAGCACTTTGTATTATTCAATCATTAGTTAATATTCGACCAAAACTTCTGGATGCAAACTTTGAAGAGGGTGAGTCCAACTGGGGAGTGTCTGCGATTCTGCTGCTGAGGTTCCTGCATCAGAGATGTTTTTTTTCCCGTCCTCCTCCTCCTCCTCCTCCTCCTCCTCCTCCTCCTCCTCCTTGTCTATTTTGGTCACCTGGCTGCGATACTGAGGATTCATTGCAGAGCGTGGAGTAATTAAAGATTTACAAGACGTGTTTCACCAAAAATGTTGAAATACTAAATGGAACAATGCAAAGCAAAGCTAATTAAACACAGTGTAAAACATGCTTTTGATTATAGGCCTCAAACAGATCTAATTACTTAGTGTCATTACTGTAATTTGCGGTAAAAAGACGCAGACAAAAGTTCAAATGCCAACTAAGTTTATGTACTGGTGCCAGCAAATTCTGTCAGTTTTGATAAATGTACTGTATGTGCAAACTCGTGTTATCCAACCCATTTTAAATTTACATTTCCACCCACTGAAGTTACATTATAGGGAGAGATCATTTGTTTGCATATACCTGATGCAGGAAGACAATTCTGAGCACACAAAGTGATATTCAACACCTCTCCAGATATTTATTTTTTCACCTGCAGGTTAATTGGTTACAACAGCGCTTTCACATCAGCGCTACACTCAAACTGGTGGAACTTCCATCTGAGCAAAGCCTTCAGTGCCTACCAATCATTTCATTCACACACAGAGGAAAGACAGGAAAACAAAACATAACAGAGTAGATAATAGCAATAATAGTTGACTTGCTCTCACCTATGCTAAGGGCATGCCTTGTTGTTTTCTAAAAAGAAACAAAGGAGGAAACTCATGTTTGGGTGCTGGGTTATGCTACATAGAAGCAGCCAAAAAGAAACAGTGCAAATGTGAGATTCGGCACCAAATTAAGAAGGAAAGTTTCCAGTGTTGTTGTAAAATCTAATCAAAGCATGTAGCATGTTCATGTCATTTAAATTAGAAAGATCTCAAAGTCTGTTTGGGCTAATTATTATCTCACCAAGGTGACTTTACAAGAATTTGGAGAATTCATGTTCGCCCCACATCATGATGGTGGGATTAGTGAAAGTTGCTCCTGGCAAGACAAATAAACAACGCTCTACAAGAAGAAAGTGACAGGTTGCTCAAAGAAGAGGTTTCAGAGGCAAGAATAAAAGCATTTATATCAAAATGAGGGGGAAAAAATGAATGAAAGAACGGGTTTTCTAGGTGGGCATGCATGCACAATAATGGCAACACCCAGAGTTTATAAAACATATCACCCAAAAAGATAAAAGAAAATACAAACTGTCTTTGGAATACTTATGTAGCTGTGTACATGTGTAGGAGGGCTTGTTAGACAAACTGTTAGACATGACCACAAACTGTTTTAAGTGTAACCACAGTGTCGAAATGACATATAAGTTACCAACATGCAATAAATGAACATCAAAACATTCATAAATATCAGGCATGTATACGTGCACATCTGCTGCAGGAGCAGTGGGTGCTCTGTCAGCTTGTTCTTTGTTGTCAGACTTTTTTTTCTCCCACTTTTAGCTTCAGAGTTGCCAGCATACCATTCTTGCTCCAATGAGACAGTTAACACATTTTCACCAAGTCTACTGCTTTAATGAGCATTTCTGAAGTTTGAATGTTTACACCATCTGCACATGCTGCTGCCAGGTCTACAATAGATTAATTATGGACTCTAGGTAACCATTAAATAGAAAGATATAGGGACATTTTTGCTTGCAAACTTGTTTTTGGATAGCTTGATGAAGACGAATCATCACTGGGTGGTGCATCATGAGGAAAACATGAGGTGTTGATTGTGATCATGTGTGATAAGATCTGCCTTTTTTTAAAAAAAATGCTTATTGTTTGCTCACATACAATATCCCACAATTCTGCTCTGTTTTTTTAAACAGCAAAATGTTTTTCAGGATTGTTAACAACGGGCCTGGTCTCGT
Organism: Chaetodon trifascialis; assembly: GCF_039877785.1. Taxonomy (NCBI): domain Eukaryota; kingdom Metazoa; phylum Chordata; class Actinopteri; order Chaetodontiformes; family Chaetodontidae; genus Chaetodon; species Chaetodon trifascialis. Next base: position 10,728,159 of record NC_092071.1, on the reverse strand, counting down.
ATCTGCAAAACATCCAAAGGACGCGAACACTCCTTTCAATTAGTGGGTTCTTCTGCCTCAGCCTGCCCATCGCTTTCAGGTGTTTTAAGTGAAGCGTGCAGCCCACAGTCTCACTGACAAACACATATTTAAGACAACAGTGTCCTTCCAGCTTCATGGGAACAGTTTAGGGGAAGGTTCTTTCCTCTGTGATCTTTTGCAGAGAGTAATTTCCAGAAAGGGGTTGCACCGAGCCCTCTGCCATGAACTGGCCTCATCATGTCTCCATTAAAATCAAAAGCTACATAACATTTGACGCTGTGTATAAAATGCTAAATTGTAGCCAAGCAGCTAACTGTGTTTCTAACTTTCCTGAGTTAGTACATTAACCTCTGCTTCCTTATGTCACCACCAGCTGTTTTGTTGCTTTCACTTGGCTTTGCTGAGATGTCTTTTAATGATTTGATTGGGTCCTTAAACCTCCTTGATTTAACTCTCCGTGGATAACCCTGACATGGATGAGTATCACATACACTCTAAAAGTGTGTTAGCGCACACAGGGAAACATCGGCAGTCCAATATTCACTCTCCTGTTATGCACTATAGGCTCCAACAACTCCTTGAGGAAATACCTGTCTCTAGCTGCTAAACACTCCACTGTGTTCACCAGCTGGTCCCTTGGCTTGTGTGGGTGTCATTTGGTGCTGGGCAGGGTGTGTACAGGGGGTTTTTAGAGCTTTTTCACTGAAACCAGCTGCCTTCTGTTGGCTGAAAACAACACTGATTACACCCTTCATATTACACATAGTCATTTGACTCGTTCATACAGAAAGATTGATTATAGCAGCTTTAAAGGCAATGGGACACACGAGTACAGCTGTTTGCTGTGTGGGTTTATGTTACTGTGATGCACTTGTGATGATGGTGTGTCTGTTTACTCCTGCATCTCCCAAAACGTATGTGTCAGGCAAAGCAGGGAACAGATTCATTCTCTGCTTTGCAGTGTTTATATCAATTGGTAATATTTAGCTCTCTACTGCAATAGAAATTTAGGCCTCCAAGCTCACATGAGTTATTATTTTCTGGTTCAGTTTTAAGCCTCTGTTTGTACATGTTTTAACTGAACTGTTTCTTGTATCTTGTCTCTTTTATGAACTGTATTCATATACTTGTATCAATTCATTGCTTTATTTGTATATTTCAATATTAAATCTGGAGGCACCACATACGAAGAGTCAGTGCTCCAATAGATGAAAGAAAGCAGATCTTGCTTGCAGCCAACCACCAGGTTAATTGCCTAGTACCTACAATGGAATGCCTTTTTCATTTATTGTAGATTTGCATACTAACATCTTGTTTGAAGTCAAACCTTGAAGCCGGTCTACAAGGACTAGCATGTCAAGGTTAAGTCCATACAAAACAGGAGAGGCGTTTGGATAACATCACACAGAAATGTGCTGGCTAAAACATTGCAAATGCCCCTGCATGGACAGATTAACTGAGCCATTCCACCTCACTGAGCTGCTTTAATGTAAAATCCTCAAGTTTTCCTAGTTTTCAGAGTTTGCCTGGAAAGTTTTATCCTTACATTTGCTCCCCTGATTGAGGGGATTTTCCTTGAGCTGCACATAGTTTGGGCCTTTAAATGTAATGAGGTTAGAAGGGCTTCCTCTATCTCTGGCTTCATAGAGGGAGTGAATCATCTTCAGGTGGATGTTATGTTGGAGAGTACCTGTAAAGTAAGTATCTGGTGACAGTTTATTATGTGTAAACACTGTGATGGGACTTGTTAAAGTTATGTACACTCATTGACTGCATGCCAGATGTGCATCAGTCTCAGATTTTGTGCAGTTCAGCACTGGTGAAGCCAGTCAGATCTGGCAGATCCGGCAGATCTGGCAAACAGTGACTTAACCTAAAGGCATGACATTTTAGGTAATATGCACACCCAGACACATTGACCAGAAAATGATTTGTTACCTGGTTTAATTACAGAGCTGGCAGCTGGTTGGCAGGGATCAGCATGGCTACACACTGAAAAACAAAGAACATCAATGTCAAGATTGGCATGAGGTTAGACTTCAAGGACTTCACATGCATTTAAGCATTTCATGTATACATGTTACAACAACTACAAGTGCATTTACTCAGTGCTTTACTACATATTTGAAGCACTTACATTTTCATCTCAGTTTACTCCAATTCAGAAGGAAATATTGACCTTTTAATACACACAGTGTACACAGAGTGGGAGAGATTTGGAGCTACAAGAAGCCCAGAGGCTCATTTTTGTGCTGAGGACCTCTAAACAGTTTAACGCAGCCCCAAACATGATGTGCACCACAAATAATCTTATGGGATGCCAGGTTTCAGTGTTTATTGCATTCTTTTATGATAGCTTTGCTTGGATCTTTCCATCTTTTCCCACAATTGTGATCTGTGACACAAAGCAAACTGTTTTATTTGCATAAACTAGTGTTTTAGACAGGTCTGTGCAGGTAACGTTGTTTATCAGCTTCACTGCGGATCCGATTCACATTTCCACCCTCACGCTCCACCTGCTGAATAAACAACTGAGTAACTCTGAACCAAATCAAAGCACAGAGGAGGAAAAAAAAAAAAAGGTGAAAGTACTTACTTACAGTCAGCAAATCATTAGACTGGGCCAATAAACAGCAGGAGACAAGAAAAGGGTCTGAAAATAATACAAAACACAGGTTATCACTCAGTCAAACATTATAAGTGATATGTATGCAATGTATAAGAGAATTCATAACATACACATGAAGGTTAACCCTTCAGGGCTGAAGCACACTCATTAATCTGCATTATTTAATAGTGCAAACACACCAATGTCTCAACACTACTGTGTCTTCATCAGAGTCAGATGGACAGACAAATGGCAATCACACATAGAGTCAATCTAGAGTGAAACAGTTACACTGTCAAGGATTACATGATTACATTTTTGATTACGTCTTTAAAATCTGTCAATTTTGAAACTATGAAGCTTTTCTCATGATAACCATTGATCTATTAACTTGCAATAGCATGTCTAACATGCAGGGTTTGATTTGACCAACTGTCAATGCTGAATATGCAAAACTCATTTTATTTGCATTGGACATGTTTTGAGATGGTGCACGGTGGTGCAGCAGGTAGTGCGCGTGCCTCACAACAAAAGGTTGCTGGTTCGATCCCCAGACGGACCTTTCGGTGTAAAGTTTGCATGTTCTTCCCGTGCATGCGTGGGTTCTCTCCGGGTACTCCGGCTTCCTCCCACAGACCAAAAACATGCTCATTAGGTTAATTGGTGACTCTAAAATTGCCTCTAGGTGTGAGTGTGAGTGTGAATGGTTGTTTGTCTTCTGTGTTGCCCTGCGATCGACTGGCGACCGGTCCAGGGTGTACCCCACCTCTCCCCCGTTGACAGCTGGGATAGGCTCCAGCTCCCCCGCAACCCCGAAAGGGATAGGCGGTATAGAAAATGGATGGATGGATGGATGTTTTGAGATAAGAGAAAAAAGAATTTTTGTTGAACTCAATTTCTTGTGGCTGTGTACATCTTTAGCACAAGGTGCAATATTTTTATATGTTATGTCATGTTAGCTTGACCTCATGTTCCTGATGTCTCTCCTCACTTGACTTTTCCTAATTTATTCTATGGAGCAGTGAAACACAGGTTTCCACATTATGGGCAATAAAGTTCCTCACTAATGCAAAGTCACCAGACTGTATTTTTTCAATAGGGTCAAATAGGGTTTTTGATTTGAGGTTGGGTAGGTTGACTGACAAAAGACTAAAGTAAGCAGGGTGTTCATCAGGATGGTTTTAGTTCATTTGCTTGAAGAACTTAAGACTGGTGTTCTTTGGGTCTAGTTCATGGAGAATTAACCAAAGCAGGTTGGGGGCTTGTCTTCTTTCTGAGACACCTTGTTTTTAATAGGCAAGATAGGTGCTTAATCATATGGAGGTCCTAATGACAAAACCTAGCAATGGCACAAATACAACAACAAATCTATGCTCATGGTCAGTAAACATGCAGATGAGTTAAAACAACGTTAAAGAAGTGCAGGGGGGCAAATGAGCTACGAGCCAAGTATTTTGATGCCAAAAAGTTGAGTTTGGGCACAAAACAGTTTGTCTGTGTTTTGCATCAGTTTTGAGGGGTTTTCTTAGTAACTGTTGTTTGAAGAAATTGGTCCAACATTGAATTCAGTGCTCAGGATTTGAGTTTTCTCAAGATATAAATTGAACACTGCTTTCATACACGAAAGGCTTAAATGGATAAATAGTAATTAAACATCCACCCCCCCATTGTTCTGTTGTTATCATGTTCATATGCCAGGATTTGGCATTCATCTTGTCCATGTTAATCTGTGCCTACACCTGATATTGCACCCATGTTGTGCAACGTGCAACCTTTACTTCAGGTTGCTCTGCCAAGTCTGACTGGGTGTTGACTTAATTGGCAATGAGCCATTCAGTTCTTGGTTTCTATGGTATGCAGTCAATGTGTATAAATTAGATGCAGTGTTTCTTCTTCAGGCACTTTGTCTTTGGACTTCACAACAGCTGCAAGAATCAAGTGTAACAGGTAAAAGCTGAATTTGCATGTTACTTGTCTTTCATTTGCTAAGTTCAGTTTTACCTGAAAGGTGCTGACCAGTTGCTGTTTATCTGATTTCAGACACTCTGCTCTCCACCATGACAACCATCTGCGTGGAAATGATTCTATCTTCCTATGAGGATGGAGATGACGGAAGCCCTTCTAACCCTCTCAAGTTTAAAGACCAAGACTATGAGCAGATCAAGGAAGCTCTTCTCAGTGAAGGGGGGAAATTTGAGGATGACCTTTTCCCAGCAAACCTTGAGAGTCTGGGAGAACTTGAGGGTTTCACACAAGAGAGGCTCAGTGAGGTGGAGTGGCTTAGACCACATGTAAGTCTACTTAAACATAATATAAAATGTTCAAATTGAAGTCGTGTTTTTGAAAGAAAAGGCTCATATGTCTCTAACCTTTTATAGGATCTTAATCCTGATGCATCATTCATCATGGATGGGGTTTCGAGGTTTGACTTCAAACAAGGAGAAGTTGGTATGCAAACTTGAAGAACTCTGAATATCCTCCTCAACATTTGTGATTGCAGTATGTGGTTGACAGTAAAGCTCAGGCAAAAAGCCTTTGCCAGTGAAGGATTAGGTTAATTCTCTGGTGGTATGGTAATGTGTTTTGTGGTTGCCTGCAGGGAATTGCTGGTTCCTCTCATCTATTGGAGCGTTGACTTTTCGTAAGTCGCTGATGGAACAAGTGGTGCCCCAGAATCAGAGCTTCAAGGATAACTACGCTGGGATATTTCACTTCAAGGTAAAGCAATCTTTTCTTGTCAGTCAGTAAACTAAGAAGCCAAACAATCCTCAGCGGATCATGGAATATTTGTAGAATGTCTTATTCACGACAACGCCTCAATTTCTCTTTTGAAGTTTTGGAGATTTGGGAAGTGGGTGGATGTTGTCATCGATGACTTGCTGCCAACACACAATGGGGTACCTGTGTCAGTTTCCTCCAGTTCTGGAAAAGAGTTCTGGGCCCCTCTGATGGAGAAGGCATACGCCAAGTATGTGATGATTTATGCGCACTGTACACTGAAATGAAAATACACAAAAATCAGAGAGCCAAGTGTCTAAAAATGTCATATCCACATCACCTCTATAATAATTCCTTGGCCCATTTCCTCTCTGTCTTTGTTTAAAGATCTTTGACACACTTGTTAACAGAGGCAAGAACATAAAAAATGTCTCAGGACAAAACCACGAAATCAGCAGTGCTAGATTCAAAGGTGGCCGTTTATTTTTTTGCTTCAGGATTTGTGGATCTTACGGAGACATGATCGCTGGAAGACCATCTGAGGCCTTCAAAGACTTCAGCGGGGGTGTCTATGTGCACTACACTCTATCCAAGAGCCCATCTGACCTGTGGGATATCATGGACAGAGCCTTCCAGTGCAGGACCATGATGGGATGTAGTTCTTTTGGTGAGGTAAAAGACAGAATTAGGTTTTATTATTTTAAGACATGGAGGTCCAAAATCACCATCATCCACTGTAAATGTGTGAAATGCATCTGTTTCAGGACAAAGGGAAACAAGTTTTTGAACAGCTCGGTGTGGTGGATGGTCATGCCTTCGCTGTGACTAAAGTCAAGCGGGTTTGTACATTACCAAGCATGTGTATAAGTACTGTCAGCCATTTTCACCTTGACTGTGAAACATCTGGTGATGATGATGATGATGATGATGATGATGATGATGATAATGATGATGATTGATCTGACAGGTGGAGAGTGAGGGGACGAGTGTGAATCTGGTGAGAATCTGGAACCCGTGGGGTGAGAAAGAGTGGAGCGGAGACTGGAGTGACAAGTAAGGAGCAGTGAAGCTGCAACACAGTCAGTCTTAATGAAATGGTGTTACCTGCATGTAGTGAACAGTCCGGCCCTCCTCATGATGACCCCTGTAAAGTACTTTGCTGATTTGTGTCACAGGTCACACTTGTGGACCACTGTGAGCGAAGAGGACCGTGACGAGTGTCTGAAAGTGCGCGACGACGGAGAATTCTGGTAAAACATTGAAAAAAAGAAAACATTTAATGACTGCTGTTGTTTTTGGTTTATTGGGGGGGGGGGGGGGGGGGGGGGCAAATGTTTCCTGATCTGCAGCAGGTTCCTGGAACAGTAGAGGGTGCTGTATTTTTTTCCCCTCTGCATAAACAGAAGACTAACTCAAATCCAGATAATGAAAAAATAAGAGATGTGTCAGGAGGGGTCAAGAGGCCACAGTCATTCACAATGGGTGGAGCCAAGCAGAAGAAATACTGTGCAGCTACAGTATTTAATCCAAAAGGTAGCATTAAAGCAAACAATCAAATGATAATCATGATAATAATAAACAGCTAGAAGCCCATGCCAACATTCATGAACTACCGTGTACAGTTTGGGGATTAAATATGAATTTAATTATTCCTATGAATTATATTTCAGAGGACCAGACTGACTCCCCTCAGCACTGCCCAGCATGCAACAGTACAAACAATTCAGGATTCCTGAGTGTTGCTGAACTGTTTTATCTCATTTTGCTTTTGCAGGGCATTATATGTTGAGGGCAGATAGTGGTGGTGACGTTTGTGATTTATTATGTTCAAATTAAGAACAACTATTTAACTGTTATTTCATTGTGACCCCCAAAGCGTTATCAGAGAAGTGTGAGCTCCTGGTGAGACTCAGTGGGTCAGCTGATTAAAGCAAATTGGATGACAGGACAGGTGAACATAGTGACCTGTGGTGACCCCTTGACTGCGTCCGGTCAGTGCTCACGAACTGATCTGCTGCAGGTTGAGAAATATGACTGAGTTTATCGCTGAAAACTTGATTGTTATCTACCACTGCTTCAGGATTAAGATGGAGGACTTTCGTCAGTATTTCGAGGACATGGACATCTGCTGCAACAGCCCCAACTTTGTGGAAGGTGATGACCGCCACTGGAATTGTTATGTGAAAGAAGGCCGCTGGGAAGCTGGAGTATCTGCTGGAGGCTTCAGCAATGGCAGAGGTGAGGTTCGATATTATAATTAATCATAATAATTATTGTTATAACCAGAGTGCGTTACTGCATATTCATGTAGCCCCGGCACACTTGGTGACTGCTGAAATCTGTGGTGATTTCTTATAAAGGCTTCCAGTCCTTAACTGGAGTCTGTATTTTTCTAATGCCTAATTAATAAGCTAATGATATGCTCTTGGATTTGGAATTAATGCTAATTTCCTACTGGAAGTTATGTAAAAAGCTAGCTGCTAATGCTAACATTTGCAATTTACAATACAGCAGAGAAACTTCAATCCTATCTTTGATTTACACTTTTGCTCTTGAGGTTTTTTGGAAAGGGAAAAAAGACACAACCCTGCAAGCTCTTAAGGAGAATCACTTTCACTATTTACATATCTCTTCTGCAAACCCAAAGCTTGACAGGTCTGCCATGTTTTACTGTCGCTGAGCAAAACTTTGGACAATCACTGTTCAGAGGAGGCTAAGCCAAAAGTCAGCTGGAAAAACAAAATAAAGGAAAGTAACAGATCTGTCAGTGCTGTGACCACCTCATACTTTTTCCTCAGATGACTTCTGGACCAATCCACAGTACCGTCTCACAGTGGAGGAGGTGGACGGGTGGAGCGAGGGAGACAAGAACATCTTAGTGTCTCTGATGCAGAAGCATGATGAAGAATATCGCAGCAAAGTTTCGTATCACTACATTGGGTTCTACCTCTACAAGGTCAGTGGCTTGTTATGTTTGTGTGTTCCTGACCTGTGAATAAGATATACCCATGGTCAGCAGGTGATTTGCTCAGTTTCAATGGAGGGGTAGGGCCCAATGGGAGCCGCTAACGTGAACTCAACCCCTCGGCCCGAGCATGCTCTCTGCTGCTGGGGGATGGCAGGTAAGCAGTGGGGGATTTATTTTGCTTAATGTGCTAACAAGAGAGATGACAACCCCCTCAACACCCGCTGCACATTTTTGTTGTGTATTTCTGATACTGTGTCAATAGCAAACCATCTAATCTGACATCCTCATCCTTCTTTCTAAACAGCTGCCACCAGAGGTAATCAATATATTTTTCTATTACAGAATTAATCAATGACATACATTTAGTCTTGATGTAGAGTGAATGCCCCATTCGTAATCTTGTGTAATTTTGCAGACTCCCCAAGGGAAACTCCCAAGTTCAGTGCTCCTGTATGTGAATCCTTATACCAGTTACCTCTCGCCGGCAAGAGAATTCACTGAGTTGCACAGCTTGGAGCCGGGGGAATACGTCATCATTCCCTGCACAGATGAGCCCGGCCAAACTGCAGACTTCCTCCTCACAGTCTACTCCAAGGGAGAGGCCAAGCTACAGCTGAGCGACGACTACTGAGAAACGGCTGATGCTTGTCAGGGTGCTTGGGCAATTTCTAATCATTAAGAGCAATTTATAATCCTCTGATTGATGTTAAACTACTCAATTCATTTGTGCTTATGAATGACAAATAGAATTCAGTGAAACAAATCAACAGTAGGCCATTTATAATTTCTGAATTCATATTTAAAAACCATTTACCATTTGGTTTTACCTACCTACACACACACACACACACACACACACACACACACACACACACACACACACACACACACACACACAGATGTCACCTTTGCAGTAAAATGGACTTCCTTGTGGGGTTTCAAAAACAAGTTACACCACTGTTTTCAATGATCAGGTGTTTTTGTGCTTTATTACAATATGCCAAACATTTAATCTGCTTTTCTGCTTTTTGCAAAAATGTCTTTCAACAACATCTTCAGAACAGAGTGAGTCCTCTTGCATTCTGAAGAAGAGAGAACCAGATTAGTCTTGGAATAAGAGAAAATGTACTCAGAGTTGAATAAAACTGCTTGGAAAATCTGTAGTCACAACTTGTCATTCATGCCATCTATAGTGTCACCACCCCCACAGCTAACCCCTTTTAATTTATATAATCCCTCTTTGTTACCACGCAGCTGACAATTTCCAGACACTTCTCATTTATTTAATACAATTTATTTGCTCACTTTTTCCTTCCATCATGCTGCAAATATTTTCAGATTATACCAGACTACGAGTGGCGATGGAGCCTAAACTAAGTCCAAGGAAATTGGAAAAGGAACAATGCTCTACTAAACTTTACATTTTCCCAATTTATGAACATATAGGAGATTTCGACCCTTTTGAAACAGGCACATTTATATGAATGATATTTCATGCAAAAAACATGCACACATCTGCAGACTTCTGTGTAACAGGTTCACTGTCCTGAGTTTGAGTGGATGATCTTTGTATTTACTGCTGCAATGACCCAGTTTCTCCTGCAGGGGTCATCCTGAGAAGCCCTTTTGAGCCCTTTTGTGGAAATGACATTTCCACAATGCAGACATTTGCTGGTCCTCTTGTAAAAGGACATGCTCATTGTTATTTTCTACTTGCAAATCAATCACATGACTGTCTTACCACATGTAGTTTTGCAGGTATAACTCAGGCAGAGTCGTTGGAACCACTGGAATCAAATCTGAAGGATAAGAAAGGAAATTAGTCTGCAGGTTATTCCATGCAGACGTTCTGTGTGATACTGCCATTTAATGTTCAGAAAACCGAGTCAACACTAAACAATCTGCCGGTAATTCCAGCTATTTCAGTTTAGATTTCATCATAACAAGGGAGAGCTGGCACTTGGGTGTTACAGTTTGAAAGCTACCTGTCAAATTCACTCCAGAGCAGACTTCAAGGGGACAGGATCAGACGGGCAGAAAGACTCCTGCAATACAACAAATGTGGAAAAATTAGGACAAATGTAGTTTGAAAACCAGCCTGCTTTAAGCAGAAAAGTGGATTTGAGACCATTGTCGGTTGTCGCATCTGACGGTCCAGAACAAGCCTGAGCCAGCCCTAACTATAAGCTTTATCAAAAAGGAAAGTTTTAAGCCTACTCTTAAATGTAGAGACAGTGTCTGCCTCCCAGACAAAGACTGGAAGATGGTTCCACAGGAGAGGAGCTTGATAGCTAAATGCTCTGGCCCCTGTTCTGCTTTTGGAGACTTTAGGAACCATAAGTAGGGCTGCATTCTGGGAACGCAGTGTTCGAGTTAAGATAAGATGGTGCCTGGCCATTTATGGCTCTGTAAGCAAGGAGGAGAATTTTAAATTCTATTCTAAACTTTACAGGGAGCCAGTGCAGAGTGGCTAATATCGGGGAAATATGATCTCTCTTCCTTGTTTTTGTCAGAACACATGCTGCAGCACTCTGGAGCAACTGGAGAATATTCAGCAACAAATTTAGACAGCCTGATAGTGAGGAATTGCAATAATCCAGCCTGGAAGTTATGAATGCATGGACTATTTTTTCTGCATCATTTTGAGAGAAAATATGCAAAATTTGTTTTACATGGGAGTCAAAGGACATGTCCTGATCAAAGATAACTCCCAGATTCTTTACAGTGGTGCCCCACGCACCCCAAAAGACCTCAGCCTCCTGAGCAGATACAGTCTGCTCTGTCCTTTTCTATAAAGTGCAGTGGTGTTATGAGTCCAGTCCAGTTTGTTGTTCAGATGAACACCCAGGTACTTATAAGATGTCACCATCTCAATGTCCTTTCCCTGGATGTTCACTGGCAATGGGGAAGAGTATGGGCGCCGATGGAAGTCCACAACCAGCTCCTTGGTTTTTCCAGAATTAATCAGGAGGTGGTTCTGCTAGCACCAGTCCACAAAATCCTAGATGAGACCTCTGTATGACCTGTTGTCCCCATCTGTGATGAGGCTGACAATGGCAGAGTCATCAGAGAACTTCTGCAGGTGGCAGGTGGGTGGCAGGTGAAGAAAAGTCAGCCATATAGAGGGTGAAGAGGAATGGTGCCAGCGCCGTTCCCTGGGGGGCCCCTACACTGCAGAGGACAGTCCCTGACACGCTGTCCCGTGTCCTCACATACTGTGGGCGGTTGGAGAGGTAGTCCATTATCCAGCATGTGAGGTGTTGGTCCACCTCTGAAAGCTCCAGCTTGTTTCTCAGGATCACTGGCCTGATGGTGTTGAAAGCACTGCTGAGGTCCAGGAAAAGGACCCGAACAGAGCTCCCAGGCAACTCCAGGTGAGACAGGGCTCGATGGAGGAGAAAGATGAGGGCATCATCCACTCTGATGCCAGGCTGATACACGAACTGCAGCGGGTCCATGGACGATCTCACCAGGGAGCGCAGGTGGGCAAGGACCAGCCACTCCAGGGCCATCATGAGGTGGGATGTTAGGGCCACCGGCCTGTAGCAGGTAGGGTCCTTGGGATGTGGGGTCTTTGGCACAGGTACCACCCAGGGCGTCTTCCAGAGGCATGGCACCCTTCCCAGTCTCACGCTCAGGTTGAACAGATGTCCAATGATCCCGCTTGTTTATGGTCTAGTACTATAACTTCAGTTTTGTCCGAGTTTAGCATCAGAAAATTGCAGGTCATCCAGGTCTTTATGATATGAGGATCAGTACCTCTAAATCTGAGGCCATGGTTCTCAGCAGGAAACCGATGGATTGCCCACTCCGGGTAGGGAATGAGTCCTTGCCCCAAGCGAAGGAGTTCAAGTACCTCGGGGTCTTGTTCACGAGTGAAGGGACAATGGAACATGAGATTGGTCGGAGAATCGGAGCAGTGGGGGCGGTATTGCGTTCGCTCTACCGCACCGTTGTGACGAAAAGAGAGCTGAGCCAGAAGGCAAAGCTCTCGATCTACCGGTCAATCTTCGTTCCGACTTTCACCTATGGTCATGAGGGCTGGATCATGACCGAAAGAACTAGATCCCAGATACAAGCAGCCGAAATGGGTTTCCGCAGGATGGTGGCTGGCGTCTCCCTTAGAGATAGGGTGAGAAGCTCAGTCATCCGTGAGGGACTCGGAGTACAGCCGCTGCTCCTTTGCATTGAAAGGAGCCAGTTGAGGTGGTTCGGGCATCTGGTAAGAATGCCCCCTGGGCGCCTCCCCAATGAGGTGTTCCAATGGGAGGGGACCACGGGGAAGACCCAGGACTAGGTGGAGAGATTATATCTCCACACTGGCCTGGGAACGCCTCGGGATCCCCCAGTCAGAGCTGGTTAATGTGGCCTGGGAAAAGGAAGTTTGGGGTCCCCTGCTGAAGCTGTTGCCCCCGCGACCTGACCCCAGATAAGCGGTGGAAGATGAGTGGTGATGATGATGAATGATGAGCCATTTCCTTTCTATTCTTTATGAAGTTTGCTTTAATTTGCGGGTTTGAGGGGTATACCATGGAGCTAACCTCCTCTGTTTTATTATCTTCTTTTTTAGGGGGGCAACAGAGTCAAGTGTCATATGCAATGAACCTGTAGCACTATCAACCAGGTAGTCAATTTGGGAGGGACAAAGGTTAGCATCGGAATCCTCTGTTGTATTAAGACATGGCATTGAATTAAATGCTGATGGGATCATATCCTTAAATTTAGCTACAGCACTATTAGACAGGAGTCTGGTATAAGAATTTTTGCCTACTGGCTCGTAGTCTGATAATATGAATTCAAAGGTTATTAAATGATGGTCCGATAAAAGAGGATTCTGTGAGGAGACTATTAAGTCTTCAATCTTAATGCCATATGTCAGAACAAGGTTGAGGGTGTGGTTAAAACAGTGAGTCAGTTCATGTACATTCTGACGGAAGCCAACTGAGTCTAATACTGAGATAAACACAGTGCTAAGGCTGTCATTGTCAATGTCGACATGTACATTAAAGTCACTTACAATAATTACTTTATCTGCTTTAAGGACTAAACCTGATAGAAACTCAGAGAACTCAGCTATAAAGGCTGCACTGTTTTCCATTTTTCATGAGAAAGAGAGAGAACAAAGCTTTCAAATGAGTTATAGTCAAGTTTAGGTTTAGGGTTTATTAAAAGGCTTGAGTCAAAAATGGCTGCAACTCCACCTCCTCGGCCACTGCCTCAAGGAATGTGAGTATTAATATGGCTCGGAGGAGTAGCTTCATTTAGGCTCACATACTCTTCAGGATACAGCCAGGTTTCAGTCAGACAAAATAAATCAATATTACGGTCTGATAGTAACTCATTTACTATAACAGCTTTAGAGAGAGATCTGATGTTAAGGAGTCCACATTTAATTCTCCTATCTTGTTGTACTGTTGTAGTGGTTGTTTTAATTCTTATTAGATTTTTATGTTTAACTCCTCTTCTCTGCACTTTTGGTTTTCTTAGTTTCCATGGCCAGGGGGCAGACACAGTCTCCATGGAGTGTTGGGTGGGTAACTGTTCTAATGGAAGCGCAGAGAAGCGTGTAGGACTGCAGCTCTGCCTCCTGGTCTCAACTCTGAGTTGTCAGGGGCTAGGTTCATAAATAGAATCGGTCAGATGTCGAGAGATGAGAGCTGCTCCCTCCGAAGTGGGATGGATGTCATCTCTCCTAATCAGACCAGGTCTTCCCCAGAAAGTCTGCCAATTATCAATGAAGCCCACACCATTTGCTGGACACCACCTCGACAGCCACCGATTTACATCAGTGGAAGTGAATTATCAAACTGACCTGAGTCTTGACTTTCCATCATCGAGAACAGGCCGCTTGTGAGCAGTCTTAAAAAAGAAAAATAAATCCAATACTGTAAGTAACATTCATATACAGTTTGAAATGTTCAGGCAACATGTTCAGTTTGAGGCTCAGAACAGTGAATATGAAACATCGTCAGTTGTTGCATCAGATGGCACTTCCTATTCACAGGTTTCATCACTGACACAAGTGCTTTGAGACATCAGATGGTTCACCTCTCACAGACACGAGACCCTCATGTATCCCATATTGGATGTGTTGACCTTGTGCAAAGAGCTGCCAGACTGATGTCCACCTGAGGAAACACAAGGCATTCAGTGTTGTGAAGTGAACCTTTTGGTACCAGAGGCAGACATTATAACCAGTATCAGTCAAATGTTGATTTGAAAATTCTAGCAAATACCATTCAGCATCTTTATTGTTTGATTTGACCAACTGTAAAAGCTGAATATGCAAAACTCATTTTATTTGCATTAGACATGTTTTGAGATAAGAGAAAAAAGAATATTTGTGGAACTCAATTTCTTGTGGCTGTGTACATTTTTCTCACAACGTGCCTGTGAATATTCTCATTCATCCAGGTCATTGTCAGCTTCAGGGCATTCACTCGTTCGCAATTGGACTTTGTCAGTTTGTCTTGGAAGACGTTTCGCCTGTCATCCGAGCAGGCTTCATCAGTTCATATGCATCAGACTAGATAGGACAGATCTAGTCTAATGAAATGGTGTTAGATTCAACTATTTATCCTCTAAGTGAGGCCAACCCCAAAACCAAGGATGGTATCACTCTATTATGAGGCAAACGATCCCCCATTAAGGCGGGGTAGGGTGCAACCCTTGGGTGTCAACGACAGTCATCTGCCTCGTTAGTGTCCCATTCTTGTCATTGGGAGGCTCCTTGAGCCATGTGTGTATGGCTTTGTTTTTTATTTTCAGAGGCTAAATCTTTGAATCTCTTTGGAAGAGATTAAAGGACAGCATTGTATGTGGGAGATAGGTGGGGTCTCAGACCTCCCTCTCTGTTCAGAGACGGTTTTTCAACCTTGACATAGATGGCTTCTCTCACTCCTCTTTCAAACCATCTGTCTTCTCTGTCCAGAATGTGCACATTTTATCCTCAAAGGAGTGTGCTTCCTCCTTGAGGTGCAGGTAAACAGCTGAGTCTAGACCTATGTCAAGGTTGAAAAACCGTCTCTGAATAGAGAGGGAGGTCTGAGACACCACCTATCTCCCACATACAATGCTGTCCTTTCATCTCTTCCAAAGAGATTCAAAGATTTAGCCTCTGAAAATAAAAAACAAAGCCATACACACATGGCTCAAGGAGCCTCCCAATGACAAGAATGGGACACTAACGAGGCAGACGACTGTCGTTGACACCCAAGGGTTGCACCCTACCCCGCCTTAATGGGGGATCGTTTGCCTCACAATAGAGTGATACCATCCTTGGTTTTGGGGGTTGGCCTCACTTAGAGGATAAATACTTGAATTTAACACCATTTGATTAGAATAGATCTGTCCTATCTAGTCTGATGCGCATGAACTGATGAAGCCTGCTCAGATGAGAGGCGAAACGTCTTCCAAGACAAACTGACAAAGCAAAGTTGCAAATGATTGAATGCCCTGAAGCCCATCTTTAGCACAAGTTGCAATATTTTCATATGCCTAGGAAAAGGGACTTGTTAAGAAAACAGCTTGTGGAAGAAGGTAAAGGCTATTTTGAACACTTGTATGCCTTCCCTGCCTTCCCCTGAAAGCAATTAGCCTTGTTTATTTTGCACAATAAACCAAACTTCTTTCTTGCCTTAAATTGAGTGGTTGTAGTCATTCAGTGATCTCCACTTGCTGCGCATGTTTATGTGAAGGACTTAACATTAGGATATAAGTGATTGTAACCACAGAGAAATAATTAATGCATTGGTAACTGAAGATATTAATGCATGCTGTAAATGTATTTTACTTATGGGAGCAGTCCCCCTTTCTGAGTGATGTGTGAAACGTTATTATATAGAGTATATAAAGCAGGGATTAAAGACTAAAACCGTTGTGCATGATCCCTCTGGGAGACACTAAAGACAGTCAAACCAGCAGAGCAAGTTGTGCCATAATTTGAATCAGTGTTTAATAACTGCAGTTACATGTACCTAAAGTCATGTTAGCTTGACCTTATGTTCCTGATGTCTCTCCTCACTTGATTGGTCCTCATTTATTCTATGGAGCAGTGAAACACAGGTTTCCACATTATGGGCAATAAAGTTCCTCACTAATGCAAAGTCACCAGACTGTGTTTTTGATTTGAGGTTGGGTAGGTTGACTGACAAATGATTAAAGTAAGCAGGATGAAATACCTGTTCATCAGGATGGTTTTAGTTCATTTGCTTGAAGAACTTAAGACTGGTGTTCTTTGAGTCTAGGTCATGGAGAATTAACCCAGGCAGGTTTTGGACTGGTCTTCTTTCTGAGACACTTTGTTTTTAATAGGCAAGAAAGCTGCTTAATCGTATGGAGATCCTATTGACAAAACCTAGGGACGGCACAAATGCAACAACAAATCTATGCTCATGGTCAGTAAACATGAGATGAAACAGTGTTACAGAGGTTAAGTGCAGGTGGGCAAATGAGCTACGGGCCAAGTATTGTTCAATCTTTGATGCCAAAACAGTTTGTCTGTGTTTTGCATCAGTTTTGAGGGGTTTTCTTTGTAACTGTTGTTTGAAGAATTTGGTCCAACATTGAATTCAGTGCTCAGGATTTGAGTTTTCTCAAGACATAAATTGAACGCTGCTTTCACACGCGAAAGGCTTAAAAGGATAAACAGTAATTAAACATCCACCCCTCATTGTCCTGTTGTTATTATGTTCATATGTCAGGATTTGGCATTTGTCTTGTCCATGTCAATCTGTGCCTACACCTTATATTCAAACCCATGTTGTGCAACGTGCAACCTTTACTTCAGGTTGCTCTGCCAAGTCTGACTGGGTGTTGACTTAATTGGCAATGAGCCATTCAGTTCTTGGTTTCTACAGCATGCAGTCAATGTGTATAAATTAGATGCAGTGTTTCTTCTTCAGGCACTTTGTCTTTGGACTTCACAACAGCTGCAAGAATCAAGTGTAACAGGTAAAAGCTGAATTTGCATGTTACTCATCTTTCATTTGCTAAGTTCAGTTTTACCTGAAAGGCGCTGACCAGTTGCTGTTTATCTGATTTCAGACACTCTGCTCTCCACCATGACAACCATCTGCGTGGAAATGATTCTATCTTCCTATGAGGATGGAGATGACGGAAGCCCTTCTAACCCTCTCAAGTTTAAAGGCCAAGACTATGAGCAGATCAAGGAAGCTCTCCTCAGTGAAGGGGGGAAATTTGAGGATGACCTTTTCCCAGCAAACCTTGAGAGCCTGGGAGAACTTGAGGATTTCACACAAGAGAGGCTCAGTGAGGTGGAGTGGCTTAGACCGCATGTAAGTCTACTTAAACATAATATAAAATGATCAATTTGATGTCGTGTTTTTGAAAGAAAAGGCTCATATGTCTCTGACCTTTTACAGGAGCTTAATCCTGATGCATCATTCATCATGGATGGGGTTTCGAGGTTTGACTTCAAACAAGGAGACGTTGGTATGCAAACTTGAAGAACTCTGAATATCCTCCTCAACATTTGTGATTGCAGTATGTGGTTGACAGTAAAGCTCAGGCAAAAAGCCTTTGCCAGTGAAGGATTAGGTTAATTCTCTGGTGGTATGGTAATGTGTTTTGTGGTTGCCTGCAGGGAATTGCTGGTTCCTCTCATCTATTGGAGCGTTGACTTTTCGTAAGTCGCTGATGGAACGAGTGGTGCCCCCGAATCAGAGCTTCAAGGATAACTACGCTGGAATATTTCACTTCAAGGTAAAGCAATCTTTTCTTGTCAGTCAGTAAACTAAGAAGCCAAACAATCCTCAGTGGATCATGGAATATTTGTAGAATGTCTTATTCACTAAACACCTCATTTCTCTTTTGAAGT
The DNA here is from genome assembly GCF_039877785.1 of Chaetodon trifascialis. NCBI lineage: Eukaryota > Metazoa > Chordata > Actinopteri > Chaetodontiformes > Chaetodontidae > Chaetodon > Chaetodon trifascialis. Next base: position 10,710,006 of record NC_092071.1, on the reverse strand, counting down.
TTTGGAGATTTGGGAAGTGGGTGGATGTTGTCATCGATGACTTGCTGCCAACACGCAATGGGGTACCTGTGTCAGTTTCCTCCAGTTCTGGAAAAGAGTTCTGGGCCCCTCTGATGGAGAAGGCATACGCCAAGTATGTGATGATTTATGCGCACTGTACACTGAAATAAAAATACGCAAAAATCAGAGAGCCAAGTGTCTAAAAATGTCATATCCACATCACCTCTATAATAATTCCTTGGCCCATTTCCTCTCTGTCTTTGTTTAAAGATCTTTGACACACTTGTTAACAGAGGCAAGAACATAAAAAATGTCTCAGGACAAAACCACAAAATCAGCAGTGCTAGATTCAAAGGTGGCCGTTTATTTTTTTGCTTCAGGATTTGTGGATCTTACGGAGACATGATCGCTGGAAACCCATCTGAGGCCCTCAAGGACTTCAGCGGGGATGTCCATGTGACCTACACTCTGTCCAAGAGCCCATCTGACCTGTGGGATATCATGGACAGAGCCTTCCAGTGCAGGACCATGATGGGATGTTGTTCTTTTAGTGGGGTAAAAGACAGAATTAGGTTTCATTATTTTAAGACATGGAGGTCCAAAATCACATCATCCACTGTAAATGTGTGAAATGCATCTGTTTCAGGACAAAGGGAAACAAATTTTTGAACAGCTTGGTGTGGTGGATGGTCATGCCTTCGCTGTGACTAAAGTCAAGCGGGTTTGTACATTACCAAGCATGTGTATAAGTACTGTCAGCCATTTTCACCTTGACTGTGAAACATCTGGTGATGATGATGATGATGATTGATCTGACAGGTGGAGAGTGAGGGGACGAGTGTGAATCTGGTGAGAATCTGGAACCCGTGGGGTGAGAAAGAGTGGAGCGGAGACTGGAGTGACAAGTAAGGAGCAGTGAAGCTGCAACAGAGTCAGTCTTAATCAAATGGTGTTACCTGCATGTAGTGAACAGTCCGGCCCTCCTCATGATGACCCCTGTACTTTGCGGATTTGTGTCACAGGTCAGACTTGTGGACCACTGTGAGCGAAGAGGACCGTGACGAGTGTCTGAAAGTGCGCGACGACGGAGAATTCTGGTAAAACATTGAAAAAAGAAAACATTTAATGACTGCTGTTGTTTTCGGTTTATTGGGGGGGGGGGGGGGGGATGTTTCCTGATCTGCAGCAGGTTCCTGGAACAGTAGAGGGTGCTGTATTTTTTTTCCCCTCTGCATAAACATAAGACTAACTCAAATCCAGATGATTTGAGTTAGTCAAATCATCTAATTTGACTAACAGATAACCCGAAGCAGAAAAGTTAATCCCCCCCCCCCCCCCTTTCTCCAGTTCTTTCTGCTCCTGTGCTACAATGGCACATTTATGATTCAGACATGAGACATAAAGGCTCAAACTGTCAAAATTATTGGATAAGCTTTCTGACTCATGAGCCACATAAAGAGACTGACATTAGTGTCAGTTGGCCATCTGGCCTGTTGGGAATGAAAACAAGGGTGGAGCTGAGCAGAAGAAATACTGTGCAGCTACAGCATTTAATCCAAAAGGCAGCATTAAAGCAAACAATCAAATAATAATAATAATAATAATAATAATAATAATAATAATAATAATAAACAGCTAGAAACCATGCCCACACTCATAAACTACTGTGTACAGATTGGACAATACGAATTTAATTATTCCTATGAATTATATTTCAGAGGACCAGACTGACTCCCCTCAGCACTGCCCAGCATGCAACAGTACAAACAATTCAGGATTTCTGAGTGTTGCTGAACTGTTTTGTCTCATTTTGCTTTTGCTCGACATTATATGTTGTGGGCAGATAGTGGTGGTGACATTTGTGATTTATTATGTTCAAATTAAGAACAACTATTTAACTGTTATTGCATTGTGACCCCCAAAGCGTTATCAGAGAAGTGTGAGCTCCTGGTGAGACTCAGTGGGTCAGCTGATTAAAGCAAATTGGATGACAGGACAGGTGAACATAGTGACCTGTGGTGACCCCTTGACTGCGTCCGGTCAGTGCTCAAGAACTGATCTGCTGCAGGTTGAGAAATATGACTGAGTTTATCGCTGAAAGCTTGAATCTTATCTACCACTGCTTCAGGATTAAGATGGAGGACTTTCGTCAGTATTTCGAAGACATGGACATCTGCTGCAACAGCCCCAACTTTGTGGAAGGTGATGACCGCCACTGGAATTGTTATGTGAAAGAAGGCCGCTGGGAAGCTGGAGTATCTGCTGGAGGCTTCAGCAATGGCAGAGGTGAGGTTCGATATTATAATCAATCATAATAATTATTGTTATAACCAGAGCACTCTGAAGTAGCCCTGGCTCACTTGGCGACTGCTAAAATCTGTGGTGATTTCTTATAAAGGCTTCCAGTCCTTAACTGGAGTCTGTATTTTTCTAATGCCTAATTAATAAGCTAATGATATGCTCTTAGATTTTGGAATTAATGCTAATTTCCTACTGGAAGTTATGTAAAAAGCTAGCTGCTAATGCTAACATTTGCAATTTACAATACAGCAGAGAAACTTCAATCCTATCTTTGATTTACACTTTTGCTCTTGAGGTTTTTTGGAAAGGGAAAAAAGACACAACCCTGCAAGCTCTTAAGGAGAATCACTTTCACTATTTACATATCTCTTCTGCAAACCCAAAGCTTGACAGGTCTGCCATGTTTTACTGTCGCTGAGCAAAACTTTGGACAATCACTGTTCAGAGGAGGCTAAGCCAAAAGTCAGCTGGAAAAACAAAATAAAGGAAAGTAACAGATCTGTCAGTGCTGTGACCACCTCATACTTTTCCCTCAGACGACTTCTGGACCAATCCACAGTACCGTCTCACAGTGGAGGAGGTGGACGGGTGGAGCGAGGGAGACAAGAACATCTTAGTGTCTCTGATGCAGAAGCATGATGAAGAATATCGCAGCAAAGTTTCGTATCACTACATTGGGTGCATCATCTACAAGGTCAGTGGCTTGTTATGTTTGTGTGTTCCTGACTTGTGAATAAGATATACCCATGGTCAGCAGGTGATTTGCTCAGGTTCAATAGAGGGGCCCGAGCACGCTCTCTGCTGCTGGGGGATGGCAGGTAACCAGTGGGGGATGCATTTTGGTCATTGTGCTACCAAGAGAGATGACAACCCCCTCAAATCACCAGCTGCACATTTTTGTTGTGTATTTCTGATTCTGTGTGAATAGCAAACCATCTAATCTGACATCCTCATCCTTCTTTCTAAACAGCTGCCACCAGAGGTAATCACTCTGTTTTTCTTTTACAGAATTAATCAACGACATACAAATAGCCTCGATGCAGAGTGAATGACCCCTTTGTATTCTTTGCAGGCTCCCCAAGGGAAACTCCCAAGTTCAGTGCTCCAGTATGTGGAACCTCATCATGTCAGTTACCTCTCGCCGGCAAGAGAATTCACTGAGTTGCACAGCTTGGAGCCGGGGGAATACGTCATCATTCCCTGCACAGACCAGGCCGGCCAAACCGCAGACTTCCTCCTCACAGTCTACTCCAAGGGAGAGGCCAAGCTACAGCTGAGCGACGACTACTGAGAAACGGCTGATGCTTGTCAGGGTGCTTGGGCAATTTTTAATCATTAAGAGCAATTTATAATCCTCTGATTGATGTTAAACTACTCAATTCATTTGTGCTTATGAATGACAAATAGAATTCAGTGAAACAAATCAATAGTAGGCCATTTATAATTTCTGAATTAATATTTACAAACCATTTACCACTTGGTAGCACATTTCTTTGTGATAGACTTCTTTGTGGGGTTTCAAGAATAAGTTACACCACTGTTTCCAACGATCAAGCGTTTTTGTGCTTTATTACAATATGCCAAACATTTAATCTGCTTTTCACAAAAATGTCTTTCAACAAACATCTTCAGAACAGAGTGAGTCCTCTTGCAATCTGAAGAAGAGAGAGAACCAGATTAGTCTTGGAATAAGAGAAAATGTACTCAGAGTTGAATAAAACTGCTTGGAAAATCTGTAGTCACAACTCGTCATTCGTGCCATCTATATTGTCTCCATCACTATTCAAAATCAGGTTAGCAAACAGCAGGTGGACAAAGATCATCTGATCTCAGGTTGAAGTGCAAACCACTGATTTAAAAAAAAAAAAAAAAAAATCAGTGGGTGGGATGAAATCAACTGACAAACCCCCACAGCTAACCCCTATTAATTTATATAACCCCTCTTTGTTACCACGCAGCTGACAATTTCCAGACACTGATACCATTTCGCTATTATTTAATACAATTTATTTGCTCATTTTTTCCTTCCATCATGCTGCAAATATTTTCAGATTATACCAGACTACGAGTGACGATGGAGCATAAATTAAATCCAAGGAAACAATGCTCTACTAAACTTTACATTTTCCCAATTTATGAACATATAGGAGATTTTGACCCTTTTGAAACAGGCACATTTATATGAATGATATGTCATGAAAAAAAAAGACTTCTGTGTAACAGGTTCACTGTCCTGAGTTTGAATGGATAATTTTTGTATTTACTGCTGCAATGACCCAGTTTCTCCTGCAGGGGTCATCCTGAGCAGCCCCTTTGAGGGCTTTCTGAATGACATTTCCACAATGCAGACATTTGCCTGGTCCTCTTGTTAAAGGACATGCTCAGTGTTATTTTCTTCTTACAAATCAATCACGACTGTCTTACCACATGTAGCTTTGCAGGTATAACTCAGGCAGAGTCGTTGCAACCACTGGAATCAAATCTGAAGGATAAGAAAGGAAATTAGTCTGCAGGTTATTCCATGCAGGCGTTCTGTGTGATGCTGCCATTTAATGTTCAGAAAACCGAGAGTCAACACTAAACAATCTGCCGGTAATTCCAGCTATTTCAGTTTAGATTTCATCATAACAAGGGACAACTGGCACTTGGGTGTTACAGTTTGAAAACTACCTGTCAAATTCACTCCAGAGCAGACTTCAGGGGACAGGATCAGACGGGCAGAAAGACCCCTGCAATACAACAAATGTAGAAAAATTAGGACAAATGTAGTTTGAAAACTAACCTTCTTTCAGCAGAGCTTTAAAAAGCCTCAGAAAAGTGGATTTGAGACAATCGTCAGTTGTCGCATCTGACGGCACTTCCTATTCCAGGTTTTCATCACTGACAAAGCCACTCAGGGACTCACTCTGCTCTGAGCAAATAAGCTTTTTAAATTAAGTCACCACTGTACAACATGAGGATTCAGCAGTCTTTGATGAATTTATCTTTATTGATCTCTGCAAACATGGAACGACGTCTGACTGATGCTCCATTTTTGACAATTTAATGTCGACTCTGAACAGACTTGCTGGCTGTAAATCAGCCATTACATGAAAATCATTTTTAAAGTCTGTTAGTGTGCTCGCTTCCACACTACAAACAAGCGAAGCCGATCCAAGCAATTACAAAATGTTTTCATTGTACAAAGGTGAGATTAAAAGCTTATTTGACTACATTTAAAACTCAAAGTCAAAACTAACTTACGAGGATCATCTTGAGAGATGCAGCTGTGAAGGAATCCTTCAGTGATCAGCTCAAACTGGGGACAGAAGAAAATTCAACATGGTGAAAAACCTGCCGATCAAGTCAATTTTGAGACGAGATGTTTCTGTAATTGTGTTCAGAAAACCAAAAATCACCACTGAACAATCTGCCGGTAATTCCAGCTTTTTCAGTTTAAGTTTCATCACAACAGAAGCAGCCAGTTGTTTTTTTATGACTGACAATGCACATTCACCTGCAGGACATGAATCCTCTTCGGTCTGCTGGTTTAGTTGGGAGCAGATGGAAGAAAAAAAAAGGCAACATTAGATATGCAACAGAGAAAGGAAAAATTGAGAACCAAGAGAAACACTCAAGATTCAGAAACGTGGATGAAATCGTCAGTTGTCGCATCTGACGGCACTTCCTACTCAAGGTTTTCATCACTGCAAAGCTTCACATACAGGACTTAACACATTACTGAGGATGAGTTAACTTACCAATCATTCAGGCCTGTGGTCATCAGCAGGCGCGTTTTCCTGGTCTCAACATCTCTTATGGAGGTTTTTTAGCTACAGGACAAAAGGAGTACGATTTGTTAAGTTACATTTAAAATCAATTTGCTGCGACAAATAACTGCATCGTCTGATGTTCAGAAAACCAAGAATCACCACTGATCAATCTGCCGGTAATTCCAGCTATTTCAGTTTAGATTTCATCACCACATGGCTATGGCATATTTTACATCAGTGGAAGTGAATTATCAAACCAACCTGAGTCTTGACTTTCCATCATCTAGGACAGGCCGCTTGTGACCAGTCTTAAAAAAAGAAGAGAAATCCAATAAGTACCATTCATATACAGTTTGAGATGTTCGGGCAACACATTCAGTTTCAGGCTCAGAACAGTGAGTATGAAACATCGTCAGTTATCGCATCAGACGGCACTTCCTATTCACAGGTTTCATCACTGACACAAGTGCTTTGAGACATCAGGTGTTTCACTTCATCGTCACTCACCTCCCACAGACACAAGACCCTCATGTATCCAATATGGGATTTGTTGAACTCGTGCAAAGAGCTGCCAGACTGAAGTCCACCTGAGGAAACACAAGGCATTCAGGGTTTAAAAAGCTGAACCTTTTGGGACCAGAGGCTGACATTATAACCAATATCTGTCAAATAATTATTTGAGAATTAAAACCAAATATCAATCAGCATTTTTATTAGGATTGATGCGCTTGTATGCAAAATTCCTGAACTCATTTGGTGGCAAACGTTCCCTACCAGTTTCATTACCAGTTCACAACATTGCTAGTAATTTTACTTCCAAAAGACATCCCATAAGTTTAAACACACGGCTATGGAAATGACATCCAAATATCCGTAAGTCGGACTTTCAAAGCGTCTTCACTAACTTTGATAGAAAGAGTGAGTTTGCTGAATAAAAAGTTCAATATTTGTAGTGATGTTAAAACAATTAACTCTTCAAAAGCGAGGCTAAAAGAAAAAGACGACTGAAACTCACTTGTCTTTTTTCGTCTTGTCCATATTTCGGTCTTCCCCACGTGGCTGCTTGAGGCCCGCCAGGAGAAAGCTAATATTGCACTTTGGCTGGCAGATATGACGACTTAAGTCACAAACTATCACTAAACTCACGCGTTGTTTTAAGTTAGTACTGCGGGCCTGAATTTACTGACCGCTGTAAACAAGTTAAACGAAATATTACCGAGAGCCGACGAGATCTCGCCAGCAACAGAAACATTGAAAAGAGGTAAAACTACTGCAAGCGAAGCATTTATAATCTAACGTCGCAGGAATATGACGTTACATGTTCTTTCGCATTTAGGCGCGCGACAAACCGACACGACAGGCACTCTGTCGCCACCTGTTGTACCGGAGTGTGAACATCATGACCTTAAATTGTGTTTTTTGATTAATTTACAGTGCGTGAAAACCGATTTAAATTTAATTTCTTATCATCTCAAATATTGATTCTCTTAAATGACATCTGCTTTCTCGCTTGTATGGCACCTTAAGAGTTCGATAAAGTTGCAGAGAGGAACAAAAACACCCGTCTTTTTGTTCTGATTATGTGTCCTGAGGATATCTAAATAATGCTTCAGTGGTGGGAGAAACACTAGTAAAAGTAGCAATTTCACAGTGTAGAACTATTCCGTCAAACTACATTTAAATTGTGCTCAAGTATGAACGACAGTATGTGCATCAAAACATTCTTAAAGGACCAAAAATAAAACTTATAACAATATAATAATTTACATTTTCTTAAGATGATGTTTATTTTTATTACACTCTTTGTAAATATTTATCGTCTTTATCTATCTATCTATCTATCTATCTATCTATCTATCTATCTATCTATCTATCTATCTATCTATCTATCTATCTATCTATCTATCTATCTATCACTGATGCTGTTGTAAACTGGAATTTCCCCTTGCGGAACTAATAAAGGAATATTGAATTGAATTGAATATGCAGACGGGTCTAAATATTTAACGCCCTTTTGTTTCACCTCCTCACTTCTTACTTCATGTCGCTTCATCTATCAGAGGCGGTCCTGTCTAGTTTTACGCCCTGGGCAAATCCTTCATCGCATAAATACAAATGAATACAATAAAATAAATAAATAAAAAATAGTATTTGTATTTTGAAAAATCCCTGAAGAAAACAAACAAACAAAAACAACAACAACAACAACAAAAAAAAAACAGGACTTCTCTATGGAGCATTAAAAAAAGATTCCTGCAGTAAACTATTTTGTATTTTGTGATACATACGAGTTTTGTTTTGCATCATCCTATTAATACCATCTGAACTGTTCCAGTCATGATAACACATATCAAATGATCACATGCCAGTTATAATCTAACATAATCTGAATTCAGTGCTGACTGTAGCAGATTTTTCAACCTGGGTCTTTCACCTTGTTTACAACTGGCGTTAACATTAACAACAGGTGTAAAGTGCAATCTAAAACTTTTTTAGCCTTCTTTGGTGCAAAATCATCAATTACATCATCATACGAAATCTGTTGTGCAACTGTATGATTGATGCTGATGATGGCAAGTCCAAAGAGACGCTCCTGTGACATAGTGGACCTCAAGTATGTTTTAATAAGCTTCAGCTTGGAAAAACTCCTCTCTGCTTATAGAAACCTGCATACCTTTATCTTTTGCCCGTTTCTCCACTTCTTTTTTTCTTCTTTTTCTAAACTGGGCACCTGATGGCTTCTTTGGTCTTTTACTTTGATCCATGATGAAGACTCGACATTATTAACTTTTGCATTACCTTTTGCCAGCACCGTCCGTCCGCCCGTCAAACAACCGCAGTCACGTGATGTAAACAAATTGATGTAGATGCATGCGCAGTTTTTATTTATTTATTTATTTATTTATTTATTGGTAACATTTTTCACATAACCCAGTTTGTGTGCCCTGGGATCATTTGTCTATTCCTCGCCCCCCTGCCCCTTGCTCTGATCCAACCTCTGCAGTCGCAAAGTTGATCCTCCGCCCCCCTCCCACTTGCCTCTTCTGACACACACAACCTGTATGACTCTCAGCAGCGAGTTGACGCGACAAGGGCGCCCAAGCGCCCACTCCACTACCTTGACATGGAAATGAGCGGTAGTCTAGAACAGTGGTTTTCAAAGTGGGGGCCGGGGTCCCCTGGGGGCCCGCCAGGGGACGCTAGGGGGGCCTCAGAAAATTTGGAGGGAAGTTAAGAAAAAAAAAAAAAAAAAGCAAAACATGTTAGTTAATAATATTCTTATGCTAAACAAATGTAATAATTATTGAATAGTGAACACACACACAATTGAGAGGTTTGATTTCTTTTGTTCTGTTCTTGTCTGTCAACAGTTTGTTGAAAAGTTCATTATTCAGTGGGAATATAATAGTGTTAAAAACATGTTCGTTAATATTCTTATGCTAAACAAATGTAATAACTGAATAGTGAATAAAAGTAAGAAAATCATTCTAAAAGTTGATGTTTCTTTACATATTTTGTAGCATTGTCGGTGGGTTTGCAAAGGGGGTCCCCAGCCAGAAGCTAATGTTGTTTGGGAGGCCATGGAAAAGTTTGGGAACCCCTGGTCTAGAAAACTGGTCACATGAGTTTATTATTTTCTGGCTCAGTTTTAAGCTTCTGTTTGTACCTGTTTTAGCTGAACTGTTTCTTGTACCTTGTCTCTTTTGACTGCACTATAATACACATCAACTGTGTTCACTCATACTGTGAAATAATATTTTGCTCAGGTGAATTTCAACTTAAGGTGCAATATATCAATCTTTCAATCAGGTACATTATTACTCCTATGTGCAATATCAATACTCCAGTCAGGAGTACTATCATCCAATGTGCAATATCTACTAGTACCGACTGTTCATATTTGATTATGCCTTGTTTATATTGTTTATATAGTTTGGTTTGATATTTAATGTCCTTTTACTGATGCCATCTATGTTTGCTATTTACTTTTGCTGCTGTAGTACCTGAAATTTCTCCACTGCGAAAGTAATAAAGGTATATCGTATTGTATCTTATCTTATCTTTTATGAACTGTTTTCATATACTTGTAATTGCTTTATTGGTATATTTGAATATTAAATCTGGAGGCACCACTTATGAAGAGTCAGCACTCCAATAGATGAAAGAAAGCAGAATTTGTTTGCAGCCAACCACCAGGTTAATTATGTAATGGTAACCCTACAATGGAATGCCTTTTTCATTTATTGTAGATTTGCATACTAACATCTTGTTTGAAGTCAAACCTTGAAGCCGGTCTACAAGGACTAACATGTCAAGGTTAAGGTCATACAAAACAGGAGAGGCGTTTGGATAACATCACACAGAAATATGCTGGCTAAAACATTGCAAATGCCCCTGCATGGACAGATTAACTGAGCCATTCCACCTCACTGAGCTGCTTTAATATAAAATCCTCCAGTTTTCCTAGTTTTCAGAGTTTGCCTGGAAAGTTTTATCCTTACATTTGCTCCCCTGATTGAGGGGATTTTCCTTGAGCTGCACATAGTTTGGGCCTTTAAATGTAATGAGGTTAGAAGGGCTTCCTCTATCTCTGGCTTCATAGAGGGAGTGAATCATCTTCAGGTGGATGTTATGTTGGAGAGTACCTGTAAAGTAAGTATCTGGTGACAGTGTATTATGTGTAAACACTGTGATGGGACTTGTTAAAGTTATGTACACTCATTGACTGCATGCCAGATGTGCAGATTTTGTGCAATTCAGCACTGGTGAAGCCAGTCAGATCTGGCAGATCCGGCAGATCTGGCAAACAGTGACTTAACCTAAAGGCATGACATTTTAGGTAATATGCACACCCAGACACATTGACCAGAAAATGATTTGTTACCTGGTTTAATTACAGAGCTGGCAGCTGGTTGGCAGGGATCAGCATGGCTACACACTGAAAAACAAAGAACATCAATGTCAAGATTGGCATGAGGTTAGACTTCGAGGACTTCACATGCATTTAAGCATTTCATGTATACATGTTACAACAACTACAAGTGCATTTACTCAGTGCTTTACTACATATTTGAAGCACTTACATTTTCATCTCAGTTTACTCCAATTCAGAAGGAAATATTGACCTTTTAATACACACAGTGTACACAGAGTGGGAGAGATTTGGAGCTACAAGAAGCCCAGAGGCTCATTTTTGTGCTGAGGACCTCTAAACAGTTTAACGCAGCCCCAAACATGATGTGCACCACAAATAATCTTATGGGATGCCAGGTTTCAGTGTTTATTGCATTCTTTTATGATGGCTTTGCTTGGATCTTTCCATCTTTTCCCCCAATTGTGATCTGTGACACAAAGCAAACTCTTTTATTTGCATAAACTAGTGTTTTAGACAGGTCTGTGCAGGTAACGTTGTTTATCAGCTTCACTGCGGATCAGATTCACATTTCCACCCTCACGCTCCACCTGCTGAATAAACAACTGAGTAACTCTGAACCAAATCAAAGCACAGAGGAGGAAAAAAAAAGGTGAAAGTACTTACTTACAGTCAGCAAATCATTAGACTGGGCCAATAAACAGCAGGAGACAAGAAAAGAAGAACAGGGTCTGAAAATAATACAAAACACAGGTTATCACTCAGTCAAACATTATAAGTGATATGTATGCAATGTATAAGAGAATTCATAACATACACATGAAGGTTAACCCTTCAGGGCTGAAGCACACTCATTAATCTGCATTCTTTAATAGTGCAAACACACCAATGTCTCAACACTACTGTGTCTTCATCAGAGTCAGATGGACAGACAAATGGCAATCACACATAGAGTCAATCTAGAATGAAATAGTTACATTGTTAAGAATTACATGACGACATTATTGATTACGTCTTTAAAATCTGTCAATTTTGAAACTATGAAGCTTTTCTCATGATAACCATTGATCTATTAACTTACATAAAGCATGTCTGACCTGCAGGGTATGATTTGACCAACTGTAAAAGCTGAATATGCAAAACTCATTTGCATTGGACATATTTTGAGATAAGAGAAAAAAGAATATTTGTGGAACTCGACTTCTTGTGGCTGTGTACATTTTTAGCACAAGGTGCAATATTTTCATATGCCTAGGAAAAGGGACTTGTCATGAAAACAGCTTGTGGAAGAAGGTAATGGCTATTTTGAACACTTGTATGCCTTCCCTGCCTTCCCCTGAAAGCTATTGTTAGCCTTGTTTATTTTGCACAATAAACCAAACTTCTTACTTGGCTTAAATTGAGCAGCTGTAGTCATTCATTGATATCCACTTGCTGTGCATGTTTATGCGAATGTCTTAACATTAGGATATGAGTGATTATGACAGAGAAATAATGAATGAATTGGTCACTGAAGATATTAATGCATGCTGTAAATGCAGTCTACCTTATGGGAGCAGTCCCCCTTTCTGAGTGATGCTGCCACTCCAGACAAAAAAACATTATTATATAGAGTATGTAAAGTAAAGCATGGATTGTTATGACTCCCAAAGAAATGGCTCACCCAAAGGGGTCTAACATAATAAAATGAGGAGTTGTTTCAGCAGAAAAAAAGGTTTATTAATACAAATGAACCAATCCACCAAAAAAAAAACAAAAAAAAAAAACAACCTCAACCAACAAAAGGACTGATGGGCCAGCCAAACTGAACAAAAGGAAGGAAAGAGCTCCAGACCAGCCCACATAGGGCCGTTGGATCAGGGTTCTTTCCTCTACCCTACAAACATAACCACTAAACCCTTAAAGAAAATAAAGCCATGAAAACAAGACTACTGGACCCATCAGAGAAAACAAACTAAACACAACATAAGCAATACAACGAAAAACAAACTGCTGCAGCTCCTGCTGTTTCCCAGGAAGGAGAGAAAGAGAGAAACCAGTCCCGTCCCCGCAGCGCCTTTAAAACCTGCCCCAATCAGGAACCCTCTGTCTCCACCTGAAAAGGGGCGGAGCAAAAGAAAAAGGTCAGTCACATTACAGATCACCACCAGCAGGCTGAGGACCGCATAACACCCCTACCCTAAGTTGCTGGACAGTGCCCTGTGAAAGACAAATGTTAATACAAAGTTTTTTATAGACATTGTTCAGTAAAGTGCCTATAGGCGTGACAAAGCGTCGGCCAGGACATTATCTTTGCCACGCTCGTGTCACACTTCCACATTAAAGGCCTGCAGCCGTAAACTCCAACTCATCAACCATCTGTTTTTATTTTGCATTCTATGCGAAAAGACAAGAGGGTTGTGGTCGGTGCAAACGACTACAGGAACACTGGATGAACCAACATAACTTCAAAGTGCTCCAATGACAGAACTAGTGCCCGCGCTTTTTGATTGTGGAATACCATTTCTGATGGCGGTCCAACTTCCACACACCGGCCCACACCGGTGTCACTTGCATCTACCGCCAACTTAAACGGCAGATCAAAGCAGAGTGCTGCCAGAACCGGAGCACTCAACAGCAAACTCTTAGTTCGCTCAAAAGCCAACTGGCAGGCATCAGACCACTTGAAACTGACTTTCGGGCTAAGCAGGTCAGTCAAAGGAGAGGCTACAGCAGAAAAATTCTTACAAAAGCCCCTAAAATAACTGACCATGGCCAAGTGACGACAGAGCTCAGTTCGGGTGGTTGGAACTGGAAACGTTATAATACTTTCCACCTTCGCCTGAGCAGGAGAAACCTGACCTCCCCCCACCACCTTCCCAAGATAAGTTGCAGTGGCCTGCCTGAACTCACACTTAGACAGGTTAACTGTCAAGTTAGCCTCTTTCAGACGGGAAAACACTGTCTGCAGATGATCCACATGTTCGGCCCATGAATCCGAACAAACCAAATCATCAAGATAGGCTTCACAAAAAGACAAACCAGATAGCACTACATTAATCAGTTGCTGGAACGTGGCTGGCGCATTACGCATTCCAAAAGCCATGACAATATACTGCAAGAATTCATCTGGCGTAACAAACGCTGAGACCTCCTTCGCTTGGTCAGTCAACGGGACCTGCCAGTACCCCTTTAACAAGTCTAACTTTGTAACAAACCTGGCACCCGTTACATGGTCCACACAATCCTCCATCCGCGGAAGAGGGTAACAGGTTTTGTCACGCTGTTAACTTTTCTGAAATCGATACAAAAGCAATCTTCACCATTAGCTTTATCCGCCAGCAAACATGAGGAACTCCATGCACTGGAACTGGGCTCAGCTATACCATGTTGTATCATGTAGTGTACCTGGTTACCTGGACGACGTTTGTCAGGATTGACACGATAAGGATGCTGCTTAATCGGCAGCGAGTCACCAACATCAATATCATGCATCAAGACATCAGTCCAAGAAGGAACATCAGAATTCAATATTCCTTTATTCGTCCCGCGAAAGGAAATTCCAAGACTCCAATTCCAAGACAAGAATTAGACTCCACCAAATCAACCAAGTCTGCCCCCTGCGGCTCAGGAAGATGGGCCAAATGAGTGTCAAGATTCTCTAAAATAACAGAGTTCGACAGCTTCCCATGAGTGAGAGCCACAGACAGCAGACTGTCATCTGTTTCAGAACTAGACAGCGCCCCCGGGATCCTGTCTGTCACCAGACTGACAAGCGGCACAGCGACTTCAGAACTAGACAGCGACACAGAGTTCATGGCTGTTTCACCTGTCACAGACTTGAGCTCTTTAACCTGGCATGACTTGTCCCTATCACAGTAGGATTTTAATATGTTAACATGAAAGACGCGTCTTACGACAGCGATCAGGAGTGGCTACCAGGTAATCTCTGTCACCCACCTTCTCCTTGATCAAGTAAGGCCCACTATAACATGCCTGCAAACGACAACGCCACCAAACAACACCAACACTTTATCACCGGGCTTGAACACTCTGCTTTTAGCATGGACATCAAACAATGATTTCATCCTAGCCTGGGCTGTCGTCAGGTTACTCCTGGCTATCTCACAAGCCCTGCATAGTTTAAATCTGAAGTCACACACGTAATCCAACAGATTTTTTCCCATCTATTCACACAACCACTGCTCACTCAGCTCTTTCAATGGACCACAAACAATATGAGCAAAAACCAGCTCCGACGGACTGAAGCCCAAAGACTCTTGAACGACCTCCTGAATGGAAAACACTTGTAAGTGCACCCCATCATCCCAGTCCTTCTCAAACTCCAGACAGTATGTGCGCAACATAATTTTTAACATTTGGTGGAAGCGCTCCAGTGTACCCTGACTTTCAGGATGATATGCACTGGAGTAACAATGCTTAATGTTCAGCCTCTTCAACACCTGGGCAAACACACAAGACATAAAGTTTGACCCTTGGTCCGTCTGCACAACCTTTGGCAGACCAAACAATGAAAAAAAACTTAGTCAAAGCATTCACCACCACAGGCGCTGTAATTTTTCGCAGGGGAAACACTTCTGGAAATTGGGTGGACGTACACATTACAGTCAAAAGAAACTTATTGCCAGACTTCGTTCTCGGAAGCGGACCCACACAGTCCACTAGGACATGTTCAAAAGGTTCACAGACAACCAGAATAGGATAAAGCGGAGCAGGAGGTATAACCTGGTTATAACCTGGTCCCAGCTACCTGACAGACATGACAAGACTTACAATAGCGGACAACATCTTTTCTTAACCCTGGCCAAAAAAAATGACTCAATATGTGGTCATACATTTTCTTAATGCCTAGGTGTCCAGCTGAAGGACTGTCATGTGGCAAACTCAAAATCTCCATCTGATATGGAACAGGAACAACAATCTGAGTCACAATACTCCAGTCATCCTCAGCAGATGAATTCAACGGCGTCCATTCAAGCATAAGCAATCCATCCCGCACAAAACAACCCATAGACAAAACCTCAACCTGGTCACCGGCTACTACAGCGTCAAACAGAGGAGAAACTCCTCTGCTGTCTGTCCTGGATGACCATCATCAACCACTCCCTACTCCCCCCCCTCCTGTGTGAGCCCTCTTCACACCTCCTCAGATTGCCAGACTAACTTTACTCCCCAACCTGAGGACTACACCACCCCTCCCCCGCCTGTCACCTCCACAGTTTGCTTCACTGCTGACTGGGTGAGAAGACAGCTGATGTGACTCTACTCTAACAAGGCTCCAGGCCCTGATGGTGTCAGCCCCAGGGTGCTCAAAGCCTGTGCCCCCCAGCTGTGTGGAGTTCTTCACCATGTCTTCAATGTGAGCCTAAGTCTCCAGAGGGTCCCCAAACCTTAGTCTCCAGAGGGTCCAGGAGACCCTGGAGAGACTCGTCCTGGAGCAGCTCCGGCCCATGGTCAAGCCAATCTTGGACTCCCTCCAGTTCGCCTATCAGCCCCGACTTGGTTGAGGACACCATCATCTACCTGCTCAACCGTGTCTACGCCCACCTGGACAAGCCGACGAGCACTGTGAGGTAATGTTTTTTGACTTCTCCAGTGCATTTAACACCATTCGTCCCGCTCTACTGGGTGACAAACTGACAACTATGCAGGTGGACGCCCCCCTAGTGTCCTGGATTGTGGACTACCTGACTGGCAGACCACAGTATGTGCACCTGCAACACTGTGTGTCAGACAGAGTGGTCAGCAACACTGGGGCCCCGCAGGGGACTGTCCTCTCTTCCTTCCTCTTCACCCTCTACACCACGGACTTCAACTATTGCACAGAGACCTGCCACCTTCAGAGGTTTTCTGATGACTCTGCGATAGTTGGATGTATCAGCAAGGGCGATGAGGATGAGTACAGGGCTGCTGTGGACAGCTTTGTCACATGGTGCGAGCAGAACCATCTGCAACTAAATGTGGCAAAGACCAAGGAACTGGTAGTAGTAGTAGTAGTAGTAGTAGTAGTAGTAGTAGTAGTAGTATAAATATTTTGGTTTTTTATATTGCTTTTATATATATATTTCTTTCTTTCTTTTCTAATTTCATTCTAATTCTATAATTCTATCTTGTATGGAGCACTGCTACAAAAACAATTTCCCCTCGGGGATCAATAAAGGAATCCTGAATCCTGAATAAAATAGTGTCTTTTGCTGCTCAGCAGCCAGCTGATCTCTAGACAGGGACACCGGTTTAATACCAGAAAAAGTGTCAAACGTATCCGAGTGCTCTTGTGGAACATGTAACACTTTCTCATCGGGCTCACACAGAAAGGTGTCACTCAAGGCAACATCCTCCCTCTTACTCATAGACCAAGTAACAGTGCAACTGGCCAGAGCCCTGGGACACCTTTGAGGCTTCTTAACTGGAGACTGCTCAACATGAACTAAAGTCACCTCAGGTGTGACTAGCACCTTTCCACCAGCCAAATCATTCCCCAGCAAAAACGAAATTCCTTCAATTGGAAGACTAGGACACCCGCCCACAGATACTACACCCAACACAAGAGCTGACTCAATAAAGGGTTTATGTAAAGGTAACATTACACCCCCACTCGTGCCAAAACCAGACACTGGAACTTTCGAACCCACAGCAGATGTCTCACTAAACGGCAAGAGTCCCTCCAAAATCAAAGACTGTGAAGCAGCACTGTCCCGCAACATTTTCTCTGGGTACTTCACATCACCATTATTCAAACAGACCACGCCGTCCATAAGAAATGGCACAAAATACGACAGGTCAGTTGACTCAGATCTCACAGGCTGATTCACTTCTCCAAGCGTTTTAACCACTGCCACTGGTTTCGCATCTCGCTTCTTCAACACTGGACAACCTGCAACAAAATGACCCTTCACTTGCAGTAGAAGCACATCACATTGTCTTACGTATTCAACTCCTGCTTTACAGGTTTAACTTCGCTCTCGGGTGAATTTGGACTCCTAACACTCTAGGCTCTCAAAAGGCTTAACGTTACTGAAAGAGCGATCTCCAAACACCGACTTATGAGTGAGGACATAATCATCAACGAGGACAGCGGCTTTACTTACGTCAGAAACTTTATTTTCATTTAAATAAGTTGCTACTTTCTCCGGAAGAGAGGATTTAAAGTCCTCCATCAAAATCAACTGCTTCAACTTCTCAAAATCTGTTACTCCAGTAGACGAGCACCAATGATCAAAAAGAGTTTCTTTTTCTCGGGTGAACTCAATATAGGGCTGCACGGTGGCGCAGCAGGTAGTGCGCGTGCCTCACAGCAAGAAGGTTGCCGGTTCGATCCCCGGGTCAGGCGGGGCCTTTCTGTGTGAAGTTTGCATGTTCTTCCCGTGCATGCGTGGGTTCTCTCCGGGTACTCCGGCTTCCTCCCACAGACCAAAAACATGCTCATTAGGTTAATTGATGACTCTAAATTGTCCATAGGTGTGAGTGTGAATGTTTGTTTGTCATTACATGTGGCCCTGCAATCAGCTGGCAACCGGTTCAGGGTGTACCCTGCCTCTCGCCCATTGTAGCTGGGATAGGCTCCAGCCCCCCGCAACCCCGAAAGGGATAGGCGGTATAGATAATGGATGGATGGATGGAACTCAATATAAGTTTGATGCCCTTTTTTTCTTAATTTTCGAAACTTTTGACGGTAAGCTTCCGGGACCAACTTGTATGCGCTGAGGACTGCAGCTTTCACCTTATCAAAATCTAAGCTGTCTTCAGCTGGAATAGAGGCGTAAACTTTCTGAGCTTTCCCACTCAACACGTATTGCAACAATAAAGTCTACATGGATTTCAGCCACTTCAAGGCGGATGCTACACGTTCGAAAACAACAAAATATTTGTCCACATCTTTCTCATTGAAATGAGGAACTAAGCGGATGTTCTTGCCTACATCAAAATCATTGGAATGAACAGTACCCGGCGAGACTAAGCCAAGCTCTAACTCACGCAAGCGAACCTGCTGCTCAGCCTCATCATTTCTAGGTCATTTAAATATTTGAGTTCTTTATCTTTTATCTGACAGACGCTGCAACTCAAGTTCGAGTTCTTTAAGTTCTATTACCTTGTCAAAAGATTTATTTGATCGCTCAGGTGACTTCGGTGTACTTTGTAACTGCTGCAAAATACCCTTATCTACTAAGGCCGTATACAGCCCCGCCTTCACCTCTTGCTTTTTCATCTGTTTAGACAGAGTCAGGGATTAAAAACTTAAACTGTTGTGCATGATCCCTCTGGGAGACACTAAAGATGGTCAACCCATGAAAAGCATGGGTGTAGAGCAAGTTGTGCCATAATTTGAATCATGTAACTGCAGTTACATGTACCTAAAGTCATGTTAGCTTGACCGCATGTTCCCGATGTCTCTCCTCACTTGATTGGTCCTCATTTATTCTATGGAGCAGTGAAAGACAGGTTTCCACATTATGAGCAATCAAGTTCCTCACTAATGCAAATTTAGTCTGATTCACCAGACCAAACTGTATTTTTTCAATAGGGTCAAATAGGGTTTTTGATTTGATGTTGGGTAGGTTGACTGACAAATAACTGAAGTAAGCAGGATGAAATAACTGTTCTTCAGGATGGTTTTAAGTCATTTGCTTGAAGAACTTAAGACTGGCTTTCTTTAGGCCTAGGTCATGAAGAATTAACCCAGGCAGGTTTTGGACTGGTCTTCTTTGTTTTTAATAGGCAAGAAAGCTGCTTAATCATATGGAGATCCTATTGACAAAACCTAGGGACGGCACAAATACAACAACAAATCTATGCTCATGGTCAGTAAACATGTAGATGAGTTTAAACAGTGTTACAGAGGTTAAGTGCAGAGTGGCAAATGAGTTACGAGCCAAGTATTTTGATGCCAAAAAGTTGAGTTTTGGTACAAAACAGTTTGTCTGTGTTTTGCATCAGTTTTGAGGGGTTTTCTTAGTAACTGTTGTTTGAAGAAATTGGTCCAACATTGAATTCAGTGCTCAGGATTTGAGTTTTCTCAAGACATAAATTGAACGCTGCTTTTACACACGAAAGGCATAAATGGATAAATAGTAATCAAACATCCACCCCTCATTGTCCTGTTGTTATTATGTTCATATGTCAGGATTTGGCATTCATCTTGTCCATGTCAATCTGTGCCTACACCTTATATTCAAACCCATGTTGTGCAACGTGCAACCTTTACTTCAGGTTGCTCTGCCAAATCTGACTGGGTGTTGACTTAATTGGCAATGAGCCATTCAGTTCTTGGTTTCTATGGTATGCAGTCAATGTGTATAAATTAGATGCAGTGTTTCTTCTTCAGGCACTTTGTCTTTGGACTTCACAACAGCTGCCAGAATCAAGTGTAACAGGTAAAAGCTGAATTTGCATGTTAATCATCTTTAATTTGCTAAGTTCAGTTTTACCTGAAAGGTGCTGACCAGTTTCTGTTTATCTGATTTCAGACACTCTGCTCTCCACCATGACAACCATCTGCGTGGAAATGATTCTATCTTCCTATGAGGAAGGAGATGACGGAAGCCCTTCTAACCCTCTCAAGTTTAAAGGCCAAGACTATGAGCAGATCAAGGAAGCTCTCCTCAGTGGAGGGGGGAAATTTGAGGATGAGCTTTTCCCAGCAAACCTTGAGAGCCTGGGAGAACTTGAGGGTTTCACAAAAGAGAGGCTCAGTGAGGTGGAGTGGCTTAGACCGCATGTAAGTCTACTTAAACATAATATAAAATGATCAATTTGATGTCGTGTTTTTGAAAGAAAAGGCTCATATGTCTCTGACCTTTAATAGGATCTTAATCCTGATGCATCATTCATCATGGATGGGGTTTCGAGGTTTGACTTCAAACAAGGAAAAGTTGGTATGCAATTTGAAGAACTTTTAATATTCTCCTCAACATTTGTGTTTGCAGTAGGTGGTTGACAGTAAAGCTCAGGCAAAAAGCCTTTGCCAGTGAAGGATTAGGTTAATTCTCTGGTGGTATGGTAATGTGTTTTGTGGTTGCCTGCAGGGAATTGCTGGTTCCTCTCATCTATTGGAGCGTTGACTTTTCGTAAGTCGCTGATGGAACGAGTGGTGCCCCAGAATCAGAGCTTCAAGGATAACTACGCTGGGATATTTCACTTCAAGGTAAAGCAATCTTTTCTTGTCAGTCAGTAAACTAAGAAGCCAAACAATCCTCAGCGGATCATGGAATATTTGTAGAATGTCTTATTCACGACAACGCCTCATTTCTCTTTTGAAGTTTTGGAGATTTGGGAAGTGGGTTGATGTTGTCATCGATGACTTGCTGCCAACACGCAATGGGGTACCTGTGTCAGTTTCCTCCAGTTCTGGAAAAGAGTTCTGGGCCCCTCTGATGGAGAAGGCATACGCCAAGTATGTGATGATTTATACGCACTGTACACTGAAATGAAAATACACAAAAATCTAAAAAGTGTCTAAAAGTGTCTATAATAATTCCTTGTCCCATTTCCTCTCTGTCTTTGTTTAAAGATCTTTGACACACTTGTTAACAGAGGCAAGAACATAAAAAATGTCTCAGGACAAAACCACGAAATCAGCAGTGCTAGATTCAAAGGTGGCCGTTTATTTTTTTGCTTCAGGATTTGTGGATCTTACGGAGACATGATTGCTGGAAACCCACCTGAGGCCTTCAAGGACTTCAGCGGGGGTGTCCATGTGAGCTACACTCTGTCCGACAGCCCATCTGACCTGTGGGATATCATGGACAGAGCCTTCCAGTGCGGGACCATGATGGGATGTAGTTCTTTTGGTGAGGTAAAAGACAGAATTAGGTTTCATTATTTTAAGACATGAAGGTCCAAAATCACATCATCCACTGTAAATGTGTGAAATGCATCTGTTTCAGGACAAAGGCGAACAAATTTTTAAAGAGCTTGGTGTGGTGGATGGTCATGCCTTCGCTGTGACTAAAGTCAAGCGGGTTTGTACATTACCAAGCATGTGTATAAGTACTGTCAGCCATTTTCACCTTGACTGTGAAACATCTGGTGATGATGATGATGATGATGATGATGATGATGATGATGATTGATCTGACAGGTGGAGAGTGAGGGGACGAGTGTGAATCTGGTGAGAATCTGGAACCCGTGGGGTAGGAAAGAGTGGAGCGGAGACTGGAGTGACAAGTAAGGAGCAGTGAAGCTGCAACAGAGTCAGTCTTAATCAAATGGTGTTACCTGCATGTAGTGAACAGTCCGGCCCTCCTCATGATGACCCCTGTAAAGTACTTTGCTGATTTGTGTCACAGGTCAGACTTGTGGACCACTGTGAGCGAAGAGGACCGTGACGAGTGTCTGAAAGTGCGCGACGACGGAGAATTCTGGTAAAACATTGAAAAAAGAAAACATTTAATGACTGCTGTTGTTTTCGGTTTATTAAGGGGGCAAATGTTTCCTGATCTGCAGCAGGTTCCTGGAACAGTAGAGGGTGCTGTATTTTTTCCCCCTCTGCATAAGAGGCCACAATCATTTACAATGGAACCCCCACCCCTTTAAGGAGAAAAACTGGTAATCGTTGTGAATGAGGGGAGACAAACCTTCTCCAGTTCTTTCTGCTCCTGTCCAGTGAAAGGTTTTGCATACAATGAGTCATTTAGCCATGTTTCAGTTAAAGCTACAATGGCACATTTCTGATTCCTGAATGTTGATGAACTGTTTAGTTTCATTTTACTGTTGCAGGACATTATATGTTGTGGGCAGACAGTGTTGGTGACGTTTGTGATTTATTATGTTCAAATTAAGAACAACTATTTAACTGTTATTGCATTGTGACCCCCAAAGCGTGATCAGAGAAGTGTGAGCTCCTGGTGAGACTCAGTGGGTCAGCTGATTAAAGCTATTGAGATGACAGGACAGGTGAACATAGTGACCTGTGGTGACCCCCTGAGTGCGTCCGGTCAGTGCTCAAGAACTGATCTGCTGCAGGTTGAAAAATATGACTGAGTTTATCGCTGAAAGCTTGATTGTTATCTACCACTGCTTCAGGATTAAGATGGAGGACTTTCGTGAGTATTTCGAGGACATGGACATCTGCTGCAACAGCCCCAACTTTGTGGAAGGTGATGACCGCCAGTGGAATTGTCATATGAAAGAAGGCCGCTGGGAAGCTGGAGTATCTGCTGGAGGCATCAGAAGTGACATAGGTGAGGTTCGATATTATAATTAATCATAATAATTATTGTTATAACCAGAGCACTCTGAAGTAGCCCTGGCTCACTTGGCGACTGCTGAAATCTGTGGTGATTTCTTCCAAAGGCTTCCAGTCCTTAACTGGAGTCTGTATTTTTCTAATGTCTAACAAAATATTTTAACACGCTAATGATACACTCTTGGATTTTGGAATTAATGCTAATTTCCTACTGGAAGTTATGTGAAAAGCTAGGTAGCAAATGCCAACATTTGCAATTTACAATACAGCAGAGAAACTTCAATCCTATCTTTGATTTACACTTTTGCTCTTGAGGTTTTTTGGAAAGGGAAAAAGACACAACCCTGCAAGCTCTTAAAGAGAATCACTTTCACTATTTACATATCTCTTCTGCAAACCCAAAGCTTGACAGGTCTGCCATGTTTTACTGTCGCTGAGCAAAACTTTGGACAATCACTGTTCAGAGGAGGCTAAGCCAAAAGTCAGCTGGAAAAACAAAATAAAGGAAAGTAACAGATCTGTCAGTGCTGTGACCACCTCATACTTTTCCCTCAGACGACTTCTGGACCAATCCACAGTACCGTCTCACAGTGGAGGTGGTGGACGGGTGGAGCGAGGGAGACAAGAACATCTTAGTGTCTCTGATGCAGAAGCATGATGAAGAATATCGCAGCAAAGTTTCATATCACTGCATCGGGTGCATCATCTACAAGGTCAGTGGCTTGTTATGTTTGTGTGTTCCTGACCTGTGAATAAGATATACCCATGGTCAGCAGGTGATTTGCTCAGGTTCAATAGAGGGGCCCGAGCATGCTCTCTGCTGCTGGGGGATGGCAGGTAAGCAGTGGGGGATGCATTTTGGTCATTGTGCTACCAAGAGAGATGACAACCCCCTCAAATCACCAGCTGCACATTTTTGTTGTGTATTTCTGATTCTGTGTGAATAGCAACCCATCTAATCTGACATCCTCATCCTTCTTTCTAAACAGGTGCCACCAGAGGTAATCACTCTGTTTTTCTTTTACAGAATTAATCAACGACATACAAATAGCCTCGATGCAGAGTGAATGACCCCTTTGTATTCTTTGCAGGCTCCCCAAGGGAAACTCCCAAGTTCAGTGCTCCAGTATGTGCAACCTCATCATGTCAGTTCCCTCTCGCCGGTAAGAGAAATCATCAAGTTGCACAGCTTGGAGCCGGGGGAATACGTCATCATTCCCTGCACGCTTTCGGCCGGCCAAACCGCAGACTTCCTCCTCACAGTCTATTCCAAGGGAGAGGCCAAGCTACAGCTGAGCGACGACTACTGAGAAACGGCTGATGCTTGTCATGCTTGGTGCTGGGGCAATTTATAATCATTAAGAGCCATTTATAATCCTCTGATTGATGTTAAACTACTTAATTCATTTGTGCTTATGAATGACAAATAGAATTCAGTGAAACAAATCAATAGTAGGCCATTTATAATTTCTGAATTCTTATTTACAAACCATTTACCACTTGGTAGCACACTTCTTTGTGATAGACTTCTTTGTGGGGTTTCAAGAATAAGTTACACCACTGTTTCCAACGATCAGGTGTTTTTGTGCTTTATTACAATATGCCAAACATTTAACCTGCTTTTCTGCTTTTTATAAAAATGTCTTTCAACAAACATCTTCAGAACAGAGTGAGTCCTCTTGCAATCTGAAGAAGAGAGAGAACCAGATTAGTCTTGGAATAAGAGAAAATGTACTCAGAGTTGAATAAAACTGCTTGGAAAATCTATAGTCACAACTCGTCATTCGTGCCATCTATATTGTCTCCATCACTGTTCAAAATCAGGTTAGCAAACAGCGGGTGGACAAAGATCATCTGATCTCAGGCTGAAGTGCAAACCACTGATTTAAAAAAAAAAATCAGTGGGTGGGATGAAATCAACTGACAAACCCCCACAGCTAACCCCTATTAATTTATATAACCCCTCTTTGTTACCACGCAGCTGACAATTTCCAGACACTTCTCATTTATTTAATCCAATTTATTTGCTCACTTTTTCCTTCCATCATGCTGCAAATATTTTCAGATTATACCAGAATACGAGTGACAATGGAGCCTAAATTAAGTCCAAGGAAACAATGCTCTACTAAACTTTACATTTTCCCAATTTATGATCATATAGGAGATTTCGACCCTTTTGAAACAGGCACATTTATATGAATGATATTTCATGCAAAAAACATGCACACATCTGCAGACTTCTGTGTAACAGGTTCACTGTCCTGAGTTTGAGTGGATGATCTTTGTATTTACTGCTGCAATGACCCAGTTTCTCCTGCAGGGGTCATCCTGAGCAGCCCCTTTGAGGGCTTTCTGAATGACATTTCCACAGTGCAGACATTTGCCTGGTCCTCTTGTTAAAGGACATGCTCAGTGTTATTTTCTTCTTACAAATCAATCACATGACTGTCTTACCACATGTAGCTTTGCAGGTATAACTCAGGCAGAGTCGTTGCAACCACTGGAATCAAATCTGAAGGATAAGAAAGGAAGTTAGTCTGCAGGTTATTCCATGCAGGCGTTCTGTGTGATGCTGCCATTTAATGTTCAGAAAACCGAGAGTCAACACTGAACAATCTGCCGGTAATTCCAGCTATTTCAGTTTAGATTTCATCATAACAAGGGACAACTGGCACTTGGGTGTTACAGTTTGAAAACTACCTGTCAAATTCACTCCAGAGCAGACTTCAGGGGACAGGATCAGACGGGCAGAAAGACCCCTGCAATACAACAAATGTGGAAAAATTAGGACAAATGTAGTTTGAAAACTAACCTTCTTTAAGCAGAGTTTTAAAAAGCCTCAGAAAAGTGGATTTAAGACAATCGTCAGTTGTCGCATCTGACGGCACTTCCTATTCCAGGTTTTCATCACTGACAAAGCCACTCAGGGACTCACTCTGCTCTGAGCAAATAAGCTTTTTAATTAAGTCACCATTGTACAACATGAGGATTCAGCAGTCTTTGATGAATTAGTCTTTATTGATCTCTGCAAACATGGAACGACGTCTGACTGATGCTCCATTTTTGACAATTTAATGTCGACTCTGAACAGACTTGCTGGCTGTAAATCAACCATTACATGATCAACATTTTTAAAGTCTGTTAGTGTGCTGACTTCCACACTACGAACATGCGAAGCCGATCCAAGCAATTACAAAATGTTTTCATTGTACAAAGGTGAGATTAAAAGCTTATTTGACTACATTTAAAACTCAAAGTCAAAACTAACTTACGAGGATCATCTTGAGAGATGCAGCTGTGAAGGAATCCTTCAGTGATCAGCTCAAACTGGGGACAGAAGAAAATTCAACATGGTGAAAAACCTGCCGATCAAGTCAATTTTGAGACGAGATGTTTCTGTAATTGTGTTCAGAAAACCAAAAATCACCACTGAACAATCTGCCGGTAATTCCAGCTTTTTCAGTTTAAGTTTCATCACAACAGAAGCAGCCAGTTGTTTTTTTATGACTGACAATGCACATTCACCTGCAGGACGTGAATCCTCTTCGGTCTGCTGGTTTAGTTGGGAGCAGATGGAAGAAAAAAAAGGCAACATTAGATATGCAACAGAGAAAGGAAAAATTGAGAACCAAGAGAAACACTCAAGATTCAGAAACGTGGATGAAATCGTCAGTTGTCGCATCTGACGGCACTTCCTACTCAAGGTTTTCATCACTGCAAAGCTTCACATACAGGACTTAACACATTACTGAGGATGAGTTAACTTACCAATCATTCAGGCCTGTGGTCATCAGCAGGCGCGTTTTCCTGGTCTCAACATCTCTTATGGAGGTTTTTCAGCTACAGGACGAAAGGAGTACGATTTGTTAAGTTACATTTAAAATCAATTTGCTGCGACAAATAACTGCATCGTCTGATGTTCAGAAAACCGAGAATCACCACTGATCAATCTGCCGGTAATTCCAGCTATTTCAGTTTAGATTTCATCACCACACGGCTATGGCATATTTTACATCAGTGGAAGTGAATTATCAAACCAACCTGAGTCTTGACTTTCCATCATCGAGAACAGGCCGCTCATGAGCATGAGTCTTAAAAAAAGAAAAGAAATACAATAAGTACCATTCATATTCAGTTTGAGATGTTCAAGCAACACGTTCAGTTTCAGGCTCAGAACAGTGAGTATGAAACATCGTCAGTTATCGCATCAGACGGCACTTCCTATTCACAGGTTTCATCACTGACACAAGCGCTTTGAGACATCAGATGTTTCACTTCATCGTCACTCACCTCCCACAGACACAAGACCCTCATGTATCCAATATGGGATTTGTTGAACTCGTGCAAAGAGCTGCCAGTCTGAAGTCCACCTGAGGAAAGACAAGGCATTCAGGGTTTAAAAAGCTGAACCTTTTGGGACCAGAGGCTGACATTATAACCAATATCAGTCAAATATTTATTCAGCCGTTCCTTAAGTTTAAAAACACGGCTATGAAAAAGATATCCAAATATCCAGAAGTCGAACTTTCAAAGCGTCTTCACTGACTTTGACAAGAAAAGCGAGTTTGTTGAGTAAAAAGTTCAATATCTGCAGTGATGTTTGAACAAGTCACTCTTCAAAAGCGAGGCTAAACGAAAAAGACGATTGAAACTCACTTGTCTTTCGTCTTCTCCATATTTCGGTCCTCTACACGTGGCTGCTTGAGGCCCGGCGGGAGAAATTTAATGTTGCACCTTGTTTTAAGTTGTGTGGGCCTGAATTAATGACAGCTGTAAATAAATTAATATTGCCGAGGGACGACGAAATATCACCAACTACAGAAGAATTCAAAAGGGACAGGATGGTTGTAGGCGAAGGATTTATATGTTAACGTCGCAGGAATATGACGTTTCATGTTCTATAGCTCTTAGTCGCGCGACAAATCGACACGAAAGGCGCTCTGTCGCCACCTGTTGTACCGGAGTGTGAACATCATGACCTTAAATTGTGTGTGTGTGTGTGTGTGTGTGTGTGTGTGTGTGTGTGTGTGTGTGTGTGTGTGTGTGTGTGTGTGTGTGTGTGTGTGTGTGTGTGTGTGTGTGTGTGTGTGTGTGCGTGTGTGTTAAATTAATTTACAGTACGTAAAAACTGATTTAAATTTAATTGCTAATCATCTCAAATGTTGATTCTCTTCAAATGACACCTGCCTCCTCGCTTGTATGACCTCTTGAGAGTTCAATAAAGTTGCAGAGAGGGACAAAAACACTCGTCTTTTTGTTCTGTTTATATTAATGTGTCCTGAGGATATCTAAATAATGACAGTAAAAGACAGTAAAAGTAGCAATACCACAGTGCAGAACTTTTACGTTAAAGTAAGTCGTGCTCAAGTAACAATGGCAGTATTTGCATCAAAATATTCTCAAAGTACCAAAAATAAAACTCATAATACTTAATATACATAACGTCCTAAATATTTAACCACCTTGTGTTTCACCTCCTCACTACTTACTTGTACACTTGTAGCCTCATCTCATTTGCGGTTACATAAATGAAAATATGAATCATCAGTAAGTCAGAGCACACTGCCGCCGCAGGGTGGCGCTGTTTGACAGGTTACTCTCTGGTTTTCTAATTACACGGACATTCTCATGAAGCGCGTGTTAATCTGTCTGGACACTCAGCGCGTTCCTGTGAGCCTCATTTTGTTGAGGATTTGCTTTCTCGGCAGACTTTGGACATCACATCACATCACATCACATCTCCAGAGCCAGAGCACATTTCCTTCAGCGTTTACTCTTCAGCAGTTTCAGGTAAAGCTGTAAACTTACTCAAACCTTTAATCCTGTATGTAGAGTGTTTGTGTTTTACACAAAGTTTGCAAAGTTTACCTTAATTTGCAAACACAGTCTGTGTCTATCACAGCTTCCTTCAAGCTTGGCCTTAACTGTCCAAAGAGAAAAGACACATTAAAAAAGAAAATGCTGTTTGTGTTACAGTCATAAAACAAGACAATTCCTTTAATTGGACTAGTCCACTGAATCATTAAAATTTTCCAGGGATGTTTAACATGGTTGTTCACTGCAAACAGCTTCTGTTTCAAGATGGAAAAGCAAAGAAATCTGTTTCACTGAACAGTCTGCGTATTACTGTTACCAACATGTTCTCTTTCTGATATTTGCTCTATTTTCAGGAGAAGCTGGAAGACATAATCGTGTCCATTCCTGCTTTTTGTGCGAAGGGTGGTAGAGAATAAAGAAAGTGAAGTGTGTGTGTGTGTGTGTGTGTGTGTGTGTGTGTGTGTGTGTGTGTGTGTGTGTGTCTTCTTTAAGTGAATGAAAAGTGTGTCTGCTGTCAGTGAGAGTGGCAGCTTGACGGTTTGTGTGTGTGCGTGTGTGTGTTGATCCACTGCAGCAACATGTTGCATCCTGTGAAGAAGGACCGGATCATTACTCAGCTCCCAAGGGTCAGTAACACACACACACACACACACACACACACACACACACACACACACACACACACACACACACACTTTTGGAGACATTACAAGGACAGTGATTTCGTGGAGACTTAGCCTAACCTTAAACACTGATCCAAAAGTCAGCTTTTTCCTAGTTGGGGGACATGTTTTTTGTCCCTAATTGGACAAGCCGTCTCCAACTAACTGTAACTCAAGTATGAAATGCAGCCCTGAAAGTAGTCTAAGTCAGAAACACAACACACACACACACACACACACACACACACACACACACACACACACACACACACACACACACACACACACACACGCTCTGTAATGCAATTACAGCTAACAGTATTACTATTGATGACACGGCTATTAAGAGTCTCAAATGCTGCTTTTTTCTTGTCTTCAACATTACAAAATGCTGTTGTCTTCAGAGACCAGCGGACCTGCAGTACTGGTGATATTTTTGTTTGAACTCCACTTGGAGGCTGTGAATGTTCCTCTGTGAGCTCAGAGAGTTGATGACCAGATACATTTTAGAAAGTTAGTGTGGTCAAAATGAAAGCAGGGCCTGTTTCTAGGGCTAATGCTTTTTTCCATCAGCGTCTCTCTGTGTCTGACTAATCCCACTTTCTTTACAGTGTTTTAGTCCAAACGCAGCGCTCCACACCAAAGATGGCTTCCACCCACAGGTGAAGGCCGTGTGTCAGGTGCAGAAGACAGGCACAGTGAGGTGAGCTCACAGACGGCACACGCTGCCTCTGCACACTGTGATATGTGTTTGAATTAAACACATTAGCTCTGGCAGGGCCCTTTAAATCATGCTGTCTGCTGTCAGCTGACAGCCACCGACCTCACCCATCACATCTGACTGCAGTGATCTGATGTTTTTTTTTTTGAAAGGATAAGGCTGGTGGTACTCTACATTTCTGTCATTTTTAACAGATTACATTAAAAAACCCTGACGCATCAGATGGTTTGTTACACAGAACCATCTGCGAAGCCGTGCGTGGCGACAGCAGGCAAAAAATGAATGATCAACCATCTGTCTGTCACTGTCTATCACAGGCTAACTTCAACCAATCAGATTAACAAACCATATGACGTAGCAGGACTCTTGCTGAAGCCAGTCGGGAGAAGAGTGGAAACATTTGCTCTTCTTTCAGTAAAGAAATACTCTCTAATATAAGTTCTAATATAACTGATGCTATAGCAGCAGCTCTGCTAACCTCTTTAGGAGCTGCCATTATTGTTTTAGAATGAATAGTCGCTTCTCTTGCTGTCGTCATACCTAAAGCACGCCAGTACTTTAGCACGCTGATTGATCAGAAACAACTGTAGTTTCACCATAAATGCATAACTTAAAATCTGGCAAAATGGATTTTCAGGTTGTGTGATCTCGTGAATCCAGCTGCCTCTTCTATCTGTGGCTCTAAATCCTGATAAACTAGTCGCAAATGTGCAATTTCACTTTTAAAAAAGGCTCATTCAATTCTTAAATCAGCTGGGCACTGCAGCATTTAGTACATGTTACTCAAACAGAGGTAATTTGTTCATTTGTTGGGGACTATTTTCAGCTGCGTAGTAATACACGTTTGGTGCTCTTGTGAGCAGCAGGACAGTGCATGCGGGGCCGGCTCACTGATGTGTTTTAATCATATAAGGACAGCAGCAGGGAAGAAGGAAGAAGATGAGCAGTCTGAGAGAATATATGTTAATTGTGTTGGTTAATAGGATCAATTCATTGTTGGTTTCATGAGATTTGTTAACATTAAGAAAATACAGAATATCACCAGACTTCAAGGCCTCACGCCAAAGTCTCCACATTGCAATGGTAGCCCTCTACTGTAATTCTCATGGTTTACCCATGACACAGACAGTAGCTTCTGAGCAGGTTCTTTATTTCTAACCTGTCGAAACAAAGCTTCTATCTCTCTTCCTCTCTCATAATCAGATTTATACTAACAAAAAAAGCTTGTGCCTCACACACACAAAGGAAATGTTTTATGACTCTGAATTGATTCAGTATTTTTTTGCAGAAAGCAAAGTCTCAGTACATTTATTGAATTAAAATGATAGAGCAAGTCTGCGCTGTGCTTTTTTAAGATAGCCAATGAATGTCAAAGCCCGGCATTAACAGATAATCATCCTTTTGAAAGGCTTAAGAGAGCCTCGATCGTGCCAATTTTCCCTTTTCTTTGTGAGATCTGTGGAGCGGCTGCTTAAACCTAAGCTAATTAAATTATTAGAATGATTCATCTTTAATATAAGAGCAGACTGAGGTCCATGAAGGGCTCTGTGCATTAAAGGTTAAAGCTTCTTATTTGAGAATATAAAAGATTTAGGCGTAATGTTCAAGGGGTTAATAAGTGTCAGCTCCTGCAGGCTGTCTGCATGTTGCTGTGTGTTTCATGCTGCTGTTGAATGACAACTTCAGCTTTCTGTTGCCAGCTTCAATATCGCCAAAGTCATCGTAGTGGGAGACGTCGCAGTTGGGAAAACGTGTCTGATCAGCAGGTAAGAAGCAGCATGAATAATTAGAGCAGATTGTGTGGCTGTTTTTAGATTTGAACAACGGCTTTATTGCCCGTTGAAATGTTTCTTTTGTAGCTGCAGTGCTTTCAGGTTTTGTTCCACAAAAACATGGTTGAACCTAAATGTGTTTCAAGCTGAGGATGTACGTGATAGATAATTAAATCAGATTTAGATAAAACTGATCCCTTTACTGATGAAATTGCTTTGTCGCAGAGCTAGTTGCTCAACACACAGTTAGAGAAAGGGATAAAACAGTTCATAGTTTAGATTTTATGTGCATTTTATAGGCAAAATAATCCATGAAACTAGTTGATAGTTGAGAGATTAGTGGATAATAATAGTGATGTCTGCTAGTTGCAGCCAATATAACTGTATAACCTGGCTGTTCTCTTGTTCCTGTAAGGTTCCGCAAGGGTGTGTTTGATAAGAACTACAAAGCAACCATAGGGGTGGATTTTGAGATGGAGCGTTTCGAGGTGCTTGGTGTTCCCTTCAGTTTACAGCTGTAAGTATGCTGCTTTGCCACAGAGAGACACTGAGTTCATAGACTGAGCCCTAAACAAACTGATTCTCTTACTGTGCTGACTGTCATCAGGGTAAAAAAGGTCCATGAGCTCTTATTAATGCTGCCTGACCTTCATTAGATCATATATAATGTCTGAACAATCTGTATCTAAACAAAATCACGATTGGATCATTTTGAGGCTGTACATCATCCTCTGGATTTGATTAGCTTGTTATTAAGACTGTAAAGTGGGCCTTAAATTACATGGCTTTGGTTGACGAGTTAAAGGAATTTTAAGGTTAATTTCCCACAGAGACAGACTTCATTTTAATGAGGATTTAATGAGCTCAACCCAAAAGGTCAGTGAACCCTCACAGCTGTATAACACAGTCATACTCCTTCAAATAATCAAGTATTTTTCGTCTTATACTCTATTAGCTCTCTAAATTTTATCCATGCATGCTTCCCAGAGGATGGATCCCACTGATGTCGGTGATCCTCTGCTTTTTCCTCTTACATATCGACATCT
The DNA here is from genome assembly GCF_039877785.1 of Chaetodon trifascialis. NCBI lineage: Eukaryota > Metazoa > Chordata > Actinopteri > Chaetodontiformes > Chaetodontidae > Chaetodon > Chaetodon trifascialis. The sequence continues at coordinate 10,676,878 of NC_092071.1, read as the reverse complement.
GTGGGATGGATTGCCGTGAAATTTGGTACAAACATTAATGTTCCCCTCCGGATGAAGTGTGGTAACGCGATGCCTTATACTTTCTTCTAGCGCCATCATCAGGTCAAAGTATAAACTGCATTCCCATCAGCCTGAGCTGTACCTTTTATTTAGTGCTACTGAGCAAATGTTAGCATGCTAACGTGCTAATCTAAGGTGGTGAACATGGTGAACATTATAGCTGCTAAAACATCAGCATGTTGGCAATGTCATTGTTAGCATGCTAATGTTAGCATTCAGCTCAAAGCCTCACTAAGTCTTCTGTGCAGTTGTTTGCTCTCGTCTTGTTTGAATAAAGCCTGTCTCCTTCCTTCATCTCTACCAAACACAATGAGGACAATTAAAGCTGATCTGATCTGCTTCAGGTGGGACACAGCAGGTCAGGAGCGCTTCAAGTGCATCGCTTCAACATACTACAGAGGAGCACAAGGTGAGTTTATCTCTATGATCACACACACACTTCCCGCTGTGCTCTTTGTTTGATGTTGTTGTGTTCATAATGTTTGTCTTGTCACATTTTTCCAGCCATTATCGTGGTGTTTGACTTGAGCAGTGTGAGCTCTTTAGCACATGCCAGGTAAGGAACCCGCCATTATGATCCGATTATTATACCATTAAAATGCCATTTGAAGACTGATAATCGTGTGTTTGTGTGTGTGTGTGTGTGTGTGTGTGTGTGTGTGTGTGTGTGTGTGTGTGTGTGTGTGTGTAGGCAGTGGCTGGAGGACGCCATGAAGGAAAATGACCCATCCAGTGTTTTACTGTTCCTTGTTGGTACCAAGAAGGACCTCAGTGTGGGTGAAATTCATCAAAGATGACTACTGTTTGGTCAATTTGTTCATCCATTAACATAAAATTTACTAGCAACAATTTTGCTAATTAATTAAAATGTGAGGATTTGCTGGTTCAATTGGTTTTCTCTCATTGTGAATTGAATGTCTTTGGGTTTGGGGCTTCTTTTTATAGCCCCAATTAAGAATGAAAATAAATGATCAGTAGATAAATAATGAAAATAACCATTAGCTGCAACCATGAAAACAGCTAACAGCTAATAATGTTGCGTTTCAACACAGCTTTTCTTTTAGTTTATCATCAGCTTGATCTTATAGTGACCACTGGCTGAAGCTTTGCTTCACCACTTTCCTTCACCCCCCTGATCCCATTCACTGTATTTCCCTCCTCAGTCTCCGGATCAGCTGTCTCAGATTGAGCAGGAAGCCATCAGACTCTCAGAGGAAATCAAAGCAGAGTACTGGGCCGTGTCCGCCAAGTCGGGTGGGAGTCAAACACACGTTAACTTGAACAAATCCTCATCTCCCACCACATGATCCGGCTTTTCAGTTTTGCTTTAATCCTCCTTTTGTCTCGCTAAACTCTCATCTCTTCATTGTTCCAGGAGATGGTGTCAGGGATTTCTTCTTCCGTGTGGCATCTCTGACTTTTGAGGCCAACGTTTTGTCTGAGCTCGAGAAAAGCGGCTCGAGGCACGTCAGCGACATCATCAGTGAGTCAGTTTGCTCAGTAAAGTCTCATTATTGAGAAACCGGCCTCATATTCAACTATTTCTTTGATTCATTGACCGGCTAATTAGTTCCCCAATTTCTGGGAACTATTGTGCCAAGTTCTCAGTAATGATGACAGCCTCGAGGTTTTTGTTTTAATCAATCTCGTGTGGTTTGTAAGAGTTTCAAAAGCTCAAAGGTCTCAGATTTTTCTCAGGGTGCAGAGAATCTTTCATCTGTTGCTGAAGCTTGATGATCAATTTTTGTCATGACACATATGAAGCATTACGTCAGTCTATGCTGTGTGGTTCTTGCATTTCTAAAATTTGGATAAAAACATTTAGAGGACACAGTTTTTTTCTTATTGTCAACAAATCTGATAAAAAAAAACTAATTAAGGAATGTCTCCCAGTTCAACAGTGTGGCCCACATTGTGAATTTAAATGTCAAAAATGTGACATCTGCTTGATTTTTACCTCTGTTGCTCACAGGGCTCACAGACAGCAGCGAGGCCAATCAAGCGCCCACCAAGAGGAAGTCCAACTGCTGCTGATGAGGGAACCAACGACCTGGACGCCGGCCTGGAAACACTGCACCAACTACACAGCTACACGAAACGGCCCACTGAAGGAGAAAATGAAACAAAATTAATCTCAGCACGCTCAGTGTGGAGATCATGAACGGACCCCAGAAAAACAATGTCTTATCAAGCAAATGATGTTTGTGGCATTCTGCTAACGGCCTGAGAGGAAGTCACAGGTTTGACATGCTGAGGTCTGAGTTGAGGCTGTAAACAGTCAGTCAGCACAAAGACTAACTTAAGTGTCCTGTCAGGAATGTTTCCACTGCTGGCCGGCGATGCAACAAGTAAAGCTTTGTGATATGCTTGATAAACATCCATCAAAAGAGGAAGATTATTCCCCTCCAGATCTTTTAAACTACTTTCATGATGCTTCACAAACACGTGAAGCCACATTTTTTCCCATTACTGGACAAAATGCCACTATGAAACCAAATTTTTTATTTTTTATTTTTGGTTTCCTCAGCTCCCTCACTGGTCTCCTGTCATGTGTCTGTGCTGCTAATGTGATGCGTACGCCGTCTCCCATGACCACGGTCACACCCACAAAGCATCTCTCTCCTCTGACATCAGGGTTCTCATGATCGCAAAAATGGAGGGATTGTTTGCAGGAACAGGAAGGAGCAGCAAATTGATTTCCTCACTCTGTAAAGTCAGACAGGAAGAAGAAGAAATGTGTGCATTCACGAGCCTGCTATTGTCCTCGTCTCCTATCAAACATAGATCTACTTTTATTCCAGCTCATAAATGATTAACTGTAAATAAACTGGTTTTTGTCACTGTGTTGTCCTTCTGTCAGACAGCGAAATACAAAGCTTAAAGGTTGGGAAAATTCTTCACATTCTGTTCAAGCTAATCGTATTTCTACCATGAAAAAAATCAGGAATGCCAACACACACACACACACACACACACACACACACACACACACACACACACACACACACACACACACACACACACACACACACACACACACACACACACACACACACACACACGCTCACACTTCCATGTACATCACATGTCCAGAGCGCCAGTTTGTTCCCCAAATTAGCATGAACACGACTCGGGGTTATAATATGAACACTTTTATTAAAGGGATCACAGGTAGAAAAGGTCATCAGCAGTGCCAGAGACATCATTTCTCCTCTATCACCACCTGCTGCCGAGAACCAATCACAGCCTCGCTGAGAAAGATGCTGTATCTCAATCTGGCAAGAGATGTAAAACCAAGTTAACCATAAACCATAATTATTTAAAACAATATACATACTATGGGACCGTGATACTTTGCACACTGCAAAATGAAGCACACCATTGAATACCCGTGCTGCTTGTTTGCCAAAAAAAAACATAAAACAACAACAAAAAAACCCTGAATGCACGAGCCAAGAGGGATGCAGAGTGACCTACAACTGCCGCATGATGATCACAAAAAAGATTCAATGCGTTTTTAACGACGATATATTCATTCGACGGACGAAGCTGCGTGCAGTTGGGAATATTATACAGCGTTAGGAATATAAACACAGGAGGAAGTCAGTTTGTGTCTTTTGCTGAAAGGCTTAGAGAAATCTGAACTCTGAAACACTGAAAATGTCTTAATTTAACTGTTGATACTGTCTGGGACCAAACTGCAGCAGCGGCGTACGAGGAGATCACATCCTACAAGGTGGCAAACATCATAACACAATGTCGAAAGTGAATGCTCACTGAACCGCGGACTTCAAAGATGCAGGAGATGCAAATTAAAAATCGTCGTCTGACGCTTGCTTGACATGGCGAGGTGCTTCCGCTTTGCCCGTTAGGTATTCTTACTAAAATCAACTGCTTTAAGTGACTTCTTCGGCGCTGCTTTGCAGAAATGCAGATGAAGTCACCCAAAAAACAACCACTGTTGCCTCAAACGTGGCACACTGTCAGTGTCCACACAGTACAGGTCAAATAAGAGCCAACGATACATGAGAGGCTATCTACAGGAGCCAAAACAGTCACTGATCATAATACAGTGTGTGCTGGACACAGACAACGAGCAGTAATTTGTGTTTGAGAGAAACTCAAGTCGATCTTTCTCTTCAAATTCTTTTTTTTTTTAAATTCAGCCTCATCCCTCACACTTGGCATGTTTGCGTGTCTGTAGTCACAGGCGTGTTGTTTTTCTTTGACAGATGTGAAGAGCGGAGGCTTTATGTTCACAAATTAAAAAAAAAAAGTCTTTATTCATTCTGACGCATTCCATACAAAATGATAAATGTCCTGATTGACATGGCAAAGCGATCTTTTGGCAACTGCTTGAAAATATCCACCATAAAGGTGGTGAAGCGGGTCGTGGAAACTGTAACTGTGCCGCTCTGACAAAACCATTCACGGATCGAACTAAAACCAGTCGCGAAAATAAAGACAGCAGGACAGCTTGTCTGACGTACTCTGTGTAGGTCCATATCCTACTTCACATGTAACGGCTGTCACATATTTCAAGTTTTTTTTTGTGTCATTGTACTGACTTTCTGCATGACATATACATACAGTGTTATTCTGCCTGTACAAAATACTATGCAGCCAAAGGAGTTGGCTGGAGGTGCGGAGGTGAAACATTTGGGATGAGATGGATGGACAGGAGGACAACAGGAAGGAGGAGGTCAGATGACACCAGACTGATAAACTGCAGCTACAATGTCAGGAAGTGAAGAGAACGTATGAATGGACAGTCAGCTGGATGGAGTGGACTCCAACTACTGGTCAGCCAGAGGAGAGGGTTGATGGGAGAGACACAAGGTGGAGGGTTATCCAGATGGAGAAGCAGTACAGAGGATGGAGCTGAGTAGGGGGGGTGTAGCGACGCCCCCCTGCGAGTCCTATCGGTCCATTTCGTCCAGCAGGGGTGTGGCGTCTCCGGCAATTGACATGGGTGTGCTCTCGATCATGGGGCTGGGCGACGGCCGTGGCGTCATCCTCTGGGCTTTCTTCCGCCCCTCCGCTTCTTTCTCTTTCAGCCACTGCTCCGCCATCTTGCCCCAGTCCACTGCAGAGGCGTTGCTGCCGCTGGGCCTGCGTTGAGGGAGGAGAGAGAGGGAGGTGGTTTAGTCAAAGACTCAAGGAAGGGAAAAACAGAGTGAGAAGATGATGCAGTCAGAGGGGCTTAGCTCCATCTAATGGCAGAAAAAAATGGAGGTGAAGAGAAAATCTGAGGATAAAGATGATCATGAAAGAAAAATCTAGAGCAAATCCAACAGCAGCTCACCACACAAACTCAATTACACCAGGATGCTTTTTCAGGAGTACCTCAGCTCAACCACACTCACTCCACCTATACTCACTTTGGCTGCTGCTGTGGCGTCCGTCCTCTGGATGAGGTGGAGGATGACGGCGTGCCGGACGAGTGGCCGTGGTGGCTGCTGTGGTGCCCGTGATGGCTGTGGTGTGACACGTGACTTCCATGTGGGTGGGTGTGTGCGTGAGAGTGCGAGGACTGCGGGGTAGAACCGGGGTACTGTGGCGTGCCCAGGGCCTGCTGGCTCGGTGTGGTGTAGGAGTAGCTGGGCGTCATCATGGGCGTCGCCATGGGCTGCTGAGGTGTGGCAAACACCTGCAGAGGAGGAAGTACAGCTGATGAGAGTGGCTCACCCACTTTCATATTGGGTGCTTGATCAACAAGTTTAGGACAAGATGTGTGTTCATATTTGTGACTTGGATAAGATGGAGACTTCAGCAGGAAAGCTAACGCGCTTGTGTTGTGAAGCAGGCTGCTGTAGCTGTTAACCAGTGTTACCATCTGCACATGCTAAACTGCTGGCATTACTGCTTTGTGCCAAGAACTGATTGGCTATGAGGAAACATGTTCTCAACCCATGGAGACAGACAACTAACAGTATTCTGATGAATTAATTGAAAGGCAGGAGGCAACCACATGAAACTGAATAATATTAGAAACATTTCTGTCACTTGGTTTCTCATATGCTTCTCAAAGGAGAACATGGGTTAAACGAATGCTGTAGAAAAAAAAAAAAAGGCAATTCAGATGGACGCAATATTTTCTAAAATTTTATTTTTTCCATTTTTCCTGCATCTTCGTGCCTTCTATGAACCATTATCACAACGTCTGATGTATCTGTAAGTGGGCACCGTCAGTTTATACAGGCCTAAAGTGAATTTTAGGGCAGTCTGTTTGAAGCCACTGACATCGACAAAACCGTGTTCCTTGCGCAGTAGTTGTCAACATTAAAAGCTGCACTCACATGATAAGCAGAGGAGCTCCCTCCTCCTCCTCCGGTGCTGCCACCGTAGCCGTACTGGCTGGAGCCCCACTGCGCGGGGGTGGTGTTGGGGTTCTGGCCCTGGCCTGTGACTGCAGCGATAGCACTGAACATCTGAGAAGTCATATTGCGTGGGAGCGCGTTGACAGCCCGCGTCAAGTCTAGAGAGGAAGGAATACAACAGGAAATAGTAAAATGTACCACAACTGCACTCGTGCTGAAAATGTAGATTTGTGTGTGTGTGGAGGAGAGCAGGACTCACCTGCGATGTTGATATTGGCTGGGGTGGCGTTCAGGGACGCAGGTGTCCTTGTTCGGCTGCTGTTGCTAGGAGTGATGCCTTTGACAGGAGACAAATGTTAGATAATAACTCACAATATATTTCAAATGTCATTTATTTACAACATAAGCAGCATGTGTGCTTCTGTACCTGGCACAGGCTCTTGGTAATGGTCCTTAAACCAACGGAATAGTCCATTCACTGTAGGAAATATCTGTGAACGGTAGCGGAAGCCATCGGGAGTGATGGTCACATACTCAACCCTGGAAAGAAAAAAAAATCAAAAAATGACAACATGTTGGCAATCTACAAGTATGTGAACTCTGCTGTCAATCAAACCAGTAAGCATCTAATAAAAAACGTCTTAGCAGTGGAGCTGTTGTGTGGGAGAGTGGATTAGAATTGTAATTTGGCACAATTAAGTATGAGATGAGTCAGAAAGATTCAGATTTGCAAATGTGAGCCTCTGTAGTAGCTCTGGACCTTAGCACATCACCATATGCCACTGTGATTCACCACTATTGACAGCACTGAATGACATCATCTGCCTTTTCTGTGTTTTTAATATTAGTGTGAGCTGCTGTGAGGAAAAGCAACATGAACAATTCTGTCTAGAATCAATTTCCACGGAAATCAGCCCAGTGTATTCATTCAGTGTTTTCTACCCATGGCATCATCGGAGCGAATAATCAGAAAACAGAGGAGACAAAAACATGGCTGCTCACCTTGGTTTTCCGCGAGGCTGATAGCCCAGTATGAATTTTCCCGGGAGGTCTTTACATGCCGAAATAAAGTAAGGAATAAAAGTAGGCTTCTCCCTCTTTGTCCTGACCAGCAGCTCCTCCATTTTCTATCAGAGAGACGAGACAAAAGGCAAAGTGAGAGGTGCAACTTGTGGCAAAAACAGGTTGGAGAACAAGGTAATATCAAAACACTACAAAATACTCAGGAGAGTAGATCAGTATATACCTCCTTGTTTCCCCCGTTGCACTCCTGGAAGTACTTATGCCCTAGTAGATCCCGGGCAAACGATGCCATTGGCTGAATGTACCGAGCAGTGATTTCATCCAGATCTTCAAACTCCTGCAGAGGGTGCAAGAAAGTCTTTAACAACACTCTGACAAACAAGGTTCCCAGCCATTTTTTTTTACAGGGAACGTCTGTTGATGTCCGGCATATTTAAATCTTCCTGGTCATAATGTCCGGTGAAAATAATTGCTGCTCCCTCTCACTCCTCTCGTGATATTTTCAATTAAAGGCCTATTTCAGCCAGAGTTGGTGGTGATTGTTTGTGGAGCAGTGGAAACTTTAAACCAGGATGGTTTTCATGTGTTTTTTTGTTTCTGTTAAGTTTGAATGAAGTGTGTTTTACAATAAGAAAATTACTCTTTCTGTAAAGTCGCTTTAGCTCGAGCAATGTAACAGCTGTTTCCAGTCAAACATCTGGTTAAAAAAAAAGATTCTTACTCATCAACAAAAAGCTCTCTCTCTGTAGGGATCCTTTCCAAAATGCTGTAGAATAACAAGCCTGTCAGTGCCCCAAACAAACACTCTTTGTGAATGTACTCTAATGGTGTGCAAACACCAGGAGGGATTATATCGTAACCCATTTTTGCAGATGCTGTTTTTCCATTCTGGGCTACTGTAGGAAAAATGGTGGTGCAACATGGTGGACTTTGTGGAAGAGGACCCGGTACTGCTGTTTCCCAAGACATTTTCTGCATCATGAAGCGCAAGATCATGCTTGAGAAAAGAGGAGAAGAAAACAGCTTACTTCATTGTTGATCCAGAGAGTGTGCCCTAAGCTGAAAGCATTCTCTTTGCCTTCCTCTCTCACGTCCACGTGCTGGTAAATACCATCAGCCACCTACATGACATCACAAAGAGTCAGAACATGTGTCAAGCAAAGTCTTTACAATAAAGTTTAACAACTGCATTATCTACATACAAGTGCTTTCATTTGCTTTAAGTATCTCATCTGTTACTTACCTTCCAGGTGACGGTGAGGTGGTTCTCTCCCTTGCTGCTGGGTCTGATGATCAAGTCTCCCTGGTCCAGGGTCTCCATCATCTTCTCCGCCTGGTTGAAACTGATATTGTGGAAGTTGGGGTGGGCGATCACACGCTTTATATATGCTGGAGAGACGGACAGAAGGCAAAGAACAGGCAAACGGTGTGAGGACATGTCGAGTAAATAAAATGCATTGTGAGGAAAAATCCCACAAAATTAGTGCAGTGTGCCGTTTATTAGCTTCTCTGATTCAAACAACTTTTATTAACCGTGTTATTATACTAACGTGTTCGCTGTTGTTTCTTTTTAAGCTCCTCCTCCAGTTTTTGGTCTTCCGACTCAGTGTCAAAGTCATAGTAGCTGTCTTTGGGTAGCTTCCACTCATTGGCCTTGTCCATCAAATCCGATGTGCGGCACGTGAGATCGACGCTGAATTTCTCAATGTCGATTTTCATGATGCGGCAGTGAACTGTCATGCCCACCTGAGGGAGGAAGGGGAAGAGGAACAGGATCACACGGGTGCAACGGCAAACAGGAAGGACCAAAATATTCAAATTAATCATCAGATCTATCAGGATTAGGTAGCGAAACTGGAACCAACTTTAAACTCTCAGACACATTTACATTTTTGCAGGTGAGATTAAGAAAAAGAGAAATGTAAATAAAACTGAAAAGCATCAGCAGACCACAACAAAGGATAACAACAACAACAACAACGACCATCTCACCTTGACCCTCTCTTCAGGGTGTTTGACCACTTTGTCACTGAGGAACTTGGTGGGAATGAATCCCTGGACGCCGTTATCTAATCTGGACCGCACGCCAATGGCCTGACCTGGACACGAACCACTGTCAAAGTGATTCCACACCTAAAGCGGGAACACGAAAAATGAAAGATGATGTTTAGACATCAGCTGTTTCTGAACATGAAGTTGTCAAAAGAAGAAACCTCAGCTTTGTGGTACCTCGCTGAGCTCGGGAAAGTTGTCCTGCTGGCAGAAGGGACACTGCCAGAGCCCCGTAGCATCGTTGCGGATGGCCTGGTCGTAGCTCTCTCCCTGAGGCCGCCTGTGAGCGATACCAGTTACTACACTGGTGATCAGCTTACCTGGAAGAAAAGATGGCACAACAATCAGCCACACCAGACTGTGGAGCTTCTTTTCTACTGTCACTTGTAATTTGAACAAGGAACATGTTATGACTACTGCGCACACTTCTCAGGCTGAGTGCTGATGGTTAGGAATAAACTATAAATTATTGGTCTCTTGTGAATTTTGATGTAAGAGATAAATATGTGCGCTTTGGTGCAGTGTGTATTACCAATATAAAAGGTCTCTGGGGTCTCCTTGGTGAGCAGGTTGAAGACCTCCTCAGTGTTGGGGACTCTGTAGGCAACTCTCAGGTCTTTATACCTGCAGCTCAGCTCTGCACGAATATCATACAGAGTAATTCCCTTGTTGCCGTAACCCTAGAGGAACAAAACAAAGAAGAAAATGATGACAAACTCTGTGAGTTAATGTGAAACGTTGCTGAAGTATATTTTGGCTTCACAGGCTCCTGAAACACACAGTGGTGTCTGACATGTCTGCCTCTGGATGAAATCTAATCAGCATTCTGCACTATAGGATATTTCTCTCCAGGTGTTCATAAATGCTACTTTGGCCAGACATTGACATTGACAACACACACACATACTGACCTGTCTCTCCAGCTCTTCAGCAAAGGCATCCAGGTCCAGATCTTTGAGACGTTCTGGATTTTCCAGGATCTCCTCCAAAGCTCCAGCTGGGTTGGCATCTTCTGCTGACTCATCATACTCGAGGGCGTCCACAGCCATCTTGCGAGCCCACTCATATGTCTCAGGGTGGACACGAGATCCATCCAGAACCTCGATGTAGGAGTCCGTACTGTGTGGAAAGAAAAAACAATGCTGATTCAAACTAACCTCACCACAGGCTAAATGCTTAATCCACGGGGAACATCTGGATGGTCTGAGCGTGTGAAGGACCCCTGCAAGGTACCAACCTGTCCCCAAGCGATGCGGTGTCGATCTTGATGAAACCCGCGCAGTTGATAAAAACTTTGGGTCCCATGTGACACATTGTGACCAGCTGGGTTCTGTTTTCCAGACGAGTGTTGTTCTGCTTCAGAATCTGCACAAGTACAACGACCACGACAGTTATCGGATCAGCAGGTAGGGCATCACATTTTCAGATATGACACAAGAAATGAATGACAGCAGCACAAACAGGACACACCTTGAGCAGATGGGAGCCCTTCCTTGGTCCCAGACCACAGACATACTGGACCAGGCTTTGAGTGTGAGGATGGGCGATGGCCTTGTTTACATCCACTCCAACCTCATTGACGCGGTTGATGAATTCACAGTAAAGAGCACAGAGCAAGTCTTCCTTCAGCACATGTTCCTGAGAGAGACGGGGAGGAAAAACTACTGTTCACGACTCTGGAGATGTGAAGCATCAAATTATCATCTTAATATTTACTGGTTTGTCGATTCATAATGTAGCTGACCAAAGTAAACAGACTGAGTGGTTATTTCCATACTTTAATCTTGTAGCAAAATCTTAGCTTGTAATGGTCTGTGTAATGGGTCTATGTGATTCTACAGGGGAATCAAAGGTGGATAAACAAGGCAGGAACTGTTATCTCCTGTAACCAAATGTTTAAAAAAGCAAATAAACAAAGCAACAAACAACAAACCTGAATTTTCAAATCGTATCATTTCACTAAAAAAATTCAATTAGTCTTTCAGTGATGTCACAGGAAATGTTAATCTGGCTGTGATACTTTTTAAAGAAATCATGCTGAAACAATATACAACAATAAACATACAGATGACAATAAGACCACTGACATTTCTTCAGTGTCTCACCTGAAGCGGGTGTAGTTTGAGGCAGAGAATATCATCATCGGTGCTGCAAACCTGAGCATACTCTATCAGGGGATCCTGGATCTTCCTGGCTATCGACACAGCCTGTCGCAGCAAGGGAGGGTAATCCCTAAAATCAGCCTGGACAGAGAGAAAGCAGAGGGTTGGGGGGAAATGAGCACAAAAGAAAACACTAGGCAGCATCTCAGATTCACTAGTTAATGAATCTGCTGTGGTTAAACACAGTTGAACAGTGAAACCACTGGTGTGTTTGTGCCTACGTAAGGCATGGACGGTATTTACCTCAGACTTCTTGCTGTTCATGTACAGTGTGGCCAGTTCATTGTCAACAAGTTCCACTCCTACAGCGGGCAGAGAGGACTCTTGCTCAAGCTCGCTGATAGCCCTCTTGATGTCTTCCATGATCATTTGGGCATCTCTGCACAAACAGCATGTTTTTTAACAAACATGTGAATGCTGCTCAGAATGTAACTTTCCATCACATTCAGAAAGAAATCAATCGTTCACCTGTTTTCCCCAGCGACAGCTACCACATGAGGTTTCTTGCCAGACAGAAACCTCTTGAGATTTTCGATGTCATGGGCCTGAGGATGACACACACAAATGAGTGATCATCTCAAACATGCATCCAGTTACATGTTTTTCCATAACTAAAGGTATCTGTTGGTTGCACAGAAGCGGTCATGTTCTCTGCTTGTACCTTCTTCTCTCTCTCATCCTCCCTAAAGGCATTCCTCCTCTTCATGAAGTAGGGCAGGCGCAAGAAGTCGACCACCTCTCCTTCCCCATTGATCAGAGCACAGAAGACTGGTGTATCTCTGTGAGAGCAAAATTTGTAAGGAACAATCTACATTATTACAAAAACGTGTCATTTCTACAGCAAACAATGCCTGCTCAACACAAACAGACGCGTAACAAATCGAAGGAAAAACCTGAATAAAGTGATGTGACAATTCTGAATGTGGCAGCCCAACAACTTACCAACAACCCTTTATGTTGGTTTTTGCTTTAACTTTTCACCAGTCTGTATGTCCCTGATTCATATGTGAGCACAAATGCTAGCTACTGATATATCAAGGAATAAATAAAAGCACTGGTGGACACATACCTGCTAGGTGCATAGGCTACACCCAGCACCCGAATGCCTTTGCCTTGACTCTCGTCCATCAGATCGTCGTCTTCCTCAACCTGCTGATCTGGCCTGTAAGGCGCCACCTTAAGCCAGTTATACAACCGACGACAGCAGGACTACAAGAAGAAATGGAGAACTGAGAGTTCACTGTGAGTTCTAAGGTTACCACATTAAACAAGCGTTAACTTTCTGTGCATAACAATTATACAGTAATGTTAGATTAAAATACATGGAGACAGATATCGTGAGAAATTACCCTGATAATGCTCTCTTTGGCCTCAGCAATCAGTTTGCTCTTCAACTCTTTTGCCATCTGAGGGTAGAGGAACTGAGTGAGAGCTCTCTCTATGGCTAACGTTCGCTGCCTGTTCCACTCCTGCACCTGGTGACTGAACTCATCCCTGTAGTAGAACTGTTTGATCTCATCAAAGTACGTCTGGTCCCCAGCATATCTGAGGAGAAGCAGAGGGAAGACACAGAGGGAAGCGGAGACAGAAAGGAGAACCTTAATATTACCAGAGTCATAATTCAAAAGCCCCATGTACTACTGACAAGGATGTGGGTAAAAACATAAGATGCAGCTTAAAACTTCAAAACATAAAACTCAGGGGAGCTATCCTACTTATCAAGTCCTGCTTTCCTCAGACATCCAAGCTAGGTTTCTATACAGATGCTAAAAATAGCGCGACAGTTAGTCACATCAGATCCTGTGCTTGGTGTGTGCCCTATGGCCAAGAAATGTGCATAAAGAACAAAACTGAGAGGAAAAGTAAAACTGTGATGTTTTTGTATGTCGATATTGTCACTATACTTACCCTTTGACCCCTATAAGATCTATACAGATCTCAATGGAAAGCAGCCCCTCGTCCTCTGCCAGGCACATCTTCACAAACTGATCTCCATTCAGCTCTTTCACAGGCTTGTTCTTAAGATACTTGAAGGAGTAGGCAAAGTGAGCCTCATCTATCTCCTATGGAAGTAAACAAATGGAAAAGCAGGTTCAGAATGGGACTCTGAGCACACTCCGTAAGTTCAGAAAACTTTCCACCGTGTCTACCTTTTTGCCCTTCTTTGTGGGCTTGATGTTGATCTTGGCCCTCTCTTGAAACGTCTGTCGGAGAACATGTCTGACCAGAGGTTCACGAGCAATCTGCATGGCCACCATGTACCTGGTTCCTTCCAGCACTGCCTCGGGAGAGGAGAACTGGCTGCAGACATAATCTTTGGCCAGCTCTACGGGCTCTGCGGGGAACTGCTCTGTCTCGTGACGCTGGTAACTGTCTCTCAGATTTTCTCCGAACTGCTCTGGAGTTAACCCAAACTTTTTAGCCAAGCCATCTGCAGTCAGGAAGAAACAGAAAAACAAGTTGAAGTACAGTTGAACACTGGGATTGTGGTGCGCAAGGAAAAAAAAAAAAAGGAGACCCACCAAGTCCTACACTCTGACAGATGCTGTACATATCCCTACGAGACGCCAGCTTGAGGTCAGGTCCTTTGTGTTCTTCTTCTTGTTCTACCTCCAATTCCTCTTCTTCGCCTAATGAGGAGCCAATCCAAATTAGTTATATAGCATATTTTTTTTAAATGAGGCAAAGACTCCTAACTTAAAGGCTGTTTCAATTTCATGAATGAGTCATTTCAGACATATCCGTCTTACCATCCTCTGAATCGTCTTTATGCTTCTTGATCCTCTTTTTGTTGGCCTTGGCGGCATTCTGCATCTTGGGGATGTCTCGGCCATAGTAGAGCAGAAAGTGGTTGTACACATCACTCAGCTCCTCAAGAGTCTGCACATCTTTCAGCCTATAGAAAATTGACAAAATTACATTTGAGTGAGGCAGAAAAAGAGCTTTGAGGATCAGTGAACAGCAGTGTTTATCGTCAATCACCACTTGAACTTTGATTTTTAGCACTTTTCTGCATGAGAGATAATCTTTTTTCAGCCTCAGCCCTTCGGTGTTGTTGACACTTGCCTCTCCATGTCGGCGGTGTCCAGAGGACGGATGCCATCAGCCAGAGGTTTGTCAGGGTCAGCCGAGATCTGCTCAAACTGGTAGGACTGCATCTTCTGAAACAGACGGGTCAGGTTCTGCTTCCGGGTCTTCAGTTGAGTCCACTGGCGGGAGAAGGATGACAATGTGTAAGTCAAGAAACCAGAAGTGGAATACATATACCGAATTGATGAAAGCAAATGATTGATAATAATTCAAAACACTATTTAATTAATTGAAGTGATTGTTATAGGATCACCCTTTCATACTAACTAAAAAAATAATAATGAGAAAATAATAATGAGAAACAGGCATACAACACAATTGGGTTCTGCCCCTTCAGGGCTCGAACCTTAACTATACCTTTTCGTCCCACTGCCACACCTTCCACAGGTCATTGATGTTGAGCTCTGGCTCCACATATTCTTTCCTGTAGAAAGCTATGAATGGAACCTGAAAAAAAAGGGTTCTTTATGACAATGTCATATTTGGCATCCTTTTTTAAAGACACAATGTTAATTATAGAGATTAACTTCAAGCAAAGGAAGCAGATGAAGGGTTTTCATCACATGGGTAAGGTGAGCTCCCTGTACCTCAAACTGTTGATTCCTCATGAAGTTGAGGGCCTCTTTGATCTTGGCAATTGTGCTGGGTCCTTTCCTGCTGAAGTTTGTGGTTGTTCCCCTGTCTAGATAATCTGTGCTCTCCTGTTTAGGGCACAGAAAAAAAAACTGAAATTCCAATGATTTTCTTCCACAAAGGGGAATCTATCCAGGTATCACAACTTAAAATCCAAGAAAATTCTTTGCATTTGTTGTGAGTGCATTTTCCCTCAGTTTGGATAGCAAAAGTCATACCTGCATGGAGATAGTAAGGGTGGAGAAGCCATGTCTGAAGATCCACTCTGCTTCCTCTTCCAGCTCATCATCCTCAGCAGGTTTGACAGGGATGGATCGCAACTATAAGACGGAGAACAGCGTCAGGAATAATAGACAGGCTTTCAAAGCAGTCATTATGACCTGATAGATCAAAAACACAGGCACACACCTGGAATCTCTCTGGCATGTCCGTAGTACGGATCTCATTGTCCTGGTCGGTCATGTGACTACTTTCCAGCTCACTGGGCTCATAGATCTCAAAGATGCTCTTCCTTCCTTGCCTCCTCTTAGTCTGCTTCTTGGGTCGGTCCCAACCCTCTTCATCCTGGTCCTCTTCCTCCTCCTCGCCCTGGTCGTAAGCGTCTGCGTCAAAGTCAGCAAAGTCAAAGTCGCCACCAAAGATTTCTTGGGCCTCCTGGAGGGCTCTATGGGAGGAGGAACAGGGGCAGTGATTACGTGTTTTGACTTAACTCATATCTCAAAGCAGCTTGCAATTTGTGTGTATTGTCTTGTGGTTTCCTAATATATACTATATACATATATATTTTCAGTTTGATGGATGAGGTGATATTTGAGCCCTACTGGATCATTTAATATAGCAAGAAAAATGGAGTGAAAAACAAGCTCCTTTCTCTACAAATAATGCCATTGTTGTTATGGACAGACATCACTACATTTACTGTATAAACTACAGCACTCACGCGTCTGTGTATCCTGGGAACTTCTTGCCCCTCTTTTTGGTGATGGGTTGGCCATCGTCATCCACAATAAAATCGTCTATATCTGTGGGACAAAAACAAATAATGATGAATTCCATGCTGCATAATTTAGAAATCAACTGCAAGCCTGACTTTACATTTCTCTATTAGTTCTCTTCTTTCAAGATGCTCCAAGACAGGCATACCTGACTCCTCATCCTCTCCCTCTTCGTCATCATCTCCGTGATGGAGAGGCTCATCGACAGCTTCACCTTCCTCCAGCTCGCCTTCTGCATCACCGTGAAAGATCTCATCTGCTATCAAGTCCTTCTCGTCATCATCTTCTTCATCATCATCAAGTGTTTTTACACGGTCGTATTTCTTCTTCTGTGACACAAGACCGGTAGTGCATCAGCGCTCCTTGGTTAAACTTTTTCAAGTGTACAGAAATGACATACAGCGTAACTACAGAGAAAATAATGGAGGGAAACGATTCTTACCCTCCTTTTCACTTTAACGCCCAAGTTTTCCTCAATTAGGTCAAGATCATCATCATCCAGGTAGTCGTCATAATCTGCAAAGAGAAGAGTGGTGATCCATTTTGACATGACACCTTAACAATCAATTTTATATCATATTGGGAAATGACTATGGACAAGGAATACCTCAGAAAAATCAGTTCAAAATTATATTTGTGTGTCTTATTTTACTGTATTGTGAGACTATACTGAAGAGGAATCTCATGGAGTTCAGTGTGAATATTATAGTGAATATGGACTATAGCTAAAAAATATAACTCAAAACAGTAAACATAACACATGGAATTATGTAGCAAAAAAAGTATTAAATAAAGCAAATTATGTTTGATAAATTCCTCCCACAGACCAAAAACATGCTCATTAGGTTAATTGGTGACTCTAAAATTGCCCTTAGATGTGAGTGTGTGTGTGAAGGGTTGTTTGTGTATATATGTTGCCCTGCGATCGGCTGGCGACCGGTCCAGGGTGTACCCTGCCTCCCGCCCATTGACAGCCGAGATAGGCTCGGCCCGCGACCCCGAAAGGGATAAGCGGCATAGAAAATGGATGGATGGATGGATGTTTGATATTCTGGATTCTTCACTGTATCCACCTTTTGCTTTGATGACAGCTTTGCATACTACTGGCATTTTCTTTAACAGCTTCATGAGGTTGTCACCTGGAATGGTTTTCAGTTAACAGATGTGCCTTTCCAAAAGTTAATTAGTGGAATTTCTTGCCCTCTTAATGCATTTGAGATCAGCAATGTTGTGGAGAGGTAGTGTTGGTATACAGTAAATAGCCCCATTCAACTGTAGTCATCCATATTACGGCAAGAGCTGCTCAGGTAAGCAAAGAGAAACGAGGGTCCATCATCATCACTTTAAGACATGAAGGTCAGTCAATCAGCAAAATGTCAAGAACTTTGAATGGATCTTCAAGTGCAGTCCCAAAAACTATGAAATGCTATGAAGAAACTGGCTTTCATGAGGACCGCCCCAGGAAAGGAAGGCCATGAGTTACTTCTGCTGCAGAGGATCAGTTCAGTTACAAGTTACCAGCCTCACGAATGCCAATTAATGGCACCTCAGATTAGAGCCCATATAAATGCTTCACAGATTTCAAGCAGCAGACACATTTCAACATCAACCGCCATATCTTTGTGAGATGCACAGAAGGTGAACGGATGGTATCCGCATGTGTGGTTCCTGTCGTGAAGCATGGAGTGTGATGATGTGGGCGGGCTTTGCTGGGGACACTGTTGGCAATTTATTCAAAATTCAAGGCACACTTCACGAGGATGTCTACCTCAGCATTCTGCAGCAAAATGCCTGCTTTGTAAGCATATCTTTTGTTCTCTAACAAGACAATGAGTCAAACACACCTCCGGGCTATTTAAGAACTATCTGACCAAGACAGACAGTGACAGAGTTTTGCAGTAGATGGCCTGGCCTCCAATATCCTCTAACCTAAACCCAATGGAGATGGTTGGGGATGAACTGGGCCACAGAGTGAAGGCAAATCAGCCAGCAAGTGTTCAGCATATGTGGGACCTCCTTCAAGACTGTTGGAAAAGCAATCCAGGTGACTACCTCATAAAGGCGGTGGAGCCCTTTCCATCCGTGACTAAACTAATCCAAACCTGCAACAATGGCAGCAACCTTTAAACAACTGATACAACTTACTGCGCTTTTTACGTCGATGCCTCACTTCCTCTTCTGAGTCACTCCCCCCTCCACTCCCACTCCTTTGAGATTCGTCGTCCTCCTCCCCCTCTTCCTCATCTCCATCATCGATGAGTCCGCGTAAATTTCCTTGCTCATCCTGGTCCTCTGTGTTTTCTTCCTCCTCTTCATCTGTTGAGACATGACAAATAAGTGGTCCACATGTCACACAACCCCAAATTTGAATCACACACCCTGAACTAAACAACTCAAATCTCACCATCTTCCTCCATAAACCTCTGGGTCTTTTTAGGCTTTAGGTCCTTTTCTTCAAACTCCTCCTCTGATTCCTCAGCCTCGCTCTCGATGAAGTCTGACATGACTGCTGTTCCTGAGAAGAAGCACAAGATGCTGTTAGTAAACTGATTAAGCATCATCCAAGCAGTACTTTGTCTTCCCATGCAGGTCACAAATATAAAAGCCAAACACACAATAACACATGTTTTTTTAATGTTCTGCTAGAATTGTAATTTCACAGCATAATGTCTAGCTCCCTGTAGTTTCCTCTTTAAGTACATATAAGGTTGGTAAATTCCTTGCATTTGACACACATAGTACTACATACATATTCTTCATCAGCTTGTCCCATACTACTAAAATCCAAGACACAAGTTTGTTTTTCCTTTAAAGCTACACCATTCAACCAACTGGAAATATTCTAGATAATTTGTGCATAATTTTATGCACGTTTGCACGTTAGCCTCACATATCTGGTATCTGTGTAAACTTTAGGATTTTTTCTAAAGTTCTGTAGGTTTGTACATTATTTGGCAGCAAAGCACGAGTTTTTACTCCGCTTATCCATATTATTATTGGTATTCTGTGCAGTATTGTTACACAAACTGTACGTAATAACTTAACATGTGAATAATTTTCACACTATTTGATAATGACATTTACAGGTTAGCGTATAAAAGAGCCTGAAATTATACATGAGAGGAATGCTTCTTCGCACATCAACAAAATAACGTGATGAGCAACGTTACTGTGTTATTGACAAACATCATTAAAACAATCAATAATGTTTGTTTACATTTCTATGGCCCCTGGAGATGATTTTGATATTATTACCACTGTGCAATAACATCAGAAAGTCCCAACAAAACGATATTTACCTGGTGAGCTTAAGAAAAGCCTTGCTAACCTAAGTTGCACCTAACACTGTCGCAATGCGCACATACAACATCGACAGAAACGACCAACAACAATGCTCACTATCAATCTATTGCAGCCAACCTTATCAGGATGATATCTCTATGTCAGACGATGAGCGATCTCTGAGCAACATTATATTGTTATATTGTGATTTCTAGTCAAAAACGACAGCTGACTTTACTATCCCAGTCAGCTAGCAACAAGCAACAAGGCTAACACAAGTCAGCGATGCTAGTTAGTTAGCTAGCGAGCAACCTTTCTTAAGCCAAACCGCTGGCATTTAATACTCCAACCTTTCATCTTAACTATATTGTACACAACGATAAAGTTGCCGACAATAAACGACCAGCCCAGCCAAATTCACTGTTGCAGTAACAGACTAAGGCCTCCGGGCCAACTTCGCAGTCTAACGGTAGTTAATGTTTTAGCATAACGCTAAGTTAGACTAGCATTAGCTTAAACGACAACAACATCCAACTCCATTCACGTCAGCTAGTTAATGGCTTGTAGCTAAGCAACACAACCCAAAGTTCGCAAATGACAACGGTCAGATTTGACTTACACGTCTCACTGCGCTGGTATATTCCGTAAATATTTACAATAACAACGGGATTGTGTTGTGTTTTGTGTTTCGGGGAGCTTATACTTATAAAAATGGCCGAGAACGAGCGGCGTGAGGACAATTCCGGGATGCGGTGCGGGAACTTCCATCCTTTTCAATATCAAGGTGACGCCCCCTGCTGGTTCATCGTGATTCTGCATAAAACTAAACAACTAAATACTACTACACTAATGTAAGCACTGTTGATATTTGGTGGGCTACGGTGGTGTTATCATGAATATCAAAAGACATCAAAGCGGCGTCAAATGAACCCAATATAAACCAAAAAACTAGTGCGATATTTACAGATATCACTCCGAGTCGCTTGGGGCGCTCTTTGCAAAACTTCATATTAGCATACGGTGCCACTTCACTGACGTAGCGAAAAATACTACAAATCCGTCAGAGGTACCAGTGGGTGAATAGGTGTTAGGAGGAATGGGTAACTTAAACTGTGCTGTACTTCCACACTGTTTACCAGCGCTTTTATTACTGTTAGCCTGCATATTTGGGCTGTCACTCGGTACCGAACTGAGTTTTGTGACATGCGGATCAGTCATTAAGTTGTTAAATATAAAGCACAATGTAAGACTACACTCGCACGACGTACGCTACGGTTCTGGTGAGTTTCCTCTCATTAAACGATTATTACGCATTAACAAACAGTTATATCGTGTTTTTCGCGAACACTGACTTCACCTACCGACACCCATCTCTGTAGCTGAAGCTACTGTTGGGTGAAAAGCTGGAAATGAGTGATTTCTTTGTACAAAGTTTAACAGTGTGTGACATTTAAAATCCATGTTGGCTCCATCATGTGTGCAATCAAACAGTGGCACGCATCAAAGAGATGGGACATGTCATCTATTTTAGGTGATATTTCCAAAGCAAGTACATATCCAGGTGGCGAAAAATGAAAACAGCATGTGAAAAACATTAATGCTTGAGTTTTCCACAGAAAAGCTCGTCATTTTCCGTTTAATCAGGGTATCAGACAAATACCAGCATGGTATTAAACGTATGCAAGTACAAGTCTACAACATTTCCTCTACTGATAGTGGGGGGCTGTGTTATGGATATGTTGCATGTCTCTAGCCTTTAAAGTTAACCATGTGAGCTGTTGGTTTGCCATCATGAGTCCTTGGGTTCAAAGTCAAACACTCAATAGTTTAACCCTGTAATAAGCGTGTGTATAAGACTGCTCACTGTATGTGTGTGTGTGTGTGTGTGTGTGTGTGTGTGTGTGTGTGTGTGTGTGTGTGTGTGTGTGTGTGTGTGTGTGCGTGAGACAGGTAGCGGGCAGCAGTCTGTAACAGGGGTCACCGCAGTGGAAGACAGTAACAGCTACTGGAGCGTTCGAGGGACAAGTGACGCCCTGTGCCATCGGGGTACCCCGGTCAAGTGCAGCCAGACGATCCGGCTCACACATGTCAACACAGGCCGTAACCTGCACAGCCACTACTTCACCTCCCCGCTGTCCTCGAACCAGGTGGGTGGTGTGAGGAGTACATGGGGAAGGAGGAAAGGTTTGGCGTGACGTGAGGGATCATCCACGCTGCTCCCTGAAGAGACTGAGAAAGGATATTAATGTCTAAACGATGGTTTTGACATTTCCGATAATTCACCACCGCCGTGCCAAGTTAAAGCCACAGAGAGATTCACTGTAGTAACATTATTAAACGTAGTCAGAGATGGAAAGTACCAAGAGGTTGGCTTTCACACACAGTGAAACCGAGACCAGCATTTTGAGCTGGACCTGAGGTGACAGCAGCTTTTACACTTCAGGAAACTAACAAACTCTGTGGGAAAACAGCCTCAGGTCAGCAAAAACCTTTCTATTCTCGACTAAGTGTGAACACAGTGTCTATACAAAGTGCTATATGGTTGGACGATGTGTACCGTGAGATGATAGAAAGTGTCTGACATTTTGGCACACCGTTTATACCAAGGCAGCTATTCCTTTAGCGTCCCTGGTTTGTAGACTGTGTCGTGTAAATCAAGGAACAGGTCTGCTTTACAGAGCTTTTGGATTTACAGGATTTTTGCATTTATGTGTTGATGTTCCTTGACAAAAATAGATATTCCAGTCTGGTTTATTTGACTTGTGAGCAGTTTCTCTGTCTGGTTTCCAGAACGTGTGCCAAATCAAGGCTTTCATCACTGTGGCAATGCAAAATTATACATATCACAATCCAAGATTTATGCACATGACCCACAATGATAATGTAATATGCACTGTAGCCTGTCAGATATATCAGTGGCAACACCCTTCACTGGAGACTCAAGGGTGTACATCACATGATGAAGAAACAAGAAGCCAGAGAGTGTTTGACAAAACCAAGCATGTCATAATGTTTACTGTGCTGGGAGCCTGGTAAATAATCAAATCTGTGAAAATTCTTCTTGTTTGTACAGAAATTTAAGTGGTATTCATGTCTGCAAAGTTAAGGGATTGTAAGGTACCTCATCCTTCCCTCTGGTCCTTGTCTTCTAATCCCTGTCTCACTTGTCCACAGGAGGTGAGTGCGTTTGGCGACGAAGGGGAAGGCGACCACCTGGATGAGTGGACAGTTGAGTGTGGGGGATCTGTGTGGAAGCGCGAGGAGGCGGTCCGCTTCCGCCACAAGGCCACTGATGCGCTGCTGTCAGTGACGGGGGAGCAGTATGGACGGCCGATCCACGGTCAGAGGGAAGTTCACGCCATGTCGAGCCCCAGCCAGCACAGCCTGTGGAAGGCCATGGAGGGCATCTTCATGAAGCCCAGTGAGAGCCCGGCAGGCAGCCGAGACTACAGCCACCCACACACAGAGTTCTGACCTTGACTTTTCTTTTCCGCCTCAGTCACTTCCTGTTTTTTTCTCTCTGCCCACCACTGTAGTCCTACCCCCTTCCCTAATCACACCTGCACCAGCAGCTCTCCCCTTCTCTAGATAATTTTTCTCTCACACTAACGTTTCCATCCTCTTGTGAGGAGACTGTGCCAAAGCCTGTCATGAATCAGGGTACAATGACTTCTTCTTACCAACCTCTCTCACTTTCATTGTGTTGTAGGAAACGCTACTTGAATCCACAAAGATCCAGCAGCTACACTCGGACAGCTAACAGTATTTGAACCACATTATAGTTTGCCTTAACAGGTGCAAGGAGACATAAATGTTTTAAAAATGCTGTTTTATGGTATAAAAACTAATCTATATTTCAGTTTGTGATACTTACATCCAAGTAGAGGTGTTCCTCTCAGCTGTTATTTATTATTAAATAACTGCCATCAGCAGTCACGCTACAATGCAGAGGGCAGTGCAGGTTTGCAGATTAGTGCATTTAAATCATTAAGTGAGTTTTGTGTTGTCTTGGGCTGAAAAAAGAAAAACATTGTTACATTTGTGCCTTTATCATTTTTTAAGAAGTTGTAGGTGTTTACATTGTGGAGCCTTTTAAACCTTTGGAAACAAGGATTTTATTGTCTTTTTATGGTATTTGTAAGCCATATTGTAGTCATATTCTACTCAAATGGATGAGCAGTGTTACTCTGGTAAAGTACCCCCTCCCCCTTTTAGTTAGATTCAGGTTGCACATAAAGTATCCCACACTAACTGACGTGAGAGCATAAGAGTTTTGTCTCTGGAGGTGTGTTTTTTTTATGTATATCATTGAACTGGATACTGTTTATTGTCATTGTTTGGTGCTGGGAGAAAGCACAGTGTTTTACATTCATGCTGTCTGTGCATGCGTATGCGTTAGATCAACTCTTTGTTCCAGAGGTTCATATGAGCAACAAACATGCATTGAATACCTCATATTAAAGTGTTTTTTTATGCATACCACTATAAGTGTGACTTCTTTATTGGACTTTCTTGGGCTGTTTTCACATGTGGTCCTTCCTGCATGATCACTTGGAATGAATCACTAATGTCAATCAATGGTTCCCCTGAAGCTGCATTCATAATTTACCAACATGAATTATGAAATAAAAGCTAAACAAGAGTGCGCTGCAGCACAGGTTTTTACACATGTGTCCCTTGATCATTCATGCAGCAGTTGAACAAGTTGGAATGACCTTACAAAGTCCAACCCCTTAATTTCACCCACAAAGATGAAAGCAGACTAAAGGAGCTGCAAGTAAGACAAGCTGTTAGCGTCTGCCTGGACCATTACACTAATGCCTTGTTTGTCCACTTAATGGCATGTTTTGGTTCATTATCTGGTGGTTAATGGTGTTTGGGTGCAGCTGCTATGAGGCTGTTTCTCACTTGAATTTGACCTATGCTCCCTAATGATCATGATTTACAGTGAGTGCTGTCGCCAGCGCCGCTCCGCAGGAAACTCCTCTCTGACACAAGTTGACAAACGTGCAAATTCACCTCCAGCCATGACGAACTGCATCAGGCTAAAAACAGTTTTTAAGACGCAGAGCTCAGTAGTGGAAGGTTAACCTTTGTCTGTCACACCTGCCAAGGTTAGTCCACTCAAGGCGGCTATGTTTGAAGCGCTGCATGACCTGTGTTTGTTGTGTGAAGGTCAGAGCTTTCTGCACTTGAAGAGGCTGCTCCTCTGAATCACAACTCCTTTATGGACACTCTGGTGCCTGTATGAGGAAACTGCAGCGGTGAAAACCACGCTGTGTTGTCCTGCTATTTATAGGACTGATATTTACACTGACACTGCAAGGATCATAACAAGTGACAAGTAAAGCAACAAGCCTACCTAATTCTGAGTTTTGCAGCTATTTACAGTGAGAATATTTCTGCTCAACAGCTTATCTTGAGCCAAAAGTTATGTGTAATTTAGACGCCTTGATTAATAATGTTTTACCTTTTGATGTTTCTGGGTAGCACTGTTTTGTCATTATTGTCCATGTTGTTTTGAGCCAAGGCACAAATGTCTTTCACAAGTAAACACAGATGCCTTATATTTCTATCAAAACAAGGTTTTATTGCATAAACATATATGGATATATATATATATTTTTTTAGATTAAACAGATTAAACTTGTTATTTGCATTTTTAAATATCCATTCAGTTGGTGACTATTGCTGTTTCCTTTTCTAAGCAGCATGCCAAGGTTTGTATTACATATCTGTGTTTAGTTTTTATCTCTGTACAATCTACAAGGTAAAAACATGTTTTGGTAAAAACAAATCTCAAAAGTAACTTTCAAAAACATGAAAATCATGAACTGACCGCGTCCTGTTACAGATGTACAGTATAACAATGTAAACTTCAAAAGTGTTGATAAAAGGTCTTTCAAACGAGTTTCCCTCACATAGCCATGCAAGGATGTCTGAATGGCACAATTATTAGAGAATTGTTAAGATAAAGTGGTCTATGCTGGTTTCAAAAGGACCATGACGTGAATAGACAAAAGGTGAAAACATGGTCCATTGGTCAAATGTCAAATGTGCAGAGAATATCAAAGACATAAAACTGACTTACGAGGATAACTGTAGCATACATTATACAGCAGTTTATACAGGACTATGAGGCAGTGAGTGACTAAAACACACAATATATCGTATTCAATGCTAATTTTAACCATCCACAGGGAGACCTACAGACTCTACCCAAGATGAAGTGAAACAGAGATGATGATGATGATGATGCTGATGATGATGACGTGACCTTGTATTTGCATATTTATGAAAATGCCCTCTCCTGCACTCTGATTTGATTAATAGCTGGTAGAAACTAGAAAAAATGGCTATTACAGTATAAACTGGAAAGTCAAATATGTGACAGTAGTACATACATACCTACATTTAAACCAAGGCTGTGCCACCACAGAGAAAGATTAAATGGATTTCCCTGTCTTCCAAAGACATGAAAATCTAAACAACAACATGCATACTGATTTACAGTATAATACATTTTTGCTGTGATAGTTGATCTTACAAAGCTATGTGTCGTTTTAAAAGAAAGCCCTCTCCCCTTCATATTTCCTCTGACCCAGACAGCATATAAACTCACATGGTTGTACATTAGTTTGATTGAAATATCTCATTTTGTTTCATCCACCCCTGCAAAAGACAAGAGAACAAATAGTCGCTCCAAAGAATTATGGGAACGAACCACCCTCCAATCCAATGATGTCCGAGCGGGCACCATGCAATTTAGGAATCCACATATGCTGCTGTTATGGCATATAATGTTGCAGTCAGCAAGTTTCCAGTTTCAAAGATGGCATTTACATAGAGCCAGACAATGTGGTGGGAATAATTGTCACATTAATGAAAATATTTTTTTTTATGATATGTATTAATAGCAGAAAATAATCACTTATAAAATAATAGAAATGATGCTCACTATAATGAACTGTGTTCTACCGACTCTTTCAGTGTATTAAACAAAAATGAATCTCAGGTAATCTTTGTCCTTTGGACAGCATTCTGGAAAACAAAACAGAATATGAACATGTAATTACGATAAGATCCAACTGACGGAAGACAAACAATAACTTGTCTATCGCCCAGCCTTACACCCATATTAAAAAACAAAAACAAAAAACTTTTCCATCCTCCAATTTAATTTGTGGTGTCACTGGGATGTTCAACCTCCATTATAAAATAAGAGGAGCATGACTGCAAACTCCTCCAAGGTCTTTGCGAAACTTTTTCATCCCAGCAAGCTTTATAAAAGTGGAGTGCCATCAGGTCCAAACCATAAAACATAGCTATGACCCCAGAAACGACCACAGGAACAGCAGTAGTCGCCTTCAGACTGTCATCCAACCCTGAGCTGTACACTTGTGCAACAACACAGTTTGGGTTGTGGAAAAAAAAAAAAACTGCTCCAGTACAGATCAAACAGTGCCTGTGACACTAACACAACACATGTCAAAGCCCAAATTCAGTGGCGTGATCCTTCAATTCTGAACACCTTGTAAACATGGCTGTTCAAGCGTTACGCTGCAGTTCTCTTTTCAGCCACTAGACTGCAACCTTTTCCAAGAAAACAACTGTACCAGCAGTATATCGCAGCTCTATAGCACTATATCCCTGATTTATCTCACTAGTTTCTATCCTTCATACATTCTGCCATTGAGAAGAATAAGACATTACATAAGCTAAGTAGTTCTATATATACAATGAACTCCACAGAGCAATGTTTGGTATGGCAGTGTGTATATACTGGCATGCTTTTGTGTGGTTTGTATTTACCACACTAGGGCAGTATTACAATGAGATGCTGAGGTGAAACAATTTACTACCAACACATAACTAAAAATGTCGTAACATATCTCATCCTGGTCTTATTGTGAACCATAGCTCCACTGGCATTTGATTTGATGCCTCTTCATTCTTACCTTTATACACCTCTCAGGCAGCCTGAGCTTACACTATGTGTGTGGACAGTCTTTTACACACCCACACAAATCAGTCAATCAATTGATCGCATTAGGAGTAAGGATTAGATACAGTGGGACAGCAATGATTCTCACGTGGTCCCTCTCTGAGTATTGAGTTGTGCTCCTTGTATACACATAAAGACTTCATGTGTCCCAACAATGGTGGACTGAGCTGTTGATGTGTCACAAAAAGCGTGATGTTTATACATGAGTTTATGAGATGTGACGGATTTCCTATGCAATTAAATACTGTGCCCACATTCACTCGGTTCATTCATTCAGCGCTGCCTCTCTAGGGTAAATACGCAGTTGTCTATAAGAACCACCGTTTGCTTTTAAAATTAGGAATGGCTCAAAGCACCTGATAAACACTTTCGGTAATTAGAAAATCAAGTTTAAAGGGTGGTCTTGGTCTTGAAGACGACAAAGTAAAACTCACTGTTTATTTTCACGATTTATATAAAAACATAATTATTTTCCAGTTCAGTAACTCTACATGGTGACATCTTCAATGCAAAGCAATCATATCTTTATTCGTTTCACTCACATTGTCTGCTTCTGCAAGGTAAGTTCAAATTAAACTTGAAAAAAAAAAATTAAAATTAAATAAAAAAACTCAACTGATTGTTTAGAGAAGTGCTTGGGTTGTGGCTGGTCCAGCTTTGGCTGCAAAGACAAGATGTGAGGTCATGGCTGTTCTGTCCACTTCCCATGCTCACAGTGCAATTGGTTACTCCATGCCGTTCCGCAGCATCTGATTGGCTGCGATGAGCATGACACTGATGATGAAAGCCATGGCGAAGGCGCAGATCAGGCTTTTCCTGACGCACGTCTGGCGATTCTTCTTCTTGGGATGGACTGAGAGAATGAAAGACAGGAGAAAAGAAATGAGAAACTGCAGCATATTTCTGTTAACACGACAGTTTCTACATGTAACTCATGTTTGTGCCTCGCATGTGATGGTTATTAGTCAATTAACTCATTACTTTATTAGTTTAAATATAATAATTTAACTTGAAGGGAATACTTTAAAGCTTTGGGAAATACACTTATTTGCTGTCTTGTGGAGACTTAGAGAAGAAGATCGATACCACTCTCATATTTGTATGTTAAATATGGACCTAGAGGCAAGAAACAATTAGCTTAACTTTGCATAAAGTAAATTATATCTTACTTAACCAACAGATAACCCCAGTAAAACCAGTAGCCTAGTTTTTACACTGCAGCTTTTATTAGGATTAAACAAAGATAAAGACAGATATAACATGCTAATTAGTGAACTTTAAACATGCTGATAGGCAGATTCTTTGGACAGAGCTGAGCTAGCTGTTTTCCCAATTCCAGTCTTTGTGCTAAGCTAAGTTAAGCTAACCACCAGCCAGCATAAGCCAAGTATAACAGTCGTATCAATCTTCTCATCTGTCAGCAAAAAAAATTGAACTTTTATTCCCAAATTGTTGAAATGTAGCTTTAAGTAATCAAATAAAACTTCACATTCAAACAACATTCTATAAACAAAACAATTCAGCTTTGCATGAATTAAAAAAACATTTCAGGTAAAGATGCAACATTAAACAGGAGTCAGCAGAAGAATGAACTTGTGCTCCTTTGAAAGAAGCTAAAAGGAAAACCCTGCAGAATGATTAATAAACCTAAGATACATTTGCATAATCGTTAAAGTCTCTTCTGTTGTGTCAATATGATATGTACAAATGCAGAGTGATACTATGCATGAAAGCAGTAATATGCATTAAAAAATCTGATTCATGAATTGCGAATGCAATTTAACCTGTTTCTCAAGGTGCACCTCCATTCTTTGACCCAAAACAAATACATGTGAAACAGCAGCTAACATTTCTAGTTTCCATGTTTCGCAGCTTTTCTCTGTGACCCAGATCATCAGTGGAAGTGTCTCCAATGTAAAAATGATGAATACATGAGAGGCACAAACTGGTTCTGACACTCTATGCTGCAGCAACAACAAAGACAATAAAAGTGAGGTGGAACTTTTGTTCTGATACCTATCTGTGTGGGCTTAAAGGCCTCCCCCCCCAAAAGACTTAATCTCTGGAGAATGAGAGCGGGAGAGGAGAAGAGATGGATGTGTCCTCCAACAGGCCTTGCAGCAAGAGCAACAACCAAAAGTTTCCTGTCTGTCAGCCCCCTTGTCTCAGTTTGTAAGAATCACATGCCGCATCAATAAATCAAGTCAGAACTCTGAGTCGTGGATCTAAGGGGGACTGTAAAAGGGGCTGAAGTCCCACTGGGCAGAAAGAAGATGGGAAGGAAGCAGGCATGAAAGAGGGAAGTTGAGGATGTGGGAAGAAGGTTAAATGTGGGGAGCCACACAGCTGTTCTTCTTTATCCCTCCCATGCCTACTTCTCCTTTTTCAACATCTTTCCACTGTTCTTTTTTCTCACCCTGACTTCACGTCACACCCTTCCCTCAACACCAGAAACTTTGTGAGAGAGAGTGCCAAGCCAGCAGTTCCCTGATCCCTTCCTTAGCCTCTTATCTCCTCCTTCACTGTCCCTTCGCCGCTAAGTTTCTACAGTTCCTCCCGGCTGTCTCTTTTTAGGACTCCCTGAGACTGCGGGCCAGTACCCAATGGATTCATTAAGACTTTCTCCCAGTTTTCTGGTACGTTTGATCTGCCTTTACCTTTGTCCTAGTCTGACTTGTGGATGTTTCACAAGTTTTTGTTTCCCTCTTGTCCCGAAGCAATTTAACTTCTTACATCTTATGTCTCAAGAAAAATGCCTACTGTGTTTCACTTGTAGCAACCCGTTCCTCATTCCAGGCTTTGAAACTCAAAGAAATGCATGCTTTTCCTCAGATTAATAGATTTTTATCTGTTTTCTTGAATATGCCTCAGTATTCTTGATCTTTCTCTCAGGATCACCAGCTGTGTGGATATTCATGTTGCGGCAAATTAGAAATTTTACCTTGAATTTTGCCAAGCAAGAGTTAGAAAATCATTCAGCGTGTGTGTGTTTAAAAGCGTTGTTTTCAGTCACCCTCAACTATACACATTGTCTTTTCCACTTTATTCTAGCTGAAGAAAGACTTCAGAGGAACTTTTCTCCAGCCTCTGTGCAATCTCGCTTTTCTTAACCTTTCCTCTTGCCTTCACACATCTCAGTGTTTTCCTGCTCTATTTCCCTCTGCTTCAGCCACATCTCCTATCTTATTCCATTGTTCCGGTAGATTAAGTTAATGGTGCAGACTTGTACTTCAATCAAGTGGGATTTTATAATACAGACCATCCAATCATGTCAAAATGTGTGTGTCTGGATGCAGCAATATGTTTGTGAATTTGTCTTTGTTTGTCCACAGTTAAACCATAATGAAGTAGTTTTTTGGGAAATAGGCTTATTTCTGAGAGTTAGATGAGAAGATCGATACCACTTTTAAATCTCTCCCTTAAGTATTGAGCTAGAGCCAGGAGGCAATCATCTTAGCTTAACATAAAGACTAAAGAAATGGGCAAAGAGCTAACCTTCAAATACAGGCTCTAAAGCTCACTAGTTACTTGAATAAATATGTTTTGGTCATAAGTTAATTAGCTCATTGTCAAATCACTGGATGAAATATCATCTGCATTACAGTGCAAAATTACTTTTTATAAGTAGAGGTATTTATACCAGCAAAGAACAGCCTCCTCACCTCCCTCATACTCAGGGCAGTTCCCTGAGGTTTCATTGAGGCTCTCTTCCTCGGTGATGATGATGTTCTCTATGTCCTTCATTGTCAGGTGGTCCCGGAAGGCGTGGAACAGCACCTGCTTCAACTCATCCAGAGACAGCTGCTGCATGTCAAACTGCAGGGGCACACAACCATCATTGCAGAGACACAGTCATCCACAAACTGGCTTTTTGAGGACAGATAAATATAGAAGAGAAAAATAAGGTGTGAAATTTACAAGCTGCAAGAAATTATGGCATGTAAGAATTTGTGTTTTATTTCCTAAATGTGTTGTGTACAGGTACAGTACGTAAGTAGGAGAGGTGTCAGTTGTAATGTAATGGCAGCATGTGTGCCTGTGCATCACTGGTGCTATTTTTGGGTGCCTGAATCAGTATGCAAACCTGTACGTGTGCATTGATATAGGTGGATAAATATATGCAAGCACAATTGGTTTATGGATGTATCAATTAAAATGGAAATACCAGCACAGTTAGTTCCTTGCAGGTCGTTGTATTCTCAGTTGTGTGTGCAAGTTTGTGTTTTAAATGATTTATGAGGCTTTGGCCAATCAGTCACTGGAAGTCTGAATCTTAGCCTCTCTCCTATTCCCTGTTTGCCCTTCCATCACCATCACATGCATCCTGTCCCCCAGCAGATCCCTCCTATAATCCATAGGCACACACACACAGACACACTGTCCTCAAACCCGCAGGATCTATGTCTAGATTATTTCCTTCACTGACAGCTTGGTTTAGCACAACAGATGGACATACTGAGGCAGGAAATGTGAAGAGGAAGAAAATAGGGGGTTGACCGAGAGAAAGATGAGATGAGAAAACAGTCAGAGGTCAGTGAAAACTGAATGAATGAATGAATGAAAGAAGCACAGGGGGACACTGATGGAGAAACCAGAGCTGACTGACAGTGGAGGTATGGACTTGAAAGAGCTGTGATGGTGAAGAGGGGATGCTCATTTCAACTAGGGAATGGCAGTCCTCCTGCTTTACAACAATGCATGTAAACCAATACAAACAGCATCTCTCATGCTCAACCAGCTTAGGTAAAGCAACACATCTGGTTTGCCAAAGGAAAACTAGCTGATGAGAAACTAGAAACTGTACTACTAGCAGAACTGGGTATTGAACCTCATGTGATCATCATTCAGGCTATGGAAACCTGGCACTGAATGCCTGCTCAGGTTTGTAGTTTACTGAATCTTTAAAGGAATAGTTTGATTTTAGGAGACATGCTTCCTCGCTTTCCTGCTGACTGGCATTAAAAGACCACTTGCATATACTGTATGTCCGTTAAATATAAAATGATAGTCTCTTCGCTTAGCTTAGCATACAATCAGGGGAAAGTAGTGCCTACCAGCACCACTAAAGGTTATGAATTAATACATGACATTGTGTTTGTTTAATACAAAACAAAAGTGAAAAAGTGAAAAAGAATACATTCGTGCTTTTTTTTCAGAGGTCACATGTTCGAGTATTTCTTGGCGGGACTTCCTGGACTCTTGTTGTCACCATGTGGTTGCCAGGCAACTAGACTTAACTCCAGCAGGTCGCTGCTCCCAGCCAAGAAATAGTCCAGCACATAGCAGCTGGTTTAACTACCAGATATTGTTTTTATATATTGAAATAGGACAACATTTTAATTAGTGAGTTTTAAAGGTGCTGGTAGGCAGAATATTTTTAACCTTTGGAAGAGCCAAGGTGCTTCCCTATTTTATGCTAAGCTAAGCTAAGCTAGCCTGTAGCTACATACTTAACTGACAGATCTGAAAGTTGAATATTTTCATTTAACTCTCAGCAAGAAATCTAATAAGTCTATATTTGAAAATGTCTGACTATTCATTTAACGACATATACCGGTTTTGGACCTAATTTTGCCTTGTTTCATTGAGGCTCTTAAGTGCTTGTGTTTAGACTTAGTTAAATTAGATGTTACATTATACCCTGCTCTGTTTACTGTGTTGCTGTTCTCTGTAACATCAGATTACAACACTGCAACAAAGAAATCAGTGGAACGTAACGAAGGTATCAAAGCAGCAATTCAGGGGCGTGATGTCATTTACCACCATACATACATACACGTGAAAAGAAACACATACAGTCATGCGAAACACACATTTTATGTATATGTTAAACCTTTCAGTTGGTTATGTAGAAATTTTCCATGCGTGCCTCTGCAAGACGCTCTGCAAATGCAATCTAACCATTCATGTTGCTTTCTCGGGTGATTTACACCGCAATTATGGAAACATGCATGTGGATTCATACACACACAGGCACACACATTCACATGAACAGCAACACTTTACAACATTAATAGCAAACCTGGGTCATTGCAATAAAGAGAATAATTTCAAACACACATACAAACACACTCATTAAATTGCTCATATCTGGTCTTCTATCTCTCTCTCACACACAAAAGCACACAAACACATGCAGGTGGTTGGCAAACTTAGGTCAAACTATTTTTCTTTTCTGTCAAAGAGAGCTTTTCCCACTCTGTGGCTTCTTTAAATAGCAAACAAGCAAACGTGACAAAGAAGGGCCAAACAAACAAGATTCAAAATTACAGTTGCAAACACCTTAGCCTGAGAGAGTTGAGGAGCCAAAGCCAAATGTAAACAAAAGTGCCATTTATCCACTAAAATATAAGGGTTAGAAGCTGGTGTCACTCCCAGTTTGACTGACAGATGTTCGAAACATGGACAACATGGACCCACACTTTCAATAATGATGATTCTTTTTTATTTAAAATTCTTCTATCACATATGTGATGTCCAATTTCTCAAACAAAAGCACAGATTGGACCTTTAACTCTGACTCATGCAACCTTGTGTGACACTCCAGAGCAGAGAAACAGGGAGTGGCAGCAGCATTTGGAGGTGAGCTGCCTGATTTCTGCTCTCCCCCTTGCAAAAGCTGTCTCTGCCTTGAATGGATGCTTGGAAACGAAGGAACAACTCTTTGGACTGCAGCCGCAGGACAGACAACATGACAGCTCAGAGCAGGAGCAGGGAGAATGTGCAATGTTCCTGTCTGTCTGTCTGAGGGAGGAAAAGCCACAGTGGGGCCGCTACCTGTTACCAACCAGCAGAGTGATTTCTCCCTCCGCCCGGTCTCTGAAGGACATCCACATCCACACACAGACACACACACACACACAGTGATGAACAGAGGATGCAAAGGCTCGAGAGTTTGGCTGTCAGAGCATTTTGTCTTCCACTGAATGAACTCAAATATGTGATGTGTGTGTATTTGTGTGCCTGTGAGTGTGCGTGTGACAGGAAAACAGCAGGGGATCATGAGCAGTGACCGGTGACATACTGACAGAGCCAGGACACATCAATCAGATGAACAGGTGCTTACACGCCGTCCCTCCCGTCTAATCCTGCCTGCCCTCGCACAGAAAAGGCTTGTTTCGTCAGTCGTCCACCTGCTTTGTCTTCTGACCCTTCTCTAAGAAGTCACCCAGAGTGACGGCCTGAAAGTATTGTTTCTTTTTTCCTGTACTCCTTCTCTCCCATTTTTCTGCCTAACAGCAGTGCTGTCAGGATTAGTTTGCACCTTCAAGTTCAAGTGAAGTTTCGGCGTTTCTCAAGCAAACCACGTCTGCACCAAAGTGCTTTAACCAAAAGGAAAAAGTACACACACAGATGCACACAAATACAGACACACACACTCAGAGGACACATGGTAGTAGAAACCTGCAGGTGGGAGAAGTTATTTTTAACAAGGACAGCAGAGGCAACAGCCAACCACAAATGAATAATAGATAAATTAGATCCACAGAAACAGAATCAGTCACAGTTGTATGTGATGTAATGAGATGCCTAAAAATATCAACAGATTTTGTCAATCTGAAGGAAAATGTTCAACAGCTGAGCAGCTGAAACTGAAGAGGCCCTGCCCCGCTCACTTTTTAGACAGTGCTAAAATAATTGCACTTCTAGTACTACATTTTACAAATCCACCAAATGGCAGTTATTATGTAACAGAGACACACCATGTTTTAAATTACCGCACATTTGGCTCTCGTGGTCATCAGTATGAACATTGCAGACTGTCTCAACAGATGCAGATGACAGTGATGAGCCCGTCACTGCTCGACTGTTTTGTTCTGCCTTCTTTTCAGTCTCTGTTTTTACTGACAGAAATGCTGATACTGTAGATGGTCGTGCTTTAAAACTACAAGTTAATGGTGGGAAATTTTGATTAAAACTTAATAAAACCTTGAATTAATATTTCTAATGTAACATTTGACACAAATAAGGAGACTGGATTGTACAACTTCAGCAAATAAGGAGTCTACCTTTTGATTTTCTCATTGGCTGCCTGGAGGGATGTCAGTTGTTCAAGTGCTTGAAATGAGAGTCAGATGAGAAGATCAATGCTTCTTTCATGTCTGTCCATTCAATATGAAGCTGGAACCATGAGATGATTAGCTTAGCTTAGCATAAAGAGTGCAAACAGGACTATTTCTTGGCCTGGTGCAGTAACTTCAGGCTTTATCATCATGTGAGGATGGCAGGCAGCCGACAGAGACTCCAGAGGCTCTTTAAGAAAGCTACACATGATTTGGTGGTCCTTGTGGTGGCAGTCGTTCAGGAAGCAGAGCAGGTAGAGTATTTATTGTGGGGTTGGCTGAATCACTGATCTGTTGTCTGTATGTTATGTCAAGTGTTTTTAAGCAAGAACCCCAAGACAAAAACATCTTCCAAATAAGTGTAATGCAAAACAGCATTTTTCAGCTACAGGAGATTCTGCAGGCTTACGTCCTGCACTCTCTCAGCACAAACATTTTTTTAGAGACTATAAACATTGCTATGATATTGGCTTAAAAAATGTTTTTATCTTTAGGTACTGTAGCTCAATTTGCAATGGAAGAGCAGGTGCTTCCTTTTTCAAATCTAATTTACTGACTGTCAGCAGAAATGCGGAGTAACTTGAGTCAGGATATTTCAAAGCAGATATCTAAATCTCCCCGAGGTTTACTCCGGCCGTGCTACAGTGGAAAATAAGCAGAAAAACAGGGACCTCTTCAGCAGTACATTGAATCAATCAGCAGGACGTGCAAAATGTATTCGACACACGCACACACAAATGCATATGCAGATGAAAATGTGATTACACACAAAACTTGGCAACTCCAGTGTCCCCAATGAAGTCAATCATTATACATCTCAGTGTGCGAGGATATTATCTGAACATACTGAACTGAGTCATTATGGCCCACCATGATGTGCCTCCTTCTCTTCCATCTTTCTCTTTTCAACACAATGACTCTCCCTGTCTTCCTGTCTCCCTCTGAGCTCTGTGAAATATAAACAGACACACACGAAATGCTGCTCTCAGAGTCCTCAGAGACACACTTCCTCCTACCATTTCATCCCCCTCCTCCTCTCTCTTCCTATTTTTTATTTTTTCCTCTCTTCTTTCATTGCTCGCTCCCTCTCTCCTGCTTCTCTCCTCTCATTTTCCCATTTTTCCCTATTTTCTTTTGGTTTGTGTCTCTTTGTGGGTGGAGAACATTTGAAATCACCCCTGAGACGCACACCGTCTGCGACCTTCATGAATCACAGTCTGTCGTACCTCTTCTTTTCATTTTCTTCCACTCTCCTCCTTTGTGGTTTTCTTTTATATGCCTGTGTCTTTATGTGGGGCATTCCCCCACACCGCCACCACCACCACCACCCTCCCCATCCCCACACATTGTCCAGCTCCCCTCTCTATTCTCTCATCTCTCCCTGGCTGGCTGGCTGGCTGGCACTCTGTAGCCCGTCTTGCTCCATCCTCCTTCATAGATGCAATGCATCTCATTTATAAAAGGTGTTTCATTTCACACAATTTAGAAAGAAATTATCTTGATGTTAAAATCAGCATTTTTTTTGCATTCACTTAGTTTGTTTTCTGATGTGTGAATGGCATAGTCGTTTTTAAAAATATATATATTTACTGAAGTGAAATCTAGGATAAAGAGCGTCTATGTAAATGTGTGTAACCTGAAACAGACACACACCTCCTCAATTCAGTGAGTCACCCTCTAAATGTTTCTCCTCTCATTTGACTCAAGGAAAGCAGAGAACAGCTTCCTGAGAGCTGTCACCCTGCTCAACCAACCGTCCTCATACTCAACACACAAACACACACATACACATACACACACACGCTACAAATGAGGCACTTTTCATAATTGTCGCATGTCTTACCTAACAAACACACACACAAAAAAAACACTCTGAGAGCAGCAAATTTTCTGTCCGGAACAATTTTCCAAAACAAAGGAAGCGTGTTCAAAAGCATGTAGATGAGCTGCAGCCTTAATCACCACTGAGCCCAGTTTGGACCATTGAAAGCACACAAGCTCAGACTTTCCACATACCGGGGCACATCCCTGCAATCTTTATTATGGTAATAACCTCCTGCAATAGTGTGAATGATAAACACACACACACACCTTAACCCAAAAACATACACATACTCGCATAAAGAAACACACTTAATTCTCAGCAGGTCTCTTTTCCCTTCAAGGCGAAAAAAAAAACAAAAACGCTCTGTTATTGTCAGGGAACAGGAGACACAGGTGGGGGGGTATGAGAGGGTGTTTTGGTGCATGTGTGTATTTTTTAAGTAGGTGTGCGCCTGTGCAGGGAACCTGCAGAAACTAGGGCTGTGCTTAAGGATGACTGCCGAAATACACAGTGAGAGTAAGCGAGAGGAGGCGTAAAGGATGGAACTGATAAATGACGAGGATTGTGAGTGATGAGAAACAGACTCCGGCTTTGCCTCTCACCTGCCAGAAGATGTTGTCAATGGTGTTGCCCAGGAATCCTTCTCTGTTGTCAGACGACAGCAGTTTGGGTCCCAGTATTGTCATGAACTCCTCAAAGTCCACCTGGCCGTCCCCTGCAGGCACACGCACACACACACAGAAAGGCAGAGAGACAGACCGGGACAATAGAAAATCAGATACACACACTGGAGGGCTGGCAGACCGGAGCTAAATAATGCATTTTATGCTGAAGTTTACTTGCTTGCCGAAACAAAGAAAAGCACCCTGAGACAGATCAACAGATGGATGTGCCCTCATCCATGACAAACAGCCATGTATCACCACTAATTCACCTTTCAAAGAAGGTGCACCTGTGCGAGCGCGTGCACGTGTTTGTCTGCGATTGATTGTGGGACTGTTTGTTGCAATTGAGGGAACATTTCGCTAATTTGAATTCAAAGGACACAACTTGTGCTTGCATTATATATTCTTGGGCTGCATGTTGTTAGAGATACCAATCAA
The DNA here is from genome assembly GCF_039877785.1 of Chaetodon trifascialis. Classification (NCBI taxonomy): domain Eukaryota; kingdom Metazoa; phylum Chordata; class Actinopteri; order Chaetodontiformes; family Chaetodontidae; genus Chaetodon; species Chaetodon trifascialis. The sequence goes on along the minus strand of NC_092071.1, from coordinate 10,638,265 downwards.
CAGGCAGCGTCCCGTGGAATTAATACTCAGTGAACATCTCCACTACAGCTTCTGTTATAAACAGAGTTACTGAGTTACCTCCAAATCACCGACTTATGACACTATATATTGCAAATATTGCGTTTACAGCGTTGTCTAATGCTCTGTTTATTGTTTATTAGAATAAGTAGCATATCAGATGCATTAGCTGTCTGCACAAGTCCCAGTGCTGCTGTGTTAGTATTGGTAGCAGGATAACACTTTATTTAATGGGCCTGTAATTTCTGAATAATTTCCAAGAATGTTCCTAGAAAGAACTATGTAATTTGGTGGTAATTACGGGGAAAATAGAGGCAAACTTCAGTTGGTATCTTGCAATAAATGAATCCTAATTAATTGCTGTGTAATTTGGAGAGCATTTCATTCCAGGAGTGCTCAGCAGGCCAGCTGAACATGCAAAATGGGGAAGTTGCAAGCATACAATTTAACATATATGGAGCAGTTAATCTGCAGTAAAGGAATTTATTCACCCTCCACTAAGATTAGTGCCAAATTACACAGTCTTTTCCAGGAAATGTCTTGGAAATACTTAAGAAATGCAGTCTCTAAAATGAAGTGTTACCTTGTAATACAGCATATTATTGGTATCAAACAGCATCAGCTCTCTGTTCTGAAACCTGACTGCAGTTTGTCAAAAATGCAGCTTTAAATTAACATAACATAATATTACATTTTAAGACTACTTTGCCTAAAACCTGGATAAGAAGGTAATGCCAGAGATCAGCGGATTAAGAATCTGAAGGAGGGATTTAATCAAATTAAAATGGAAGGAGTCTCCGTCTGTATGTCCTTCGATATTCTCCACAAGCGTTCATCCCATCAACTGAACACTCGCTGGGTGTATTGCTAAGGGCCCAAGGACGTGCAGTGTTGAGTGCGAGCTCTTGCGGTCTACAGGACCTATCTATTATTAGTGCATTACTACCACCAGAAGTACACACTGGGTAGTGCTGGGTACATCACAATCTCCGCCACTCACCACAGAACATTCAAGAACAGATGAAGAAAAACGGATGGGAAATATCACATTCTAGCAAAAATTTGCAAGTTTGCATTTTGCTTTTTTATTTTTTTGCTGAACTCAAACATTTCAAGTATAAATGACGTAACTTTTGGAATGAAGGCTTTTGTTCCTGGAAATAGCCCGGTCCCAAATAGCTAGCTGTTAGCAACGACAGATGTCAGTTCATTATCTCACGTTTGCCCTGAAGTTGAACAATATTTTTGCTTGATACACCAATCTCTAATTGTATCCTGGGCATCATCATCACCACCACGTTATGTGTCAGCCTGAAGTTGTTTGGGTGAGCAGTTCTCGAGAAAGCTGCAAGCAGCAGTACCAGACTCCAATCAGTCGGCCTGCTCCAAACAGGCACATTTTGATCGACCAATGCACTAGAAGTGAAATCAAATTAATCATCTGAAGGGCTGTGCAGGTTGTCTAACACCTGATAATAATTGGCATCCTTAAACTCATTGTGCCTGTGACCGCATTCAGTGCCATCCGAGCGACGACATTGAGATGATAGAAGTCAGAGGTAGAGGATTTTAAGAGCGATGCTGTTTCTCCTCAGAACAAATGGCAGCGCTGCTCTCAGACGGTCGGACTACTCATGGAGGCAAAAGCAAAAAGCTTTTAGCTGTGACCTTTGATATTTACCACAAGCTGCGAGCTGAATCAAGAGCAGGCAGATAAGAACCGGCTGAAAGATTGACTGGCTTGTTTGTGATGCAGGGACTGCTTAGGAGTAATTGCAAACCCCTGTGAATTTACAGGCAGGGCTGGAGTTTAAGGAGCAGGAGCAGACAGGTTCTCTTTTTATTGTCTCTGGGGGAATTCGCTTTTTGACAATTGACCACCTGCTGCCATTGAGGCAGTTTAGAGACAGTTTTGCAGGAACATTTTGAAGGAAACCCCCAATTCAAAATCCCATTTGGCCTCAAGCAAGTGAAGGAGGCATTAGGTTCTGCATTTTTTGGTATCAATTAATGTTTTTCATTTACATCACATTAAAAATATTCACATGGCTTGCTTTCTCTGGAAGGAAAATATTCTTCTTCAAGCTTGTACACAACCTATTTAAATATAGACACAACAGCAATAAACAAACATCATACACATGCAATATATGTTAAACAGCCACACACTTGTCCTTTTACGAGGAGGTTCACTGGAGAGGTGTGTGTTTGTTTGCATGTGTCCGAGCATACTCTGTGCATGCACCCAAGTGTGTGTCCTTATGTAGTGCCTCACCATCCATGTCCAGTCTCTGCATGATGATGGCCAGCTCCACTTCGCTGGGCATGTAACCCAGGGAGCGCATGGCCATGCCCAGCTCCTGTTTGGAGATGAAACCATTCCCATCACGATCCAAAACACGAAACGCCTCACGGATCTCTGCACGACAAACACACAACACATCGCTGTACATTCCTGTCGGTCTTTACTGCAATCTCATGTCAATCTAATTAATAATTCTACAGACGAGCAGTATTTTATGCAGAGTTCTGTTGACATTGCGGTGGATCCATTTTATTCTCTATGTGAAGTTAAACGTGTGAATTATGGTTGGTGCTGATTTGTGGCTTTCTGCTTGGTTTGGGACAAGGCTGGCAGGTGTGGTGTAAGATGTGAATGAGTCTTTCATCTCTCCTTCACTTCGTCATTTATTTCCTTCTCCTTGTTTTCTATATGTCTTAAAGGTCAGAGGCTCATCACAGCAGATGAAAATATTAAATATTGGTTCATCTTTATTCTTTCTTATATATATTCAGGCTTCTCTAATCTTTCTTGTGCGTGTGTGTGTGTGCGTGTGTGTGTGTGTGTGTGTGTGTGTGTGTGTGTGTGCATGCTGAACAGGTGAGTTTCTTTATTTTATTAATTTCCATTTATTCACCCACATTTGAGAAGTGGCTGTCATTTTCACTGTGCAGGTGCAATCACTCTGACTTGTAATTTTGGTTTTGTGCTTTTTTTTTGTAAAATGTGTACGTCATTTGTTTTTTCAAATTGTCTCCTTCACATTCTGCGCGTTTGATCTTTGTGTCCCTGCGTCATGTCTGTTACCATTCCCTTCTCCGCACTGCTTGTGTTACACTTCACATCCTGTGGTCGTGTGAATAATGACTGTTGTCTCTCAGGAGCAAAGGTAGAAATAGCGTGATGTTGTCACAGCGCTGCAAAACCTCTCAGGGAGGAGGTCATAGTGGACGGTTAAGTCATCAAACCGTGTGAGACTGGAGTCCGCTGTTTGCATCGTCTCTTACCTCCGTTCAGCATTGATCTGATCATTACCACAATCATTCTTTTACCCTTAAGCAGTTGCAATCAGTATTTTCATATGGATTAAATGACTTCTTGTATGCAGAAGGGGGCACTTGTATTGATAGACTCAGAGAATTATCACCTGACTTTGCAGTTTCTCTCAGCTGTACAGAGTTTCAGCTCATTGTTTTTGTTTTCTAGCTCACAACTTTACTGTTTTCGGTGTTTCCAGACTGTTTTCATCTGAAAAAGCTCTAAAAACTGACTGTACTCTACGTGCTCAGCACCAAACAGCAGACATTCAAATGAACGACTAGCTGGTGAACATCGTAGACACAGCTAAAGAGCAATCAGGTGGCCAGAAACTTGACTACAAATGAATTCCTGGCAAATTAATGATAATGTTGCTCCGTAACTGCTGGATGAGTAAATAAGCAACTGTTTGCCAACATGTTCAACATATCAACGGTGTTGTGTTTACAGCTCGTTGAACTCCAGCAAGGACACAGATCACAATCGCATTGCTCATTTCTAATGATAACAACGTTGTCTTGACAAAATGTGTCGACTCGGAGGGAAATGACAAGTGACCTACTTGCTTTTTAGATTTTGCAGACTTGCTGAGTTGAACAAACCATAAAAACTGCTTAAAGACTCAGACGGTGTATGACTGTGTCGTCAGCCTCGTAAAATCCCAAAATACAACAGTGAGCCATCAGATGGTGTCAGCGAGAAGGACTAATCCATTAGATGAAATCAATGATTAACAGGTTTTAGCAGGTAGATGGTGCTGCAAGGTGCTTCCCTGGTGCTGATAACAGGCTTTCCCATTAACAGGAAGTGCTGCAGCCTCTCTCTCAGGCAAATCAAGGTGAGGGTGATCTCCTACCCTCCCTTCCTCTCCCTCCCCCTCACTCTCCTTCCTTGTCTCTCTTACATCTTTATATATTTATTGTATTTTACAAACCCCGAGGGGCCTGTACCAATCCCTCCACACAGCACAATCACCACCAGTATTGCCAAGAGCATTTCCGACTCTCTCCTCCCACATAAAAGGCTTCCTTCTAACTTGAAATTGTAAGTAAACGCACACAGCTATCTGTTCATGCAGCACAATTACTCAAACCTCTGAGGACCTTCTTACAAAATACCCTGGTCAATCTCTGGCTAATTACTTGTCAATCAGTTGGTACTCCGCTCACAGCGGGGGTGGATGGGGTAGGAGGCGAGGCTTTGGGCTGGGGTAGAGGTGGTCGAATTTATCGACCTGATAAAGAAAACAGGGACAGGAGAGACTGTGCAGGTCCTCATTCAACATCTTTTGACAGGCGAGCACTCTGTCTGTGTATCTCCACACTTCAGGGGTGAGACAGGGTGTCATTTCAGCTGGCATTCGGCATTTGAGCAAATCTCTACAGGAGAAACACAATTGAGAAGAGTAATAGCCTGCCGCACGATGGAATTTAAATCACAATTTCCCCGAGACTAATCCTTTTCCTAACTTAAACGATGAATTTTACATGAAGTTCATCTCTCTGTGTCTCTCTCAGGCTGTGTGTCATTAATATTCTCGTCCTGACATGCTGCTCCTTCCTTCCTCTGTGTAATAAGTCCGTCTCAGATCTGCCTCCTATGTCTGTCTTTGCTCTGTCAGTTGCGTGAGAGCCGAAGTTCAGTCGCAGCCCCCATCTGAGCCTGTAAATATCCCCTACGGCTGATAACTAGACTCGAGCACCGTGCCACTGCCTCCCTTTCTCTCTCACAAAATAAAGTGAGAATCAGAGACGAGGGATGGGAAATGCAGGCGAGTGTGTGGCCTCCCAAAACAAAGTGAGATGTATTTGTATGCAGCTCAACAGTAAGGAGTACATTTTCAATAGGGTACGAATGAGTTGGTACGTGATCTATTACTGTGCGATGTCTGTATACGTGTGTGTTTGCGTGTGAGTGCGCAGCCCTGCCTGTGTGCGACAGTGCATTACAAAGTCAACCCCCCAGGACTGTACATGTTCTCACTGTGATTGATGAAACGCCTCAAAAGCAGAGAAAAGGATAGCGGCGATTCAACAGAGGGGTGATTAACTAGCCTTCTATCTGCGCTAACAGATGATCCTTAGAAGAACCTTAAGCATCTCTCTGAAGTGGGATTAGGAGTTTTCCAAGTGCTGGGAGCAAATACCACGGATATTTTGTCCACATCAAGAAATCCCATTGGTTGCGTTGGATCTGTGGCTGACAGGGTCTAGATAATGCTTAATCATAATGTCTGGAGTCTAAGAGTCTAGATTCAATTCATATAATAGCTCTACACTGGTTCAAACTACTTTACCCTTCTCGCTGTCCTTGACAAACACAACACAGACAGAAGCCAACCGGACTAATGATGATGAGACGTTTCAGCCACTGCACCAGCTTCAGCGCACTGAAGCAACTGTTTGTGTGAACTGGGTTGAGTCAAGTTGTGCACAAGGGACATTGGATTAAAAGATTTATGAGACAAAGTACTTCATACCAAAGCTCATTCGAGCAAACTACAATAGGCCACATGTATAAATACAAACAAACAGCTTCATTCAGAAACACACTCTTGTGCTCTCAGTCTTCACTCGGTGGAGGGATTACTGTAGCTCTCTCCCACCAAAGCAACCCAGTTCAGAAATACATGCACTCGTTGCAGCCTAGAAATCTTTGTTTTCTGCAGCTCGTCATAAGCGACTCATGTGAGGTTACGTCACAGCCTCACCTCAAATCAGGACCCACGTGTAATGACATACAGAGTGCTTCAGGATCCCTCAGCTTGTGGTCTGTATTGCATAAAAACTGGCACTCACTGAGCACACGCTGAATAGACTGCATGAAAGTGAAACTCCTTGCTGCCAGTTTCAGATGATATGAAAGAAAAGGGCCGTTTGTTAGTGCTTGGGTTTTATATTCTTAGGTCTGGCCATTAGTGATAATGAATTCATACTCACCAAAGCAATTGAGGAGCTCTGGGAAAATTGCTCTTAATACGTAACAAGCAGTCATCTTTACATTTTAAATATCCCTTTATTTGGAGGTCATGCTAAAAATGTACCTGTAATGATGTTAATGATTGCTAATGCTTATGCACAAGAAAACTGCAAGTGTGCACAGCTATGGCAACTCCTGCAGGTCAAAGTGGAACCAGGAAGTCTGCATGCTGCGATGGGTACATTGCAATGAATAGTTTGAATTAATCCACCTTTGTTTTCTCTTCCTAATACATTCACTGGGGGTTTAATACCTGCCTGTGGCCAGTTAAAAAAACTGAACCATGGTGGTTGTAATAAAACACAAATTTCCTTTAATCATAACATTCTTATATCACAAAACACTAATATGAGTTCTTTTTGAAGTAGTCATATTTAGACATTTTTGATAAAAGATGTGGAAACAACACAACGGATAGATTTAAAAAAATACATTCAAGAATCTAATTGCAATCTAACCAAAAACCCCTAAAGTCATGTGCACTGAATGCAAAATAATATACTTTTGGGTTTTTTACATTGAGATTGTGAAAGTGCAGTCTTCTGCTGTACAGTCTATCTATGAGATCGAAACAGGGGTCTGTGAGTGCCAGTGGC